>NC_080396.1:59412500-60017500 GCF_030265065.1 Corythoichthys intestinalis
TTCCTAGGACTGCACTCTTCTGGACTGAGGCATCAGATGTTGTTCCTGGGATATAGAGTATATATACCTGTGTGTTTACATTTAACTACAGATTTGATTAACATTTAGCAACAAATGTACAGAATAAAACGATGAAAATGACTGACTGCAAGTCAACAAAGACGACGACAGTCTGCCACTTCAGTGAGAGTGTTTTGAGAATGAAAAGAAAATATTTCCATCATATTGAAAATAGTCAAATTTTGTGTTTCCTTGTGAATCGTTGAGGTTTTGAGCTCCGTCCCTAATTGACGTTGCTTTTTGCTAACGCCGTTGCGTCGTCACAACTTGGGCGCTGACTGTCAGGTGAGCGCTTCTTCTCTCTTGAAGCGTCAACGTGATTTCCCGCTCTCTTGGCACAGCAAGTGTGTGACATGCCGCTAAGAGCTGGCTCCGCACGCTGTCACAGGAGACGACTCGCAACTATTTTGGAGAGTTTGAAACAAAATAGCTGCTGCAGCATTTCACCGTTTTCTGTCTCAAATCCTTGACACGAGAGGATTTTCAGTGGAGTGAAGTGAGTGGGGGTAGGGGGCTGACAAGGACCCTCCCTTTATTTTCCTTCTTGATTCTTTTTCCTGGACTGCTAAGAGAGAGTGAGATTTAAATGGGCAATCATGATTTGGCAGGTGTGAGGTCTGCATTATTATCTCTGCACACCTCTTACCAATCATTCTGAGCCAAGTTTCCTTTGCGTGATGTTGAGGCACCACCTGTGATGGTGTCTATTAGTACGTGCACATGTGTGACATAAGAAAGCAAAATGTAACAAGCTCATTATTGCTTGTCCAACCTTACAGACAATATTTCCCTTTTGTATTTTTGAATAAGTGTGTCATATACTGTATGCATGTCAGAACAATATACAGTATTTGCGTACAATCATGTAAATCTACTTGTACAAGACGTAGGTAACATTATTTGCTCTACTGTGGGACTCCTTTGGAGAGCTGTTTAAATAACTTCTCCAAGTTCACAACACCATAAAGATTTTTCAGCCTCATGTGCAACCTTTGGCAGAGATTTGAAATGCTAATCCAAGTTACCAAATTCCACCCTTGGTGAGAGGGAGTACGATTGAGGAAATTTTTCATCTATTGACCTACAATGTCACAAGTCAGCAACGCCAAACTCTCTGCATGCGCATTAGTTGACGTTGGACCACAATCTCCTTAATGCTGCCTGTGAGTCATCCTCAATGGCCTCAGTCTCCTCTCAACCTAGTTTTACATGCTAAAGGCCTGTTGAGACCGCACTCATGTTGTTGTTAGTGTGTACATCTGGGGTCGGAAACCTGTGTCTCGAGCCATATATAGCTCTTTTAATGAGTGCATCTGGCTCTTCGCAACCAGTGATTTTAAATGTGCAACCGGCCGGTTCACTTGACATGAACGAGCTGTGATAAGCTGATGGTGCACTCACACATTTTTGTTGGACCTTCAAACGTACGTCACAATAATATGCTTCAATTTGGTGCCCACTGGTGGTCCTTCCATCACAGATTGCATGGAGATGGGCGTTATTACAGAGCTCATCTCGCACGTTAAGTCTCCGATCAGCCAGCAGCGGTGATGGCTCCTCCCAACTCAATGCTGAGCCAACTGGAGTATATAAAAGTTTGTAGGGGAAAATTAAATCACAAAAGTGAACTGTGTGGTACCCCAAGTCATAGAGGCAGAATCAGTTTCACTTTCATGATTTTTTCGGCTGTCAAAATTGTCGCCACTTCCAGGAGAGCAAGACTCACAAAACGGCTGCCCTAAGAAGCTCTACCTGTCCACTTCCAAAACATATACACAGCCCCAGACCATGTTTGTATTTGTTATTTTCCAAGTGGTGAGGGTGCGACTGAGCAACGATTGTAACATCCCAAGTTAGGATGTCAGCTTTCGTTGTTGTTTTCTAAAGATTCATTTCAATCCCCCTCCCTCTCGTTCCCGAGTGATGCATTCACGAAAAAAAAAAACTATGCTCACATAACGGACTCAGACAAGCTGGCAACAGAACATATATATACTGTATATTTATTTATTTATTCACATAGACACACACACACACTGTATGGCTCTCGTGGAATCATATTTTAAAATAGTTCGGGTGTTTTGGCTCTCTTGGTCAAAAAAGTTCCCCTGGTGTATGCTATCATTTTAAGCTATTACTTCGTTATTCATGAGAAGATCACAATGAAATTCCAGAGATTTATACGCATCACCTATTTTTTTTTTTGTATCAGGGCTAATGAATTAATTCTGGACCTATCGTTGCCTGCAGGTTAAGAGCTAGCCAGGAGAGAGCATGCACGCTCTTCAGGCTCTCAGCCTGCGGTTGCACAATTGTTTATATGCATTTTGTTTAGCTTGTTGCGTCTTCATGCAATTGTTTAAAAATTTGAACCACGACATAAACAGTGGTCAAACGATGAGCAATTTATGGATACAGTTGACAAATTTTAAAACGCCACATGTTTGTTATCCGTTCTCTGAGACCCCGCTTGAACAGGTAAAAAAAATCGTAATGAAAACAAAATAATAAAATTTAGGTCGATGGAGTCAAAATGTGACTTTAAAGGTTTTGCTATAGTAAATTACATTGAGAAGTAATTTGAAAGTCATTTCCTTTCTACAAAAACAAATATCAAATTTTTCAGAAACACACAAATTTCAATACTTCAGCAACGGTGCCTTTTCCACACACCCGTTTTTCCACCACTGACATTGTAGTATGTTGCTCATTCACCAATAAATTAGTCATGATGTCAGTCGGTTTGTATGCAAGTTAACTATTACTGTAAACAACTCTATCTAAATACCATCTATTTCCCTAATGATATAGTTTGTTATATCATTGCTGTTGTACTGTTTGCCTTTTGTCTTTTTGTGGCAATGGTATCAATTGTAAGTGTGTCCGACATTAAAATCAGTAGCTACTTACTTTATAGTTGTGGTTTATAATAATCATGAAAAGAAATTTGGGTTTGAAAAGTCAAATTTAGAAGAAAAAAATATTACAAAGTTAATGGTATATGAACTTTGTACTGTATTAGGTTTAAATGTATTTAAGTTAAATTGGACTGTGGATTACTATATTTACTTTTGAAAAATTAGACATGGGAAGTGCTCACGTGCATTATGGTTTTGGATCAGCTCATGGCCTCATTTTCTTGTCTGCTTGTGATGCAGACACCTGAAACCTAAAATATGGTTACATCCCAGAACACTGGTGCTAATTAAAACACATGTAAATAGAAGAGGAAAAATTGCTCCGTGATGAGAAATGTCAGTACTTTATATTCTTCTGTGGGCTTTCTCCATTTTGCTGACCCGCCGCTTCCAAAATGTCAGCGACAACAAAGTGGAGCACTGGCTTGTAGGCCTCAAAACGACTCGCTCTGCTAAACTGATGTTGTATGCCACCTATTGGCTGCTCGTCAAAACACACAGCTGTGGAGTTACCTGCCAAAAATAGCTCTACAGTATTTCTATGAAACGAATGGCAAAATATGAAGTTCATATGGATAGGGATTGTTGACTGTGTCAGTGATTGTGTCGGCTGATTGTGTATTTGCTGCTTGGATTGATTTTACAATTGCCCATGTGGACACATTTAGCTCTTCTGTGTGCTGCAGCCATATCATATGCATCACTTCACACATACAAAGAACATAGCATGTGAGCATGTTTGCTTTTAATACATGACGTGGCTCTGCTTTGCACATGTGTGCAAGTCAGGAGCATGATGAGGTGTGTGGAAGCATCTGACAGTATGTAAACTTTTTATCCATGAAGCACCTGATGCTGAGTTGGTGACCACGGGACATCAAAGATTATGCTGTCTCAGACTGAAGGCCACAAAGTGATGCCTGGTCCACCATTTGAACTGAGGCCAGAAAGAAAAGCCTATTTTGCTTTTGCTCCCAGTCCATGGAATGACCTTTGGTGTTGACTCAAACTGAATTCTTTGTTGTTTCGTAGTTGACAACTAAAAGTTGTTCAATTTCTTGATACTGTTGCAGCTGCATTGATGTGGAACCCCCCCACCCCCCCCCCACCCACACACACACACACATTTTACACATATTCCTTATTGATTTCAGATAGACAAGAGGGATTTTCTCTTTTCTTTTTGTGATGTTTAGATTTTGCTCAATTGGTCACTATTTACTGCAGTCCATTTTGGGGACGTAGTCTATCGACAGTAGTTTAGAATTTGGTTTGTAACTATTCTGTGTTCATTTATGCATACTTTTTGCATATATTTATGTATTGACATTGTATGACATGTCATATGTCTGACATTTCTGAGACTATTTTCACTTAATAACACTTTTAAATTCAATGTACTATGAACTAAATCCTCCCAAAAGATTTTACTAACATTTCAGTTGAAATCATAAGAATTTTTAGGCAATTGCTATTTACAGAAACTAGCAAATAGTCGAGGGTTTCTGTGAAAATGCACAACAAGTAAGTTTAGCGATGTCCAAATACAAATATGACAGGTGCACTGCCCTGGACAGTATTTCATAGATGTTCCAGGACAATGATAATATGTCCCCGATTTTCACATTTATCAACTGATATAACAATTATTTATAACATGTTAAAAATATGTTAGAATCAATGTAATATTTGTGGATTCACTAAACCCGCATAAAATAAATCAAACTGCCTCATATTTGAACTCATTCACTTCATTTGCGTCATTTAAATCATAATCATCTTAAATGAGGTTCCTCTAAATGACATAAAATAATAATGAGCAAAATGACTGAAAGCCAAACCTGCATCAGCGTGCCCTTAGGTGACAAAGCTAGATTAATATTTGATGCCTAAATATGATTGGGAGCAGTCGTGAGGGGTGGGGGTTAAAAAGACACTTGGAGGCAATACTGTAAATTGTGGGTGGGAGAGTACTAGATGTTGTTGGGGTGCCCTCAGGTGGAGGGCAGGTATAATTGCTGTTGCTGTCCTACGAGTTATTGTACAATTAAAGCGTGTGTGTGGCAGAAGGCCTTGATGTCTGATGACAGCCTGAAGCCATTAAGCAAGTGTAAGCAGCTGGCACACCTCGACTGGAGAAAACCATGTGATAGACGCAAACATGCACACACATTCAAAATAACTGTCGTGCCCGGTGCACCTGTTTGGAGGGAGAGTGATTTTTCATCCCATTTAAACTAAGAGGTCACCCAGGGTTGTTTTTGTTGTAGTTGTATCTGTTATTTTTCATATTCATATATATATATATACTGTATACTGTGTATACGTTTATTTACATACTGTATATAATAAATACATTTTGAAGGCCCCAAAAGATATCTTTTGAAATTGTAATGTCTGAATTGATTTTGCGCAGGGCCTTATGGAACTTTAGTTCAATCAGCATTCAAAATTCATTAAAAACTGTTGTCTTTGGATGCTTGGGTGAAATTAAGATATTAAAAAAGATCTGCCAATCACCAAAGCAATATTCCCTTAACTGTGACTGTCAATAATTGAATTTACCTGAAATACATAAATAGTAGGGCTGTCAAAATTGTCGCGTCAACAGGCGATTTTTTTTTAATTAATCATGTTAAAATATTTGACCCAATTAACGCACGTGCCCCACTCAAACAGATTAAAATGACAGCACAGTGTCATGAGCACTTGTTACTTGTGTTTTTTGTCTCCCTCTCTGCTGGCGCTTTGGTGCGACTGAATTTATGGGTTTAAAGGGATCCTCTATTTTTAAGACAAGTAATTCTTAAAAGATAAATTTTAGTATGAGTTATAATAATTTGATATTAAAACCCCTCTTACTGTTTTTATTTTAATAAAGTTTGTAAAATTATTTTAAGTGATAGGTCGCCATTCTTGTTACGTCGCAGTGCGTGAAATTCCAGCGTGTCACTCGTTAGCTTTCCCAACATGTTGTCAGTTCTACCCTTCCTATTTGAACCAGATCTGAAAAGTGAAGAGCAGGACAGCACTGTCGGTCGTTCACAAGACGAGCTTCAGGGAAAAATGCGTGCGGCAAATACCTGATAAGACAAAAGTTGGGAAAAACTGGTGATGCGAGAGAGTGCTGTTAGGAACTCCGGTTGGGAGCGAGAGTGTATGCTGTTTGGAACTCTGGTTTTATTAGCAGATATTCAAGGTAAGCATATTGCGTTTTCAAACTTATCCCAATATAATTATGTAGATTGTTAGCATCCAGAGCAGTCGTGTGCTTTACATACAGTACAGGCCAAAGAGCACACCTTGTGTAATCCATGTCTTGTACATTGTAACGCGTGGTAGCTAGGATACGTGTATAAAAGTACCAAAAAGGGGAGAAGCTCCCACTTATGCACATTTATTCACAAAAAAAATAATATTTCCACCTTGACCACTCTTCACTCGGGAGCTCAGCAGTACGCAAACACGCGTTCCCTGACGAACTCCAACATTGTTGTAAAGTCCACATCAGAGTCACTGTCGTCACTGTAGCGTGCCATAGTGCTTTAATTATTTAGTATGATTTGGGGAAAACTCCTACGAAGAATAGTCAACAAAAAAGATAGCAATAGTAATCCAAATCCACGTTTTTTGCTCACTCGAAGATCCAGGAATTAGACCGATGCCATGGCAATGTCGCAGCCGCGATCAGGCTGTCGATTCCACAAAATAGACTGATCCGAAAAGCCGCTGTGGGACTGACGAATCAAAAAAATGGACAGATCCGAAACCAATATTGCAGACGCGGTGGGACCGTCGGATCCCTTACTTGACTGAGGATCCAGGAAAAATGTTCGGGCGCCAGTTGTAACGCGTGGTGGGTAGGATACGTGCATACAGGTACCAAAAAGGGGGAGAAGCTTCCACTTATGCACATTTATTCACTAAAAATAATAATTCCACCTTGACCACTCACTTCACTCCCCTTGTTTCCATTTGACTGGAAATTGCATCCAAAAGCAGCACATCGTGGCATTTTACTTCGCGAGTTTAGGCAGCAATAAGCAATTGTTGAACACGAAAGATACCAATGACGTCATCACTGCGAGCCCGCAAACCATGGCGCCAACTAACGGTCAAAATATGGACTAAATATTATAAAATATTGCCATTGATTTAACATTTTATGTGTTTCTAACAACATATTTTAGTACAAGAGAACAATTGTGGTTTATTAGAGCCTACATGTATTTAAGTTATAGGATCACTTTAAGCACAATAAGCATTGTGTAATTATTGACATCAACAATGGCGAGCTACTACTTTATTTTTTGATTGAAAATTTTACAAATTTTATTAAAACGATAACAATAAGAGCGGTTTTAATATAAAATTTCCATAACTTGTACCAACATTTATCTTTTAAGAACTACAAGTCTTTCTATCCATGGATCGCTTTAACAGAATGTTAATGTTAATGCCATCTTGTTGATTTATTGTTATAATAAACAAATACAGTACTTATCAGGGGTCGCGTTAACCGGAAATTTTCCGTCGTTGACCGGTTTTTTAAAACGGTGACGGAAAAAACTGAAGTCCGTCAGTCATTTTGACAGGTTGGAATTCACACCCCAGACCACTGGGTGGCGAGTTAACATATTAATTAGCTATTGTCTCTCTTAATGCATGACGTCGTTGGCTAGTCTGTCAGAATATTGTAGCGTAACCGGGGTCTGGCGGCGGCACCGTGATTGACACATCAACGCGAGGTTCTTATTGGTGCACCCGGTGTGCCAGCGCGTCATCCAATTGATGGACAAGATTGCCGCCTGTGTATAGACCCCAATCACATGACGTCACAACTCCGCCCCCCTGACCGGAGCCGCCATATTGTGTGTCAGCCCATCATGTTTATACATTACCGCTACGTACATGCCTCCTATTACGGCGTGTTTTTCTGCTCGTCAATATTAATAATCAAAATGGTGAAGGCGTGTGGCGGTTGGTTGCTGTAACAGAGAAGATAGACGGAGAGACTTGAAGTTCTACCGTATTCTGAGAGACGCGAAGATGAGAGCGAGATGGACTGCTGTAATTCGACAAGAAATCTGGGCACCAAACGATCACCACAGACTATGTAGTAGTCTTTTTATATCTGGTAAGATGCATTTAATATATATTTAGAAGATTTTGGGCTGACAACCACAATTAAGATCATTGTGTGACGTTGGTGATTGGGGTCTATATCGTTGCCTCCTTTTCTTTGGGGGCGGAGTTGTTGGCGGTAAGCAGAGTAAAAAGGGAGAAAAATACCACGACTTCCGTGTCTAATTTTTCGCCGCCAAGCAAGCGTTACAATATTAATTAAAAATGAATGAAAACTAAATACTATTGAATATGTCATCATTATCATTTTAAAAATTTAAGTGACGGGTAAAAATAGACTATGACCGGATTTTTATGACCCTGTCAGTCAAAATGACAGACAACGAAAATGTCTAGCGCAACCTCTGGTACTTATGTACAGTATGTTGAATGTATATGTCCGTCTTGTGTCTTATCTTTCCATTCCAACAATAATTTACAGAAAAATATGGCATATTTTATAGATGGTTTGAATTGCGATTAATTACGATCAATTAATTTTTAAGCTGTGATTAACTCAATTAAAAATTTTAATCGTTTGACAGCCCTAATAGATAATAAATTCCTTCATATCAATATAATTACTTTTAATAATGGAAATCCCTGGTTACAGACGAGCAGAAAAGCCTTCCTTTTTTACATGTTTACACTGTTATCTCAGCAATTTACAGTATCTTTGTGAAGTCTACACGGGATGAGAGATTGAGTTAGCTGAGAAACTCAGAACAATAACAATTTCGTTCAATGTGAAATTCTTTATTTGTAGGTTGGTTTTATCAAACAAATTCACCATACTACAAATATAGAGGAGTTCATGGTTTTATCCCCCCGCCCAAAAAAATCTGAAAATTAATTTTGCGACAAATAAAATTTTTAAAACCTTTGCCAAGGTGAAAGGGTGCAATAACTACAGTTTATTAAAATATTTATAAAATCGGCTCAGACTCCACTTTAAATAAGGCGGTATGGGAGTCGGATTTGGAAATGACTATACCTGAAGAGGTCTGGAGATAAATCTTGCGTAGGACAAATCCTCAATTTTTGCTAAACACAGTTTTACTCAGTATAGGTTTGTACACAGACCACAGTATACCAAAGCTAGACCGGCCAAATTATTTGATGCGGTCTCGTTTCACTTGTGATCGCTATAAGCAGGCTCCAGCCGACTATGTACACATGTATTGGTTATGTAATTCTTTAACAGCATTTTGGTCTGACATTTTTTCTGTCTTATTGAAGGTCACTGGGATAGATATTGCTCCAAACGCCTTGACTGCTTTGTTTGGTGTGGTTCCAGCAGCACATTTTCTACCCTCTCAGAAAGGGGACCTGATAGCATTTTCAACCTTGCTGGCTAGAAGGCAAATTCTTTTGAGATGGAAGCCTCCAATCCCACCTACGCAAGATCATTCGATCAAAGAGACGTTATATTTTCTCAAACTGGAAAAAATCAGATTGACACTCGGTGGCTCGGCTGAGCCCTTTGAGGACATCTGGAACCCTTTTTTGTTGTATGTTGGAAGCACAGAATGTCATCTTCGTGTGGAAATTTCAATTTTTCCTGGGAAGTCACCAAATATAGTATATATGTATATATAATTTTTCTTGATCAGTTTTTCCCTTTTGTTTTGTTTTGTTTTGATATGTTAAAAAGGGGGGGGGGGGGGGGGGGGGGGCTCAAATGTTGTCACCTCATTATGTCATGAGACCCATGTGGCCAATAAACAAAGTTTACAAAAAATATAATAAATACATAAATCACTGAGCAGATAAGTATAGTCAAACACCCATCGATTACATTTCAGTCTTCAATGAACTACACAAGTGACTTAAAAATGAAAAAAAAATCGATCAAAGTAGAGTATTACGGCCTCGCTCTACATTGCTGTCAAATGTCATGCATCTCTTCTAATGAGTTTGTCTGTAGGTCACTTGTATGTCGCATCCAAATGTGCTCTTTTGATACACATTTAACCGCAGCAGATTTATGTAGATTTGATTTCCACGCTGTTCACTCACACTCATCTAATTATTTATTTGCTTAAGCGCCTTCCTCGTCTTTGCCTCTTTTACGCTGTGTCACCAAATTTGTCATCAGATTTTTGGTCCATCAAATTATTAGTTCTCTGATTGACGTGATATGTTGTTGCCACTATCCATGGAGATGATATATATCTGAAAATTCAGAGTTGTTAAAACCTGTTCTCCTGTCCTCAAGTACCATATTTGTGTATGTGCATGTGTGTGTGTGCGTGCACTTCCTGTTTGCCTCCAGGATTGTGCTGTTTCAGCAGGGTGGGAATCAAGCCAAAGTCTTGAGCCTCCCAATAGCAATGAGCCAGTTAAGGAGCTGCCAGTGAAAATGGCGGTGCGCGTCAGTCACGTTCACGGCTTATTCACAGCAGCGGCGCATAACGAGGACTTTCTCATTCACTCGCCCCAACAAGCCACTAAATTGCCCTCACTTGAAAGATGGAGGTGTGTGTGTGAGTGTGTAAGTGCCTTGAAAAAACAGTTACATGTGAGATATGAGCTCATAGGAGTTAGCAATATTTCAGCGGCATGTGCTGAAGTGTGTTGAGTGGACCTTTTAACCATCAGTAGTTGTCAGTGAACACGTGAAATGGTCACAGAAATTACTTAAAATGCAAAATACTCCTGGAGTACAGTAGCTTTGTGTAAGCATATTAAAATGCCACTAATGAACTTTCTGCATGGGCATCAGGGGCGTTACCAGGGGGTGGGGGGCCAGGGGTGGGCAGTGCCCACCCACGGACACGCTCTGCCCACCCAACGAAATCTGGATGTAGTACTCACGGCAGTCTGGGCACCGCGTATGATATCCCATTCATATAGTACTGATGTGTTCTAAGTTTTAACCTTTGCGTTGTTATCTCCTCTTTCACCTCAAAAAAAAAAAAGGGGGGGGGGCGCGACACACATTTACGCATATTTTGATTTTTCTTTTTTTTTTTTTTTTTTTTTTTACATTTTATCAAAGTTTTCACCACTGTTTACCTGGCTGTTGAGTTTGGTGAGTTTTGAAGCATTCTGAGGAGGTCAAAGTGGGGCTCAAAGCGTCGGCGGGACAAAGAATGACTGCTAGGAGGCACTAAATAGTGTATTTGGAATTTGTCTTTACACGGTATCAATGATTGCACCTGTCTTGACCTGCCTGCCGATTATGGTGCATTTTGAAGCATGCTAAGGGCGTCAAATTGAGCTCAAAGGGGCTGCGGAATAAAGAATAACTATAATAATGATAATAAAACCGAGGAACCATGTGGTGGCTTCCACTACCACCACAATTTAGTGTTTCAAGATTTAGTTAATTATTTATGTGATATTTTTTTGGGACATGTATTTTCTAATGGGTGCACACTTTAGTCAATATGTCTGAATGCCTATTAGATTTTATTTGCCAATTTGAGTTAATGACCACAGCTGTGTAAGATCTGGCACCTACCATACTGAAGGGGGTTATTTAAGTTGATTTAATTTTGATTGTTTGGAGTAAAGTTTACACTGTTTGTTTAAATGCACATTAGTTAATTATTGTTTGAATATATGTATATTTTCTATCTGTTGTTGTTTAGTAAGTTGGAAATGTTTGGTTAATTTGTCATACCTCCTTCAGGTGGTCGTTAGTGGAGTCCGCCCTGATTTAAACAGCCACACAGATGTGTCTAGAGGTCAGGTCGGTTTTTGGTTGAAGACTTTTTGTTATGTTGGCCTCTTTTATGTTGGGCCCAAGGTTTGTGTTAAACTGTTGTTTTGTGCCTTTATTAAATGGAATTTTTACCTAAGTTGAAACACCAGTGTCCGTGTGTATGTCGGTCCACTACAAACCACAATAGGTTAACTAAAAAAAACATTGTCACCTGCATGTCCATACTGTTCAGTTATGAATGTGTTCTAAGTCAAATAAAATCAAATCAACTTTTATGTTTTTTAGAGTAAATCACAACAACAGTTATTTCAAGGAGAAAACAAAACATGTTTTATGGTGCAGTAGCCCTACGCTGGATTTCGACCTACTTGAGCATTGTAGATTTTTTATTTTATTTTATTTTATTTTTTTTGCCCCCCCAGGTAAGACTAATGCCCACTCACACCTGGCATCCTGGTAACACCCCTGATGGGCATAATGTACAGTAAGGTACATAAGTAATGTTTTATGTAAGCCTTCTTAGCTGTAGCAAAAGTGTATATGTTATTAGCTACTGTTAACACTTAACAGCCATAAATAAAACACTTCAGAGGCTTTTATACTGTACTTATCTTAAACTTATCTTGTTTGGTGTAAGCATTCCAACATGGTACTTACGAACATACAGTGGGGCAAAAAAGTATTTAGTCAACCACTAATTCTGCAAGTTCTCCCACTTGAAAATATTAGAGAGGCCTGTAATTGTCAACATGGGTAAACCTCAACCATGAGAGACAGAATATGGGGGGAAAAAAACTGAAAATCACATTGATTTTTAAAGAATTTATTTGCAAATCATGGTGGAAAATAAGTATTTGGTCTTTACCAAAAGTTCATCTCAATACTTTGTTATGTACCTTTTGTTGGCAATAACGGAGGCCAAACGTTTTCTGTAACTCTTCACAAGCTTTTCACACACTGTTCCTTGTATTTTAGCCCATTCCTCCATGCAGATCTCCTCTAGAGCAGTGATGTTTTGGGGCTGTCGTTGGGCAACACGGACTTTCAACTCCCTCTTCACCCCGTGGCGTCAAAATGATAACAAGAACGGGGAGCAAAAATTCCAGAACCACACAGGAGGACCTAGTGAATGACCTACAGAGAGCTGGGACCACAGTAACAAAGGCTTCTATCAGTAACACAATGTGCCGCCAGGGACTCAAATCCTGCACTGCCAGACGTGTCCCCCTGCTGAAGAAAGTACACATCCAGGCCCGTCTGCAGTTCGCTAGAGAGCATTTGGATGATCCAGAAGAGGACTGGGAGAATGTGTTATGGTCAGATGAAACCAAAATAGAACTTTTTGGTAGACACACAGGTTCTCTTGCTTGGAGGAAAAAGAATACTGAATTGGACCATACCAACTGTGAAGCATGGGGGTGGAAACAACATGCTTTGGGGCTGTTTTTCTGCAAAGGGACCAGGACGACTGATCTGTGTAAAGGAAAGAATAAATGAGGCCATGTATTGAGAGATTTTGAGTAAAAAATCTCCTTCTGTCAGCAAGCGCATTAAAGATGAGACATGGCTGGGTCTTTCAGCATGACAATGATCCCAAACACACAGCCAGGGCAACAAAGGAGTGGCTTCGTAAGAAGCATTTCAAGGTCCTGGAGTGGCTTAGCCGGTCTCCAGGTCTCAACCCCATAGAAAATCTGCGGAGGGAGTTGAAAGTCAGTGTTGCCCAACGACAGCCCCAAAACATCACTGCTCTAGAGGAGATCTCCATGGAGGAATGGGCCAAAATACCAGCAACAGTGTGTGAAAAGCTTGTGAAGAGTTACAGAAAACATTTGGCCTCCGTTATTGCCAACAAAGGGTCCATAACAAAGTATTGAGATGAACTTTTGGTATTGACCGAAAACTTATTTTCCACCATGATTTGCAAATAAATTCTTTAAAAATCAAACAATGTGATTTTCTGTTTTTTTTTTTCCACATTCTGTCTCTCATGGTTGAGGTTTAACCATGTTGACAATTACAGGCCTTTCTAATATTTTCAAGTGAGAGAACTTGCACAATTAGTGGTTGACTAAATACTTTTTTGCCCCACTGTAGAACTCTACATACAGTACATATCCAAACTTCTGCCAACAATGGTTCACTTTCTCAGATGTTTAATCCCCCCCCCCCCCAAGCAACAGTATGTATAGGTATACAACTAATGTACAGAGTGTGATACAAATAACAAACTTCCTCACATTATATATTGATGTTTTTTTTCCTCTGCTGTACACCTTGGCATAGGTTAGCAACTTAGCACTCATATCACTCGTCCTCAATGTGTATTTTGGTTGTCTCGTAAAGCACAGTTGCATGCTTGGTGCATCTACATTCCTCTTTGGCAGCTGTTTAATTTTGCTTGTCAGTTCTACTACCAGCTGAGCATTAATCCTGCCATTTCTGATAATCTGATGATCTGATAATTAAACCAACAAAACAGCTATCACCGATCCTTGCTAGGGTTAAAGGTCAGCAGGAAACTTATCATAGATGACTTTGACTGAGAGTTTGTGTACAACCTAAACTGGCAGTAGGCATGTAATAGTCAAAAATATTGGTTTGTAAAACTGCTTAATTTTGCGACATTGTCCCTTGCCTAGTTGCCAGCAATCACTGGCACAAAGACTGTTTATTCACAAACAAAGATTATCTGCTTCCAGACAAATGTGTCCCCCACTTCTTAGTTGAATTTAACACACTTCATAAACATATTGCCTAGATTACAAATATAAGAATACTTTTTGGACAGGTCATTTTTTAACTATTGTCAATAAATGTATATTGATTGATCAATGTTTTTTATTTATTTATTTTTTCATTTAATGCAGCTGTCAAAATGTGTGATAGCATAAATTTGACGTAACATGTAAATAGTTTTTTAACCCTTTGTAAGATAAGTGACTATTTTTGTTAATATAAAAAACTACTTTTAGATTACTAATTATATATTATCTTTATTATTACTGTTCTTCTTCAAAGTATTATTATTATAACCCTATTCTCTTCTATTACATTTTAAATATCTTTTTAATAAAGAAATGAATTTAAAAAACGAATAAAATGTATAAAAAACAAAAATCAATATAAACAAAAATAGAAATAACCCTGGTTATGACCCTCTATAACACACTATCATAGTATTTAAATTGTTGCTTTGTAAAGGGTTAAAGTATTTTGTACTTTTTTCAACTAAATGTTCATACACAGTCACAGTAACTGATCAAGTGTCATTAATATGCAAATATTATGCATTCAATTGTGATAGTGTTTCGTAAATTGAAACTAGTGATGAAAAATCCAAATAACCCACTTTAAATCGCCAATTTCACGTGACGTCACCATCCAAGACAGCCGGAGTTTGTCTACGCATGCGCGTGTGAGACAGCCGTAAACAACGTGAGCTCGTCGCAAAGTACAGCCAAGCCGACGTTTTACCCTCTGTACTTTTTTTTTTTTTTTCTCCGATATTGTAATTCTATCACGTTTAACCACAGTGAGGAATCAAATCCTCATTGTGCCTGTGCTGTTGGCCGCGCTGTAGCAAACGTGCTTGGCGAAAGAGGAGGCAGAAGATGACTTTCTGTGTCGCAAAAGAAACTCGACAATGGCTGCATACGACGCAGAAGGTAAGAAGAAACATGATGAAGTAAATAAACACCAACAGTTTTGTCATGTCGTCTTACAAGTGCATTTAGCTTGTACGTGTTTGATAACTTTGAGCTTACCCTATGAAAGGACAATCTGTAGTGGTGGAGGTGAGCCCCGACATCCATATCTGTGGATTCTGCAAGCAGCAGTACAACAATTTCGAAGTGTTTCTGGCCCATAAGCAGAGTGGATGTTCAATACCTACTCGTGACAACTCAGCCACTGTAACATCAGCTGCTCCCTCGCTGCCAGGTGTTTCTTTTCGTTGCCATTTTTCTGTCTTCCCAGGTACCGTCATCCTGGTTCCATTTCTTAACTTTTTGTTTCATTTTGTGTACCCTTTTTTCTCTGTATCTGCTTCTCCGTCGTTCTCTAACGTGTTAATATGATTCCCACTTGAATTTTAAACATGATGTGCGCCTGTAGTAATACAGTATGTGCTGGCTACAGCCTGGATGATATGATTTGCTCAGCAGCCAATCGTATTGTGACAGAGCATGACCTGCTCTGACCTCAAGTGGGATTTATAACAGCGCACTGTCTGTGCACAACTACTGACCTGCGCTTTCTGAGGCAACTCAAAAACAGATCATCCCAGAGCGGGAAAGTTTTAGTGTTTTTGATACGGTGACGTTTTAAAACTGCAGTACACCTACACTGTTAAGATTCGATGAGTAGACTAAATGTAACTATCCCTCAGACTATGCATGGCAAGGGGGTCATCCTCCCCAAGCCAAGTTTGCACCTAACTACATACCTGGATAAGCGGCCACTGTTTGGTCTCCACTGAATTTTAAGCATGTTTAGTTCAGCCATTACATTGGTTTAAAAAGTCATAAATCACAAATCTTGTGCATCCTCAAGTTCCTCAACATACAGTATTTGCACAGTAGCCACTTTGCACTCAGTATGTCCTTGAATGAGCGAGTCTAACCTCTAGTTATCCTACGTTTTTATCGTTGCACCCATCTTTTTGCATTTGTACTATTCATTTTTAATCCAGCTCGAATTCATCATGCTCGCATGTTTTTCTGTTCTGTTACTGTATGTCCTCTTTTCCCCCATTCAGGTGCCAGTATTGAGGTGGTTTTGGAGGAGACCTTCCAGACTTGTGTTCTGAGAGGGGTTAAGAAGATTCTGACAAAACCCCAGAAGACCAAAAAGCTAAAAGGCACCCTGACATCAAAGAGGCACAGCTGCTGTTTCTCAGGTTAGTCTTGTCTTATTCCAACAAAAAAATATATATATTACGAAACAGATTAATATTTTTCGTCATCTCTAAATATCATTTAACAACCTAGAAGAACCAAGAAATTGTTGAGAAGTTGCATCAGACTGAGCAATGTCCAGTGGAAATAACACTTGCATGCACTGTACTGTGTCCTAAAATTTTGACAAAATCTTAAAAAAGGCCCATGTTGAAGCATGTGTCTTATTAATCATTTGATTGTACGCTTTAATGAATTTAAGCATTGCCTGTATTTGATTTGTGGATGGGTGTCCGTCTGTTAGTATTATTTTCATCTATATTTTGTTGGGTTTTTAGCACTTGATAATTGTTGTGACCTTTTTTTGTCTTTTATGTGACAAATACTTCATATACAAATCAGATTCGGAAAAAGTTTGGACACTACAAATTGTGAATGCAATGATGTGGAAGTGGCAAATTGCAATAATTTATTCAAAATAGAACACAGATGACAGATCAAAAGTTTAAACTGAAAAAAAATGTGTAATTTTAGAGCGGAAATATGTAAGTTAAATATTTCATGGTGTCAACAAAAAAAAAAAAAAAAAAAAAAAAGTTAGGAGTGGAAGCAGTAAGAGGCTGGAAATGTGAATTGCAAATATAACGAACAACTGAGGGTCCAGTGGCAATATAATTAGCAATAAAAAGAGCATCTCAAAGTGGCAGTGTGTCTCAAAACCCAAGATGGGGTAGAGGATCACCAATTCTCCCAATGTAGCATAGAAAGATAGCGCAGCAATATCAGAAAGGTGTTTTCAGGTAAAAATTGAAAAAGAGTTTGAAGTTACTATCATCGACAGTGCATAACTTAATCCAAATAGTCAGAGAATCTGGAACAATCTTTGTGCATTATGGGTCAAGGGCAAAAATCCACACTGGATGCCATTAATCCTCAGGTTCCTAAACGGCTGTGTACCACAAACAGGAATGCTACTGTAAACGAAATCATAGAATGTAATACTTCCAGAAATCATTGTCAGTGAACACAATCCACCGTGCCATCCACTGTTGCCAAGGCATTTCTAAACAGGAGCCAGAAGCACAGGTGTTTTTTCTTTGCCAGGGGGATCTAAAATGGAGTGTGGCAAAGTTTTTTCAAAGTTTTTTCTATGGTCAGTTCAGAAGCATGCATTTCTGATTGTATGGTATCGCAAACGCCGCATGACTGCGCTTGGCATGGGCAGTTAATACATATGGAAAGTCACCGTTAATCCAGAAAAGTACCGTATATTCAGGTTCTAGAACAGCATATCCTCCCATCCAGGCATCTCTTCCAGAGAAGACCATGTATTTTTCAACATGATAATGCCAACTATACACAGACTTGATTACAAAATTAAAGCTGTATTGAAACAGCCATCCTGCAGTCCACATCTTTAATCTATAGGGAATACTAGTATATATCGTATCATAAACGGGAAGGTGTGACAAAGAATGTCCTAGACGGTTTAACAGCTACAGGCCTTGTCTCCTCGGTCCCCGGACATAACCTGACTGTTGTAAGAAGAGGGGAAGCCTCACGGTAGTGAAAATGTCCTTGTTCCAACTTTTGTTGGGTATTTTTGACACCATGGAATTTAAAATCAGCAAATTTTCCATGTTCTGATTAAAATGTTGAAATTTGTCACTTTATTGTGTTCAGATTTTATTCAAAATTTGTATCGTGTCTGAACTTTTTGGGAATCCAGTTTGTTTATACAAATATATATATTTGTATATATATATATATATTAGGGCTGCCGCTATCGAATATTTTAGTAATCAAGTAATCGACTGAAAATCCTATTGATTAATCGAGTAAACGGATAAAACATATTTTTTAGATATAGAGCAATTATGAATATACATGAGATAAAAAGACATTTCATTTAATATTGAACCATTTTCAGTCAATCAATGTATTTATTTTCGATGTACATTGTTGACAACAGCCAACAATTGCCTCTCAGATGTGACTAGAATACTCCTCCTTGAGTCATCACCTTATCGTGGTGGAGGGGTTTGCGTGTCCCAATGATCCTAGGAGCTATGTTGTCTGGGGGCTTTAAGCCCCTGGCAGGGTCACCCATGGCAAACAGGTCCTAGGTGAGGGGCCAGACAAAGAATGGCTCACAAGACCCCTTATGATGGAGAAAATTACAGGATCCAAGTTTCCCTTGCCCGGACGCGGGTTAACGGGGCCCCCCTCGGAGCCAGGCCTGGGGGTGGGGCTCGAAGGCGAGCGTCTGGTGGCCGGGCCTTTTCCCATGGGGTCCGGCCGGGCACAGCCCGAAAAGGCAACGTGGGTCCGCCTTCCCATGGGCCCACCACCTGTGGGAAGGGCCAAAGGGGTCGGGTGCATAGCAATTTGGGCGGCAGCCAAAGGCGGGGGCCTTGGCGGTCCGACCCCCGGCTACAGAAGCTAACTCTTGGGAATGTCACCTCTCTGGCGGGGAAGGAGCCCGAGCTGGTGTGTGAGGCAGAGAAGTTCCAACTAGATATAGGTGGACTCTCCTCCACACACAGTTTGGGTTCTGATACCAGTCCTCTCGAGAGGGTTTGGACCCTCTTCCACTCTGGAGTTGCCCACGGTGAGAGGCGCCAAGCAGGTGTGGGCATACTTATTGCCCCCAGGCTTGGTGCCTGTACGCTGGGGTTTACCCCAGTAGACGAGAGGGTAGCCTCCCTCCGCCTTCGGGTGGGGGGACGGGTCCTGACTGTTGTTTGTGCTTATGCACCAAACAGCAGTTCAGAGTACCCACCCTTTTTGGAGTCCTTGGAGGGTGTGCTGGAGAGTGCCCCCTCTGGGGACTCCCTCCTTCTGCTGGGGGACTTCAACGCTCATGTGGGCAATGACAGTGAGACCTGGACGGGCGTGATTGGGAGGAACGGCCCCCCTGATCAGAACCCGAGCGGTGTTCTGTTATTGGACTTCTGTGCTCGTCACGGGTTGTCCATAACAAACACCATGTTCAAACATAAGGGTGTCCATATGTGCACTTGGCACCAGGACACCCTAGGCCGCAGTTCGATGATCGACTTTGTGATCGTGTCATCGGACTTGCGGCCGCATGTTTTGGACACGCGGGTGAAGAGAGGGGCGTAGCTGTCAACTGATCACCACCTGGTGGTGTGTTGGCTCCGATGGTGGGGGAAGATGCTGGTCAGACCTGGCAGGCCCAAATGTATTGTGAGGGTCTGCTGGGAACGTCTGGCAGAATCCCCTGTCAGAAAGGGCTTCCACACCCACCTCCGGCAGAACTTCTCCCTTGTCCCGGGGGAGGTGGGGGACATTGAGTCTGAGTGGGCCATGTTCCGCACCTCCATTGTTGAGGCGGCCGATCGGAGCTGTGGCCGTAAGGTGGTTGGTGCCTGTCGTGGCGGCAATCCCCGAACCCGCTGGTGGACACCAGCGGTAAGGGATGCCGTCAAGCTGAAGAAGGAGGCCTATCGGGCCTTTTTGGCCTGTGGGACTCCGGAGGCAGCTGACAGGTACCGGCTGGCCAAGCGGACTGCGGCTTCGGCGGTCGCCGAGGCAAAAACTCGGACATGGGAGGAGTTCGGCGAGGCCATGGAAAACAACTTCTGGGCGGCTTCGAGGAAATTCTGGTCCACCATCCGGCGTCTGAGGAGAGGAAAGCAGTGCACCATTAACACTGTGTATAGTGAAGATGGTGTACTGCTGACCTCGACTCGGGCCGTCGTGAGTCGGTGGGGAGAATACTTCGAAGCCCTCCTCAATTCCACCGACACGCCTTCCTTTGAGGAAGCAGAGTCTAGGGACTCTGAGGTGGGCTTTTCAATCTCTGGGGTTGAAGTCACTGAGGCGGTTGGTAAGCTCCTCGGTGGCAAGGCCCCGGGGGTAGATGAGATCCGCCCGGAGTTCCTAAAGGCTCTGGATGTTGTAGGGCTGTCATGGCTGACACGCCTCTACAACATCGCGTGGACATCGGAGACAGTGCCTCTGGATTGGCAGACCGGGGTGGTGGTCCCCCTTTTTAAAAAGGGGGACCGGAGAGTGTGTTCCAATTATAGAGGGATCACACTCCTCAGCCTCCCTGGTAAAGTCTATTCAGGGGTGCTGGAGAGGAGAGTCCGCCGAGAAGTCGAATCTCGGGTTCAGGAGGAGCAGTGTGGTTTTCGTCCCGGCCGTGGAACAGTGGACCAGCTCTACACCCTCGGCAGGGTCCTCGAGGGTGCATGGGAGTTCGCCCAACCAGTCTACATGTGTTTTGTGGATTTGGAGAAGGCGTTCGACCGTGTACCTCGGGGAGTCCTGTGGAGGGTGCTCCGGGAGTACGGGGTACCGAGCCCCTTGGTAAGGGCTGTTCGGTCCCTCTACGACCGGTGTCAGAGTCTGGTCCGCATTGCCGGCAGCAAGTCGAATTCGTTCCCAGTGAGGATTGGACTCCGCCAAGGCTGCCTTTTGTCACCGATTCTGTTCATAACTTTTATGGACAGAATTTCTAGGCGCAGCCGAAGCGTTGAGGGTGTCCGGTTTGGTGGCCTCAGCATTGCATCTCTGCTTTTTGCGGGCTCTCCCATAGAGATCGAGTGAGAAGCCTTGTCATCCGGGAGGGGCTTTGGTGTCGAGCCGCTACTCCTCCGCGTTGAGAGGAGCCAGTTGAGGTGGCTCGGGCATCTGGTTCAGATGCCTCCTGGACGCCTCCCTGGAGAGGTGTTCCGGGCATGTCCCACCGGCGGTGTCAAGGCATTTTTAAGTTCTAGTTAAGTTTTAAGTTAGTCTAAACTGTAAGTCCTGATAGGATTTTGAGTTTTTGCAGTGTTCAAAGTAAATGTATTGTAACATATCAGGTTATAATATGGCGGGGATATTTGCTTTTTATTTATCTTATTTTATTTTATTTTTTTAATTAACAACAACAACAACACCACAGAATAAACAACAATAGAAACACAAAAATAGACAGAAAATAATCAATAATACAAACCAAAAAAAACAAAAGAATACAAACACAAATATGCCAGGGGGTATAAACATACCAAACATTGCGCATCAAAAAAGAATGAATAATACTATAAGCAACTATTCACAAAAAAGTCGCAGCTTTTCCCAAATATCAATTATTTTTTCCGCTTTCCTATTCTTTGATTTTTTTTTTTTTTTTTTTTTTTTTTTTTTTTAACAATTATGTAGCATACCGTTTCATTGTGGAAGTGAGAAAATGATGGTAACAGCTTGCTGAACTTACATTTGTGGATGTAGAATTTCGACAACAAAAGAAGTACATTAATAATAAAAATATCTTCATTCCTGATTTTTTATAAAAACCAAAAAATGATATTTTCCCATTTTAGCTTGAAAGCGGGGATATTCGCATGCGTTCCTCAATGCACCGCGCGACGTGCGAGGGTTAGGGAGGTGCGGGAGAGCGAGAGACGTGCCTTCCTGTTGTTGTTGTCGTTCCACAAGTTCCCAAAAAAGAAATAGTTGCAACCTAACGAAATGTGTGACTCTTTGTCAACGTTACAGTATGTTACCTGCTGTGTTGGAGCACATTAGGGGCCAGTGCTACTTGGTGTTTTATCCAGCAATGACTACTGAGCTAAAATTGACAGTTAGCTTAATCATATTTTCATTTTACACCCTCATCCCTCTACAGCGCTATGTTTCACAGATTAAATAAAGCCTGTATGTAAGACACGTTAGCCACGCATCGACAGTGGTCTTAATAGAATCCTAGCCCACCGCAGGGCTAACGTCACGTACGTGAGCAAGTGACATTTTTATTTATTAGCGCTGAGAAGTGTACTGCTTTAAGATGGCGGCTGTTTACTAACACCGCTGACTCTGTCATTTCGCATCTAGTTCAACATACATGTGATATCTATGAGACGCATCAGATGCTACCTGCTGCCACCGCATCATGCGGGCTAGTTTTTAGCAACGACGGCGTAGTTTGTAGCGGCTGTCGGCTGCAGAAAGTTGTTTTTTTTTTTTTTTTTTTGCTTCTTCCTCTACGCCCATGACATCAGCGCGTTGTCCCGCATTAAAAATAGTCCGGGCAAAACGTGATGCTTAGAGCTGGCAAAATTAAATGATTCCTCGAGGTGAGTAAAATTACTCGGATCAGTTTTTAAACTCGAGTTACTCGAGTCGCTCGAGTATTCATTTCAGTTCTAATATATATATATATATATATATATATATATATATATATATATATATATATCATATATCAGGGGTCGCGTTAACCGTATATTTTCCGTCGTTGGCCGGTTTTTTAAAACGGTGACGGAAAAAACTGAAGTCCGTCCGTCATTTTGACAGGTTGCAATTCACACCCCAGACCACAGGGTGGCGAGTTAGCATATTAATTAGCTATTGTCTCTCTTAATGCCTGACATCGTTGGCTCTTCTGTCAGAATATTGTAGCGTCACTGGGGTCTGGCGGCGGCACCGTGATTGACACATCAACGCGAGGTTCTTATTGGTGCACCCGGTGTGCCAGCGCGTCATCCAATTGATGGACAAGATTGCCGCCTGTGTATAGACCCCAATCACATGACGTCACAACTCCGCCCCCCTGACCGGAGCCGCCATATTGTGTGTCAGCTCGTCATGTTTACACATTACCGCTACGTACATGCCTCCTATTACGGCGTGTTTTTCTGCTCGTTAATATTAATAATCAAAATGGTGAAGGCGTGTGTTGCGGTTGGTTGCTGTAACAGAGAAGATAGACGGAGAGACTTGAAGTTCTACCGTATTCTGAGGGACCCGAAGATGAGAGCGAGATGGACTGCTGTAATTCGACAAGAAATCTGGGCACCAAACGATCACCACAGACTATGTAGTAGTCTTTTTATATCTGGTAAGATGCATTTAATATATATTTAGAAGATTTTGGGCTGACAACCACTATTAAGATCATTGTGTGACGTTGGTGATTGGGGTCTACATCGTTGCCTCTTTTTCTTTGGGGGCGGAGTTGTTGGCGGTAAGCAGAGTAAAAAGGGAGAAAAATACCACGACTTCCGTGTCTAATTTTTCGCCGCCAAACAAGCGTTACAATATTAATTAAAAATGAATGAAAACTAAATACTATTGAATATGTCATCATTATCATTTTAAAAATTTAAGTGACGGGTAAAAATAGACTATGACCGGATTTTTATGACCCTGTCAGTAAAAATGACAGACAACGAAAATGTCTAGCGCAACCTCTGATATATATATATATATATATATATATATATGTACACACACACACATATATCAGTGATTCTTGAGAATTTGCCTAAAACAGGTATTTTGGGGGGGGAGTTTTGATTGCAAAATCTGAAGTAATGTTATTATAGACCAATGTCTTAGCTGTTCAGCAATGTACCGGTGTCAGCTCCCCAATTTTTACCTTTTTCATAAAATAGATGCTTTTTGAGTCACTGCGTTGCATTTGTCACTACCGTCAGACACAATAAAAAGCTCATTTATTTTTATTTTTCTCGTCCAATACCAATTTGGAGCTTTCAAACCAATGCCTTTCATTATAAGTACACGTATATGGTGTTAAATGGTAAATATTCACTTAACTTTATTTGTTTTATACCGTTTCAAGTATACTCCTCTATAAGATCTTACATAATCCAATGTTTACTTTTCACTTAAATATGTCAATAACGTTTTTTCAAATCTAAAAACCCATTTCTCTAATAAAATAGAATGTTACCTCTATAGCCCAGGAGCACTGAAGTAACAAATTACAAACATATGTATTTAAAGCAAATAAAAGTCCCTCTGACGGTGGTTACATTGGACCAGACGGTGGTGACACATATCTGACGGTGGTGACAGTGCCCTCCATTTTCACATATAATTCCATAATATAAACCACCAGTCATGTTTTTTTGTTTTACAACTTTATTTAACAATTTGCAAAACAAAGAAAAAGTATGATCACTGTGATACATATTTGATTGGCAACATAAGGAACAATCAAAGAACAAAATAATCAAATCACAGACAAGAATAATCAATTAACAATGGAAAATAATGTTTAAGTCATAACATTGTAAACTGCCAACTAGTGCATATAAACTGTGTATTGAACACATAGTCCTATTGGAGAGAAGACAACTTTATCACTCCAACACTCATTCAGCTTTGTCAGCCCCTATAATGTACGTGTTTCTCCTCTATGTAGTCCATGACTTCATTAGACAGGCTGTATATCTCCCTTCTACTGCTTGCACGACCTGGTGCAGATGGTTCCACGAGTTTGACCAGAATATGTTGAAATAGTATGAAGCACACATCCCTTCTCCCTGTTTTGGATTGAATTGTGGATTAGGCCCATGATGATGGTAGAATTCCACCTGTACCACTTCATGCTGAGCATCCACCATTACAGCCTTTCCCAACCACCAGTTCTTGTCATAAATCACTGCAAGCCAATCTCCGCACTGAACTTTATCAGCAGATAGATATGCTACAGTCCCATCAGGAAGTGGAACTCTGCTGGTTGGTGTTTCACCTTCCTCCACTTCCTGTGGCTCGCTCTCCTCTTCCTGCTCCATCTCCTCCATGAGCATTGCCAGAGGACTTTTCTTTTCGGTGGGCCACCGTCGTCCTCGGCCCTGGGTATGCTGGCCTTCAACTGGCATGACGTAGGGCTGAAACATTCGAAAATCTCTGGTTCACTGGAGAAACAGGACAGCAACCTGCATTTGATCTCAAAGTCTTTTTGGTTGGTTGGGATGACCTGATGGATTTTCCGAGTGGTAGGTACAGCTTTTAGTGTCTGACTTAGGAGTGCATCATATGGTTGCATGACAGCTTCTGTGATAATAAAGACCTTGGTACTGCACAATCAACCATCTCATGAAAGACACTGCCATCCACAATGTCCTTTCCACTCAGTATAAGGCTATCTGCAGCCTTTTTCACAGTTCCTCCAACCCCGTCTGGGGCTCCCTTCCCATGTGAGGTGGGGAAGAAGTTCCAGGTGGTGCTCTGAAAACCTAGAGTTGGAGGGACACTGCAGAGAAGTGAAAAGTTTTTTTTGGTTTTATACTGCTTGCTGGGGCCATCTGACCAGAAGTGAATCATATCAACGTTATAAAAGAAATAAAGAAGAAACTATTCTCATACACAAATACAGATAAAATAAAGATAGATAAAAAATAAAAAACTATAATTGTACTAATTGTGGTCAGCAAATCATATTTAATCCTTCCTTAGGGACCATTTGGACGTTTTTGTCACTACCATCAGTCTGTATGTCACCATCGTCAAACAGAAAGTCTGACGGTAGTGACATCTGACGGTAGTGACAAAAATCTAGTCTTTTCCACGCTATGCAGAGGTAGTCCACATTAGCCATCTTGTTTTCACTCTCTTGCTAGCTGCCACAAACCTCTTCTTAAATATTAAACATTTATGTTATAATTTTATTTTATTTTCTATACACAAAAGATACGGTGGTGACATGTTATGGTGGCAACAGAAGCAGTTTAAAAGAATATATACAGGTTTTAGAGAAAATGGCAAACTTTTAGGAGCTTGAGTGATCTTGAACCAGGAAGAAGAAGTGAAGGTTTGAGAAGAGGTCCTCAGGAATGTAGTGGACCTTGTACTTGCTTGATTTTATTGATTTTACAAAAAATCTGAAGGTAGTGACAGGAGGTGAGGGACACATTTTGATCAATCAGAAAATGATGGTTAATTTTTTTCAAAATTCACTTTTTGTAGTTTTTTATAAACATAGCAATAAACTTTTTAATCTGGTAAGGTTATTATTAAATTTCATAATTACTTTTAGTTTTTTTTGATCAAATTGAAAAGAAAAGCTCCCATCGGGGGACAGCTGATTTTGAAGGCAATGGGCCAGCATAATGTCACAAAATTATTAAAATGTAAAGTCCACCAATAAAAGCATGTTACATATGTGTATAAAACCCTCTGATTATACATTTGATTCATGTTTTTTGTGAAAATGTAATTATTTTCAAACAGAATAAGCATTTTTCCAGGTGAGACATGTTTTTGGCAAATTCTCAAGAATCAGTGATATACAATCAATAACTTAAAATAAAACAAAGAAAAAATGATAGCATTTCGGAAGCATTCAGAAATTTGGTTAAGGGTGTGACCCAAACTTGGAGCTTAAGTAGAAAAGAAAGAAAATCAATTTAAAACAAATTAAAAACTATGACGAGAAATTCTGAAATCCATTTAAACTTATGTCCAGTAAATGATTGTATATTCAAGTTTCCCAATAATATTTCCCTCTTTTTTGCAATTTGATGGTAACTATTTATGTAAAAAAAAAATGCAGTTTAATAAACAGTGGCAGGATTCCTGGTGTTGGCCTTCATTGTGTCATATGTTTCCTCTTCTTAAGGATGCACCTTTAAGACACAGTATGGCCAAAAAGACATGGAGCGCCACCTGAAAACCCACACAGGTATATTCTTGTCGTGTTCTCCATTTAAAAGCTAATGAAATGGTCGCACCTGCAACTCGAGCTGTCCTTTGTCCATCCACATCTTCAGGTGAAAAGCCATTTGAGTGTGAGCTCTGCCATAAACGCTTCAGCCGACGGGACAAGCTCAACATGCACAGCCGCTCGCATACGGGCGAGAAGCCTCACAAATGCAAACTATGCCCATACGCGGCAGCTGACAGCAGCAGCCTCAAAAAGCACATGCGAATCCACTACGACGAACGGCCCTTCAAGTGCCAGATCTGTCCCTACGCCAGCCGAAACTCCAGCCAGCTCACTGTGCACCTCCGCTCACACACCGGTGGGTCACTCATTTGCGTGAGACACTGTCAGTCATTCAAAACGCCTTAATATCAGTGACAAAATTGCAAGTAGGCTGTGTAATTTTGCTATTCTTTATCTCTGGCTTAGCTTAATAAAGTACTTATAGGTATAGGACAACAAGACTTATATTGTTTTTGTAGTATGGTTCCACATGTCAAGAAAAAAGACCTCCATTGTACTCTTTGTTTACTGTGTGGCTTTCCTCTTCCTCGTTTAATGCATTGGTGCTTTAAATCATGTCATCCCACTATTTACGTAGTTTACACAGCTGTCCCCATCCTTCCTCGACACACAAGACTTATCAGGATGTACACTTCCAAACTGTACTGAGTTGGATTGCTTTACGATGCGTTCACACTAATTTGTTTTTCCTTCCCTGAGGTGCTGTTTGTTTGCTCAAGTGTAAACACAGTAGTCAAATTCAAGTGCATGCTGGAGATTCCAGTAGAAAAGATTCCAAACAAAATGTGATGCAGTTCTGTTGTGGTCGTGTTGTTTATGTAATCGACGTCAGGTAGTAAAGATTTCTGTGACCAATATGAAAAGAAATTGGTGTCAACTGGTTTGGTGCATTTCTGTGTTGAAGGAAAGTGATTAGAACTGGAGCGAGGCAACTATTGTTAGACCGGCAACTATTGTTAGACCGCCCTTTTGATGTCTTGTTTTGTCTCTTCCCCAAGGAGACGCACCCTTTCAGTGCCAGCAATGCGACGCCAAATTCAAAATCAACTCTGACTTGAAAAGACATGTTCGGGTCCACTCAGGGGAGAAGCCCTACAAATGTGACCTCTGCGAGTACCGCTGTGCCATGAAAGGTAACCTGAAGTCTCACGTTCAGATCAAACATGGCACTGAGAACGCCTTCCAATGTGCCCATTGTGAATTCACGTGCGCCAACAAAATGGCGCTACGGCAGCACTTGCGCCAGCACAGGCCCGTTCAGCCTGTTCAGTGCCCAAAGTGCACATACTCTTGCGCCAGTCGCGGGGCACTCAAAGTCCATGAAAGGATCCACTCGGAGGAGCGGCCCTTTAAGTGTGACTCATGTAACTATGCCTCTAAGCAGCGGAGCAATTTGGTCATCCACAAGAAGAGGTTCCACTCGGACACCCCTGAGAAGGGTGGCGGGAAAAGGGCGAGTGACGAACCCCCAAAACCTGTCAGCTCTCGTTACCGGGCTAAGCTTGAAGCCGCTCGAGCCTTCAGCTGCGACTTGTGCAGCGCTTCGTTTGTGAGGGAAGACTCGCTGAGGAGTCACAGGAAGCAGCACAAAGAGACCCAGAATCCACCACAGGTCCAATTGACCGCACCGCTTCTCAGTGTGACATCCCCAGGCAACAGCACCCAGGTGGAAGTCCCGGTTCATGTGGATTCCTTGGTCCCTTACAATAGCACGCAGCTCAAAATTATTGTTTCGTCTGCGGAAAGTCCTAACAAGATGGTTCTGTTGAGTCCCGAACACCAGGATGTGGTTGTGAACTCCATGATCCAGCAGGTCAATCTGCTGGCGCCTCTGCAGCCACCCGGATTGTCCGAAAGCACTGATGCTACCTTCGTACCCCAGACAGTCCTTTTGACGCCGCTGTACTCCACCGATGACAATGACAGCCCTCTCCACCAGACGCTGGTTCACTCGACAATAGGCGCTCAGGCATCCAGCGTTGTCCCACAAACTTTCATCACCTCCTGTACTGAACTGGAGGACTTGGGTACCTTGGTCCAGGAGGGCGCCGCAGAGGTGACAGTAGTGACAGAAGGAAATCCCAGCACGGCGAATTCGACGAGTCCGACCGGCCCGGCCCAGGCGGTTGGGGACAGTCGAGGGCAGTGCCTTAGCATGTGAGCAACTCCTCACCCAACCGTAATGTTTTCAATGGACTCGTAATATAAGCTACACATGTTTTTATTGTTCCGTTCATTTTTCAAAATCCACATTGTATGAGGGGGAAAAACAGAAAAGTCGGTTGTTAATTTATGTAATTCTTGTTTTTATATTACTAATGTTTACAAAGTACAAGTTATCTGGGAAACATTTGACATTGTACTAACAAGTTAGTTACTACTAAAAAAATAATCTTTGGATGTTTGGTTCAATTTTTGGAAAGAGTGATTTTGTTTTATGGTTAAGTTATTTTAAGTTATTTGTATTATGAGTTTTGCAGTGTACTTGTTTCCCAGGAAAGACCTTTACAGAGATCTTGTTCACTTTCTTAGTTTGCAATGATGCTGTTTTTTTTCCCCCACTAAGATTTTAGAGTATCCAATTAATTATGAGATGCTGTAAAAATAGACCCATGTACTCCCCTAAGCAGAAATTGGGAACATGTAGCCCACACGAGGCTTACCTGTATGAAAATGATTTGAGCCTTCTATATCCTTTATATCCATCTGAACTCATTGGCTGCCATTGATGGCAATAGACGTCCAATCCGTATTAACCGAGAAGGTTAACAGCCCCCAGGCAAATTGGACTGGATGTCTATCGCCGTCAATGGCAGTGAAAGATGTTAGGTCAATGGAGGCATCCCAGTGGATTTTATGTCTATGACTGTCAATGGCATTGAATAAGCTACTTGAACACTTTTTGTCCTTACCAAATGGGCTTACAGTAATACCATTATCAAAATTTCCAATTTATTTTCAAAACATAAGCCAAGATTGAAAGTTTGAGGTGGTCGCTAATGCGTCATCAATTCTGGAGAGTAGATTGCAACAAAAGAACAAACTTATGAGGGATCGTATAAACATCGAATATATATAACGCGCTTTCAGACCAAACTCAAACTTTACTAACAAAACTTTATAAACAGACAAATTAGCATCCCAAAATTCAATTATGGCATGGAAGAGAAGTAAAGCACCAAATACTGTTTTAAATATACATTACATTCATTTATGACAAAATATCTTTATATATTTTATGTATTGCCTTCAGTGTATCTACTGCTGGCTTACTAGTTAAAAAAAAAAAAAAAGTCCTTCTGGTGAGGACGAATAGAATACTAGTACTGTATATGGAGCATAAGGCTATTCATGAATTTGAGCATATACAGTATTAATATTTTTAATATTCTATTCAGTTGGTTGTACATACTTTGTCCCCATTACTAAAATAAATTAATATATATATTTGATATATATAATTGACTAGAAATATACTATTCTGTTGTCTTCCACAGCTACATGTTACAGGTGAGGCAAAACAACTTGTGGACGATTTGGGGTTATACAGTACTAGTAAAATTATCATGCCAAGTGCACGAATCATGCTTCCATAGAGCTTTTAGTTGTGTTGCTACTGCAAAACAGTTGTTTACCGAAAAGGTTTGATTGGATACTGGTAGGCCAAAAGTAGCACAAGACGTGTTATTTTACTAGTGCGTCCTAAAAACTCTGCAGGTGGCTATCTTTCTAGTCAAAAGTGTTCTGGTACATTGATATGGTCCAATTTTTCCCCGTATGCAAAAAAAACTTTCACTGCGTAATGAAAAACAAAAACAACTTCTGAAAAAACAATCAATTGAGCCCCTCACATTGATTGATTGAGTGATTCATTTTTTCTTTCATAAATTTTGTGAGGACCTCGGAGGTCTGACCACCATTTGACAATAGAGGTGACTGAACAGCTGGACTGTAGTTCCCCAGATACTCCAGAAGAAGGCAGCAGATAGATGGAGCCAAACTTTCCGATAATGAAGTCCTTCAATACAGGCTTTTCATATTGATTTTTTTCCCTCAGATAAATACATTCGGGTCCTTTTCTTTGTGGGTCTTGCAAGTAGAAAACCTGATAATGCACACTATGGCCCGACTTTCTTAAAAGCCTTGTTTTTTCTGCACCGATTGATTTTTCAATAAAGTGCTGTTCTTCTTTCAGGCTCTATCTTTTGGCCTCTTAGTCATATTTTCACTTATTTATTTATATATGTATGTGTGTGTGCGCGCGCGCGTGTGTGTGTGTTTGTGTGAGAAAAAGCACTTGAACTCGACCATAGATTTTTCTTTTCTTCACAGATCCATTCTAATGAAACTTGAACAATAGACCTGTTCAAATATTACATTAAGCAGGTTGCATACAGGTAATTAAGCTTTTATGATGGCAACATTTTTAACCCAGTAAGATACTATTGTTGTATATTTAGCTTAAGACTAAATGTGCAAAATAAGTAGTGACGCACAGTCACAGTGGTTAGCACTTCTGCAACAGAGTACTGAAATTTTTGTTTGGAACACTGTTCAATCAGTGTAGAATTTCATCCCCCGAACATGCACATTGGTTGCTCTGTTTTTTTCAGGGCCACGACCCTTGTGAGGATGAACAGGATGGAAAATGCAGTCGGGCCTATTTTTCTGTTTAAAAATTCAAATTTTACCCACGCTTGTGTTAAATTGTCCATAGCTGTGAATATGAACATGAGTGATTGTCCATATTTGCCCTGCCTAGCAGCCAGCCTGGAGTCTCCTAGACTTCTGCTCACCTACAAATCGAAATCAGATAAACACTACAGAAAATGGAGGCATATTAGGCGCTCAAGAGGTGGCAAAATGTTATATGTGATCCTTTAGCACAGGGATCACTGACAGGGTGCTCGAGGGCAGCAGGTAGTCCAGAAGGTTCACAGGAGTTACTGGCGGGCCTGTTCTTAAAATAGCTCATCAGAAATGGGCGTTTTTCTATGCAATAACCTGTTGCATGGAGACATTTATCAGTTCTCAGCTTCTTAGATTATTGATTATAACTATCATGAGTAATAGTAATGATCAGAGTCTTTACAAGGCTGAGTTGATCATTGATAACAATGTTAAATTCGTACATTAACTGAATATGGTAGTTCTTAGCATGAAAAAGTCTCCAAAAAGTTCTTCTTAAATTCCAAAAGGTTAGTGACTTCTGTACATTTAGCATATTTACCTCTGCCATCCTTAATTTTTCCGAACCAAAAGGGTACTCATTATGAACTACACTATGAAGGGAATTTTTCTTACACTGCAAGATGTTTTAAAACTGGAACGCTCCGAGAAATGCTTATTCAGTCATCCATACTAATCATTGTGAATGGTTTGGTAACTGTAGTAACATTTTAAATATATATAACATATATATATATTTGATTATGTCTGTTCCAGAGGAATCTTGAAAGTTGGCTTTTGTGTGCGCGCAAGTGCACATGTGTCCCTCTTGAAGATTGCTGCAGTTTGATATTGTTTTGGCACGTCTTCACTTCCTTCCTTCCTGTGTTTGAGTGGGGTCATAAATGCCACCCCCTACCCCCAAAAAAAGCCATTTCCACTCACCAGCTGCTTAAAGAAATCGTAAGTTTTGCGGGATGCAATCCTCTCAGACATTAATAACAACCACAAGCACACCATTGAACAAAGTGTCAACATGTCTTCATGCAGAATGACTGATCATGTGTGTTTGCATGTGACAACTTTAACTCCACCATTGTGACCTTTGCTTTGTATGCACACAATGCGCCATCTAGCAACTAAATGTCACTAATGAAATTAAGTGATTGCTGACATATTGATGACTGTGACATATCTTTAGTGGACAAGGTATGGCTCACGGTCCACATACAGCCTGTGGCATGGTATAATCCGGAACACTGAGCTTTTATGATGTTACAAAACAATTATTGATTGATTTTTGAATAATTTTGTAACTGTAACCTTTTCATGCACAAATTAGGAAAACCAAATCAGGATTATTTTCCTCAAGTGTTTTATTGCTCGTGATAAGAGTTCAACACAACTATTGAAAAGCTGTCCGCTGGAGCAACCACTGTCCCTGAAAGGGCCATTCAATTACAGTAATTACAAATGATCCATCATGAAAAATGGCAATGAATTATAACCTAACCCCCCCCCCCCCCCCCCATAAATTACAGCAGTTATTTGCAGTGGCGGATCCACCAGGGTGGCACAGTGGGGCACCTGCCACCCTAAAAGATAGTCGTTTTTACCAAAGTCAATTGGCCACGTAAAACATGAGATAATGTAATTATAGTTTTATTGTCCTCTCAAATAAACAATAAAACACTTCATGGATCATTTGTTTATGTCCCTATTTCACACATTTTTTGTCTTTTCAAAACCGTAAGTAACACATATCCAATGAGCCCTTCTGACATCACAATGGATGCACATAATGTGAAAATTATAAATATTCTGCCGAGCCCGAGCGAGGATTCACCGACCGAGAGTGGCGATCGACTTTGTGATGGAGGGAGGAGAGTAGCGACGTAGCGAGCGGCGATCCACTTTGTGTGACTTTGTGAATGAATCAAAAACTAAGTTCAGCCCAAGCAGCTGCGCTTTTTCACCAACTCGAGGAAGAGGATGGACCAAATTTGTCATCGTCTTCTTCGGATGACACGGGAGTAAAGAGAGTGGCGGATTTGAACACGTGGGTGACGCCATCAATGAGCAGATGTAAGACAATTTACCTTACTTTTGATCCTGTATGACAAATTTTCTTTTGATGCTATATTAGTGTATGTGTGTTTATATACGGTATATAATAATAAAATGTGCATATTAGATCAAAGTTGCTTGTGTAGTGTATGTGTATCAGGCAGGCATTTACAGTTTGTGTTGTTCTTTCTGTATGAAGATTAGGGATGTAGCAGATATTCAGTTACGTTTTTTTTTTATGTCATAGTTTTCCATTATTGTTATCATTTATAGCTGCATATATTCAGTTGTTTTCTCGATCACTTACACACTTTTTTTCACGTACATAATGACCAATCTACACCCACTGCCCCACTGGAAAGAGGACACTTTGGAGAATGGAAGACGGATGGGAGACTCACAAACCCTTTTTTGTTAGATAGTATATATTTTTTCACTCTTTTGCAATTTATCCACTCTATATAACCTGTTTTGAGCAGAGCATGTATAAAGGCCAAAAACGCCTATGACTATACCTGCTGTTCATGTTGAATTATCAAATATAAAACTATATATTCAAATTTTTTTCAGTTGGATGTTCATCCTAACATGTTGAATAAATATTATCAAGGTTCAAACCGTTTCATTGAGCATGTTTGCTTGTCAATAGGACATCAATATTATAAATATGACAAAACAATTTTGGAATTTTTTTGTCTTTTTGGTCCCAAAATGTTGATTCATAATTGGTCAGTGGAAAAAACAACAGTATGGACATGAAGTTCTAGGTGTCCTGAAAAAAGGGACCAAACCAGGCCATTGTGAAAAATTCTTTCTTTGAAATATAAAAGCAACATCAAAGGCATGCAAAATCAAACAAAAGAGGCCCGGACCTTAAAGGGTTAAGTAGTGGTGTCAGTGAATCCGTATATAATATAATAATGATAATATGGAGGGGAAAAAATTGTATGAAGCTAAGTTTCTCTACGTCCGTTTGTAAATGTCACTTTTTGTAGTGTCTACACAGGATCTCTTAGCAAACTCTGATTCAATATGTGTACACATCTAACACATGTTGACACTAGGGGTGTAACAACTAATCCATGATGATCAATATATTGATTTGTTTGGCACGATTGAACGTAATTCGATCAAAGTGCAGAATTCTTCTATTTTCGGTATGCCGTTTTCTAAATAAAACATTTTTTTCATCAACAAAATTGTCATACACATCAAAACTGATTTGTATTTTATTGCTTTAGCTAAATTGGAAGTGATTGTGATACATGTTTTCATAAATTTGTATTAAGTCAATTGAAGGCCGTTGAATCGAATTGTCACAGAATATCGTATCATAGTCCAAAGAACACTATCAAGAAATATTTGCCACCCTCAAAAAGTGCCTATCCCCCTCTCACCAGCCTATATATTTTTTTCTAGATCCACTCCTGGTTATTTTTTATCTGCATGAAGACATAAGAGACATCAGATGGATGGGCCATCTACAGCTAAATTCACCAATTAACATCAGTTTTGTTTGTTTGCAACAAATGTAGTGAATCCTTTAATGTTGTGCACAGCACAATATGTTTCAAACAGCTGCTCCACCTCCTAAAATAGAACCAAACTTTTATATGTTCACATATGTGGTTAGTGGTAGAGTAGTTTTTTCCCAACCCACAGGCTGTGGGTTCGATTCTCTGCCCTGGTGAACTCGTCTATGTGTTCTTGAGCAAAACTTTTGGTATTGACCAACTACCCCACGTTGCTTTTGGTGCTATGTCACCAGTAGGTGGATGGGGATTCGTGTGAAGTGCTTTGAAGTGGAAAGGTGCTATAAAAGTATAACTCCAAATAGTCAGTGTCATTAAATATTTTATTAAGTTTATAGACATTTTACTAACATGTTAACATTTCTACCGGTCATAAAAGTGGATACAAAAAAAAAAAAAAAAAGTCAAGCCCTGTTAAACCCTGCTCACATCTCAAGCCGTGAGACAAATTCACATCCAGCTCCTGGCTTTCAACTATTCATTGGCCCCTCATTTTGTGTGATTCCCTTTCACGCACTCCAGTGTTTGTCAACTTTTTACCAGCACTATGAAAAGGAAAGTTAATGTTGAAACCTAAAAACAATACAGTGCTTAGTTTTAAGTTGAATCACAAAAACATAAAGAAGTTGATTTGCATAAAAAAAAGCACCTAATGCATTGCATTTTTGTTGTTGTTGCGTAGTTGTTGGACAAGTATAAAAACAAGTAACTGGTGAACAGACAAAAGAGCAAATGAAACAACGCACTGTTTGATGATTTAGAAGATTTCTCAAGGTGCAGGAATGTCATGCAACTCCTTTTTCACATTTGTAACGGATAATACTGCTGTAAGTCAACTACTCTGTAGTAAAAGTGCAATCCGTTCACTTCCTTTGGCGCTTGTCCTAATTGGGTTGCAGGTGAGCTGGAGCGTTTCCTAGCTGACTTGTACACTTGTACACTCTGGACAGGTCGCCATGCAATTACAGAGCGTATTTTCACAACCAACCATTCAAATTCACTAGTCACTCTCTTCAGTGCAGCTACCAAGAATGTTTTGTAATGCTGGAAGAAGCCATGGTGCCCGCAGAAAACCCACACAAGCAAACAAGAACAAGGCAAACTCAGGTTGGAGGCCTGAACTTGAGGACTGTGAAAAAGACGTGCTTAAAAATTAGGACCATGTATTGCTATTTCAATTCCTAATTGTGTATAACAGTGTGATATGTGACAGACCTTTCTACCTAAAAATATATATCTTAAGTTCAATTTTGGTTGTAATCACATTTTCCCTCTTTGCCCCCGCTTGGTTTGTAATTCGACCTTTATGTGTATGACATTTAAAATGCTTGACCAATGTTGGCACATGTCCCTTTTTGCCTTCTTCTATGAACAAATTGAATAGTCAAATCTGCTTTCCCAGAAAGGAATGACTTTATAATTTAATGTTTTGATCCAAAATTGTTCAGTAGTCTGTTTCCAAGTTTCGGCTTTGGTCTTTTATCTCAGCCCACTTGTCAGGAAGCATTATCCTGACGTGCTGTCTTGTTATTGTTGCTGCTTTAAGACTTAAAAACAGCAGTTGGGAAAGTCATAGGGGTTATGCAGAATACAAGTATAATGTTGAGCCAATAGGCAGTGCCTTGGTGAGAGTAGAAAAGCCTATAAAAGTATTTAATGGATAAAGGAGTACTGTATCTGGTGTATGTGAAACCCAGTGCACTCCTTAACACATGGGCTGCCATTGGCAGCGCTGGATGTCCAATACATTTGACTTTGCCATCATCGGCACTGAAAGATGAGCATTCACAGCCAATCCTCCCAGTTTAAAGCAGCTGGACGTATATCGTCAATGACGCAGGAAGACTCCCACCATTTTGTAAAATTTTGTACAAATGTTTAAAAGTTTCAGGGTTTTTGCTTCACTGAAAGGCAGTGCATTGTTATGTTAGGAAAACAATTGCCTTTTATTCCATATTTTAGGAGGGACACAATTGGCGTTTGCAGGTGTTACCTAGTTGTGTCGTTGTGGCTTGTCAGCATGTTTAATTATTTATTTTTTTCGGGGGGGGGTTCCATGCCCACGTTTGCCAGACAATTACCTCAACCCTTCCAACAGCCCCCAACCAACCCATTCCTTTGACTTGATCTTACCTCTTTGAAAAAAATCGTGTTCTCATTAGGATGGATGATGGATAGAAAGATGGATGGACTTCTTTCATTTTTGAAATAAGGGTCACCATAAGCCAAAGAAGCTAATTGCTTTTTTTCTCGCTAAACTTAGCTCATCATTGTATCGTTCATATGCCATGTACAATTGCTTTAAATGAATTTGCAAGATACTGTATGTCAAATATACTTGCCTTAAACCTGTTGTTCGCCCAACAAAAAGTCTTCTTTTTTTTTTTTTTTTTTAAACAATGCTAGGAATTCCTTGTGTTTCAACAGATGGCTATTAGCAAGCAAAATATTGTCTTTGTTCACACATGCCTTATCCTAAGAAAACAAACATGATGGAAATCTGATCTTTACAGATGCAAACCATTGTGTGTGGGTGTGCGTGTTTTGTATGTGTGTGTGTGTGAGTAAGTGAGAGAGAGGGAGAGAGAGAGAGAGAGAGAGAGAGAGAGAGAGAGAGAGAGAGAGAGAGAGAGAGAGAGGAATGAATGAATATGCAGAGTCGCTGGTATTTACCTTGCCTGTTTTTAGAGTGCTTCAATCACACAGCAGCGGCCATATCCATTCTCTTGCTATTGACAAAACACTATTGCTTGTGCAATTTTTAACCCCCAAATATAGACCTGCCACATCCCTTCGAAATGGCATGAGAATGTTGAGAAATGATAAATAGCCAAATAAGAGATTATATCACAACAATCCCTGTAGAACCAGACATATTGGCCCTCTTTTAACTCTGAGCAGTATAGCGATGACATCAGAAAAATCTGATCAGATACTTTGTAATTAATTGGCAACGGACAAAACAAAATATCCCAAACAATTAGAAAATGTGTTAAGGATCAATGAAACCATTTTTTGACGTTGAGTCCAAAAGTTGTTCGATACAAACAACACTACACCACTAAAGGAACATTAAACCTATCGTGAAAGAAAGCAGAGATTATGAACACGGACTCTTTTTTTTTTTTTTTTTATCCCCCTTCTTCTTTCAGCTGGTACCTTGGGCTGGAAGGAATATGACCAGTTCCAAATTGTATCAATGTTAGCACAGTTCCTTCAGGGCTGGCAAGAAAGCTAAAAAAATAACATTTATACTGGGGTGAGGTAGTTTCCTTTATAGGGTCACTTTATTTGGATGTGTTACTGGTGTGTTTGTGCTAAATTTGTAACAAAAATAGCAGACACATCTTCAGCTGTATCATTTTTTAAGATGCTGGCTTAAAGAATGTGGTGAACTATAATGTAGATCTTTTTGATGGTTATTGTTTGGTTTATTAGTGAGTGTATCTAACCCAGTGTCTTAGCCAGGAAATATCCCTGTTTTATTGTGCTTGGCTTACTTTCAGGAATGGGGCAGCAGTGGGGTAGTGATTAGGAGTAGAGGTAGAGATTAAATTTGGGGCTCTTCTTCCAACTCTAATAAGAGAACAAAAGAAGTTACATGTCTTATTTGGTCTGTTGATCACAATTATGAAAGGAAAGGCAAGCACAGGTGCTAGTGCCATATGATGTCACAATAATCTTCAATCTGTTGCTTAGATTCAGTCCTGTTGGATGGACAGGGAGTTCAGAGACCTTACGATTTGTACACAAGCAATTAAAAAGTCTTTTTTTTTTATCTTTCATGTTGCGCATTATGAATGAATGTGAACAGTGGTGCAACAAGGGAATTCATATTAAGCAAACAAAAAGTTGCTGTATGAATACTACTCTATCTGTTGTGTCTAGAATTTCGCAGGCAAGTTTAAGCTATGACATAAATCTTTCTTAACTCTCATTGTATAGTCCTAAATTTTATTTCCCAAATAGCTGAAATCCGGCTCTGCGTCCACCCAACCCCCTATGTTTAGTCGAGTCATATTTGCTGTTTGTTTGACCCCAGCAGGGCACAAACGCCGGCTGATCCTTCATCGGAGGACAAAGCTTATGTTTGCAGTGACATCATAAAATGCCTGCGCTTGGAAAACAATAGCTGATGAATTCTGTGAGACTCAGGCACAGTTAGACAGCCAGACAGCGACACCCGAAACGTCCATTTAAGTGGAAAGTTTCAAATAAGGATCCACACCTTGGTCAAATACACTCCCTAAAATGAGGAAAGCTTTCTGGTCAGACAAGATACAATTGATGCTATGTACTGGTGTTTTTTAGCTGTTAAATCCTTGCTCTTTGTCTTTTTTTCCAGATGTAATAACGAGAGTATGGCAAGAGCCGAGCGAACCTGGTTTAACGACTAAAAAATGATTTTCCGGTGCATTACTTGGTGGATTGACAATAATCTACAATCACTAAGTGGCCACAAAGTAATGACACAAAGACATGAAACACTGATAAAACATCTTAAAACAAAATATAGACAATCGTGACAATCTTTGTTCATGAATGTAAATCATAAATGTCCTACTTAACGGGTATTGACACATTGCACCGAACAAACTCACAATAATGCACGCTATCTTTAAATGTCTGACCGCATCACAATCAAGCTCCTCTTCCATATTTAATAAATAGTAATGTAACGCGACGCTCCCATTAGTGCGTTCGATATGGCAACGCGACGCTCCCATTGGTGCTTTCGATACGGCAACGCGACGCTGTCATTGATTGAGAAAAGTGAGTTTGACACCTAGTGATTTAATGAAGCAACATTCCGCTGCCAATATTTGCAAGCGCGACAAATTAATAATGATATTATTATATATAAAATTTTAATTAGATATTAATTAAAATCCCATTTTAGAATTAATCTAGTTAATTAATTAGACCAACAAAATTGTTTTCTTTGCCATTTTGCAACGTAACATTGAGCGACAGGTGTCTAGAAAAATGCTTTCAAATAATGTTTTGAACAATATCCGTTCTTGAATTAAGAACGTTTCTGACCTTTCAAAGCTTTTTAAAGATTAAATATACTAATTTTATGCTTAAAATGTCTTTTAAGCTAATTTTCTGCTAGCTATTTTTCTTATTTCAAGAAAGTAAAAAAAGTAAAAATTTGCATGAAGCACTGGCAGATAATTTCACTTATTTCTTGTAGATTTACTCTGAAAACAAGGGAATTCAAATAGTTTTAAGGAGGTGTGTTTTTACAGTGTCGCTGCTCAGACACAGAGAATAGACCCTACTCACCAACGTCACAGAATGACGTGTCGCTGTATCCGGTCGCCATATTGTCCGTCATTGTTTATCCGTATTCTCAATGGTTTCAATTTGTCGTGCAATTTATAGTGCAATTCATGGAAGCCCCGGTGCTTTCAGACGCTGTAAACTCATTGGATGCGTTGCATAAAAGGCGTTATGTGGAAAAGCTTCAGTCTATCCATTCGCCAGATCCATATTTGATGCCTAAATCGATATTTTTCGACCCGCTGTCTTCGCCCTCTCTGCCTGACATCTGCTACCCATATATCTACAACTATCTTATCCACACAAAATCAGCCTATTCTCACGAAAGTTTGAAAAACTTTAAGAGCAGCACTCTAAGCAACATTACCCTGTGTGATTTCTAAAATGGCGACAATAAAAAAAAAAAAAAAAGTTGACTGTGATGGCCGACGCTTCAAGGATAGGTGGATATTGGACTATTTCTTCAATAAAACACACAACAACTGTGTCTGCCTCATTTGCAAAGAGACAGTCGCTGTTTTCAAAGAGTTCGATGTGACGTGATAATGATATTACCGAACAATCACGCTGACATGTACGACAACATTACAGGGAAGATACGCAGCGAGAAATTATAGCAAATTGAAGCTAGTTTAATTTCGCAGCAGCAGTATTTCGCAAGAGCCCGAGTGTCGAAAGAGAATGCCACAAAGACGAGATTGTTGAAATTATGAATTAAAAAAATAATAATAAAGCAAATGTGACACACAGAAGGGCTTGCTGAAATTTGTTTAAATATATTGTTCTATGTAAATCAGCCAAGGTAGCCCCCCGCATTTTTACCACACCAAACCTGGCCCCCAAATCTGGCCCCCTTTGCAAAAGGTTTGGACACACTTGTTTAACTGATGATCCGTAGACAAGGCCAGCTTCTTTCACTTGGTACCAGCTAAATATTATTCAAAATATAATGATGGTGGAAGAAATATGCATCTTGAATTTGAAACCGTATGATGTCGGCGATTAGCCTCGCAATGATCTTATTGTGGTTGTCAGCCCAAAACCCTCTAAATATATATTAAATGCATCTTAACAGATATAAAATGACTACTACATAATCTGTGGTGATCGTTTGGTGCCCAGTTTTCTCGTCGAATTGCAGCAGTCCATCTCGCTCTCCTCTCCGGGTCTCTCGGAATACGGTAGAATTTCAAGGCTCTCCGTCTATCTTCTCTGTTACTGCAACCAACCGCCACGCACGCCTTCCCCATTATGATTATTAATGTGAACGAGCAGAAAAACACGCCATAATAGGAGGAATTTACGTAGCGGTACTGCGTAAACACGACGACCTGACGGACAATATGGCGCGGAGGCGTGGTTGTGTCGTCATGTGAATGGGGTCTATAAGAATCTTAAGTGTCCTTAGCGTCTGAACAGTTTATGTGGGAATGATATAGTGTGATTCATTGTGGTTGTTAATTATGTTTTTTTTAATGAACTCACCCATGCCATAACCTTTTGACCTTACCCAGGCCAAAGCTGGACTCTCCTATGGTTAAAGCAGGACTCTCATATACAACATCCTCGTACACGTCTCATGAACAACGAGATCTTTTTCATTTTAAGTGGGCCAAATCAATTATACTGTATTAAAAGTAAACTAATAAAAATTTCTGATGTAATTTCATTCTTTTAATAAGCCATGTAACTTGCTATGATCCAAGGTTTTGAATAGGCGTGATACTGGTGTGTGGCCTCCTTGTACACATCTGATGCTGCTCACCGTGGTCTGCAGTTTGCTTAGAGAGCTTGTGTGTCTACTCAGACACATGAAAATTTAGAGGGAACATTGCATGAGACTAAAGTGTAGTAAAGACGTGAGTGTAAAATGCTTATTTGGCAGACATACAGTAAGTAAACAATTGCAATAAGGTACACTGTGGTCAGATTCAATCATCGATTGGAAGTCTGGTGAAAAATACTTCAGTAAAACATTGTGCCTCTCCTAATATTTGTATGATTGTTAATTCTGGAGCTTCTTTGCCGTATTGGGGTCGGGCGGGTGTGGGGGTGGTATTGTTTTTTGAGGCTGCCTGGAATGTTTTGCAGACATCTCTTTTATTAGCATTTGTGTTTCCACCCCCGGCTATGAATCTCCTGGTGGTCTGATAATGGGCTTCAGATTACATCAGTTTGAAAACTTGATGAATGGCTCCTAATCATATTTTCACACAGACCAGTGGGTGCAAAGTGGGGGTGACAGTCAGGGTCTTATAGGTGCAGGAAGCTGTCTTTTTTAAGGTGTGACGTTTGTGAATGTTCTATTTGGCCAGTACGAATGTGAGAGGCCTTCATTAAACATGCATCCCACCCATGCACTCATACCGGCCGCTGGATTAGCATCGTCTTTGTTAGGCTAATTGCATCCTTGTGGGGGAGGTGAGCCTGTGTATGGCTGTACATTCATTTATGGGTGAGAGGCTTCAAATGGAAATGAGTGATTTTTCGGGGGACGAGGATGGTGAAGAGTAAATGTGATTATTCTTCCAAAAAGATCAGTTTACCTACACTCTTTTGTCAGGATTTGACCCAAAACACCTAGGGGCCATTTCCTGATTCCACATTTCCACTCCAGATAATTAATTGGTTTATGTATTTGATGCATTATTCCTCAAGTGACAAAGATCACATTGCAGACAGATTTCATCTATTAATTGCGCCCCTGGTAACCTGACTCCTTTCAGGGAATGTTCTCAATCAGGCTGATTGTTTCTGCTCACATTCAGTTCCTCCCGGGAAGATAAATCTGGTCTGGCTTCGCAGATAAGAGCACGGCATTAAGAGCCGAGATGAGACGTTCGCTGTCGACACGTCTGCTCAGAATTATTTAAGTTGGCCCCCAGCAGTTGAATGTGATATGGACGAAAAGTTATGTGATTCACAGTGCAAACCTCTTGGAGGATGTGATTCATTTCATCAGATCACAAATCAGCTTTGAAATGCAGGAAGTTTCTTTGCGGGTCATTTCCAGTAATTTCCCACTTTTAGAAAAAGGCACCAGTCTGTCTGGTTAGTTGGTTTTCTCCAAAAAGCAACATATTAATACCAGAAATTCCATGCTGAGAATGGTTGTCAATAAGCACAAATGCAGACAGAAAACATTAATTGAGCCGTTTAATAGTGATTACACATGTAGCAAATTCCATGTAAATGTGACTGATCCTGAGGTCAAATTGTAATCTTGTTAGACAGTTAAGCATGGTTTCAATCATCGAGCAAAATAATATATACCGGTAACTAGAAATGACTATTTCCTCACAAATGTGGATGGTGAGAGATGCTTTGTCACCCAATAAGTGTGTAGGTGCTTCAGAAATGCCAATCAGTAACAAGAAAATGTACTACTATTGGTTCTAAATATTCTATTTACTGCAGCAAATTTACATTGATGACTTCTCCCCCTCTCACAATCTCACAACTGTTCCATTTGTTAGCGTTTGTCTTGCTCACACGAACATGTGAGATTGCTGACTCATCCGAGTGCCCCTCCTCAGGGGGCGCTAATCCTCCACTAGTGTGTTCTTGTTGCAGGAAAGCTGTTGCATTGCTGCTTGTTTTGATTTAATAACCCCCACCAAACCACCTCCCAAATCCACGTCACCCCACCTTGTCTTCCTCCTCATCCTGCTTTGCTGTGCTTGAAATTGTTTAAATTACCTCACATTCATGGGCGTGTCTGCAGACATTCAAAAGGATTGATCATAATCACACACAACATAAGCTTTAATCATTTTTTAAAATATATCTTGTAATAAAAATAGAATGATTAGTATTTTAAAAAAATAAATAAATAGTGTGGCATTATAACAGTATATGTCATGTATGATTTATCAACACAAATTAAGTGCAAATTATATTGTGTTTAGTCTAACTACATCTTAGTGATAAAACTAAAATAAAAGGTGCCTATAAGTGTGTCTCTTGTGATCCCCAACCTTCTTGCGTCATGAACACGTGTCACGTGAAGACATGATATGATGGCCCAAAATTGAGGGGGAAAAAATATATTATAAGTTGCATCCTTAAGAATCAGCACGTTCCTACGTCTGCCACAAAGCCTGCAATCTAAGTAGAAGCAACTATAACATTTTGTAACAAAGATGATACTATGATTGAATAATCAATATAAGATTTTCCGATTATTAAAAATTTCACCTCCTTGGGCAAATTGCATTCTCAACCAATTTTGATTCCGTTTCTATAGTGCCTATGTGTGTTAAGGGTGGTTTTGTATTGTACCACTTGTTTGTGTGTCCAGTAATTAGTTGGATATTTTAAAAACAATAAAAATAGTCAAAGTGATTTAGTGGTGATTTAGAAGTTAATTTTGGGCGGTTCCTAAAAAGGTTAAATGAAATATGTTTTAATGCAACTGATAAGCACGTGCAGGCTGACCTCTGTATGTAAATGCTTCCAGCAACTTCCAAATTCAGCCTTCCCAAGTCAAACAAACCCCATCCCCCAATTCTCATGTTCTCTTGCCCCATGGGAGGAGGGGTGCTTGCACAGAGCGATCCCAAAGCATCTGAATCCCTTTTAACTAGTGGCCAGAGAGGAGTGAGGGGCCAATTATTTCACCATGATGCATTCCTTCATCCAAACAGGATACCATCATCTGCTCAGCTCCTGGAATGCAAATATCGTTTCTTTTTCTCGTCAGTTCCTGCCAGTCAGAGCAGGTGGTCACCAAAGAAAAATCTGCCCAAGTTATCACTTATTCCAGGTAGCGATATCCCATTTATAGCAAAAAACCTTTTGTGATGATTTGGGTGAAGTTCCTAGCAATATAAACGGAAGCTTAGTCACCAAAAGTACAGCTGCAGGACGTCTGAATAGAGGAGGCCGCAATTAGCTGAGATTAATAACAGTGTGCTAAAATGAAGCCCCTCCCTAATGCGGCCCCAAGGCACTACCCTTTTTGTTTTCTCCTTTCATAGTCATGCTGATTATAAGTCATTAGATTTCTTGCATTCTTTATGGCTTCCAAGTGACCAAAACTTGACAACAGAAAAGGAAAAGGGTCATTTTCCTTCTGCTTATACTGTATTCTGCAAAGTTCGTATGTGAACATTTGCAGGTTTTAGATATTACATCTCTCAATGTCCTTTCTTTTTAAATCACAACTGTAGTCTTTGATACAGTTAAAAAAAAAACTGATGTTGGACAATACGAAAGTTAGAAGTAAAAAGTGTTTCAGAGTTTAAAATACTGATGAAGTAGCACACTCTTTTATATCGGACTGCTTTGTCATATCATGGCAGTGTGCTGAGGGTTATTACTGTTGGCTAAAAACTATTATGTTTTTCTCAAAAACACCAACGTGTGTAAAGCAATATTTGTTCTAAATTGAACAACTTGTACATCATGTACAAACCCATTTTGTCTAACTTGTTCTTAAACTCAATAGATACCACACCGACATGGACTTGATGTTATATAAAGTGGCGGATTACTGGTATTTAGCCATTGATCCTCAAGCAACTGTGAATATGATTGTTCACAGCACAGTATAAAACATGTTTTGATTGACTCGCAGATATTCAACTCTTGTACATGATTATTACTGAAGTGGTTATTGAATTGGATGGCATTATCTTGAGTGGTGGTATACATATGAAATACATACAGATGAGATAAATTGTCCAATATCATATTTACCTTTTTGTTTGTCCCTGTCTTTTGAAGAATACCAGACACTGGAGTTAAGAGTGCATTATTAAGGGGATTTGACCTGTCTTACTATACAACTTGACTTTAGATAACCTATGACTTGACTTGCCAAAGACAAAATGACATGGGACTTGCACTTGAGTGACTGGATTCTATCTCTAGCTTTTAGCAGCACTTGAGAAAAAAGCATGAACCTAAAAATGTGTTACATTAAAACTCTTCCACTTATGTTGCTTCCCCAATTGATTTGATTGTGTGTGTACATGTGGAGAATCATAAATACTTGGAGGGAGGCTGGTGGGATACACTGTGGTTGTCCTCAACTATGCATTTCTCTTTTAACTTTTGTCCACGGTTTCCACCTGTGACGTGTGCAGTATCGATGGCTTATTGCTGGGGCGACCTGTTCAGCCATGGTTAATGGAGCTCATCGCCTCCCAACTATTGTCTCAGTGGTTTTCCCTGAAACAGGACACTTGTTCCCGTGTATCATCCGGCAGCACCTTTTCTGGGAAGCGAGTGGAGCATGGAGCACGAGCGTTAACGTGTCTCCTTGAAGGTCGCACAATGGCTGTAAGACAGATTTGCAGCAGTGCAGCTGTGTAGTGCCAAATACATGGTTTTGTCTCACTATGCAGCCTGCCATTTAAATGGCTCTATGAATGCGAATAAGCCGGAATTGAAGGGACTCATCCATGTTGGAAAGTAAACCTTTGGTGGAGGAAGCTGCTATTATTTTTATGTACACTAGTCATCTAATAAAAACTCAAAATCAACAATTCATTTGACTATACCTCCAGCAAACATGAAACATTTTGCTTTTAACATGCAACACATTACATGCAGATTTTCACAATTCTTAACATCTTAGCTAGAGATTCACAGACTCTCTGGCCATCGAAATTATTTCACTGAAATGTGACTAAAATTGTGGTCTCTGTCCTACATAGACTTCTGACTGTAGAAAATACTCAGCCAAAACATGACTAAAATTGTTTTTTTTTTTTTTTCAGTTTAACAAAAATATAGGGCCAAAAATGAATGATATGATGTAAAAACAGCTCATTAAGGATGACGCCGTGCCAAGAGAATCTGTCCATCGCACAACTCATGTGTTGGCATAGGATTCGTCTGTGTCTCAGATAAATAAATGAGTAAAAAAACTGTTACATGTTGACCATCACAAAAACTATAAAGAGTGCGTGCCTATTTTTTTTAACAAGAGTCTTCCGTCAGTTTGTCCGTTATCTATCTAAAAGAGCATGAGTATACATAAATGACATCACAGTCGCTACTACTCACCATACAGTATATGTACGCAACAATGGCTGCTCTGCCAAGCGGTGTTCCTGCTTATGTTTAACTATTGTTTCATTCATGACCAGAGGTCTAAGAAATTTGAGATTTCATATTTCAATATTTTGAGCAACTATCTTTCACACTAAAGTAATTTTTCCTCAGTGCTTTCTCGCATTTTAATCCATCACGTTTCCATTTTGAATGTTTTTACCTTGCATTTTTATAAGCAACCTATCCAAGTCATCTGAGGCCATTCCAGGTTTCCAGGTACAGCATTCTCTTTCATATAATACTCAATTTTTTTCTCTGCATCACCTATCCTTCTCTAAACTATAATCTTAATTCAAGTGCATCATCCATATCTCCTCTTTTACTTTGCATCCTTGTATCAGCTCAATACAAGTGGTTATGACCTACATTTAGTGTTTAATAAGTATAATTCTTATCAATAAAGGTGAGTCATATGTGGTCTCTATGTGTCTTTAATCCACAGCTCAGATACATCAAAGCTTTCATTCATTCATTCATTCATTCATTCATTCATTCATCTTTTTAATATGGACAATGTTTTAGTCGTTGGTATTCTTGAAACTCAGGTTTTCCCATTGCTATTCTGACCTTTATAGTGTGCTTCTAAGCTACTTCAATCACTTATTTCAGTCACTCATTTGCTAATGTGATTTTTACCAATTCTATTCCGCTTATGAGCTGTGGCTTTTTCAACATAATTTAACATAGGCAACGGGAAAAGCTAAACACATGCAGAGTTGATTATTTATTTCATTTGCAAACTCACATACTCACTCATATTTCTTAAACAATTTCCTAAAAAGCACACCTATCGACAGACATGCTTGTTCTGTAATACCCTACAATGCTGTGCAAACAACGTTTTGTAATTAAAATTTGTAATTAAAAATGATAGTTTTTGGAGTATATTGAACTGTACACACCTGGCTGTATGCCATGTTGGATTTTTAAGTTGCAAGATGAGTTTGAACTTTACTGTGTTGTGACGTCATAATTTGTACCAAATTTAGACTTCATTTTTTGGTAGAAGCATTTTAGAATGCAGGGGCATGCACTGCTTCCAATTTTTTGGCTATACCCATGCTCCTTTGTATTCAAAGTTCCCAATTTTCTGCTTATCACGTCTCGGTTCCTAACCTTTGCAAATCTGTATATTTTTTCCAGAAAATTGTGGTTAATCCCCAAATTTCATGGTTTTTGAGAAAAAGCCATCGTATTACAACGTTAGATGGCTTTTTTTTTTTGTGCCAGTTGGGGGTCGGTCATATTGTGAATTGTCAAATCGTGATCAATTTCGTTCAACTCCATTTTGAAGCCTGTTTACCTCTGTGGGAACTCCACACTGTCTGTATTTTGTTAGCATGCTGATTTTGTGTGCTGACCCAGCCTGCAGCCCACTAAATGAGATAAGTTGGTCAGTGGCCTTTCATCCTGTAGACACTGGGGCTGACAAAGAGACGGGTCAGGGTTAATGACAGGCTGCCATTGCACCTTTAATGTAGTATGTGTTAACTAAAAGGCTCCCTGCTCACCCACGTACAGCCCATTTTTTTGTCCTGAGAAAAAGCTAAATTATCAAGGTTCCCATTATGACAAATTTGGTAACTTACTGTATGTGAAAATCCATCCACCCTGAATACCTATCTTACTATAAGACTGTGGAAGCACTTGATTTCGTTGTGCATGCAAATTAATAGCTCTTCTTAACAACTTTTGATGGCAGATTTGGTGTGGTAAGAATGTGGGGGGCCGACCTTGGCTGACGTCCTTTACGTACAACAATATATTTCAGCAAATTTTAGCAAGCCATTCTGTGTGTCACATTTGCTTTATTATTATTATTTTCATTTAATAATTTCAAGAATCTCGCAACTATGTAGCGTTTGTGGCGTTCGACTCTCAGGATATTGCTGCTGTGAAATTAAACTAGCTTCAAGTTGTTTGCTTCTTGTTTGGTAATATCACCTCACATTGGAGTCTTTAAAAACAGCGACTGTCTCTTTGCAAATGAGGCAGACACAGTTGTTGTGTATTTTAGTGAATAGTCCAATTGCCACCTATCCTTGAAGCGTCGGCCGTCGCAGTCAACTTTTTGTTGTTGTTGTTGTTGATTGTTGCCATTTTAGAAAATTGGAAGTCAAGCGTCACACGGGGTAACGTTGCTTAGAGTGCTGCTGCCTTTTAGTGGGTAAATGAGGAGCAGCATTTAATGTGTAAGCTACTTCATATGCTGGTAGCAGTACTGCTGAGTGTTTGCGGGCCAGACATTATTGATCTTATGGCAGAGGCTGGGGGCCGGATGAAATTTGACCACGGACCGCATTTGGCCCTCGGGCCGCACTTTGGACATGACTGGTTTAGACAGAACAACATGAAGTGCGGTTGAAGTAAGCGGTGTGTAGACAAAGTTAAAGCTGCAATATCAAACCAGAGGAACCCACAAAATCTCCAAAAATGGATTCAGTACGACGTAGATCTCTGGGACTTTATGTACTTGGCGTGAACTACTGGAAGCGCCTATATATGCGGTTGGAATTGGAATGTTTTGATCAGCGACCAGCTAGTAGCTACAAAGCGACAGTGTGGATCTACCTCGCACACAGTGCTGGCCAAAAGTGTTGGCACCCCTGCAATTATGTCAGATAATGCTCAATTTCTCCCAGAAAATTATTGCAATTACAAATGCTTTGGTAATAACATTTTCATTTATTTTACTCGCAATAAAAGGCCACAAAAGACAATGGGGGGGGAAATGAAATCATTATCATTTTACACAAAACTCCAAAAATAGGCTGGACAAAAGTATTGGCACCCTTTGAAAAATCATGTGATGCTTCTCTAATTTGTATAATTAACAGCACCTGTTACTTACCTGTGGCTAATAACAGGTAGTGGCAATAACTAAATCACACTTGCAGCCAGTTAAAATGGATTAAAGTTGACTCAACCTCTGTCCTGTGACCTTGTGCGCACCACATTGACCATGGAGAAAACAAGACCAATGAACTGTCTAAAGACTTGAGCAGCAAAATTGTGAGGAAGCATGGGCAATCTCAAGGCTATAAGTCCATCTCCAAAGACCTGAATGTTCCTGTGTCTACCGTGCGCAGTGTCATCAGTAAGTATAAAGCCCATGGCACTGGGACTAACCTCCCTACATGTAGACGGAAAAGAAAGATTGACGAGAGATTTCAACAAAAGATTGTTCAGATGGTGGATAAAGAACCTCGACTAACATCCAAACAAGTTCAAGCTGTCCTGCAGTCCCAGAGTACAACAGTGTCAACCCGTACTATCCTTCTGAATGAAAAGGGACTCTATGGTGGGATACCCAGGAAGACCCCACTTCCGAACAAGAGACATAAAAAAGCCATGCTGGAGTTTGCCAAAACCTACCTGGCCTTCAAAGAAAAGAACATGGTCCCCACAGTCAAACATGGCAGAGGTTCCCCGATGTTTTGGGGTTGCTTTGCTGCCTCTGGCACTGGACTGCTTGACCGTGTACATGGCATTATGAAGTCTGAAAACTACCAACAAATTTTGCAGCATAATGTAGGGCCCAGTGTGAGAAAGCTGGGTCTCCCTCAGAGGTCATGGGTGTTCCAGCAGATCAATGACCCAAAACACACTTCAAAAAGAAAATGTTTTTGAGAGAAAGCACTGGAGACTTCTGAAGTGGCCAGCAATGAGTCCAGACCTGAATCCCATAGAACACTTGTGGAGAGATCTGAAAATGGCAGTTTAGAGAAGGCACTTTTCAAATCTCTGAGACCTGGAGCAGCTGGCCAAAGAATGGTCTAAAATTCCAGCAGAGCATTGTAAGAATCTTATTCATGGATACCGGAAGCGGTTGTTCGCAGTTATTTTTTTCTAAAGGTTGTGCTACCAAGTACTAGGGTGAGGGTGACAATACTTTCGTCCGGCCCATTTTTTGGAGTTTTGTGTAAAATGATAATGATTTTTTTTTTTTTAATGTTTCGTTCTCTTTTGTGTTTTTTCATTGCAAGCAAAATAAATTGATATTACTACCAAAGCATTTGTAATTGTAATCATTTTCTGTGAGAAATTGAGCATTATCTGACAGAATTGCAGGGGTGCCAATACTTTTGGCCAGCACTGTACGCCTTAAATCAAAACCAGCAGCAGACAATAAATTAAGGATGTGCTTTAAACCTAAAGAATCCAGCTAAAATATTGTATGTTTATTCTTATCACTTAGTTGATCGTTCGTGGACAAAATTCTAACAATCTGTTGTGTTAACATGAGGTGAAGATTGATACGCCGGCCACTTGAGTGACCAAAATGAGAAGAAATTACAAATAATAATACAGTTGCCGAATGCAGAAGGGCTGATACGGATTTTGTTGTTACAAGGAAATGCTACAAGGTATTTTTCATCTGGTATAGCTATGGTATTATGAGCTCATCACACATGTACATAGAAACACAAATAGTATGTCATTCTTTTTATTGCAGGTATTGATCGCAATTAAACCTTTGGACAACATGATTCCATTTCTTGTTTTATTTAAAACAACTGGTGCATGTGCAAAATAGGTCAATAAATCACAATTTATAAAATTATTAGAAAAATATTAAGAGGGGGAAACATAAATCTAGCCTTCCATCATCAAGGTAGAATGCACGTTGTCTCGATATCTGTCCATCAACGTAAGTGTTGTTGTGAGGCACATCAAGTTGTCTTGATAACAGCAACTTCCACCCGTAAACAAACAAACAAAAAGCGTGAAACACTTACATTTAGGGTAAAAAGCCTGTGTATGACTTGTAGTAGATTAGTGTTTGTTTTCCATTTCTTTATCATTGAAGTTAATGCAAAGCTAACGATGTCTCGGCTGTGACAGAACAGAATTGTAGTCAAATTGAACATAATTGTACCTGTTATTGCTTTGTCGTGCTCTGTGCACTGTCTTGGTTCCATATCTGCCTTCATGAACACAAAATTCCCATATTCATGTATTAGGACATATTCAACTTTGTTAATGTTTAGGCACTGGATGCCCTGATTGCGTTTCCATCCACTACCATTATTAAATCAATAAAATGCAAAACTATTTTGGTTGTGGCGACTCTCAGCCATTTCTTCATGTTGTCCTCCCCTGTCATGATGATGGCAGATGGATGCAGCATTTATAAATGGTCTTTTTTGATGAGAAATGCCACTCCAGTTGCCTGGTACACCAGACTCACCGCTGTTCCAGCGATTGAGTCTGGCCACCATTCAGCGGATACAATTTCCAGGGCAGAGCAAGCCACTGCAAACAGACAGCGGAGTGGACCAATCAGCGACAGGCAGACGTGACGTTAGTAAAACGACGAGGGCAAGACGAGGGACTTGCGCGCGGAAGTAAACATACGAGGAGAGCGTAGTTTATTCAACATGGCTAGACCAAGACAGACTGTTGTCAATGATTCGTGTCGATGTGTTTTTGGTCATTTAAAACTGATTTTACCGTGGATTGGAACATATTCTCGGCTCTCCTGTTCACCATCTGTGTTGTTGTGGAGACGACTTCCGATGCGCAAGAGTGACGTTGCTCGTTAAGAATACGTCACACAAATAAACGAATCTGATTTGTCGATTGATTTTGTACCTGCTCGAGAGGTCGTTGATGGGCTGGTTCCCAGACTTTTCTCTCAGTGTTTGAAAAATACAGGAAGAACAGTCTGGCCGTGCCAGTCAACCACTCCAGCTCCACTGTTGTTTTGGTTAGAGAAAGTGTTGAACGGAAGTCACAAATAGAAATGCAGAAGTACCTCGGAAACTTGTCTATAGACCCTACCCACGTGACGTCACAACTCCGCTCTCCTGAATGGTACCGCCCAATTGTCCGTCAAAACATAGTGTTAACCTGTTACGGCTACGTACATTCCTCCTATTTACGGCGTGTTTTTCTGCACCTTAACATTAATAATCAAAATGGTGAAGGCGTGTGTGGCTGTTGGTTGCACTAACAGAGAAGATGGAAGGAGAGATTTGAAGTTTTACCGTATTCCGAGGGATCCAAAGAGGAGAGCGAAATGGACGGCTGCAATTCGACGTGAAAACTGGGCACCAAAAAATCACCACAGACTATGTAGTAGTCATTTTATATCCGGTAAGATGCATTTAAGATATACTTAGAGGGTTTTGGGCTGACAAATAACCACAATTAAGATCATTGCTAGGCTAATCGCCGACAACATACACGTATGTATGTAGTGAGAGTGCTATCGCTAAACCATATAAACATTAAAAGCCTTAACTCCACTGACAAACGACATGAAATACATTAGACTTGACAGTGGATGTTAGCAATAACAAAAGATTTTGAATTGAAAATTTCGTAACTCACCTTTCCAAGCACAAGATAGATTCCTGCCGAATTTTCGTGGACGAGGACCTGTTTCACCCAACCAGCAACGAAGTATTGAAGTTTTTCAAATTTTCGTGAGAATAGGCTGATTTTGTGTGGACAAGATAATTGTAAATATCAGCGTAGCAGATGTCAGGCAGACAGGGCGAAGACAGTGGGTCGAAAAACATCGATTTGGGCATCAAATATGGATCTGGCGACTGTATAGAACGAAGCTTTTCCACATAACGCCTTTTATGCAACACATCCAGTGAGTTTACGGCATCAGAAAGCACCAGGTCTTCCATGAAATGCATTTTAAATTCCTCGATCAATTGAAACCAATGCTAATACAGAGACAAAATGACGGACAAGTGGGCGGAACCATACAGCGAGCACGTGGTTTTGTGACGTCGGTGGGTAGGGTCTATATATACAGTGTATCACTAAGTGAGTACACCCCTTGCATTTCTGCAGATATTTAAGTATATATTTCATGTGACAACACTGACAAAATGACACTTTGACACAATGAAAAGTGTGCAGCTTATATAATAGTTAATTTATTTTCCCCTCAAAATAAGTCAAAATTTAGCCATTAATATCTAAACCCCTGGCAACAAAAGTGAGTACACCCCTTTGAAAAAACGTACATCCCTAAATGTCCAAATTGAGTACTGCTTGTCATTTCCTTCCAAAATGTCATGTGACTCGTTACAGGAGTGCTGTCAGCATTGCTGCAGAGATTGAAGAGGTGGGGGGTCAGCCTGTTAATACGCCGCACTCTACATCAAATTGGTGTGCATGGCGGTCACCCTAGGAAGAAGCCTCTTCTGAAGACGGTACACAAGAAAGCTTGCAAACAGTTTGCTGAAGACATGTCAACAAAGCACATGGATTACTGGAACCATGTCCTATGGTCTGACGAGACAGGCGGGCTTTCTTGACAGATTTAATGAAGATTTGCGTGGAAGAATGGGCCAGAATCCCTGTTTCTGTATGTGAAAACCTGGTGAAGAACTACAGAAAGTGTCTGATCTCTGTAATTGCAAAAAAAAGTCTTCTGAACTAAATATTAGAAATTTGTTTAAATTATTATTTTTATCATTATATATATTTTTTAATCAATTATGGGTAGACTTGGCCCCAAAAGAAACCACAACTTGAGTGTACACACTCGCTACTTTTCTGAACTTGCCTATAATAAGTGAAAACACTCAAAATACAAGTAGCGGCATCGACATCAAGATACTTGACTGGTAAGCTTCGTCATTCTCTGCGCCCTGCCTGCCTTGCAGGGGCCTGTGTGATTCAACTTCATTTATTAGATATCGGTGAGAGTGAAACTCTCACGCATGCTTTTGAGCACAATGCCTGATTTACATTTTTAAAAAGTACGAAATCTGGACCGCATACTAACAAGGATTGTTTCAGGAGTGATTTGTTTGAGGATTAAAGGTAATTATTATATTTTTTGTACCATGCATGCATTTTGAAACGTGAAAAAAATCATTTGGAGAAATTTGCCACTCTTTACCTCGCAATATATACATAAAATAACTGCCAACTGTTTTACGTCCATATCTATAAAGAATTCAGGGATTTATTCAGGCGCATTTATTCGCGAGAATTTCAACGTAAAAAGCTGTTTGTTGTGGACTTGTGGTAAGGCGGCGCCACAGTGAACTTAAAGACGAGCCGCACATTCGCCATATTTACGCAAAATAAATGCTACCTGCACGGTTTCTTTTGCCTTTTAACCAAGAATCGAGACTGTTTTACGTCCCTATCTATGAAGAATTCAGGGATTTAACCATTTATTCACAAGAATTTTCAACGGAAAAAGCTCATTGTTTTGCTACGGCGGCCATGTTGGATTTTGCATCTCTAGATTTTATTTTAGACATTTCCGCGTCCATATTAAAAAGCAATCAGCTTTTACGTGTTGTATTTTATGTAATATTTCAATCTAATAACTTTCAGTGAAACACCATAGTCCTACAACAACCCCTACGCCGACGGCAACAAGCAGATCTTCGTCTACTTTGACCCCGTGCACCTTTGGAAGAACATCTACAGCAGCTTCCACAACAATGGCTGTATTATGCTGCCCAGGTGTCCTGGGGCTGAAGTGGCCAGCTTTATTCACTTCATTAAAAAGATGAATCAAAACACCTATCTTTCTAAAACAAACATATTTTTGGGAGCCTGAGAGGATGATGACAGCACGATTCTCGAGCCGGAAGGTGCTGGCCAGGTGGGAGAATTACAAGTCTGTCAAGGCTAGCTACAAGTTGACCCAGAAGAGGTCGAGAAGCAGAGCGTCGGGCTCATCATGGTGGTCGTCAACCCCAACACGGGCGCACGGGCACGAAGGAACACAGGGACACACAGTGCTCCACATCCACATCCTTCGGAATGTCGCTGTGGGACTCCCTGATGTGCAGGAAGCACAAGAGCACCTGCTGGAGTTCCTGGTAGTCCCTATTCATCTGTTTTGGTGCGAACCTCTCCAAGGATGTGACTTCAGAAGCTAGGAAGCACAAGGCCTTGGAGTGGCCGGCCGGCAGGAAAAGGAGCAGAGTCGAGGAGGAGACGGCGAGGAACAAGGACTTGTACAAGTTGAGGTGACCAGAAAACGCAAGGCATAGAAAAAGGCTATGTGATTGTTGAAAGACAAGGCTGACATCCTGGTAACACCACATCGATTATTTGCAATGCATGAATCATAGGACTATCTCATACGCATTTTATATTTATGTTTATTTAGATTTCATACTTGCACATCACTTTTGAGATTTTAACTTATCCTGCACTGTAAAGAGATGCTCCACAATTCCATTGTATAACTGTTTAATGATAACAGGGGCTATTCTATTCTATGATAAGTTGTTATTGTATATAGAATTTATTAATAATCTATTTACATATTATTTGTAATTGATTCTGCATGTTATCTTCAAGTATTAAGTCTCTGATGATAAATTGAGTGATTTATTAGCTGAGAACTTGCAGTAAATAAAAGAAAAATAAGTTGCTATTTCAGGCAAAAACTTGATGATATGATGTGTTAAATTTCGCTACTGATCCTGAAAATATAGGTGATTATCTCTGCATTTGGTGATTTTAATGCATCTAGTGTAAAATCTGAGAATTCTAAGTATTTGTACAAAATGGCAGAAATTAACGGAGCCCACACCTATGGTGATGGTTGTCTTTATTCGGCCTTTATAAAATTGAGTAAGTGTTGTCACCTGATAAAACCAACGTAGTATAAACAACTTTCATGTGTACAGTAACATGGTTGCTCACAGGGTATAAATATGTAAATCATGAATTTTCTTAGAACTACCATAGCGGAGAAAATAACGCAGCTCATAGTCACTGTCATTTTGGGATGAATGTGACATTAGTTATACCCACGCTCCTTTGTGTTTTGGGCAACTTGGGACTGCCAGCCACGGTGTGTCAGAACACCAAGGAAGGCTGTAAGCTTATCAGTTTTGGGCTATGAGATAAAATAACAGGGCGTATGAAGTTCATAACCCAGATAGCTGATTAGTGTTATGTGTTGGAAAGCCACCGTGGACCGATTTCTTTCACTTTTTTCCAATTTGGATGCAGACGAAGGCTCTTTCTTTGGGTTGTGCGATTTGGAATGGTGTCTTACTTAAGCGAGGTGTCTTTTTTTCCCCACCCCGTTGCCTTTCTTTGCTCCCGTTTTTCAGCTGGCAACACATCCACCATGAAAAAGTTGGGCAGAAAATATGCCAAACAGACTGTCGAGGCCTTTGTGGGCACGTTTTTTAACAAGGCCTCATCAAAAAGGTGAAAAGGGTTGTCTTGCGACTTGAGACTTATTTTATCCTCGAACTATATGTCGCAAACTTGGCTCTGTGATTTTGTGTACCGTGACATCAGACACTTTTCAACAATGTGTAGAGTACCTCATTCTTATTAATGCGGCAGACTAATAATTATGCTAAGCCCGGTAGATACTGCATTCTATTTTAGCTTTATTTATTTATTTATTTATTTATTTATTTAAAAGGACTGTATAGTTGCCCTCCTCTCAAAACAATCTGCTCGCTTAAGGGAATACTTGTCAGAAAAAAAGAATGCACTTTAATTTGTCAAAAAGGATCTTAGCTGACAACTTTGGTAAAGTCCACTAGAACAACCTTCCTGGGGCCCTGACCTAAGGAGGGAGTAACCCCTGACCTTATTTAGGCCTCTTTTATGAGGACCTTTTTCTGCGGTTGGGCCAGATGGCTAAACTATCAAAGGGTAATTTTATGAGAAAAATCTGCAGGCAAGAGTAAGTAGTATATTTATATCATTGTGTGTCTGTTACTTTTGACTAAAGTGTCCAGGAAAAGTTATTTCCCAGACCCGCCCACCCTCCATTCGTCTCCTGATTTCGAGGTATAGAATAATAATCATTTCTGAAATACTTTTCAGCCAAAGAATATTTTATTTATAGGGAACCAAACATTGACACATTTTCAAGGTTACTTTGACTATTCCTCAGAATCAAGGGATACTACTGTTATAACTCTGGCTTTAGACCATGCAGATCCTATGAGCATCCATACAGTATCTGTACTGTTTATCCTTATTTGGGTAGCAGGTGTGTGGGAGGCTTCACCAGCTGACTTTGAGCTTGTAACAGGATATACCCTGAACTGGCCGTAACCCAATTGCATGGGCCAAACCCAAAATTGATCAATCAGATGCAGTGCCCTTTGTTTTTGAAGTAACGCCCTTCCTGACCAGCCTTAACTTTTCATCAATTTTGGAGGAATGTCTAGTCTTGGTCATGTCACTGTTGTGCCATATTTTCTTCCTTTCATGATGACTCTCTTCACTGTGTTCTTTGCTATAAATATGTAATGCCTCAGAAATTTGTTTGTATCTCCTCCTGACTGATATTTTGAACCATTAGATGGATCCCTCTGTAGCTGTGGAAAAGTGCTGGGAACAATGGTTTGTGCTGTGAGATGTGACTATAAAATTGTTAAGAAAAGTCTACCAGAATAACTCAATTTTATTTAGACTTAATCACATAGACGTAAATGTTAACAAGACGTATGGTGATTCCCATTGAACAAGAGTTTGAATGGGATTTGTTTTTACACAGCTACATCCCCAGTAATGATGGTGTGCAAACTTGTGTAACCACATTGTTTCTGTTATTTTTTCCAATTTTTTTCACTTGTGTTGTTGTAGTTAAAGGTCACGTTTATTATTTTTGTGCATTTTCTAAAAAAGTTTTATTTAAGTAGAGGTGTGTGGAAAATCCACTCAACATACACTCTAATGTTAAGTTTCTGTGATCTGTGACTACAGTATGCTAACTGAACAATTAGATGTTTAAAAATTGTGAAAACAACATTGAACTAAATAGATAGTAATGATTATTATTTTCATGGAGTCCTGGAATTTTTTTACTGGACTTGTGTTTAGCGTGTCTTCTTTGCCTGTTCTGAATTTGTGGGTTTGACTCACAGATCGGGCCATCCTGTGCAGTGTTTATATGTTCCCGACCCACTCTGGGTACTCCAATTTCATCTCGTCTGGCAAAGACATGCATGTTAGGTTCATTGAATACACTTCATTAGGAATGAAGGTGAAGGTGACAAAACTGACTGACGAAATCGAATGGGAACAAACGTTTATTCTCAAGTCAAAATGGATAGGACGTCCAGTGCCAGCAACGATGGGCAATGATTTAAATGAGTGCTCTGTAGGGTAAAAAAAATAATAATAATAGAAAACATAATTCGTGCATGCAAATGAGCCCGGAGTCACAACCCCGGCCGGGGGTTACTACCATGAATGGACTTGATTCCATTGGCCTCCATAGCCCCCTGCCAAGCATTTGTCATATGATTTGTGGCAAATTAGTTTAATCAATATAGATATGAGGGGTGGGAATACTCTCTACGCTGTTGAGTCAGTGGCCTGCATGTGCGTGAATGCTCAGTGTTTAGTCGTCATAGCTGACAGCAAAGAAGGTTATTGATCAGCCGTTCAAACAAGTCACACAGGTTCCGACACAAAAGGGAGGACAAAGACTTGTTCTTTATGACGCCACTCAGTCGTGGAGGAGGGTCTCATTGCTCTCATGTCCCTCCTTACATATCTATACTCTTTTACCTTAAAGGAGACTCTCGTGGGTTTTTTAATGATTGTGTGGGGGAATAACAAAATACAAATACTGTATTACTGTACTTCTAGATTTTTCAGGTAGCTGTATTATACTTGAATACACTTTTTCTACTTGTTATGTAGTTCCTGAAAATATGCTTTTTATTTTTTTCAACCTCTGTGGATGTCAACATGATGTTAAAAAAAAAAAAAAAAAAAGACGTAAAGAGAGAGAGGTTGAGGTAACAAAATTTTTGAAGAATTTACAAGGCAGAAATGACTAGTACAGTTGTGACATAGGGACATGAACAAGAGAGCATTAACAAGCAATATTAACTGATTCAGAGGGGAAAGATACAGTATTTTCCATGATCAACCTTTTCAGTTTGAAGCATGTATTTTGTTTTCCTTCCATGATCTCAAAGCATTCGTTATTAATTAAATTGCCTGTAGATGTGAGTGTGAATAGTTTGTCGACTTGTGCCCTGCTATTGGCTGGCGACCAGTTCAGGCTGTACACCGCCACTTGCACCCATATGATGACCATGTGATGATAAGTGGCACTGACAATAGATCGATGGATGTTTGATAGTGCCGTCTTATTGAGTAGAAAAAAATCTTTAATTACTTGCAGCGAATGCTAATAAAAGACACTTTATGCAAGCAGCACAATGATCCAGACGATATTGTCTGTTACTGACATTGTACAGTGTTTTCTATCATCATACAGTTAAAACTAAATACAAGTTTGAATTATCATTTCAAATGTCTTTTGTAGCTTTTTTTTCTTTAATTTAGCCACTAAACTTTCTTTTGTTACTTTTTAGCAACCTATTATTTAGGAAAGTCACCTTTCTCCCTCAAATGCCTTTAGTTAACATTTGGTCACTTTTGCACGGAACTAAGCAAATCTAAAAGTGTGTGTAGTTGACATCCAAAAAATATGGACGTTTAATAGAATGTCACATTTTTGAGCAGATTTACTCACTTCCTCACCAGACAGATGTTTTCAGGATTTCTGATTCCTTTGCCTTATCACCAAAATGTCAGCTCTTTAAAAGGACAGGAAAAGTAATTGGCAAAACATCCCTATAATACCAATGTAAGGGACATCTGGGTGCACAGCAGATGTGTTTTTTTGACTCTCCCTCCACCCCTCAATCCTTACTATTGTTCCGTTTTGAAGCATTTGTGCGGTTGCTATGACAACCCCAGTACACTTACTTCATCTGTGTGGCTGTGCCACTCATGCTGACATTAACTCTTTGAACTGAAGTGGGAAAAGACCAGAAAAATTGTTCAAGTCACTTTTGTTGCTCCAAAAGTGACGCACAACATTTTGAGGATGTTGCTTTCATTTAAAATCAAGTGGACCAGGTCCTCAATGACCTGAGCTACCGCAGTAGGGATTAAGACTTGCTTTCAGGGGGCTCTCAATGGTGGCTGCTGTAAAGCATTGAAGGGGCTGAAAACCCACCAGGTGTCTCTCTTTTTTTCAAGCACATCGAGGGATTTATGTTGCTTTGTGTTGCTTTTGTGTGACTGGCAGGTTCAACCCCCGACACACTCTAGCTAACATCGGAACCGAGCGCCCCCCCCCCCCCACACACACACACTCTCAAAATTTCTGTTGCTGTTAGTCTTATTATATTTTTCTCAAATTTTATTTTGATTCAGTGTTTCATTCAACATTTTTTTTTTGTTTCATTAAACAACTAATACTGCAGTTTTTGCCGATGGTCATTTCTGAAATTATGGCCCCCATTGCCACTGTGCTTTGTTGCTTCTAATTTTAGTCACTTTTTTATTACCCTTATATTGTTTAATTCAACATCTTACACTGGGAGAGAGGTGTTTTTCTGATTGTTGACTCTTACAGTATGCCTAATTGCTTTTAATGTACTGTAATTCAGATTGTAAGGTTTATAGTCTAGTGTGGCTTACATAAGTATTTTTACACTTTTTTGTGTGTAAATATCCCAAAGACAATGTGTGTTTATACATGAACAAATGTGTGTTTTTTATTTTTGGTGTGAAATTTGGTGGATACTATTTTACAGTCAGGTGCACCTTATAGTCCAAAAATGACATTAATTGTATTTTAGGATTTAGGTTTTGGTTCTTCATTTTATTGATATTTTGCATACTGATTATAAAATCAACTTACCCTCTTGTGTAGTACAAAAATACAGAAGTATCTTATATGTGAAAATGTATTAATGCTATTGTGCATTAACGATATTCCCTTGTTCTAAGTAAATTTGTATTTGTTGACTGGACAAAATGAATGAAAGGTGTTAGGGATGAAAGCATATTTGCCCTTGTTTATTACATTTAGCCCAGAGGTCAGCAACCTTTTTGGTGTGGAGTGCCACTTTCAAATTTTCTTGTCAATCAGTGTGCCACGCCAAGATTAATGACGCACGTCCGAATTTTTTTATCCAACAGAGCTGTAATTTTCCTTCAAAGAAAATAACATGGACATACATCGAAATCCTACAACTACCATTCTTCAAAATAAATGCATGTTGAAGAAAATATCAAAACTTGAAAATAAGTGCAACAGTGATAACAGTTGTACAGCAGCATCATCTTATGTAAACATATAACACACACACACCCCAGAAAGAAAAGGGGAACAGGAGTGATTCTCAGTGCACGTCTGTGACAGTACAGAGCGGGCTGTTTTAACCTTCAAAGTCAGAACAGGCGACTCTTACATTTTGTCTTGTTCACTAGCAACTTAAACAGTGAATTCTATGAACAATTTTAGATTTTATATTACAAATATAAAAGATGCCTACCTTAATGTGATCCCTGGCCCTGTTTTCTATGAATTTTCATGTTTTGTCTCGTAGTGGCGTTTGACACTATTGTGCAACACACAACGCTCTTGAGGCATAATGCACAAAGAACTAGGGAAAGTAACCAGCCAACCAGTTGTTACCAGCATCCCCAAGGGGCCGCTGTCCCCTACAATATGGCCGGCTTACTAGTTAACCATAGAAAAAGAAGTCGGCGTCTGGGCGAGAAAAAAAGAGGCAGCGAAGCAAGGTGTTGAGAGAGAATTGCGCGGTAAGCGCCGTGAAAAGTGGCTCGGTCCCATGCTGGTTTTTGTTTAATTAATAAAAGTCTCCATCAAAATGCCATCCAACGCATCACTGTGTTTTTATACACATCGCCTCTCCGAAGTAAGCGCCGGATGAATCGACGACAACGAGCCACGTTAATCGCCGCTCCACTCCATACTACAGTGCGGAGTTGAAAGCACCGCAATTACCAAAAATTGCAGATTGGTCACACAGTGTACTTCCACCAGCTCTCTGATTGGTTGGCTTCGTGACACGTTAGTAGCGCGGGTTGAATTGAGCGCGAAGAGAAAAAAAATCCGACGAGCTCAGGAGTCGAGAAATTGAGGAAAAGCTGGAGGTGTGCTCAAAATGCTGAGGTAAAAAGGTAAAATGCTCAGGTAAGAGGCGCTTTTCGCGTGTCACTGGTTAACACTTCGCATGCCAGTACTGACACATGTGTCATAGGTTGCCGACCCCTGATTTAGCCAATATATTTGCAACATCACAAACATTGTTTTCTGTACTGTAAGTGGACTATTCTAAAATCAGTATTTATCTATCTCATAATATGATCATTATTGAGTTGCCCTTTTTGGAGACTTTGGTTGAAACGAGAGCATGGAATTAACCCATCTAACGGCGTCCATTGTGCATTCTGGTGAGCTAATTAGAAGAAGAGGGCAGTGTTGTCTCCGCAGCATTTCCCACCCTGTAAATGTTTATGACCCAGCAGCAGATTGCATCTGTGGATGCAGGGATTGCCCCCCGTTGGCTTGCAGTTTGATGGGGACTGCCCAGTTCTTTCTGTTTCTTTGTTTTATTGGGCCTCCAATTCTGTCAGTTTTACCTCCTTTCTTCTTTTTCTGCCACTCTCTAAAAGCAGCACTTTTTAGTGTCTGGGTAGCACATCTGCGTAATAGTTTTTAGGTTCGGTTTGAATCTGGCCGTCAAGTGTTAAGATGACATGTTTTTACTTTGCTTATGTGTGTTCTGCAACTTACTACTTTCCGAAAACAGGATGGATGGTTATGTTCATTGAAGATAATAAATTGTCCATTGGTGTGAATGAGTAAGTGAGGATGCGTTGATACCTTTGTACATCTTTACTTGTACATGGACTAAAAAACAAAAGCCACTTTCAGACTTGTATCCTAGTAAATTCGCATGTCATGGCTGTCAGGAGATATACAGGAAATTACCTGGGCTGGACAATTTCAGACTTATCCCGTGTTGGTGACTCGACGCTCTCTGTGCGGGAAGGGCCGAATTTTATAACCCGGAAATTACGTTATTTTTGATCGGCATCGGCAACAAAATAAACCACACATTTCCAAGGATGGATGACGGATCCTCTCTTCCTCGGCTATAAGATCAAGTAGCAATTTAATTTAGTTAAGATTCCAGTTTAATTTTGCTATTTACAGTTTGTCATGTTGATAATTGCGATATTTCTATACCGCTTTTCGTCTTCCCGCGAAGAAAGAGGAAATGACGATCGGCTCATCATGATATTTATGTCATCAGCCTTCGCTCTGTGACCCGGGAATTAAAAGGCTACTTTCAGACAAGACACATCCCGTAAGTCCCGGACATTATACTAGGATGCGACCCGGTTAATGTCCGTGTTATTTCTGTGTCAGTTGACCCGGGAAATTGCTTTCAGACATAAGGGCTACCTGTTTAAATCCCAGGATATAAACAGCGAGTTCAGCGTATGTCTGAAAGGGGTAAAAATTCTCATTCCATGACACCGAATAAAGCAGATGATAACACTTTTAGCCGACTGTAAATCACACTCTGCAAATTCGATGAACTCCGCTCAGGTGGCTGCCACACAGCACGTTGTAAGTTGCCATAAACCACCAAACTTTTTGAACCAAGTCACCCAGTTCTGCCCTGCACAACTCCAGGTGACTCAGCCACACTTCCATCACACTGTTGCTGTTAATTAAAAGAAAAAGTTAACGATTCAGTTGTTCTGTCAGTTTTTTTTTAGAATTTGTAGCATTCTCAAGGAGCAGTTTTGTATTTTTACTCATTCATTGCTGTATTACTAACAAGATGGAACCACTGGGGTGAAAAATGATAGTTCCGCAAGTATTTTTTTTAAAAACCTGCAATCTTGGAGCTATGCTTGGAGATTGTCACTACTATTACAAAACACCTGATTTCACCATCAAAATAAACCTGTTTTAACCCTGGTACAAACTTTAAATTTGAAGTGTATGGTGTGTATGGTTCAATTTCTTTAATCAAAAGCTTGAACATACTGTTGAACTTTAGACACAGGAAGTGACAAACGCGATGTACTCACCCAAATACTCCTTTTGTGGGCTTTTCCAACATGAACGGTAAACATGGCGCCTGTAATGGCAGCACCCACAACAGTGGGAAGTGAGGTGCAAATGGATGCTGGCTACTGAAATGGGTGAAAGAATAAGCAACTCATTTAAACAATCTTGATTTCCCTCTCTTTTTACACTCACTTGCATTCATTAATAATTTCACAAATTTAAATAGTTTTTACCCAAACTCCAGTATTTTTTTTTTTACATCATTGCTGATGCATTCAAAAATTAGTTGATAATGTTAATAAGTCACACAAAATGTTATATCATTATTTTAATTGCTAGTAGTGCTTATTAGTGTTTTTATTAGCATTTATTCAGACAAATCAACCAACAAAAGATGTCACGAAATCGTGTATCCCGGTTACCAACAATCTAGACCATATGTATTTGCATTGTATGGTATGAACGATAATGCTGTGCTGAATATACACATACACTGCTGGATTTGTACTCATTAATAGCAGCAGATTGGGGGTGGTTGTTGAATTTTGAAACAATGTAGAATGTGAGTGTGACCATAAGTGAAAGCGAGAGGTGGACACAGGTGACTTCTCTTCATACAGTGACTCTTTGTGCCCCTGCCCCACAACACAACACTCTATTGTTTATTGATGCAGGCAGTTGTCATAGTCCTGCAATAACAAAAGCCTGACTATTGGTGTGTTTACCTCTGCACAGGAACCACTAGGCAATTCTCCATTAAATTACAGCCATGTGTGGCCCACTGATGTCTCACCCGCCCCTCACCCGCCCGCAAAAAAACACCATCAGCGACACAAACTTTTTCCGCTGTAGGCACAAACTATAAATGTAGTTCACCCCTGACCCACACTTAATGAAATCGATCATATATAACATTCATGTAGGCACATACACTGAATGAAAATTTTGAAAACTAAATGTAAAATTCCTAAATAGAATATTATTTTTGATAAGTGACAGCATAATGTAGGTTTTAGCTGAACCTATTTTGGAATGCCCCACTTACATACATCCCTTCCAACACCACCCAACCCCCTTTGTCCCCCTCCAAGGCTCTCAGTTAACAGTGTGAGACAAATAAGCAGCCGTCTTGTTATCTCTAAGTACTCAGATCTGGTTTAAAGACACGTACATTCATACTTCCTGTTTTATGTGTTAGCAGTGTTTAGGCCATGGAATTCCTTCGACTGCATACACCCAAATATTATTGGGGCCAACATTCGATTTGTTTTATTTTATTTAATGATCATTTGTACTGTAACTCACTGGAGTGCACAGATTAACCAAAGTTAATGAGGGACCAAATAAACGGTGCGTTGTATATCAATGTGTGAATTGGTTTTGTATTCTACTATTTATTGTTTTACTTTGTATTCCAGATGTAAAAAGGTCACAATAAAACTAGTACAGTTGTGGGGTTTTGTACTGTATATAGAATATTCAAATGTATGTTTTCAAGTGGCTGCCTGCAGTGTATTGATTGTGCATATGTGTGAAACATAGGTCTGTTTCAATGGGGACATGTGCACAAACATCCAATTGCTCCACGCATATCCCTGGTGCCCTCTCGCTGCATTCCCGTGAGTGAACAAAAGCACAGGCTCATGTTAAGCAGAACATTTGTTAAAAAAAAAAAAAACCAAGCAGCACGCGGATCAATCGCTCTAACAATATTGTTGTTTGCTGGAAAAAGCTTGTGATGATCAATCCTCCCTCTAAAGAAAGGAAACAAACAAACACAAGCCACCAAACTGCATAAACAATCACTAAACTTTACTGCCAAATCTAAATTTGTACAAACCGTGTAGTTGTAGTTCAGTATCAGGAATTAAAAAATGAGGCCGTTATGTCAACAAAATAACGAGAAATGATAGCAGACCGACATAGCCAGGTTGAAAAAATGCTTCGGAAGATTATCAAAACATGGCACTCTTGTGTCTTGTTCAAAACCAAAAATCACTGAGATCAAGACAAGACTAAGTCTCTTGGGAGTCGAGACCGAGACAAGAGAAGACAAGACCAAGAGCATAAAAAAATCTATCTTAAAAATGTTTATTTAAATGTTGTTCAGGTAGCAGTCATTTACAGAGATAGTAAAACGTTTTTAACAAGTTTTTTTTTCTTTTTAATCACATTATAATGAAGTTGAAGTGCTGGTCTTGACAGAACATCCTTAGTCTAGCCAGTCCGAGACTGAGGACTCTTTCACACTAGCATTGTTTGGTCCGTTTTAAATGGATCAGAGTTCTTTTGCTCAGATAGTCTGCTTCGATTTGTAAAAGTGAACGCCCATCTGAACTCTAGTTCGGACCAAACAAACAAACTGTGGTTCGCTCAAAAATCATGGGCCTTGGTCCACTTTAAGCTCAGTCTGCTTCGCTTGTGAATGCAACTGGAGCAGCGTGCGCTTTTGCTACTTTATGTGCAGTGTCACAGTGTGCAGCTGTGATGCTCCAGGGTGTGACAGTACACGCACGGCATCCTTGGAAGCGGAAGTACAGTGTGCATGCTCTTCAAAATCAACAATGACAAGATGATAGACCAGGGGTCCTCAAATACAAATCTTGAAGGTCCACAATTATTTTTTTCATACAAGCATGGGTCCATTTGTTAATGTCGGTCGCAGGTCGAAGGTGGTAAAGGTGGTTTTATTTGGACCGAACAAAAATACAATAAAAAATATATTTAAAACACAGAAACACGGACTTTCAACTCCCTCCGCAGATTATTTATGGGGTTGAGACTTGGAGACTGGCTCGGCCACTCCAGGACCTTGAAATGCTTCTTACGAAGCCACTCCTTTGTTGCCCTGGCTGTGTGTTTGGGATCATTGTCATGCTGAAAGACCCAGCCACGTCTCATCTTCAATGCCCTTGCTGATGGAAGGAGATTTTCACTCAAAATCTCTCGATACATGGCCCCATTCATTTTTTCCTTTACACAGATCAGTCGTCCTGGTTCCTTTGCAGAAAAACAGCCCAAAAGCATGATGTTTCCACCCTCATGCTTGACAGTGGGTATGGTGCAATTCAGTATTCTTTTTCCTCCAAACAAATGAACATGTGTTTCTACCAAAAAGTTCTATTTTGGTTTCATCTGACCATAACACATTCTCCCAGTCCTCTTCTGGATCATCCAAATGCTCTCTAGCGAACCGCAGACGGGCTGTTTACTTTCTTCAGCAGGGGGACACGTCTGGCAATGCCGGATTTGAATCTCTGACGGCGCATTGTGTTACTGATAGTAGCCTTTGCTACTGTGGTCCAAGCTCTCTGTAGGTCATTCACTAAGGCTACGTTCATACTACAGGTCTTAATGCACGAATCCGATTTTTTGTCATATCCGTTTTTTTGGCATGCCCGTTCAGACTGCCTTTATCCATTGAGACCGTTCAAGTATTACGCATGCGCACTAATTCGCAGTCCGACACGCGCTAAGCAAGAAGACCCGCATGCGCAGAAGCATCAAAACAAATGACAGACGTCATCCGTCATTCCAGGGATATCATATTTTGCTTTTCAAAAGGTGGACACAAATAACAGACATAAATAATCCCCGCTTAGGCTTATATTCAAAGTTTATATGGATCGATAGCATGCACGCACTGTCCGTGCACGTCACACACACATACGGGCAGTTTGTCCCGACTCTCGGCCGTGGAGGCAATGTTGAAATATTGCTCACTTGGAACAGAGAGAAAACTGAGCATTCTCAGGCTTATCCTCAACCCATTTTTATTTTTTATGACTGTTGTCAAGCTCAGCTCTTCCTCAAAAGCCGTGTTCATTGCAAGCTAGGCGCTAATAACGCACAGGTGCATCGCTACGGTAACGACTCTCTCGCTATTTGATGACGTAATTGCTGCATTAAATCCGATTTGCGGGACTGGACAGTACAGACCGCCGCGACAGTCTGGGAAAATGTGGCCCAGATCGGATTTAGACCACATACGAAAGTGACCCAGATCGGATTTGAAATGGTCCCGTTCTATGCGACTTGTCACGTTCAGACCGTCAAGTTAATGCCTCACTCGAGTCGGAAAAACACGAAAAAATCGGATTCGTGCATTAAGACCTGTAGTATGAACGTAGCCTAAGTCCCCCCGTGTGGTTCTGGGATATTTGCTCCTCGTTCTTGTTATCATTTTGACGCCACGGGTGAGGAGGGAGTTGAAAGTCCGTGTTGCCCAACGACAGCCCCAAAACATCACTGCTCTATAGGAGATCTGCATGGAGGAATGGGCCAAAATACCAGCAATAGTGTGTGAAAAGCTTGTAAAGAGTTACAGAAAACGTTTGGCCTCCATTACTGCCAACAAAGGGTACATAACAAAGTATTGAGATGAACTTGTGGTATAGACCAAATACTTATTTTCCATCATGATTTGCAAATAAATTCTTTAAAAATTAAACAATGTAATTTTTTGGGGGGGTCCACATTTTGTCTCTCATGGTTGAGGTTTACCCATGTTGACTATTACAGGCCTCTCTAATATTTTCAAGTGGGAGACCTTACAAAATTAGTGGTTGATTAAATACTTATTTGCCCCACTGTAAATCACATTTGCTCACAGTATGACTCACTTTCTTGAATGAAAAATAAAGTACACGACAGCATGTAGAAACAGATAGCAAAGTGCCGGGTGCGTCTCGTGTTTCAGGTTGCTGACACTGTTGCGGTCCGTCCACGCTAGCTATTGGCATGCAGGCTCTCTCAGCCAATCAGCGCACCGTTGTCATAGCGATGACATCAGTAGTGAAAACATGTAAGATATTTGACTAAAAATCAATCTGAATTTAGCGATAGAATAGTAGCGCATAGCGATAGATTGGCGATTTATACAAATGATGTATGTTGAAAAAAAGTGCCATGGTCCGGTCGTGGACCGCGGTCCGCTATTTGAGGACCCGGGTGATAGACCATGGCCAAATCTTGTTGTGCTGCGCTAAGCAGTTGCATTTGATACACAGAATCGAGTTCTAATATGGTGGTTGAGGTTTGCATGTTGTTGCTAAACGTACCGTGTGAGAGTGAGAGAACCAGAGAGGAGGAGTCTCGCTCTGCTGGAAGTGGCGAGAATTTGAGGAATCCAAAAAGTCACGAAAGTGAGAGCGATCCCGCCTGTGTGACTGAGGGTACCACATGATTCCTTGTAGTGGTTTAATTTTCCCCTATGCATTTTTTATGTACTCCAGTTCGCTCAGAATTGAGTCGGGAAGGAGCGACCCTGCCGCTGGCCAAGCGGCGACTTGCTATGCTATGCTACATTACGTGCAGCGTCACAGCACCACACTGTAACGCTCCACGCTCCCACCCCTTCTAGGAGGGAGGTATTTCTTCTTCTATTCGTCCAATCAATGACTGCACCTTTCGTCCTCATGATGCTACCCGGAAAGTTTGGTTGGCGCAGTGTGAATGCCGAACCTTTTCAACAACTCATTTGCAAGTGTTGCTGTGAGGTAGCTCTCCAACCGGACCCCGGTCCTCTTGAAAACACCCCAAGACCCACGATTTTTGAGGGGACCACAGTTCGTTTGTTTGATCCCAACTAGAATTCGGATGGGCGTTCACTTTTACTGACGGTTTCACACTAGCAGTGTTTGGTCCTTAGCAAACAGACCAGAGTTCTTTTCCTCATCGTCTCCTTCGTTTTGTTAATGGAAAAGATGAAAGAAGGACTTTTCAATAAGTCATTTGCAAGTGTTGTTGCGAGGCAGCTCTGTAACCATACCCTGGTCCTCTTGGTCTAATATGAAAGTGCCCTCTGTCAGCTTTAAGTGCACCCTGCTTCACTTGTGAATGCAAGTGAAGCAGGGTGCACTTATGCTACACTACTTGCTGCGTCCCAGCTCCATGCTGCCTTCCAGGAGGGGAGTATTTCCTCTTCTAAATTTGTCCAATCACTCAGTGCGCCTTGCATCCACGTGATGCTACTTAAGTTCGGTTGGCGAAGTGTGAATACTGAACCTTTTAAAACAAGTCAGTTGCAAGTATTGTTCGAGGTAGCTCTCCAAACTGACCCTGGTCCTCTTGGTTTAATGTGAAAGTGAACTATGTGACGCTTAAATGTGCATAATATGAATAGAACAGAGGTTGCATACGCTGACCAAAAGCATTGCAAGTACTGCCATCTTTAAAAATTGATGGAACATAATAGCACGAAAGTTGTTGGATTCTTTCTGTAGTATAAACGTTTGAATATTTTTCACACATGTGCATAGACACACACACACACACACGCACACAAAACAGGTTAAACAAGTGTTTGACAAATAAATGCACATACAGGACTTTCCCCTAAATTCTCATCTTACTTTGACAACTTCTCACACCAGTGTGAATGTGTTCAGTCTTTCATCATTTACTGTCTTGAAAAAAAACATGTTATCTCCACAACCTGATGACTGACACTGTCCAATAATCTTTCATCATGGCCAATGCGAAGTGACCATTGTAGGATGTATGACCTTGTCAAGGTCTCCTTAAGATGTTTGTTTCTTGGCCTTGAGGCAACTTTCATTACATTTGTTATTTTTCTGTAATGTCATAAAGTAAACAACTTTTATTTGTGGCAAAAGGCATGTCAAAAGCCAAGGATTTTTTTTTTTTTTTTTTTGCTTCATACCACCACCAACGTTTCATCATCATTGGTGTATTTTTTGGTTAGTTACTTTGATTGGGTCACAATTATTTATTGGAAGTCCTGGTAGGCGGTTCACTATTATATTTTGGCAAGGAACTGGATATACAGGAATTTATTTTCAGCAACCAGATGGACAAACAAACACTTGTTAACAGTCCTGCTCGGGCGGAGGTCTGCATGACTGAGTGACATTCTATTACAGCACTGCTAAAATAACAAATCTAATGGTGGACTAAGAATTTTGCTCAAAGCAGAGTAAGGGGGTTGTGCTCAAGGGCCACATTCGGTTAAAACAGGCAGATTGGGGGGAAGAAAAGTGTCAAGATGTGTCAAATTACTTGTTTTAGTTAATGAATATATCCCTTGCTATGTTTTACTAAATAATTGGGGGGTTACAGAATACATTTCACTATTTAATTGTTTTATCCATGATTAATCCAGGGCAGTAGATGGCCTCACAATTCTAAAATCAAGGATTTAATTCCAGGCTTCGACTTTTTGTGGAGTGTGCATATTTGGGTTTTCTTCCGCATCCCAAAAACATCCTAGCATTCTAGGTTGATCGAACAGTCTAAATTGTCTGTAATTATGAATGTGAGCGTGTTTGTCTCTTCGTGCCTTTAAACCTTAACAGGACAAGTGACTATTTTTGATCATTTAAAAAAACTTAACATTGCATTAATTTATAAATGTGTTTGTAATATAATAAAACTAAACTAATGAAATGAAAATTAATATAAACAGAAATACACACTGGTTACAACCCCAAGTGATGCTCTAAATGTGCTGTGTTTTTATTTTTATAGTATTTAGCTCATTGCATGCAATTGATGATAATAGACATACTATTCATTAAAACAGGGAAGACAGGCTGTGTTTTTCATGTTTCAGTGCCATTCACGATGCTAGACGTCTAATCTATTTTGACTTGGGGGCGGGGGCAATGAACATTCTTTCATTCGCCTCTCTCAAAACAATTTGTACATGCAAGGGTTAATCATTCTAATTACAGTATAATTGACCAAATGATTTAAAAGAAAAGAATGTTAAATGTAGGTGTCAATTTGTTTATTTGATTTCCCAAAACATTGAAGAATTATTTAATAAGATAAATGAATAAAGGTTACCAGACAGTGTGTGACAGTGTTTTCTTATGAATATTAGTAATAATGCGTCGCAGGGTCAAATTTGCCATTATAAAATCTTTGATAGCTCATTTGTTTAACATTTAAACTTTCTTAAAAGTGAAGGGAAATGATTAAGCACTTAATGTTGACACAATAAAAAATAATTAACCACTCAGGGATCTATTTTCTGGTGCATCGCAGAGCGACACTTGCACATTCTTGCGTTTAGCGAGGAGGAATGTTGGACCGGGTGTTGGTAATTTGGTGGACGCGTGCAGACAGGTGCATTGCCACTGGAGGCAGATATGCTGCATCCATTTGCAGCCAATGAGCAGTCAGTTTAGCAGTCCCTTTAAATGTGACGCGCTTGTTGTGCATTGCTTGTCCTTGAATTGCTTGTGTCGATGAGGTAAAAGCACGCAACATATTAGAAAGTGTGAGCAAGCTTCCACGGGTGGATAATGTAAAGTTGGATAGGTTAAGGAGGTAAATTTGGTTCAAAAGGATTTTGTACTTGTAGTGAGAAATATTACAGTTGCAGCAAGAACAAGTTACAATTTTTTAAAAGATGTTTTTTTGTTGTTGTTGTTATAAAAAATAAATGTTTAGTTGAAACAAAAAATATCTTGTATTTGTTGAAATTCATAACTTGTACCTATGGAAAATATAACTGAAGCTATGTTCACAAAGCAGGTCAATTCCAATTTTTTTTGCCAATATGCTGACATTTTCATGCAGTATGAACAGTCCAATTCCGATGTTTTCAACTTCGACCCTGGCCTTTTTCATATAGCTATACTGTTTTTCCGATATGGATCCAATGCCTCTGCACTACAAAACGCTCATCCGTACACATTCGAACTACAGTAATACGTCATCAACAAGGGAAATATGTCACCACTGTTCGACAAAACAAACAGCAGACATGAACACGCAATGGTGGATAAAGCCGTAAAATATAGCACATGGGTAAAGCTATCAGGCTAAAAAAAAAAAAGTTGACTACTGTAGTATGAAATCCTCAGAAATTCTACAAACACCGTTAACAGTAATCCTCTGGGTGCCACATACATGACATTTTCCCCCATGTCTGGGCTCTACATTTGGAGTTTTAATTATAACCCACTGTCAATTTTGGGAAAAAATAAAGAATTTAGATGTGCCTCATATTTCAAAAAATATGGTAATTTCACTCTAAATTGTGATTAGATTGCCTTAAAAATGGTCTACAAACAAAATACAATGTAATAGAAAGCCTTTACTGTTATTTGAGTACAACGAGATTTAAAAAAGTCCGGTTGAGACGAACAATACGCAAAAATACAATAGAAAAACGTGCACATATACAGGCAGCTCGTAGCCGCTGCATGCATGTACGCCGCCATATTGGTATGAACTCAATGTTCAGTTTTAAAATCCATTTTTAATTATTTCATAATTAAAATTCCTGTATTATTTTGGAATTACCTCTGTTTCCAGATGCAAAAGCAACTACAGTACATCTGCATTTGGACAATTGCCATATACAGTATTTTGAATGTACCTCTACTTTCTAATACAAAGTAGTTGGATAAAAGTAATTTGCATTTTACAACAGTAGCATTTCATTGGGGTATTTTTGTTGCAGCTGACGTTAAGTATTTCCTATAGTTGGCAGGGGGTCATCAGTTGTATGAGTGCACACAGTCGCAGAAGAAGAAACAAAACAGCGTATTCAAGCATACTTTCTTATTGGGGTCATAAAGCGTCTAGACAGCACTCCCTTCTTTTTCACCTTCAGCCAAGACCCTCAAAGAGCATTTGGTCTTCCGTGTGTTTGGACTACTCTTTGTCTGTCGGGTCGTTACGTAACACATCAGGTTTAAGACTCACATAGGGGTCTTTGTATGCCAAAGGTAATTTTGAAAGAAGGCACTATCAGAACTGAAAGACGTTTAAAAATAAAAATGGATTTGTTCAAAATTGCCCCAGAGTCAGTCACAATCAACCATATTTGACACAGACCAAGGATATAATTACTGTTAAAAGAGAAAAAACTTTCACTAGCTTTTGCAAGTTTTGATGGAAAACTTGCAAATGAAAGTTATCGCCGGGAACTCAAAATTTTAAGTAGGCAGAAATATGCGGAACTTACAGTAAATTTAAAAAAAAAACTTTTAAAGAAACAAATTAAATATACAGTACAGGCCAAATGTTTGGACACAACTTTTCATTTGTGCGTTTTCTTTATTTTCATGACTATTTACATTGTAAATTCTCACTGAAGGTAATAATACTATGAATTAACTCGTGTGGAATTACAGTTGTGGTCAAAAGCTTACATACACTTGTGAAGAACATAATGTCATGGCTCTCTTGAGTTTCCAGTTATTTCTACAACTCTGATTTTTCTCCGATAGAGTGATTGGAACAGATACTTCTTTGTCACAAAAAACATTCATGAAGTTTGGTTCTTTTATGACTTTATTATGGGTTAACAGAAAAAGTGATCACATCTGCTGGGTCAAAAATATACATACATGGATCTGAAAAAGCGAATCATTGACTTGAACAAGTCAGGAAAGTCACTTGGAGCCATTTCAAATCAGCTGCAGGTCCCAAGAGCAACAGTGCAAACAATTGTTTGTAAATACAAAATGCATGGCACTGTTTTGTCACTGCCACGATCAGGAAGAAAACGCAAGCTATCACCTGCTGCTGAGAGAAAATTGGTCAGGAGGGTGAAGATTCAACCGAGAATCACCAAAAAGCAGATCTGCCAAGATTTAGAAGCTGCTGGAACACAGGTGTCAGTGTCCACAGTCAAGCGTGTTTTGCATCTCCATAGACTGAGAGGCTGCCGTGCAAGAAGGAAGCCCCTGAAGTTTGCTGCTGATCACATGGATAAAGATAAGACCTTCTGGAGGAAAGTTCTGTGGTCAGACGAAACAAAAATCGAGCTGTTTGGCCACAATGCCCAGCAATATGTTTGGAGGAGAAAAGGTGAGGCCTTTAACCCCAAGTACACCATGCCTACCGTCAAGCACGGTGGTGGTAGTATTATGCTGTGGGGCTGTTTTGCTGCCAATGGAACTGGTGCTTTACAGAGAGTAAATGGGATAATGAAGAAGGAGGATTACCTTCAAATTCTTCAAGATAATCAACGTCATCAGCCCGAAGATTGGGTCTTGGGTGCAGTTGGGTGTTCCAACAGGACAATGACCCCAAACACACATCAAAAGTGGAATGGCTAAATCAGGCTAGAATTAAGGTTTTCGAATGGCCTTCCCAAAGTCCTGACTTAAACCCCATTGAGAACTTGTGGACAATGCTGAAGAAACAAGTCCATGTCAGAAAGCCATCAAATTTAACTGGACTGCACCAGTTCTGTCAAGAGGAGTGGTCAAAGATTCAACCAGAAGCTTGCCAGAAGCTTGTGGATGGCTACCAAAAGCGCCTAATTGAAGTGAAAATGGCCAAGGGACGTGTTACCAAATATTAGCGCTGCTGTATGTATATTTTTGACCCAGCAGATTTGATCACTTTTTTCTGTTCACCCATAATAAAGTCATAAAAGAACCAAACTTCATGAATGTATTTTGTGACAAAGAAGTATCTGTTCCAAATCACTCTATCAGAGAGAAATCAGAGTTGTAGAAATAACTGGAAACTCAAGAGAGCCATGACATTATGTTCTTCACGAGTGTATGTAAACTTTTAACCACAACTGTATGTACTTAGTACAAAAAGGTGAAATAATTAAAAACGTATAATATTCCAGTATCTTTAAAGTAGCCACCCTTTGCTCTGATTACTTTTTTGCACACTCTTGCCATTCTCTTGATGAGCTTCAGGAGGGAGTCACCTAAAATGTTTTTTGACTTCACTGATATGCCTTGTCAGGGTTGATCAGTGGAATATATTGCTTCATCAATGGGGTTGGGACCTTCATTTATGTTGCATTGAATGAGGTGTGGCCAAACTGTATATAAAAGTAGCCCTATCAGAATCCGAACCAGGGTGTCCTCAATGACAGTACAATGCATATTCAAGTGAGCTACAATCTAGCTGACTAAGCTGTTACCAGTGCTCATAATGAGTGAGGCTAGGACTGACTTCACACACCATTTCAAGTTAGCACAACTTAAATTTCAAGCTTACTTACTCAAAATTGTAAGTTTTAAGTTAGCGCAACTCATTTTATAGTTAACAGCGCTAACTTAATAAGTTACAGAGGCTAGGTTCAGACCTCAGGTCTTGATGCATAAATCCGATGTTTTCGTGTATTTCCAACTCGAGTGAGGCATTAACTTGACGGTCTGAACGGGACAAGTCGCATAGAAGTGGACCATTTCAAATTCGATCTGGGTCACTTTCATATATGGTTAAAATCTGATCTGGGCCACATTTTTCCAGAATGTGGCTGCAGTATGAACTCTCAAGTTTCCCAACTTGGAATTCATGCAGCAATTACATCAGCAAAGAGCGAGCGAGGCAGGGAGCTTCGGCAGCCACGATGCTGTGCATTAGCGTTAGGTCCTAGTTTGAACTCGGGTTTTAGGCAAGCGACTTGACCACAGTCATAAGACAAAAATAAAATGGAAAAAAAGTATAAGCTTAAGAACGCTCAGTTTTCTTTCTGTGCGCCAAATGAGCAAAATATCAATATTGCTTACATGGCCGAGGGTCAGGGAAAACTGACCAGTATAAGTGTGCATCGTGTTCTATCAGTCCATAAAAACTTTTAATATAAGACTAATTAGGGATTTTCAATGTGTTATATTGTGTCATCTTTTTGGAAATCAAAATATGATCACCCTAGAATGACGTAGAGCCTACATGTGCAGTCATTTGTTCTGATGCTTCTACGCATGCGGGTCAGTTTGCTCAGCGCATGTCGGACTGTAAGTTAGTGCGCATGCGTAATACTTGAACAGGCTTAATGGACAAAGGCAGTCTGAAGCGGCACGCCAAAAAAACAGATATGACAAAAATCGGAATTGTGCATTAAGACCTGCGGTATGAACCTAGCCAGATACTCTAAATATGTTACTGACAAAAACTTGAAATTTTGACTTTGCTTACTTAAAATCTTTAGCACAAACTTTTTTTTTACAGTGTACATTCCCATTTAAACACTGTGTGGTGTTTAACGGTATACATCGACCTATACAGTATGAACATTGAGCTTTGAGGTCTTAAGGAAGCTTTTTCCTCTTCTTCATCCGGTGATAAAACAATGGCCATTCCCCAAAGTTCCCACGCGACATGTTTGATCTCAGCTGACCCCTCGAGTGTCTGTGCTGCAGAGTTTGGACCCGGCTTGGAATGTCACTGGTATGCCAAAAATAAATTCCTGTCTGTGTGCATGGACAGACTGGAAGAACGTAAAGAAAAAGTTTACGAAGACTTCTGTAATGCATTATATGTGTTTTAAACAAGTGTAAAGAAAAAGTGTGGGAGTTTTCAACTGCCATTTTGTGTGTCGCTGATTTATCAAATATATTCTTTTACCAACTTTTGAGTTTTAAAAAGAATAAAAATCTACAAGTTTAAAAAAAAAAAAAAAAAAAAAAGTAATTTGACTTCGCCATGGGGTGATTGTTTTGTAAGGCTGGAGCAGGATAATAGTAGAAAAATAAAAAATAAAAAAAAACTATTCTGAAATCCCCTCCTTTCAATTGCTGTCTGGTAAGTTTCTAGGAATGTTTTTTTTTTTTTTTTTTTTTTAAATTTAATTGGGGGAGTATATTTCTACACCCACAAGGTGTGTGTGTTAATGAGAAACAGCAGCATAATTTCAGCATTTGTGTATTTCTGCTTATGGAATGGTGATACTTGTTAGTTTAGTAAATTATTAACCCTGTAAATCCCAAACCATTAAATAGTTGACAAAGAATCCAAATTCTTTGAACTTGGAGACTTTATTGGTTCCTCACAATAAATAGAAATATATCATTATTTTGTTTTTTCTTAAATTTGCATCATTTTTGATACATTTGGTCGCTAAAAATACTTTTTCGTGTTAGATTATCTGTGCAATGTATGTATCTGATTGTATGCATTAAGTTTTTAAGGGGAAAATATCACATTTGTGATATGGAGGGCTGAATAACAATCGATTAAATATGATACTTTTGAGCTTGAGCGCTAAATCATATCTTGTTTAATATTACACAATGATACTCAGTAGAGGCAAAACTGCTAGTAAACAGAAAAAATGTGTAGTTTCATGTGTGTTTGAATAGACATTGGGCAATGGAATTTTACCATGCCATTCTATCATAAATGTAATGAACATGATTTTTGCACAATAATGTTTGTCAATATATTTTATACTATTAAGTTGTATTTCATGTCTATGTTGAATTGCTAATACCACTGACTAGTGTTCTTGTTATCTGTTAGGTCTTGATATTACTCGTTGTTGAGCTTTAGGAATCACACAAAATTCATGAAAGTAGCCAAAATGCCATTTTAAATCTCCTAGGACAGGGGTCGGCAACCCAAAAATGTTGACAAAGCCATATTGGACCAAATAAATATATATATATCTGGAGCCGTAAAAAATTAAAAGGCTTACATAAGCATTATAGTGAAGACGACAAATTCTGTATATACAGTATCTCTATTAGCCTACTATCAAAATGACTCATTTTGCTACAAATACATAAGGAACCTTCATGATTAAATGTTTATTTTCCCTGCAGTGCATCCTATAGAGAATGACGCACCATGTGACAACTCTGTTGTATGATGCCTCCTCAAATTTAACTTCATTACAAAATTCATGAATTTGAATGTTCGTGTCATGTTTGTTCTCCTACAGAAACCATATTAAAACAAAAAAAATACATTTCCCTCCCCCATCGTTTTCCATTTTCAAAAATTTTTGAAAAAGCTCCGGGGAGCCACTATGGCAGGGCTTAAGAGCCGCATGTGGCTCGAGAGCCACAGGATGCTGACCCCAGTCCTAGAACTATGAGGATAACCTGACAAGCAGAAACAAAAACCTCGTGGACATGTCAAAACATCTGTTAAACTTTCCGTTTTCATCACAGAAATATTTTTACTCAATTTTATGTTAAAATTATGCAGATTTTTTGTAGCTTATTAATTATTTTTATGTTAATATTCCCCCGAAAAATAATTGCCTTTTTTAGGTTGGAAATATTAAAGAACAGACCAAGCATATTTGGCATTATAGTGCTTTAAGACATATTTAGCATTCAATTAGAAAATTTGGTTGTCATAAGAATTATAAAAGCCCTAGCAAAAATTGATGCGTTGATTCATCGGCTTGATCGGTACCAGCGCATTTTTGCTACTTTCCTAGTTAACCACTTACCTATAAACGATGTAATTCAATGAAATAGACATGATTTTAACGAAATGATTATTCATTTTTATATGTTGCTAAAAAAATTTAACTCATTGGCTGTCTTTGACAGCGCGAGATGTCCGGCCATTTCAACTGGGAGAGGCTGGCAGCAAAGGATGACTGCGAACCCTACTAATGAAACTGGATCGGATGTCTACGGCATTAATGGTAACCGGTCAGTATTAAATTTAATTTAAAAAATTTAAAAAGAAAAAAAAAACACCAGTCAAGATGGATTGGATATCTATTGCTGTCCAGAAATGAGATCAATTACCCCTTTATGCAGAAATTATGATTATGATATGATTTTTTTTTTTCAACCTCTACAGGGCAGTCAGTTAACTCATTGGTTGCCAATGACAGCGCATGATGTCCTATCCATTTTGACTGAAATGAACATTCATTCGCCCCTCTCAGTCAAAATACACGGCAGCAATGAGTCAAATACTATGAAAATAAAAATTTTGGTTAGAGCGGTCATGTCCAAAGGCTGGTCCGGGGGCCAAATGCGGCCTGTCGCCAAATTTCATCCGGCCCCCAGCCTCCGTCATAAAATCAATAGCGTCTGGCCCGCACACAGACTTAATAAATTGGTCAGCAGTACTGCTACCAGCATATGAAGTAGCTTACACACTAAATGCTGCTCCTCATTTACCAACTAAAAGGCAGCAGCACTCTAAGCAACATTACCCCGTGTGACCCTTTACTTCCAATTTTCTAAAATGGCGACAATCAACAAAAAAAAAAGAAAGTTGACTGCGACGGCTGACGCTTCAAGGATAGGTGGAAATTGGACTATTTCATCACTAAAATATGCAACAACTTTGTCTGCCTCATTTGCAAAGAGACAGTCGCTGTTTTTAAAGAGTTCAATGTGAGGCGATATGACCAAACAAGACACGCTGACATGTACGACAAGATACGCAGCGAGAAACTGAAGCAACTTGAAGCCAGTTTAATTTCACAGCAGCAGTATTTTGGTAGAGCCCGAGTGTCAAGAGAGAACGCCACAGAGGCTAGTTGCGAGATTGCTGAAATTATTGATTAAAAATATAATAAAGCAAATGTGATACACAGAATGGCTTGCTAAAATTTGCTTAAATATATAGTTCTACGTAAAGGATGTCAGCCAAGGTCGGCCCCCCACATTTTTACCACACCAAATCTGGGCCCCTATGCAAAAAGTTTGGACACCCCTGGGTTAGAGTCTTACTTCAGGTTGTAACCAACGTGTATTTGTTTTTATTTATTTTTATTTTAAGTTTTTAATAAGCACTGGATTAATTTATAAATTGTTGTATCATTATAAAAAATAATAATTATTAATAATAAATAATAATAAATTATTAATAATAGTTATTCATATAAATATATATGTTTGTGTGTATCAAGGGCGTAGGTTTGCACAGTGACAGTAGGGACAAAACACTTTTCAGAATGCTGAATTCATCCCCACCAACTTTTAAGCAACCTTATTTGCGTTCTATAATGACTTTATGTCATTGAGATTGTCTTCCCGTATGTTTTAATCGTTGTAATTGACCCCATGTTTAATTAAGTGAATTATTTTTATTATGTGCAGACTTACATGTACCTCTTTTCACTTGCTGAATATGCCAGTCCATTTTTTCCCCTCCTAAACGCTTATTTGATTGGCTGATGACTTGACGTCCCCAACAAACACATCCACACAGACATTAGATATCAGGGATATTAGAAGTTGTTTTTTTTCCCAGCCAGTAGTAGCCACTGTAAGAAATGTAAAAAGACATCAATGTTGTAGAGGTGGGGAACACACCACAAATTTTGCTACTGAAAGTCTGACCTGCATCAGAGTTAGCATAACAATAAACTGTTTGAACTTGCTAACCTGCAAAACGCGAGTAGGAAGCTGCTTAGAGTGAAGCGTCCTCCTGTATATGTTTTCTACTGTTGACGTTAAATTAACTGTGAGAAATGTAGTGAACCGAGGTCTACCTTCTTCTCCCCAATATATATTTTATTTTATTTATGTGGTCTTAAAGCAGCCCACAGGAGCTTTCATTTTTTGTTCAGTTTGGCTGTACTTGTGGACAAAAGCAGTAGTGCTTTACCTGAAGGACAGATCCATTTTTATTTTATTTATTTTTTTGTTATTCCCTGACTAAGAAGTTTTTCAGTTATATTGAATTTCTTTATTTAGACAATGTTGAGTGAGTGGTCTTAAGACAAATGTTGAAAAAAAGTTTTAATTTTTTCAATTCCTGGATCGTTAGGAGATGATTAACACGCTTGTATTTATTTTGTATGTTAACATAATTTAAGTTATGTTCAAATAATGAAATTTAAATTTGCTCTTAAAATCCGGACATTTTTTCTGGAAGTTTTAGATATGTTTCTTTAGTAGTTTTTGGAAAACAAAGGTTAGAATTGAACCGTGTAGGCTGAACCAATACACATGAAAGTATAAATCAATACCGATTTATTTTGCATTGATCATAATGAATGTCCCGTCCCCAGCAAAAAGTGTACATGCAGGTTATACTGTTATATAGTCCCTACCATTGTTGAGACCAAACCTACGCCCTTGGTGTGTATATACTAGTATACTTGCTTTTTTAAATTTTATTTATTTATTTATTTTTACCAACAATAGTCACTTGCTCTATACAGGGTTAAAGTGCATGATAGGGGGGCTTCATTGAGGTATGAAAAATGATTTGGGGTGTTACAGTACATTTGGATTGCTGTACTGTACGTTTTTATTTCCCACGATGCAGGAGCTGGCCAATGAGCTGGGCGTTATTGAGCCGGCCTCCGTGCTGCGGGCCCGGCCACTAGCAAAGTTCTTCCCGCCCCCTTCATCGATGAGGTAGTGGGTTTCCTCATTTGAATAATGTGCGAGCTCTTGGACTGGAGCCAATCAGCTGTCGGAGCCCGGCGATAACTCGCAATGCATTATTGATAATAATAATTACGTTGACATGCGCATTTCTACTTGAGGAGTAGGAAAGCGGTGGTGGGGGGCGACTATTTTTTTAAGCCCAAAAGAATTTGTAGAAGAAGAGGAGGATAATTGTGCGGAACTCTTTTTGGCCCAGATGGTTGCAGCATGTCGAGGCGCAAGCAAGCCAAACCGCAGCACATCAACTCGGACGAACCCGCGTCCACACAAAATGGTGAGTTCGACTACGAAATAATTATTTTAATGTTTCCGCTCGCGCACTTTGACCCGCGTGACGATCCTGGTCAGGGGTTTGGGACGCTGAACGAAACTCGAGTGTACTCAGGTGTGGATTTAAATAAGATGCAACTTTCGATTGAAAGTGTTTTGAGGACACTTCAACTTATTTCATTCCAAATACCTGTTGAGTTTTTTCAAAAATTGGGTGGGGTGGAAAGAGTTGGACGGACATGAAATTTAACATTACAAGCCGGGTCCTCCATAATACAGTAATATAAGACTCTTTTATCAAATAAAAAGTTTGTTAGGGCGATGTGGCTGTCTTGTATCGAATCTGAGCTTGTGAATCTTAAGTCGCATTTTATCTTGATGAATGTATTTAATCAAACTAATTTGATTCAAAATTGCACTTTTTTCTATATGTGCAAACGCTCGCGCGCAAATAATTTAACTTTGATATAAAGGGAACTACTTCCCAGCAATAACAAAAAGAACTGTATGAAGTTAAATAGGACTCTGAGTAAACTGACTCATAGGCAATAAATCCCCCAGTTTAATGCATGACTGTTTCCTTTGGTACGTATGTGAAGGTGGGGGATGGAGCAGTGGCCCTTTTAGTGGAGCCTGTTGGGTGGGAGTGGAGGGGGGGGGCGCTCTTTCTCTCGCTCTCTCCCTCCCCCTACCTCTAATAGTGGAGCGCTCACCCTCTTTTTATGAATGAAAAAACTTGCAAAAGCTTTATTGAGTTCAGTCTAAGTACGGTCTTTTAGACAAGCAAAATATCGAAGGACTATAGAGTTTCTGGCTGACTGGTGGTCTTCCGCCTGCTCGATTTTAGCCATGGGGATGAGGTTAGCTCTTGCGTCGTTTTGTGCGCTTATGTTCGCAGTTTTCCCCTCAGATAAGTATTGTAATGCAACAGTGTGACACCGTTCCAGTACCTCCTGCTGAGCAATTATCAAGTCTAGCAGTTTCTTTGGGCAAATGCAAACAGGTGGCCCGACCTCTTTCTCCCCAAACTCAAAGCATTTGCATTTAACAATTCACCCAGTTGTTGTGAAATGGAGACAAGTTAAAAATGCACATTCCGCCTCTCGATTTAAGTCATCCGGAATAGGCTCCATCACACCCGCAACCCAAGTCAAGATGGCCAGTCCTGATGAAGGGAATGACTGGATGGATAAATTCAATGCCAATCAGTTTTTTTTAATTTGGTCAGCCAGAAGCAAAAGTTTTGAGCCACCACACTCCATTTTAATTGTTCAATGTTTTTTTTTTTTTTTTTTTTTTTTTTTTTAAATAAGCTAAATAGATGGATAGATTTCTTAAAATAGATTTAGGATATATTTTAAACAGCAACGCTCAATCATGATCATGCGCTTTGTTCTGATTCATGTTGTATGTAGTTTGTTGCCCTCTGCTGGCTTTACGGACGAAAGGTTATTTCCAAGTTACTCAGTATCTCATGCAAGTAGATATTGGCCACGCATTTATTTATTTACTGTGTCCAATCGGTATAATGGCTACTCATGTGTGTTTTTTTTAATTTTTTTTTTAAACAATAATATTTGACACTTTGTTATCATTATATTTACAACCTGGTTCAATATATTAGTATAGGATCCCTTTGTTTGTGGGTGGAAAAAATACATTCTTTGAAGGCTTCTGTCTGTATGTTTCAAAGTAACCAATTTAAAATCAATCTTTGCTATTTTCTTCCACCAAGGCATTCTTCGAGATGATGCAGAGCAGGAGGCAAATGCGGAAGTAAAGAGGTTCAGAATGGACCAGACCCGGATCTGCAACAAGTGCTGTGCCGAATTCTTCGATGAAGCCGAATTTCTTGAGCATGAAAATAGCTGCATCAAAAGCCAGAAAGTGCTCATCATGAGAGATGGTGACTGCAGTGAGGTCCCAGAGGAATATTCGCAAGGCTCTCCTGAAGGCGGAGCCAGTGACCATGATGATAGTCGGTCAAGCATCCATTCACTATCTGCTGCGAATGCCGACCAGATGGAAAGAACTGAGGATGAGTCTAACATCCAAAAAGAGGACCAAGAGGATATGTCTGCCAGTTCTGAGACACACTTCCAACATTCCCCTGAGACGCAGGATCCAAACACTTTTGAAGCAATGACTACTGACACTCGAATTTCTGCCTCCCAGACTTCTTCAAATGCAACCACTCTACAGTCGCCAGACGCCCTACAGGTCATCCCCATGATCTTGGAACAGTTGGTGTGCCTCCAGCAACAGCAGCTCCAGCAAATACAGATTACAGAACAGATAAGAATCCAAGTGGCAATGATGACTCCACAGGGTCTACGATCATCAATGGCGGCATCAATGGACCCCCTGAAAGCCCTTGGCGCCCATCTCTCCCAGCAGCTGTCTGCTGCAGCAGCCTTGATTGGAAAAAGGTCTGGTAGTCAGAACCTATCAATGGAGGCGGTAAAGCAAGGTAAACCATCGCTACCCACTGGCATCCCAAACACTGTGCCTGCAGGACTGAGTGCAATGAGCTCTAAAATGGATGTTTTGAAGGGCATTCCGGATATCACCGGCCGTTTACCAACACTACTACCAGAGTCACCGGGCATTGTAGGTTTCCCGGGCACCTTCAGCGGTATCCAAGCAGGGACTGAATCGAAAAAAATAAAGGGAAAGTTGCTGAGTCTTCCAGTAGAGTCAAAGAATGGAGACTCGCTATACAAGCACAAGTGCAAATACTGTGGCAAGACCTTCGGCAATGATAGTGCTCTCCAGATTCATCTGCGCTCACACACTGGTGAGAGGCCCTTCAAATGCAACATCTGCGGTAACCGCTTCACGACCAAAGGAAACCTCAAAGTGCATTTCCAAAGGCACAAAGACAAGTACCCCAACATCACCATGAACCCTCATCCTGTGCCTGAACACCTTGACAGTATTCCCACCAGCAGCGGTATACCCTTTGGCATGTCTGTGCCCATTGAAGAGTCAAACGAAATTAAATCAATACTTAGTCATCCTGCTCCGGGGTTCCATTCTTCATCAGTCTCTGGATTCAAGACATTTGACGGCTTTGGTGGCGACCAGTTTTCCCAAAGACCCTCGCCATCAACGAGCGATAGCTCCCCATCTATTTCCTCAAATGCCTTTGGTCAAGAGACCAGTATGGATCCGACCCAGAGGGATGCTAAAGAGCTCCTGGGAACACTGCATCACATGAATGGTAATGGCATGTCTGGAGAGCAAAGCTCTGGAACTGCAAAGCTTCAGCAGATGGTGGACGGCTTGGAAAAAAAGACAAACGACCCCAATGAGTGCGTCATCTGCCACAGAATTCTTAGCTGCCAGAGCTCGTTGAAGATGCATTACCGCACACACACCGGGGAGAGGCCATACAAATGTAAGATCTGCGGTCGCGCTTTTTCTACCAAAGGCAATCTGAAGGCCCATTATGGGGTACACAGGGCCAACACGCCTCTTAAAATGCAGCACTCTTGTCCCATCTGTCAAAAGAAATTCACCAATGCTGTGGTTCTGCAGCAGCACATTCGCATGCACATGGGCGGGCAAATCCCTAACACTCCAGTGGCTGAAAGTCACTTTGAGGCGGGCGAGTCAATGGAGTCTTCGCCACCGGCGGAGAAGTCTGTTGACCTTAATGGTTTTGAAGCAAACATAGAAGATCGAGAACCCGAAGTGAATTCTCAAAAGCCGAACGAGAACTCTGATTCTCTCCCATCTGCCACAGATGAACAGGAGCATGCTGGCCCATCAATGTTTTCTAGCCTTGATGTTTTGAAGAATCTCACCTCTGCTCTTGCACTAAAACGACAGAGTAGCACTCCGTCAGAGTGTGAGGGAATACCCAAAGAATCCCCATCTGCCTCCAGAGAGCAGGAATATCAGAACGGCTGCAGTCCAGGTGCTTCTGACTCTGCCATGTCATTTCATTCCACTTCTCCTGTGAACAATACAAGTAGTCTCAAGTCTCCAGAGTGTGCTGTCGAAGAGTTTCCTCTGATGGGATCCAAAACAGACCTTGATGGATTGACTCAAGATGGAATAGAATCAAGTGGGGCCCTTGACCTGACAGCTTCGAGCAGCTTTACTCCAAAAGCCATCAAAGAAGAGCCTGCTGTGCCATTCACACCTGTGGAATACGGTGAGTTAGCCAATCTTGGGGGTGTTGGAGTTGTTTTGATCGCATCTAATTTCCTTTTTGTGTCAACAGCTCCAAGCAACATGTCTTTCATGAGGATCCCTTCTAGTCTGGCTGGCCTGGAGTTGAAGATCCCTCAAGAGAACCCAATGGGCACCCACAGTCTGTTCACCTCTCAAATGCCCCCGGGCGGACCCGTACATCTGCAAGTCCCCACGGCACCGCGTCGGTCTTCCAAACAGCATGTTTGTAATGTCTGCGGAAAGAATTTCTCTTCTGCCAGCGCCTTACAGATTCACGAGCGCACTCACACTGGGGAGAAGCCTTTTGCCTGTAACATCTGTGGCAGGGCATTCACAACCAAGGGAAATCTAAAGGTATGTTTTTGCATACTGCAAGTATTATTACTGCTGACTTTTCAATGCTAAATGCCACTCTCCACTGACAACTTTGTATTTCTACTTGACAAACATATACTATTACAATAAAGATACAAAATTGTCATTAAGATGTGGGTTTTGAGTGAATTCTGACTGAAAACTAAATAGTCAATGAAACTGTTCTCCAATACTTACATATAGATGCATTTATACATTTATTTTCCATTTAGGTACATATTGGTACCCATATGTGGAACAACTCCTCAAGACGTGGTCAGCGTCTATCCTTGGATAATCCCATGGCTCTTATGGCAATGAACTCTGAGCCGAAGATGTTACCAGAAATGATGCAAACCCCCAAAGAACTTGCTGCTCCACCTATGAACTTTGACCCATCTATGTGGAACCAGTACACCACCGCCTATAGTGGTGGCCTGACCATGAAGACGAATGAGATCTCTGTCATCCAGGGGGGAGGCATCCCCCTCCCTGGGAGCCCTGCTGGCGGCGCCCCGTTGATTGGATCTACTGGAGGCCACATGAAGATGGACGCATCCCACTCTGGCTTGCCTTCCTCTATGGTCGAAATTGAAAAAAATAGCTCTGACAGTGTACCAAAATCCCAGTTCCCACATTTCATGGAGGAGGGGAAAATTGCAGTCAATTAATCATTGGGCCATCACTTGAACTCTAAATCCTGAATGTCTTCTCGCAAATGAGGTACAATCATTAAACATGGGTATTTCCCCTGTAATCTTGTCATGTCACACATTCAGCTGATTCTATAGTGTTGCTTTTTAGTTGACTACTGTAGTTGTATTTTATTTTATATAAATATATATACGGGTATGTTTTTTTCTGTGACACTTAACATGCTGTCTATCCAAAAGTTTGAATGTATAACTTTACTTGAAATGCAGCTGTAATTCCAACTGTCTCCTTTTTATACCTTTTTGAAGGATTTGGACTGTAATGCTTGACTTTTAAGGTCCGTGTCTCAGCGCTCAGAATGTTGGCGTAGTTAACCGTATTGTTCCACAATGACTACTTTCCCTCTGATTGTGTGCCATCAATTTTGACATTGTACGTTTTCGTAGTGTAGTATTTGAAGTGTCCTGCCTGTTGCATACATATGAATTTTGAAGATCTAAGTATTGAAAAGGATTAATGAATGGTTCTACTTGCCAAGTGCCTAACTTGAATTGTTTGTGTCACTGTTGTCTTTCAGTGCACCAGAGGGTTATTATAAAGGCTCTGGTGGAATTATTTGTACCATGTAGCATTGGTTGTGTATCAGATTTACATCCAGAACTCTGTCTGCTGTTTGTTTTCACTTGTAAAGCAGTGTCATATTTAGTTGGCTGAGCTCCAAATGCAGAATATTGTCAAGCCTGCACTTTATTTGAGGTTTATATGGTTACACGTGTTGTTGCATCTCAGTCTCCTTGCATAATGGCATCTCTCTGAGACAAAGGACAAATTTACAATTGTGTCTAAGAGGGTTTATACTGCTCAGATTTAATGGTCTTCAATTTGTAGCATTCTTAATTTATTTATAATAGACAAGGCTTGAGTTATGGGGGTAAATTCTACCTCAGTTAGATTTTAGGTCTCCATCCCTCCCTCCTTCAAATGAATACTCCCTCCCCATACATTCGTGAGCCCAGATGTTTTATTTTCCATTCTCAATCTGCTGTGTTGAACTCCAATGAATGTATAACGGGACACTTTACACAAGTCAGAATGCCCAGAGTACCTTTGAAGGCCCCTGCTGTACATTCCGTATCTATTATGCATTTGCCAAGTTGTGCCTTTTTTGTCAGAAAACGATGTCAAAAATGCTTTCGATGATGTCTCTACAATTCAATGTTGAGCCGGTGTGGCTTGTTTACATCGTACATTGTTTTTTTGATCCCAAATGTTCCCTTCAACTGTATTTGCTGGTTTTGAAAAATAAAATCTTCACTTTTTTTCATATATTGCAATTACATTTATAAATAGAAGTTGCCGTAGTGGTATAGGTTAAGAGGCAAAAAGATGGGTCAATTTGACCTCTAACACCAAATATCTTAATATAAAATAACCCCACTAATAATTTCACTGTAAAATATGTGTTAAAACTTTTCATTAATAAAAATTAAACTATTTAAAATAGGAAAAAATAAGGTCAATTTGACCTCCGTGAGTAAACATCCAAATGAAAAAACAGCACAGATAGCATTTTTACTTTAAAAGATGTGTTCAAATTTATAATGGGTAAGTTTGACACGTCGACGTAACACAAGGGTTAAAAAAAAAAAAGATTTTAAAATATTTAGATTTTTATGCATTAATTCATTGACTGCCAATGGCTGTGAAACATGACAAACCAATGCCAGCCTTCTGAGTTGAACTGGATTTGATTTCTATACTATGGGGGCCAGATCAGTCTCATAAGGAACACACACACTTTCAAGGCTTTCAAGCGATAAAATAGTCTGAGGTATAAGGAAATTGGATATATAGTTGCACAGTAAAACAAACATTGCAGAACAAAGAAAATATTCACTGATACTGTATTTTCATAATTTGCGGCGGGCCAGTAAAACCTGGGCAGTGGGCTACAGTTGGCAGCCGGTCATAGTTTGGACACTTCTTAAGTCAGAGGTGATGTGTTTTACTTGTTGACGTAGCCCTAGGGGTAGCATTCAAACGGATCTGTTATACTTTAGAGACAAACAAATGTATATACTTTTTTTTTTTTAATCCGCATATGATTAAGCCTAGGTCATTTAATGAAGTCGCAACTGACATGCAGTGTGAAAGTATGCTTGTAATGGTGTTAATGTGAAGCTCAAGGGTTGATGCCATAAATGAAGGGATGAAGTTGATGATTTAAATAGTTACCTTCTGCCATGGCGGCCCCCTGGGGGGGGGGGGGGGGGTTGATGGTGTTGTGGCCATACTTGTGCTTGAGAGCATAAAGGAGGCCCAGGTGGGCAAGGGGAAGGGCGGAAATCTAATGCTGTGTTTAGGCAGGCATACATATCACAGCTGACATCAAACTCGCTAATACAGTTCGGACATGTTGCGTTTAGTGCCTCAATGTAGCAATAACACAGTAAAAGCAGCGGGCACCATGCTCGGTGGGCCCTGGTCATACTCATCGCCAATGGTGTAGGTATGCATAGGGACGGTAGGGACATAACACTACCAACTTTCTTGGATGCTCAGATTGTCCCCACCAATTTTTAAGCAACCCAATTTGTATTATATAATAAGTGAAGTTATATAAGTAATTTAGATTGTCTTCCCATATGCTGTAAGGATATAAATGACACTACCATAATTAAGTCAATTATTTTCATTATGTTCCGACTTACATTTACCCATTTTCACTTGCTGAATGTCCCAGTCCATATTTTACCCTGAAAAGCACGTTGGATTGCCTAATGACTTATACAACTTGTCAACAACATTCCGCATCCTCCGAAAAGTAGTGATATTAGAGGGGGGTTTTTTGGCCAGCACCAGCCATTGTGAGTAATGTAAAAAGACGTCATTGTTGTGCAGGTGGGAAACACACCACAAATTTTGCTACTGAAAATCCAACTTGCATCAGAGTTAGCATAACATTAACATCTGTGAATTTGCTAACCTGCTAAACTCGAGTAGGATGCTGCTTAGCGAGAAGTGTCCTCCTGTACGTGTTCTCTACTGTTAACGTTAATTAAACTGCGAGAAATATAGTGAACTGAGGCTTACTCCCTTCTCCCCAATTTTATTCTTTATTTTATTTATGTGGTCTTAAAGCAGCCCAAAGGGGGCTTTCATTTTTTTGTTGAGTTTGAATGTGCTTGTAGATAAAAGCAGTAGTGTTTTTACTGATTGAAGGTTGCATTTATATTTATTTTTGTTATTCCCTGACTAAGAAGTTTTTTTCAGATGTATTTAATTTTATTTAGAGAGATAATGTTGAGTGGTCTTAAGACAAATGTTTGGGTTTTTTTGCATTCCTGGATAGGTGAGAGTAGTCTCTCTTGGGGGATAGGTTAGGTTAGGTTAGGTTAGGTTAGGTTAGGTTAGGTTAGGTTAGGTTAGGTTAGGTTAGAATAGAATAGAATAGAATAGAATAGAATAGAATAGAATAGAATAGAATAGAATAGAATAGACCACCTTTATTGTCATTACACAAAGTGTCATGAGATTCAAAGCTGCCCCATGGAGAGCACACACACTTACACAAAGAATGGAAATATAAATGAGTTTATTATTAACAACTTTGTATTCTTTGTGTATGTTAATATAATTTAAGTTATGTTTAAAATATGGGTCTTTAAATTTGCTAATAAAATCCAGACATTTATTCAGGACGTTTTCAAAATGTTTCTTTATTGGTTTTTGAAAACAACGGTTTGAATCAAACGGTGTATCTGCAACAAGGTACATATGAAAGTTAGTATAAATCAAGATTTATTTTATATTGATTATTTACCCTATCAATTAATTAGGTTCATATTCGTGAGAAATTTAGCCATGACCCCTGTTCGCCCAATCTGTTTGGTCTTTTTAATGTCCCGTCCCCAGCAAAAGAAAAAAAAAAATCATTCTAATAGGTACTTCTGCCAATGACGTTCAAAGAGATGTTCATCTACAGTATATGGGGGTTAAAGATTCAGAATAAAGTTCCAGCTCCGGATATAATCTAACCAAAAAAAGGATATACCCCCCCCCACCCCCCCCACCACCACCACCACCACCACCCTCTTCTCTCCCCAAGTGTGTCCCACTCGGCTCGCTGTCAACGGCTGAGTGCGAAGTGAGAGTCAGGCAGCCTCCGCCCAGAACCTCCCTAAGCCCCAAGCCAAGCTGCGACCCGCCGCGACTTCGCTCCGGCGGAATGACCGACAATATCCCCCTGCAACCAGTCAGGCGACCAAAGAGAAACAACAGCAAACACAGGCATGGGTAAGGCTTGTTTAAATGACACGTCTATTCGCAGGGAGCCTGGTCGCTTTAGGCTTTCGGCCATCTATCTACATTCATAACAATCGGCGGCTTTGTGTCGCTGAATTCAATGGCCAGAGAGGACATACAGGCACCACCAAGCTCAATGATTTGGCGGTTTACTTTTTACATTGCTTTTATGGTCAGGTGTTGTTCGAGCTGGGCTCTTTAGTAGCTAGCTTTACCTTTAGCTTACATCCTTGTTCCGGGGACAGTGTGCAGCAAGTGCACTTGACAACGTCATTATTTGCCTATTCGAATTCATGTCGCAGTAAACCGCAGGCCCCGAGCAGTGTTTTTCATTTAAAACAAAACGTCTGATTTTAAAAGTGAATCTCTCTTACCAAACTAATAACGAAGGCAGGCATCGTGGTGAATGATGGAGAGGCTGTTTATAATGTCGTTCTTAATCTTATCGCCGTGATAGCCTCCAACGCAGCAGCCTATTGAGCATATATACAGTGGCCTAGCACCAACAGACATGCAATTATGAATAAAAATAAATCAATCTCGTGGTCATTATTTTCTATTTCATTTAATCCCACCTGATACTTTTAAACAGTAGCTTGTAACTAGGGATGTCCCGATCACATACATAGCCTACTGTATATTGCGTGTGTGATGTGCTCAGCAGCCTAGGTCCCCGAGCCGATCTGGCTCCAACACATCTGGTACTTTCACCGGAGTGCTACAGTGCTGGCTTATACACACGTCAACAAACATCCAACCATCCATTTTCTGTACCACTTGTCCTCACAAAGGTCACGGGGGGTGCGGGATCCTCACCCTGCTAACTGTGGGCAGGAGGCAGGGTACATACTGCTCTGATTGGCAGCCAGTCACAAGGCTTAAATAGACAAACAGGCATACCAAATCTGTCTAGGTTACACACAATTTAAAAGTGTCTACTCAACCTACTACGCACATTTTTGGGATGTCAAGTGGGGTGGGGGTGCCAGAGTAGGGTTAAGCCTGAGTTATACTCCCGCGTTGCGGTGACGGCGCAGCGACTACCGCGTCATTCGACATTCGATAGTTCTGCGGTGAGGGAACGCGTTGCTCTGTATTTCACCGCCAAGCCACTAGAGGGGTGTGGCGTTATGTTTGTACGGTTTTGGGGCATGCTTGTTGACTTCCGCTAGTCGGAGAAAAAATAAACAATGCAAGATGGAACTCTTGAAAGTAAATATTCTGCTCATCAACACTGAATAAATATTGGACATACAAATGTTGAGGGGCAGGCGACGCAGAAGAGTGTTTCGAGGCAGTCTGGCCGACTTTTGATGCCGCACAGAGAGTTTTAGACTCGGGTGGAGAGAGCTAGCTGTGGCGGCTAGCTTCAAACTGGCGTCGAGCACTGTGTTCAAGGTCTGCAAAGCCCTCCAGCCAGATTTGTTTGCCGTGTCCTACAACCAGCCAGTGGGAAGCCATAGCAGATTTCTGGCGTCTATGGAACTTCCCAAACTGCGTTGGGAGCCTTGATTTTAACGTTATCATAAAAAGCACCGAGGCACTCTCAATCAGTGATGATGTATCGTGTGTGAACTGTCTGTTATTGAAAATTAAAGATCAAAACAACTCTTTTGACACCAAATCTGTGCTTTATTCTTCATATACTTGAAGTGTGACACGTAAATAAGTCACAGACTCACAGCAAACATATGTACACAATAAATGATGAAGTGCACCAACCAAAAATACGACATAAAGTGATAAAAAGTTGGCAGTTTTTGGTCGACTGGGTCACCGCTTCGTGTGGCCACTCGATTCCGAAAACACACGTCTCGGTGGTTCTTCCATTTTTTTTTTTTTTTTCAATCGCCGACCTTGCCATTTGGCAATCACAATAATGTCTTGACGAGACTTGCTCTTCGATGATACTCCCGTCGGCTTGGTCTATTTTTGCGTGTAGAAAATAATGTTTGATTCTATTCTACAATGGCGGTGATTTCGCGCTAAACTGGAAACAACAGTCTGAGCGGACCAATCACAGTCCATTTCTGCCACGTCATACGCGTCTACGCGACGCGAAGGTTAGAAAATTCGAGAGGCGCGCGTCAGGCTATGGCGCAGGGTTGTAACTCGGGTCTTCCTTGACGGCGCAGGTCTGATGCGGAAGTATAACTGGGCCTTTAGGGTTTAGCCTGAGAAAACTCCTGCAAGCATGTGTGTGATATACGGACGTGCTAACCAATAGACCACCATGCCACTCAATTCAACAATCAATTGCAGGGAATTTACACCTTTCACAGTTTGTGGTCCATAATACAGTGATTGGCTGTTAAGCAGTTCAGGGAGTACCCTGCGCCCCCCTGCCATAGTCAGTTGGGATCCAGCTCCCACACAACACTCATGTGGATAGGCGCAGTGGATAATGAATGAGTGATCCATTATACCAAAAGATCCAGAGAAGGTGGACAAATCACTTTACTTACGCAGCAAGGCAACGACAAATGTCCTTGGTCTTGAATCCTGTTTGTAGGCAGTTCTGAATTAAAAGAAACAACATTTTCATGTCAAGGATATAGCCACATAGCTCAGAAACGGTGCAGAGAACTATTGTCACGTAGCACAGTGTTCTTCCCCAGATTTACAGATGGAAGTTAAAACTATGTGCAAAACAATATCGCTACAACATCCAAAAATGCGTACGGACTAAGGGCGGCAAGCTTGATGCGTGATTTAGCGAGGAATCACTGTATTCGTTTAAAAAAAAGATTTGGTAACAATTATGTGTGTTTCAAAAATAATTCACCACTTTACTGTAGTCACAAATCGTGATATCACATTAGCAAAACTAACAGAAGCGGGACGTAAGCGCAAACGCCAAGTGCACCAAACACAGATTTCTCTCTGCATAAATAAACATTTATTACTCCTACAGTGCTAGCTAGTTATTTAAAACAAACACTTAAATCACTTTCAATTGCTCACTTATGAAACTCGTCCCATCTTCTATGATTTTTGGGAGCGATATGGCGCTGATCTGGTTGGTTCTTGCTCCATTTCTCCGAGAATCTTGACTAGCTGGTCATTTGCAAAAAATATTTATTTTGTGGTAAGAATAAAACATCCACGTACTAGTGTGTCATGCGGTTTGGCATGACATTTAGCGACGACTGGACCATACCAGTGTTGTTTTTGGCAGCCCTTTTAACTTTAGTCTTTTGGACAGAAAAACTTATTAGTCTTAATCATATTTTAGCAATTTATAAAAATTTGTTCGTCTTCGTCTAATTTTTAGTCAACGCAAACTCAGACAGATGTCGTCTAGTTTTGTCGACAATTACTCAAAATGTTTCTTTTGTAATCTTCAAACGATTTACGAATAAATACATAAATAAAAGGTTTCCGACAATGTCGAATGAAACATTGACAGACAAACAAATTATTGTAGAGTCTACAAGGACATCACCATCTTTGTGATGATAATAAACACTCAGCAGAAAAACTGTACTTTATTTTCTATTGATTAAACACCTGGACGCCACAAACTGTTTGTCAAAAGTTTTCCAAGAGTTTAAGACAACACTCACCAAGCTAATGCTAATGTGAGTGCATTGCTAACACTACAGATTACATTTAGTGAGCGATGATCACTCAGTACTACAGTCGGGCACCGTTTGAAATTGAACAATTCCGAGTCCTATTCCGGTTCCATGTTTCGATTCCAGTTCCGAGCGATTCTCGATTCCGATTCTTATAAGAGGCAGGGTTGAAAAAACATTTATAGTTTAAAAATGTATTACTGTAATTTCCTGAATATAATGCCCACTTTTTTCCCCCAAAATCAACTTGTAAAATCATGGTGCGCATTATAAACGGGTACAGGGACGGAGACAAAAATATAAATATATTATAGATATATACATATATATATATATATATATATATATATATATATATATATATATATGAAGACCGATTTTTTTTAATTGACACGGCCATGTTGTGTTGAAGAAACGTTTGCGGCGATCCATTGCCGACCATTACGGTACGTGACGTCACCATTTTGTTTCGGTCGTGGCGAGCTAGGGAAGGAGTCGGAGGTGGAGTATCAAACAACGGAGCTAATCCGCGTTGCTTTATTGACATCTAGGCTGCAACAAAATACGGTAGCAATGTCTGTCTCACATGCAACCCGCAGAATATAACTATCTTTCCGGCTGTTCCCTCAACAAAATACCATTTCTGTGTAGATTTGGCTATATGTTTAGGGTCATTGTCTTGCTGAAAGACCCAGTGACGACCCATCTTCAGCTTTCGGGCAGAGGGCAACAGATTTTGATTTAAAATGTCCTTGTATTTCAAAGCATTCATGATGCCATGCACCCTAACAAGGTTCCCAGGGCCTTTGGAAGTGAAACAGCCCCACAGCATCACTGACCCACCCCATACTTCACAGTGGGTATGAGGTGCTTTTCAGCATGCACATCTTTCTTGGCACACCAGACCCACTTAGAGTGTTTGTTGCCAAAAAGCTCAATCTTGATCTCATCTGACCAAAGCACACGGTCCCAGTTAAAGCCCCAATACCGCTTGGCGAACTCCAGAGATTTGCGTTTATGATTGTGAGTGAGGAAAGGTGTTCTCCGTGCATGCCTCCCAAACAGCTTGTTGGCATGTAGACAGCACCTCATACCCACTGTGAAGTTTGGGGGTGGGTCAGTGATGCTGTGAAGCTGTTTCGCTTCTAAAGGCCCTGGGAACCTTGCTAGGGTGCATGGCATCATGAATACTTAGAAATACCAGGACATTTTAAATAAAAATCTGTTGCCCTCTGCCCGAAAGCTGAAGATGGGTCGTCACTGGGTCTTTCAGCAAGACAATGACCCTAAACATATGGCCAAATCTACACAGAAATGGTTCACCAGACACAAAATCAAGCTCCTCCCATGGCCATCTCAGTCCCCAGACCTCAACCCCATTGAAAACCTGTGGGGTAAGCTGAAGAGGAGAGTACAGAGGAGAGGACCCAGGTCTCTGGATGATTTAGAGAGATTCTGCAAAGAGGAATGGCTGAAGATCCCTCTTTCTGTCTTTTCCCATCTTGTGAAACGTTATAGGAGATTAGGTGCTGTTTTGTAGGCAAAAGGGGGTTGTACAAAGTATTAAAACCAGGGGTGCAAATAATTGTGACACACATTATTTGATGTCAAATAATTATTTCTTCATGTGGGATTTTTTCCCCACTGAATAAATGCACTTGTATTGAAGGTTGGATTTTTCTTTTTTTCCATTAAGGTCCCATATTGTTTAGAAAAAAAAATATTAGAAGCTAAAAAACACATAATTATTATAAATCCAATAATTATGGAGGGCACTGTATTGTCAGTTTACGGTAATGTTGTAAACTACCAATGTGCTATACTTGTGCTGTGTTTCACAAGTCAGTAAAATGACATTTCTCCATCTTTACACGAGCTCTGTTTTCTTGTATTCTTCTATTTATTGGTGCTAAAATTAGGGTGCGCGTTATACACGGGTACAATAATTTCCCCTAGATTTTACAATTAAATTTGGGGTGCGCGTTATACACGAGTGCACCTTATATTCGGGAAATTACGGTAGTTTATTTTGTCTTAACTTCTCGATTTTTTTTTTATATATGAATTTAAAATGTATTATTATTGTTATTATTTTATTTTATATTATGTTTAATTTTATTTACTATTAGTACGATTAATTTGAAATTTATGAATTATATGAACTTCTTACAGGGCTGTTTTTAACATGTATATAAATATCAATCTTTGAACTTGAATGTGGTGGAAGTTTCTTTCCACAGGAGTGCAAGATGTTTGTTTTTCAAAAGATCACAGAGAAAACATTTACTCATATTCTTTTGCCATACATGTACCTTAGGTGGGAGCTACGACGAAGCATTAGTATAAATTCTTCTATTGATTATAATTTAATGTAAATTATGCAAAATAATAAGGTTTCCCTGTTTGTAAAAACAGATTCTGTTGTGTTTACAGATACATGCAATGTTTATGTTGTGACAATACGAGTTAGGCTTGTGAGTGTCGCTGTAGGAGTGTACGTATAATGCGCAGAAGAAGAGATGAGAGCGTTTGGCAAGGATGCTGTGTGATGTGCTGCTATGTTTTCACTGCTACGAGTTAATTAAAAAAGTGATCAAATGCTTAATATGGCTGCATCTTTCTAAATAAGCAACAAAACAGATTCTAAAACCAAAATCCATTAATATTATTGATTTTAACGGAGGTATATACTGCTTTAAAATGGCAGCTGTTTACTAACGCTAGCGAGTCTGTTACTTCGCATCTAGTTCTCTTTGCACGATCTAACGCCGCCAAATCTGACATTTCACATGTAGTTCTATATACATGATATTGACCATAGCCCGATGAGATGACAATCCGATGCCGATCAGAGAAGACAATCGACAACTCCGCCGCCGTGTGACATAATCTGGGTGTAGTTTTGAGTGATTTTTCACTTCGAAAGGCGAGATTAAGACTTTGAAATGCCGCTCGGTTTGGGTTAACATGTCGGCTAGCTGTCACGCCTCCTGGTTTGTTTACACTCTCCGAAGCCGGGCAGGGAAATGACAAAAGCTAGACTAACCCCGGTGGCATAAAATATCGTTCGGGAGGTGCAAGAAGTCGACAGTTTTGACCATTATGGAGTAATTTTGCCATGTCGTACTGAATAAATGCATTTAATATTTCATATTCCATTTAGCACAAGACTGTTATTTGTCATGACCATACCATTTATTTAGCAATTGGGGAAAAATACTTAGATAAAAAGAATATCCTGTAAAAATATTGGAGTAGAGAGATTGAAACAATGACATTTTCCTGGTTCTGAATAATTCCCTCTCAACGGGCTGGATTCTAAATCAGATGAAATCGTGACCCTACCAACGTCATCCTCCAGCTGGGAACGCTAGTGCGCTATAATGGCAGATTAAAAGACTAATTTCTCGTCATTTGCGCTTTGCCAAATTGTTTATTTTTTTATTTTTTTCAAACCCTGTCCTGTTCAGCTGTTTTCATACGGAGAATGGAAGTCTAAGTGCCCGGTTGGTCTGAACATTTTAAATGTTTCACATTAAGAGTATGACATACTCCCATTGTGATCTTTCAACATACCTCATTTATTATGACAAAGCAGCGAACAGGAAGGGGTTATGGGGGAACAGAAAAAAAGGAACACGAGAAGAAAGAAAAGAAACACAAATAACAACAAAAAATACACTATACTAACTACTAATATGTTGGTGCTATCGTCAGCTAGATGTATTTCCAGTTGACACCATGTGGGGGGCCTCTTGACCAGGGAAAGAGGGGGACGGGGGTGGGGGAGTCTATAAGCTAAGTGATTGAAAGGGGTAGAGTGTACACAAATCAGCTCTGTGATCTAGAACCCAGTAATCGTGTGAATTGCTTGTGAGAGTAAGCCCGTTGGCGACCGAAGCTACATCGCCCCATCGCCAATCACGGGAACCCCCCACCCGAGCGCGCCGTATCACATCCCACCAAGCGCGCAACAGCCACGCAGACGAGCGGAGACTGCACACGGACACCAACCCAAGGCCTACAGCCTCCACCCGCAGCCCAGGAAAGCCCCCCCCCCCCCCCCCCCCCCCCCCCCCCCCGGGATCCAGGGTGGTCCCCTGGGCCACCCGCGCACCCATTAACCGTCCTTCAGGCATGGCAAGAGGGGTTGCACCACCAACCACACGAAGTACATTGGGGTCTGATGTGTGTGGTGTGTTAAAATACGTGCAGGGATGGCGGGGCCTGCCGTGAGGAGGTAACCGTGACACCCCCCCTCAAAATATGATTATAATTCACATAATAATGCTCTTTAAGACTTTTTTTATCCTGTCATAGGCACTTTAAAGGCTAAAGGAACATGGCATATCTAGCCAAGGAGGGATGTCGCATGTGTGATACGACCAAACACTGCCACGATACAGTGGGATACGATGGGTTTTCCCATTGGCAGTGTATCAAATACTTGTTCTCCCCACTGTACGTGCTAACTACACATGAGATAAGAACATTATGAACTCATGATGGGAACTGGTGAATTTTCATCTCGTTCTTGTCTCGTCATTTGTATCTTTGTTTTACACATTAGACACATTTTTAGCTCGTCATTGTCACGGAAAAATTGTTCGTCGACGAAATATTTTCGTTATCGTCATCGTTGACAAAAAAAAAAACAACACTGGACCATACTAATTGACTTCTGTTTTTTGGTCTTTTTTTTTTTTAAAGTTATATTTGATGTCGAGTTGATGCTAAATTTATCTTCAAGCAGCATGAAAAAGTCTTTAACACTAGAATGCCCAGCAGAAGCCGATTTGGCCTTTCCCAAGGCAAATCCTCATGATCCAGAATTCGCTGGGACTTGCTGGGACTTCTAGTGTTAAAAGTCTAGCTTTTCACTTGCCTTGAGCTGTAAGAATGACAAATCTGAAAATTTTGGTCAAATTCCACAATCCAAATTGTAACTCAAAGTAGTTATTAATTAAACATCAGGTCACTGAGTTCATTGGAGTGGAATGTTGGCCTGGATTGAACTTTAGGAGTGGTCACCCATTTCCTGATGAAAGAGCATTTTTTTCCCGATTTATGGACATGCGGTTTAACCATCTGCGTGGTTTACGTTTGTGGCAATACATTAACTCAAGCTGTGATGGTGAATTCATTGGGAGCAGGTGCGTTAAACTACATAGAATGCACGCCAATGCAAGTACAAAATCTTTATAATAATGTCATGAAACAAAAGAATTCATAGCTAATCCATGATAAAATTTCAGATGATTTGTATAATTTAAACTTTTATGTTATGATTATGACTGTATTTAGCGTCTCTAAGAGAAATACATAGGTGCCTGACATGATTTACAGGCTCACAATGTTTTTTGAGATGGGAGCAGCCATTTGGAAACATGAACCAGCAGTAGTTCACTGAGCAACATGCTCACGGTGCACTGCCTTACAGTGGCAGTAAAAGTGCATAGCTTAAAAGGTGTAAAGGAAGAATTTTAACAGTTGTAAAAAAAACTTGGGGAAAGTCATGGAGATTGAAACTGGATTTTCCACATCTCTGAAAAGTTGAAAAATTGAAAGTTGTTGAATGCTTTGGGAAAAATGTGTAGATAACAAGATAACGTTTTATAGTATTAAGCAAACGTAGAAATGTGAGCATTTACTTTACACCCTTGGTCAAACGTTTTGCACTTTGAGACACCATTCCATAAGATGAGAAAATGTTTCAAAACATTGGACAGCTGGTGTATACTGTGCTTCAGGCAAATAAAACATTATATATATTTCCATTGAATTGGTTACCCATAAAGGCTCAATAAAATTGTACCTTAGTGTTGGGGGGAAATAACTTTTCTTAAAGATTAAATGCAAGTACACTTCCTTTAATTTTTGTGAGCAGTAGCCTAAATACTGCACTGCAACACTTTGTTCCTTTTATTTTTGTGAGCTGTATATATTGTACATTAAAATTCAGTGCAACTAAACTGTTCTTTATCAGTGTACTTTACCTTGTTAGATTAGAAAAGTTTTAAGGCAGTTTTATTATTTAATTCAGTGATTCTTTCACCTATCACTTGAGGAAGTCCATGTACCACTGGTGTTAGTCATACCACACTTTGAGAAGCACTAGATTATTAAAAAATAAAATTCATGTAAATAATTCAAATGATTTAATCTGTTAAGAACAGCCGCTGATTTTGAATTTGGGGTGTCCACACATTTTTTCTTCCAATGGTCACATCAAAAATCAAGTTTTTATTGGGGTTCCATATCACCTTTCGTGACAGCTGATAGGCCCTTACCTACCTTCTATGTTTGACTCTTACATTAGGTTTTTTTTTTTTGTTCTTTTCCTATGGGAACCCTAAAATGTTGATGTTTTAGTACTTAATTTCGGTTATGAGGAAAAAGATGACGAAAGTAATTCAAGTTGAATACCTCATATTTAAAAAGTCACTGTTAAAATGTGGGGAAACACTACAAATCTTTTGTGAATTGGCTTTAAAAAAAAAAAGAAGAATAACACCTCAATGGTTATCGTTGCTCAACGGTTATCGTTGTCATTTTGAATACATTTTATTGTGTATTGAATGCAGGGAAAATAATTTTAATTGTAGCTTTTTAAAATTTCAATTTGTGAAATTAACCTTTGTCAGTTGAATTGTTGGCACAACAGTTTTGATTATCACGTGCCCCTTCGTTACAGGTGCTGTCCGTGGTCCAAATGTTGTGGCATGTGCGACTTCCGTCCCCGCACAGTGTGGCTCGGCCATCCGGAAAAGCGGGAGCAGAGGTACCCTCGGAATGTCATTAACAACCAGAAGTATAACTTCTTCACCTTCCTGCCTGGGGTGAGTGTCACACTAAGGTCTCCATTTATTAACCTTCAAACTACAACCTATATTTTTTCCATCTGTATCATTCAGAAGCTAGCCAAATATATAAATTGGACAACAATAAACCAGCCTAGGTGGGCATCTTGTGTCCTAAATAAGACAATCAGAAATTTAAATTTAGCTAATGATTCATTATGATAATTCATTTTTTTTTTTTTTTTTTTTTTTTTTTTTTTTTTATCCAATCATTTTATTTAGCGGGTCTCCTAATTTGGGTCACGGGTGAGGAGGTGTCAGTCAGGCATTCGACTTGCATGAACAGATAAATAACCATTTACCCCAATATAAAGTTGCCACACCCTGAACAATGCAGCCAAACCTGACTGGCATATGTTTTCAGGAGTGGCCAATCACACCGGTTTTTGGATGTTTTTATCTCATAGATTGCAGCCAATCAAAATACATAAACTTTCACATGTGATAAAAATATATGTCTGTGTTTCAAGTGAGCAAGACCTGCGAATTCATACAAAACTGCTGGAGCTACTGAGATACTTTATATATTGACATACTGTATTATTCAGACCATAAAACACACCGACTTGTAAAGCACACCATCAATGAACGAGCTATTTTCATAAATAAGGCTACATGCCTATAAAGCGCATCAGTGCTTCAATGTACCATAATTTTCGGACTATGAGGCCCACCTGACTAAAAGCCGCCACCCACCAACACTGACCAGCACTGTATTAACACGAATCAAGACACAAGTTGTAAATCTGAGTAACTAAGGAAAGGAGTTGCTGTTTGTTTAAGCGATTATTTTGTGTATTTTGCATAAACATTTGCTTTCCAGATATATGCAGTTGTCTTAGGATCATCAGTAGGATGGTGAAATTCGCTATTGTTTGTTTGCCAAATGAAAGACTGGAGCAAAGAGTTTTTGCAATGCAAAATGAAAGCCTTTATATTGTCTTTAGTTTGTTGTCTTTTAATCTTTGCTCTGTTGAACTGCACGCTCTCTACTGAACACATTGACTTTGTCGTGCTAATAATCTCTCACATTGGTGGTAATGGAACTGAGAGGTTATAACTTGACTGTTAAATTTCTTATTGTTATGGGTGGAGGATTCTCCTGTAGTTCCTAAACAGAAAGTATAAAATTTTAGTTGCCTGTGCTGGGCATTTTTCGATATAACGCAAAGTCAAACACAATCTATTTACTAAACTGGTTGGGCTATTGGCCCTTCCCTACAGTCCTTTTCACTGTCTTTGAAGGCAAAAGAAATAAATACAATACATACAGGTAAAACATATTGATGTTAAAAATTCAAAGATTTCAAAATATATTTTTATGTGTGTAAACACTATGTAGTTAATGCCGAATGTAGTTGTTTCAGATCTCTGTTGTCTGTTTTGGGATGTAACATCAGACCTGGGGTGCAGATTTTTTTCACTCAGTGACTTTAAAAAAAAATTGACACACGCTGTAGCCTCCTCTGCAATGAAAGATATTGAGCAAAGATGGGACATCACAACTATGTTCAGTCTCGGCTGTCTTTTAATTAATGTCTATGGTGAATTAATATTCTCTATTAAAGGAATAACAGATACCAATAGTTGTCCCGGGGTGCCTTCTTACGGCTTGGTGTCGGTCAGGGGTGCCCAAGTCCGGTCCTTGAGAGACCCTATCCAGCTTGTTTTCCATGTCTCCCTCCTTGAACACAGCTGAATCAAATGATCAGCTCAGCAGCAATCTCTGCAGGAGCCTGATAATGATTATTTGAGTCAGGTGTGTTGGAGGAGGGAGAAATGGAAAGCAAGCTGTATAGGGGCTCTCGAGGACTGGACTTGGGCACCCCTGGTGTAGGTGATGTTTACTTCTTGGATCATGTCAATCGCTTGAAATAACATTCCAGAACATGTGAAATGATATGTTTCATTACATCAAGTCGTTATTAAGTATAATTCTCAAGAGTGGCTAAACTAAACTGGGAAAAAAAAATTATTGTCTGAAAAATTTGGATTTTAACAAACCAACATACAAAATATTACATCCATGTTTCTTTTTCCCGGCAGGTGCTTTTTAATCAGTTCAAGTACTTCTTCAACCTCTACTTCTTGTTACTGGCCTGCTCTCAGTTTGTGGACGAACTGCGATTAGGTGACCTCTACACCTACTGGGTCCCCTTGGTATCTGCCCTTGACAAACTCTTGCTTTTCCAAAGATATCAGTCCATTATTTTATTCAATGACATTTAATTTCCACAAGCCATTTTTGAAATGGGATTTTCTTTTTAGGGTCTGGTCTTGACCATCACTATCATTCGAGAAGCTGTTGATGAAATAAGATGCTACATTCGTGACAAAGAAGTGAACTCGCAGATCTATAGCAAGCTGACCACAAGAGGTATGCGTTGGACTCATTGAAATTCAGCCTAATATAGCACTAGGATTGAGAAATTCAAGATTTTTAAAAATGTTTTTAATTGCTGTATTCAAGCCGCGTTTGTTGTTCAAAGCCAGTCCCGACTGATGTTCACTGCTTACACCATGACTCCAAAAAGAGAGGTGCTAACTTCACAAACTCAATCTATGTTTTACACTCAGATTCTGTTTCTACATTCACTAACTTTTCCAAACCCCCTGTTAACTCCCTTTCGGAAAAGTGACTAGTTAAAAGAAATTGTTTTGAATTTGTGTTCTGCATGACAAGAATAAAGCTCAATGGAAGACAATCGCTTACACAATCACAGCCATTTGTATGTTGCAAAAGCAGTGATTTACCGTGCTTGAAAATTTTGACCTAAAGTACGTGCCTCCATGTTGAAAATATTTTAACCTACGTATGTGAAAAACCTGAGCAGAGAGCCAGCAGTATGTAGCAGTCTGCTCTACTCTGGTGTCTGCAATGATGCCGATATTGCGGATAACTGCTTAACAAGAGAGTAGCCTGAGAACTAAAGGCACTTTCACGTTAGACCAAGAGGACCAGGGTCCGGTTGGAGAATTACCTCACAACAACACTTGTTCACACTGCGCCAACTGAACCTTCCAAGTAGCATTACGTGGACGAAAGGCACGCTCATTGATTGGACATATAGGAAACCCCTTCCTCCTGGGAGGGGAGGGCGCATGGTGCTGTGACGCTGCACATAATGTAGAAACTCCTTTCGGCCAGCGGCGGGGTCCTTTCCTCCTGACTTGATCCTGAAGGAGAAACGATATCGTCATCGCACACACCATATAATTGTTTGCATTAGTCTAACACATATATAGTCTAACACATACATATGGTACAGGTTTTCGTAGGCACCGTCTAACTGTTTGCATTAGGCTAACACACGTAACATAATTAATCAGGAAATAGTATCATTTTCATATTTACGGTAGGACTACACTACAAATATAAAATAAATAGCACACCATAGTTTAATGAGAAGAAATAGAAGAGATACACAATGCCGTCTTATCACAAGAGTGACGCACCAACTCGGGTAATCTGCTCTCCCAGCAAACTCCAAGGACAAAGCGCTTTGTCCTAAAACAAGTACAACCAGCCCGGACAGCAAAGTTGATAGCGGGCGTCCCAATCCGCGCGCGAACCTAAGCCGCCCAAAACCGGGCACAGCGGGGATGGCCCAAAAGCAACGCCCAGAAACACCTTCGACAAGACCCGCGTCAGCAAAGACTTCAAAAAGACTGGACACTGAGATAAGACAGATTTCTTCTGCTCGGAAACATGTAGCCTTGTTTTGGATCCAGAATTGTCCCTCCGTCGTCTGTTTTTGCCTTGTTTTTTACCATTGTCGACGAATAAATTGTCAACCTGTTTTCGGCGAGTGTTCTTCAAGCTTTTGAAACATGGAGTCAGTGTGCAAAGGGTTAACACAGGAACGCGCGGAGTTTAGCTTCCTCCTGGCCTGGCTCTTCGGGGGCGTCGAGCGGCGGAGCACATTTCCATTCTGTTGCCGGCCTCCCCGTGCGGTTTGGGCTGGGAGGACTAAATTCCTTCAATCCCGAGCGAACTGGAGTATATAAAAAGTACATAGGGGAAAATTAAACCACGAAAGGGAACCGCGTGGTACCCCAAGTTACACAGGCACGCAATCACTTTTACTTTTGTGACTTTTTGGACTGCCAATTGTCACCACTTCAAGGAGAGCGATACTCACGAAACAGCTGCCACGAGAGGGTCTGCATGTCTCGGCCACTTTTCTAAGCAGACCTTGGTCAACTTACATTTACAAGCGAAGCAGGGTGCTCATAAAGCGGGCCGAGACCCAGGATTTTTGAGCGGACCAGAGTTTGTTTGCTTGGTCCGAACTAGAGTTTGGATGTGCGCTCACATTTATAAAAGGAAGCGGCCTATCTGAGAAAAAGAACTCTGGTCTGTTTAAAACTGACCAAACTGTACTAGTGTGAATGCGCCGTAAACGCAGCTCATATTTGTGCCAGTGCTGCCACCTAAGCCACCTTTTCTAGTTTTCAGCATGTATTAACTCTAGAGGAGTGACCCTTTTAAAGCTTATTGGAGCTAAGGGAAACGGTGTGTAATTTAAAGCAGGAACGTAAAAGTAAGCATACAAGGCCACGGTATAAAGTGCGAGCAGCAATAAAAAGGCAGGAGACCTCTTGTGGTTTCAATCACTCGGTCGCTTTGATCTGGCAGCTTGTTTTAGCCATAAAGCAAGTGACCAGTCGCCGCCATGATAGTGGGCCTAGCGCACACTTGTTTTGCGCTGGTCTCCAAAAATGTGCATTGCACCAGCAAACCTTTTTCCGTCTGAAAATCTAAATTATTTTAATTTTGGATATAACGCGGTTATTTGCATGTCCCTGCATAATACCGTTGTCACAATGGGACAAAGCAGATATGTGAATTCCCATGAACCCGATGCATAGTGATATTATATCCGCCTTAATGTCTTGCATATGCATTGGCCAGAGGTCACGACAGAGGTCAGGGGTCAGTGATCTCCTCCAAACAAATTTGCCTGTTAATTCCAAATGGAATGAGAGAGAAAGGTTCAACTCCCCCAGCATTCCTACAGATCTGCATGGAAAATTACTTTCCCCAAACTTTAGTGGGTTAACCGATGAAGCGTGCAGGAAAGCAGCTGGCACTATTACAATTTGATTATAAAGATATGTTTGTGGATAAAACGTTTTCTCCAGACTGTTTTATTTGTGTACCCCATTCCCCTGTAATGTTTTTTTTTGTTCCCTTTTTCTTCCATGTTAGGCACAGCGAAGGTCAAAAGCAGCAACATTCAAGTGGGAGATCTAATAATAGTTGAAAAGGTTGGTTATTTCATCTCTAAATTATTTTACATGACAGTAATGGTAAAGCTCTCACGTAATGCTTCTAATCAAATCTTATCCACTCGATGTACCGTTTCTCTATTTTTTTAGTAGGCCGAGCATATCTAAATTGCAGTAGGTTTTCATTGGAATTACATGTGTGGCTGTTCCTGGCAAAGCTCCATTGAGTACTTTGCACATGAAATATGAGAACAGCACTGCTGTCTTCAGTTTCCAATGGAGGCGTCTTTCTGAATCACAAGTCGCAGAGTGGCCGAAGGAAAGGTCACACACGTAGGCCGCGCATTTTGTCAACATGTCTGACTGATTGTAAGCCGTCTGGAATTGTTAGGTCGCCGAGAGTATGTTTTTTCAATCTAGAGGAAATGCATCACTTTTGGGAGCAGTACAGTCAAATCGGGTCATACTTTGATAGGAAAGTTTACTGTTTTTTTTTTTTTTTTTTTTTTTTTTTTTTTTAAAGTCAGTGTTACTAATCTGCCACATGCAAAGCTATAAGTTAAATATTTTAAAAGCAGGAGGGGTGATGCTGAAGTGATGTTTTTCTTTCTGCCTTTCTTTGTAGAACCAGCGTGTTCCTGCTGACATGATCTTTTTAAGGACCTCTGAGAGAAATGGTAAACATCTGCTGGTCATTCACCCCAGATCTGGCTGGGGAAATGACTTGTTTAAAAAAGGCGCTGAGGTGCAGGGATTAGCCCTGAGCCTGGACAGGAAGTCCTATAATGCCTAAATTGTAATTGGGTCCAGTACTATACTATCAGTCAAAGTTGATGTGTTTGGAAGCAAGAGGGTGCTGCTTCCAGTTAGGCATAGAAACAGTGTAGACCAACGTCGGGCTCGGTCCCTCATGCTAGTTTTGCGGCTGAAATTGCGTAACACAATAAAAATTAATATTGAAAAATAAAAATGATTTACATATGGTGGCACTTTCGAAGGTTTGACACAATCCATTGCTGTTGATCGTAATTCTGTAAATATACAGTAGATCATGTGTTTCTGAATCAAACTTTCAGCATTAGAAAACACTTCATTGCCAAGTTGCTTCAGTATCGATTAACATTAAAAAATTGGTCTTGATTTTTGCTTGTGTGCACTTTCCATGCTTTGTTTTCTTTGAACACTCAATATTAAGCCCACTCTTTTTGGATAAGTTGCACAGAAATACAAAGTAAATGCAAACACACTTGACCACATTGACTTCTCGCTGTCTTGCTAACTCCATGAAATGAGGTCCAATATTGAGGTTTCTCTTTTGTATTAGGAAGACTAATGAAGAAGAAATGTCTTTTGTAATTGCAAACTGCGATGTTAAATTGTAATAGTACTGTAACTGTACAAAGGAGGATGTACAATATTTGATTGATCATCAGATTAATTAGTAATGCCACACCTCTTTTATTATTATACGATGTACAGTATATTGAAGACGATAAATGTCTTTAAAGATGTTCCAACATGCATATTTTTGTGCCTTCGCATCTAAGGGAAAGAAAACCACAGCTTTGGGTTACTGGAAATACTGTATCAATTATCAATTATTAGCCTGAGACAACTGTTATCGTCGTATCGTTTTTGGAGCCATATGACTGACTCATGTAGGCAAAGTTTTATGAGTGTAGTGTCAGGTTTCTTTCCCACTTGTTAATATGGCCGCACACTCGTACTCCAAAAGTCCAACCTGTAGAAAAACTTTTTTTTTCTTCTTCTTCTTCTGCAATGGATGACTGCTATTAACCTTGTGCATGTGTCACAGGAATTGTCCCAGACCACCACCATCATGAATAGAGACGTTACTCATTGACACATGGGGGTTGTGTGTTGTCTCCCCCTATTGGTGAAAGTGTGTCACTAGTATACTTTTTTTGTCTTTTCCCACTCAGGCTCCTGTTTCCTTCGCACCGACCAGCTGGATGGGGAGACCGACTGGAAGCTGCGTCTCCCAGTTGCATGCACGCAGAGGCTACCGACTGCTGCAGTAAGTACATGATGAAGATGGTGTGGTGTATTATACAGAAGAATGTCTTTAATCAATAAGTCAATCAGAAACTGGATTGGATGCCCCACCGCCCCATAGTTAATCCTATCAAATCATTCTGAACAAATGTATTCTTGGATTGTTATGGGTACAGTTTGGGGAAATTACAGAATCTTTTATATTTCTTGTGCACAATGTAAAGTAAAGTCCATAAATGCATGTTTGGAAAAGTTTTGTGTGAATGAACAAGCCAAAAAAAAAAAAAACGCTTAAATACGCTTCAATTAAGACCGACGTGTTAATTAAAATCAATGTTGATTTTATGTTGATTGTTAAAAAAACTGACAACTCACAAGTACTTTTGTTCACATCTCCAGGACCTTCTACAAATCCGATCCTACGTGTATGCCGAGGAGCCAAACATTGACATCCATAACTTTATTGGAACCTTCACCAGAGTGAGTGCTTGTATATTATTTGGTCTAATTTTTGTATGGGATTTTGGTATAGCTTCGGTTCTAACTGCCTTACCTTAATGTTGCGCTTTGTCTACAGATGAATTTGCCAAGAATTTGTCTCCTAGCTCCAGTGCATTTTTCCCCTTCTAAAGAAAACTTAAATAGTTGATGGTAACCTAACTATAGGAATATATAAATCATCTTCAATATGTCATCTTGTCACAGGAGGATGGTGACCCTCCGATCAACGAAAGCCTCAGCATTGAGAACACACTTTGGGCCAGCACAGTTGTCGCCTCGGGTAGGTGCCTCAGGAGCTGAAAGTAACCCATGCTTATCCAGGTGCTGCATGGTTGTGTTTGGGATTATGGTCTTTTGTTTTTTAGCGTTGTTTGTTGGGACCCATGGTTGTATATATTCAGGTATGATTATTGGCGGTTAAATGTGTTGCTCTCATCATAGGCACAGTTGTGGGGGTGGTGATTTATACTGGCAAGGAGCTGCGTAGCGTCATGAATACCTCCAACCCAAGACACAAGGTATGTGTTTTTTAGGATTATATGGACCAGCATTGTTGTGGGTGCTAACAATCCGGGGTAAAATAAACATGATTTCATAATGAAGTAGAGCTGTCAAATGGTTAAAATTTTAATCGAGTTAATCACAGCTTGAAAATTAATTAATCGCAATTCAAACCATCTCTAAAATATGCCATATTTTTCTGTAAATTATTGTTGGAATGGAAAGATAAGACACAATGCGGACATAAACATTCAACATACTGTACATAAGTACTGTATTTGTTTATTATAACAATAAATCCACATGATGGTATTAACTTTATTAACATTCTTTGTGTTAAAGGGATCCACGGATAAAAAGACATAAATTTGAGTACAAGTTATAGTAATTTTGTATTAAAACCCCTCTAAATGTTTTCATTTTAATAAAATTTGTAAAATTTTCAATCAAAAAATAAACAAATAGCTCGCCATTGTTGACGTCACCAAGTGGTGACGTCACATCGGGCTCCCTGCCGTTCTTCCACAGTGTCTTTAACTACGTAAGGTAGTGATTGAAATACACCACAAGTTGGCAATGGCGAGTTTTAAATTGATTAGAGATCTAGCCAATGCAAAGTCTGAGTAAGTTTTATATGTATTTTGCATAGCTATTTTGATTGGTAATGCCACTTCTCTTTGCATTGAGCGCTTTTCTTTTTGTGAACATTATTTTTTTGAGAGACAGGAATATTGTGCTTTCACTAAATGATACTGTAGCGACTTAACTGGTCCACCCAAATGCATGATGGGAAGTTGGGCAACCATGACTGTCAGTGGTGGCTGCAAATGGTATACAGTATGTTTTGCGTTGTGTTCTATTAAGCGTGTTGAGATGAAGAACGTTGCCTCCTCCGCCCAAATGCATGATGGGAAGTTGGCCAACCATGACTGTCAGTAGTGGCTGCCAAAGCTCAGGCCAATAAAAGCGCGGTCCAATGAACGCCTGTGTCGACTCGCATTTCTCTGCCTTTTTGCTCTCATTGTGCTAAAACGGCGTCATTGAAAACTGTTTGAGGCAACGCATGAACGGGTCATTCCGTGCATGCGTTAATTGCATCAAATATTTTAACGTGATTAATTAGAAAAATTAATTACCGCCCGTTAACGCGATAAATCTGACAGCCCTAATTTGAAGACTTGAAAATATTTGGTGCACAACTTTGTGACCTTTCTTCTATGCTACTACAAACTTCAATTTGTTTTTTGTTGGTTTCGTGTCAGGTGGGCTTGTTTGACCTCGAGGTGAACTGTTTGACAAAGATCCTGTTTGGGGCATTGGTGGTCGTGTCTTTGGTCATGGTGGCACTGCAGCACTTTGCTGGACGCTGGTATTTGCAGATCCTTCGCTTCCTACTGCTCTTCTCTAACATTGTGCCTATCAGGTGGGATACACAGTACATACCTGCACCTTGTGACACTAGAGTCATCCTATGCATGTCGTTTTATTCAATTGTGTGCACTTCTAAATCATCTTGTTTCATGTGATGTAGCCTGCGTGTCAATCTGGATATGGGAAAGATGGTTTTCAGTTGGATGATCAAGAAGGACTCCAAGATACCTGGCACGGTGGTTAGAGCCAGCACCATACCTGAACAGTTGGGCCGCATCTCCTACCTGCTGACTGACAAAACAGGTTTGAGATTAGCTACAAGGAAAAAAAGCACATTTCATGCTAATTCAAATAATCAAATGTGCCGCACATAGGCAGACGTTATTGTTATTTACCTCTACGACTATTTGAATGCTAGGAACGCTCACCCAAAATGAGATGGTGTTCCGGCGCCTTCACCTTGGCACTGTGGCTTACGGTATGGACTCTATGGATGAAGTGCAGAGCCATGTGTTCAGTGCCTATACACAGGTACAAAACATGACAAAAACACAACATAAGTACCGGTACTTACAGTGGGGAGAACAAGTATTTGATACACTGCCGATTTTGCTGGTTTTCCCACTTGCAAAGCATGTAGAGGTCTGTAATTTGTATCATAAGGTCTCTTCAACTGTGAGGGACGGAATTTAATACAAAAATCCAGAAAATCATGTTGTATGATTTTTAAATAATAAATTTGCATTTAATTGCATGAAATAAGTATTTGATACATCACAAAAATCGAACTTAATAATTGGTACAGAAACCTTTGTTTGCTATTACAGATACCAAACGTTTCCTGTAGTCCTTGACAAGGTTTGCACACACTGCAGCAGGGATTTTGGCCCACTCCTCCATGCAGATCTTCTCCAGAGCCTTCAGGTTTCGGGGCTGCTGCCGGGCAACACGGACTTTCAGCTCCCTCCATAGATTTTCTATCGAGTTCAGATCTGGTGACTGGCTAGGCCACTCCAGGACCTTAAGATGCTTCTTACGGAGCCACTCTTTAGTTGCTTTGACTGTGTGCTTTGGGTCGTTGTCATGCTCTAAGACCCAGCCACGACACATCTTCAGGGCTCTCACTGAAGGAAGAAGGCTGTCAGCCAAGATCTGGCGATACATAGCCCCATCCATCCTCCCCTCAATACGGTGCAGTCGTCCTGTACCCTTGGCGGAGAAGCAGCCCCAAAAAATGATGTTTCCTCCTCCATGTTTCACGGTTGGGATGGTATTCTTGGGGTTTTACTCATCCTTCTTTTTCCTCCAAACACAACGAGCCGAGTTTAGACCAAAAAGTTAAATTTTGGTCTCATCCGACCACATGACCTTCTCCCATTGCTCCTCTGGATCATCCAGATAGTCAGTGGCAAACTTCAGACGTGTCTGGACATGCACTGGCTTCGGCAGCGGGACCTAATCCATGACGGCGCAATGTGTTCCCGATGGTTTTCTTCGAGACTGTGGTTCCAGCTCTCTTCAGGTCATTGACCAGGTCCTGCCGTGTATTTCTGGGCTGATCCCTCACCTTCCTCATGATCAGTGATGCCCCACGAGGTGAGATCTTGCATGGAGCCCCAGAACGAGGCAGATTGACCGTCAACTTGAACTTCTTCCATTTTCTAATAATCGCAGTCTTTTTCTAATAAAAACAGTTGTTAGCTTCTCACCAAGCTGCATGCTTATTTTCCTGTAGCCCATCCCAGCCTTGTGCAGGTCTATTATTTTATCCCTGATGTCCTTACACAGCTCTTTGGTCTTGGCCATTGTGGAGAGGTTGGAGTTTGTTTGTTTGAGCATGTGAACAGGTGTCTTTTATACAGGTAACAAGTTCAAACAGGTGCAGTTACTTCCGGTAATGTTTGGAGAACAGGAGGGGTTCTTAAAAAAGAACTAAGAGCCGAAATGTTTACTAGTTGGTAATGTATCAAATACTTATTTCATGCAGTTAAATACAAATTTATTATTTAAAAATTATACAATGTTATTTTCTGGATTTTTGTATTAGATTCCGTCCCTCACTGTTGAAGAGAACTTAGGATACAAATTACAGACCTCTACATGGCTTGCAAGTGGGAAAACCAGCAAAATCGGCAGTGTATCAAATACTTGTTCTCCCCACTGTACATTTCAGGCACAAACAGTTATCCGGAAAATCTAAGATGAAAAAGCAGAAACAATATTTTTTTAAATTCCATTTGTGATTGTTTGTACCTCTCCATTCTTCCTGACCCCTGATCATAGTCTTTGTCCCCCTTGACACCAGAGGTTAGCGAAGCAGGAAACAGGATTAACCTTAATCGCCAAGCACTGCCTCAACATGTTTAATGATGTTGTCATTAACCTCTGCAACATGCAAATGGCTAATAATAGAAAGGCCACAGTGCAAAAGCGAAGTATTCACATTTAGTTAAAAACATATGGATTTTTTATATACCGTAATTCTGTCACTAGTGATTACAGCTAGAATTTCAGATTTGTGGTGGGTATTTTGGCCTGAGTAACAGAGAGAGGGCGAGTGAAACGGTTGTTTTTGCTTAAATAGGCTGTAGGCAGCGGTGTTTAGGGCTCAGTATTCATTGAAACAATGAGCACATCAACATGTGAAAGCAGTTTACTGACAGTCAGTCTGGCAGATTAAAAGAAATGCCTGCAAGGTGTTGAAGGCATGCAAATTCATTGAATTAGTTTCTTGAGGTTTACAGTTTGGTAAGGCCAAAATTACAGTAACTTTTTGTAGTCACCTGCTTGCTTGCTGTCACATAGCCACATCATCAATACTGCTTCAAGTAAGAAATTACAATTCAACGTAGCCTAATTGACAAGAACATTAGAGCAGTACTTCTCAAATAGTGGGGCACGTTCCCCCAGGGGGTTGCAGAGCGATGCCGGAGGTGGCGCATGTGACCTCAGGGAACATACTTTTTTGCTGTACTAGAATAAAGTGGAATTGCACATCAACTCATCAAGTGGGTGGCAGTGGCGCTCTCATTTTTAGAGTGTGTGCAGTATTTTTTAACCAAACGAGCACACAGGTAAGAGCATTGGAGATATGACGAGCTAAGACAAGGAATTAAGACGCAGCGTGCGTAGCTTTTGGCTTTGACTTGTAATACAGTGGGAGACGAGAAAAGACCAGTATGTTTACTGTTCTAAAAATGTTTGCAGCGTACAGCAGGAAGCCAAATCAATTAAGAAATCATTTATTGCATAAATTCTGGTGTGGATAAAATGCATTATTGTAAACACATTTTTTAAGCAGTGGTGCGCATTGACATATCCATCTCATGTCAAATGTAGCAACTTCTAAAACCGATATTACCAATATACAGAGCCCTCCATAATAATTGGCACCCCTGGTTAAGATGTGTTTTTTAGCTTCTAATGATTTTTTTTTAATTTAAATAATATGGGACCTTAATGGAAAGAAAGGGAAAAATCCAACCTTCAATACAAGTGCATTTATTCAGTAGGGAAAAAATCCAACATAAAGAAATAATTATTTGACATCAAATAATGTGTGTCACAATTATTAGCACCCCTGGTATTAATACTTTGTACAACCCCCTTTTGCCAACAAAACAAGGTCTGGGGACTGAGATGGCCATGGGATGAGCTTGATTTTGTGTCTGGTGAACCATTTCTCTGTAGATTTGGCCATATGTTTAGGGTCATTGTCTTGCTGAAAGACCCAGTGACGACCCATCTTCAGCTTTCAGGCAGAGGGCAACAGATTTTGATTTAAAATGTCCTGGTATTTCAAAGCATTCATGATGCCATGCACCCTAACAAGGTTCCCAGGGCCTTTGGAAGCGAAACAGCCTCACAGCATCACTGACCCACCCCCATACTTCACAGTGGGTATGAGGTGCTTTTCAGCATGCACATCTTACGTGGCACGCCAGACCCACTTAGAATGTTTGTTGCCAAAAAGCTCAATCTTGGTGTCATCTGACCAAAGCACACGGTCCCAGTTGAAGCCTGGGACCGTGGGTCTGGCGTGCCACGAAAGAGGACCCCAGGAGGAAGCCTCTTCTGAAGACGGTACACAAGAAAGCCTGCCTCAGAGGTGGGGGGTCATTCCCACCACCATGCTTGACTGTAGGCATGACACACTTATCTTTGTACTCCTCACCTGGTCGCCGCCACACATGCTTGAGACCATCGGAACCAAACAAATTAATCTTCGTCTCATCAGACCATAGGACCTGGTTCCAGTAATCCATGTGCTTTGTTGACATGTCTTCAGCAAACTGTTTGCGGGCTTTCTTGTGTACAGTCTTCAGAAGGGGCTTCCTTCTGTGACAGCTATGCACACCAATTTGATGTAGAGTGCTGCGTATGGTCTGAGCACTACCAGGCTGACCCCCCACCTCTTCAATCTTTGCAGGAATGCAGACAGCACTCCTGTAACGAGTCACATGACACTTTGGAGGGAAAATGACAAGCAGTACTCAATTTGGACATTTAGGGATGTAAATAGTTTCTAAAGGGTGTACTCACTTTTGTTGCCAGGGGTTTAGATATTAATGGCTATATTTTGAGTTATTTTGAGGTGAAAATAAATTATTATATAAGCTGCACACAGACTACTTTTCATTGTGTCAAAGTATCATTTTGTCAGTGTTGTCCCATGAAAAGATGTACTTAAATATCTGCAGAAATGCGAGGGGTGTACTCACTTTTGTAATGCACTGTATCTCGGAAGCAGATATTTTCCAAAATTTTGTAGACTGGCGTAATCAATAAATCACTGCCATCTCTAGGTTATTAAATGCAGTTGTTCACAAGATACTCACTCTCTTTCAAAACCCATCTGTCCTCATCTGTGGCCTGTGTACTCCTCAGCCCACCCATGACCTTCCGGCCTCTAGGACCCCAGCGGCCACAAAGGTTCGCAAAACCATCAGCAGTAGGGTTCACGAGGCGGTGAAAGCCATCGCGTTGGTGCACAACGTCACGCCGACATATGAATCCAACGGTGTGACTGACCAGGCTGAGGCAGAGCAACACTACGAAGACACCTGCAGAGTGTACCAGGCTGCCAGCCCAGACGAGGTAAGTGCACCATCATATAGTTGTCTATTTTCATTACATCATCTGAAAATATCAACTGTTTGAGCTTACCAGTCCTATCAGTCTGAATGTCCTGTCATTGACTCCGAATTTTAGTACCGTATTTTTCGGACTATAAGTCGCAGTTTTTTTCCATAGTTTGGCTGGGGGTACGACTTATACTCTGGAGCGACTTATGTCTGAAATTATTAACACATTGTTATATCATTTCACATGTTATTTTGGTGTTTTGGGGTCACACTGATGGTTTGGTAAACTTGTTAGCATGTTCTTTATGTTATAGTTATCTGAATAACGTTTAGTAGCTATGTTACATTAACATACCGGCCACGTTGGCATTTTGTTGTTCATGCATCATGTACCATTATCATACTGTACATTTATCCAGCATGTTGTTCTCTATTGTATTTTTATTTTAAATTGCCTTTCAAGATGACATATCTGTTCTATGTGTTGGATTTTATCAAGTAAATTTCCTCCCAAAAATGAGACTTCTCCTCCGGTGCGACTTATGGTTTTTTTTTTCCTCATCATTGCGCATTTTTGGGCTGGTGTGACTTATACTCAGGTGCAACGTAGTCCGAAAAATACGGTACTTTTTTGTTGTTGTAGAGTTGAGGTCTCACAGTGTTTTGCTGCGTACACCCTAGGAAAGAAAAGCACAAAAGTTGAATTTCCCACCTCTAGCTCCTGGTGTTGGATGTTTTCACACATCCAGTCATGATGAGTGATTTGCTTGCATTTTTCCCAGCTTTAATTATATAAGACCATCAAACTATCCCAACATGGACCATTCTGTGTTTGTCACTATGGGTCTTCCCTTGCCCGCTTTCCTTCTTGAAGTGTCACAAGCCAAATGTCATCCCACATTTGCGTCCTCGATGGTACGCATTCTTTGAACACCAGGAAAAGGTCTGCTGAATTCAACGTGATCCATTTCCTGCAGTGTGAATACGGATTTCCTTTATGTGCTCCCCAGTCTCCTGCACTTATCCCCTTTTGGTTTTCCTCTGAACATATTTCACGGGTCACTGCATTTGTCATTGACGAACCCACCTACGTTTGTTGTTTGGAGGAAACGACTGCTTTTGACTCTTTAGATGTGACGCTAATGAGAAATATGTTGGACGATGCACATTCCAGAGCTCAGCAATTTAGGCTGGCTTTTTCTTTCTCACAAGCTAATAGGAAGTCTTAATCAGGGCTGATTCACAAACATTGAATAATTGTTAGATTGTTAAGCCGTTTCAGTGTTATGTTAAAATGAATAAATAATGACATTCTTTTTAGTAAATCATCTTGTTTTATCAGTGGTGAGCTATTTTTAGAACGGACCCGTGGGTTAATTTTTATCATTTTTCTTCTTTTTTTCTTTGTGGAATCTAACTTTGAAATCTGACTTTTCCATCATGCGTCAGCCATTCATCTTGAAACTTGTTAGCTGTGTTGCATTGGCTGCAACTACTGATCCATGGATCGTTGTTTTTATTTTATTTTATTTTTTTAGTTTGATTAATTAATTGCAGGTTTATTGGTGCATGGCTTGCCTGTAGTTTACGAGTTAGCCAGTAGAGGGCATGCACACACGGCCTTCAGCCTGCAAGGTGCTGTAAGCGCAGCTTGTTTGTTTTTAACTTTGACTTTTTATTTGGGTTACACAGCCCAATCCATAATAGGCTGTAGCTCAGATGTTGGCAACCCAAAATGTTGAAAGAGCAATATTGGACAAAATAAGCAAACAACAAATATGTCTGGAGCCGCAAAAAATTAAAAGCGTTAAGGTGTCAGCGACAGCAGGAAAAAAAATTAAATAGCATTATTATATGAATTAGAATTATATTTTGAGACGATTCGACTGTATCCAACAATTTTGCAAAGCGCAGATGACGATAAATTAGTCTCTGCCGTTTAGACCTGCCTGTCAGTATAGCGCTTTAGCGTCCCCAGTTTCAGTCTCTCTACTCCAGTATTTTCACAGGATATTCTTTTTATCTAAGTATTTTTCCCCAATTGCTAAATAAATGGTATGGTCATGACTCATGACAAAAAGCAGTCGTGTTCTAAATGGAATATGAAATATTAAAAATGCATTTATTCAGTACGACAGGGCAACATAATGGTCAAAACTGGCAACTTCTTCCTCTCCCGAACGGTATTTTATGCCAGTTAGTTCGACTTTTGTCATTTCCCTGCCCTGGCTTCAGAGACGAAGGAAAGGCAGTGCTCGTCTATGGGGAGAGATTTGTCTCAAAAATATTCTCACAAATACATCCGCGATTCACACATATTTTTTGTAGATGCACAAATATATCCAAGATTTTCCCATGTAGTTTCGAGATCCACAAATATATTCGTGAGTTTCACATGTGTTTTTGTAATCCACAAATATATCCGTAAGTTTTACGTGTGTTTTTTTATGTTGTGCGTGCACTCATCATGACTTATTGTTTGCAAACATTCGAATTGTATTTGTGAATCGGCGGCTGCGTGCATTTATTTTTGAGACAAACATAACAAGAAACGGTCAATTTTTCACACACAAGCGCATTCGCGATTCACACGGGTTTTTCAAATTCACAAATACATCGGCGATTCTCACAAATACAGAGCCTTGCAAAAGTATTCGGCCCCCTTGAATCTTGCAACCTTTCGCCACATTTCAGGCTTCAAACATAAAGATATGAAATTTAATTTTTTTGTCAAGAATCAACAACAAGTGGGACACAATCGTGAAGTGGAACAACATTTATTGGATAATTTAAACTTTTTTAACAAATAAAAAACTGAAAAGTGGGGCGTGCAATATTATTCGGCCCCTTTACTTTCAGTGCAGCAAACTCACTCCAGAAGTTCAGTGAGGATCTCTGAATAAGCCAATGTACTCCTAAATGACCGATGATGATAAATAGAATCCACCTGTGTGTAATCAAGTCTCCGTATAAATGCACCTGCTCTGTGATAGTCTCAGGGTTCTGTTTAAAGTGCAGAGAGCATTATGAAAACCAAGGAACACACCAGGCAGGTCCGAGATACTGTTGTGGAGAAGTTTAAAGCCAGATTTGGATACAAACAGATTTCCCAAGCTTTAAACATCTCAAGGAGCACTGTGCAAGCCATCATATTGAAATGGAAGGAGCATCAGACCACTGCAAATCTACCAAGACCCGGCCGTCCTTCCAAACTTTCTTCTCAAACAAGGAGAAAACTGATCAGAGATGCAGCCAAGAGGCCCATGATCACTCTGGATGAACTGCAGAGATCTACAGCTGAGGTGGGAGAGTCTGTCCATAGGACAACAATCAGTCGTACACTGCACAAATCTGGCCTTTATGGAAGAGTGGCAAGAAGAAAGCCATTTCTCAAAGATATCCATAAAAAGTCTCGTTTAAAGTTTGCCACAAGCCACCTGGGAGACACACCAAACATGTGGAAGAAGGTGCTCTGGTCAGATGAAACCAAAATTGAACTTTATGGCCACAATGCAAAACGATATGTTTGGCGTAAAAGCAACACAGCTCATCACCCTGAACACACCATCCCCACTGTCAAACATGGTGGTGGCAGCATCATGGTTTGGGCCTGCTTTTCTTCAGCAGGGACAGGGAAGATGGTTAAAATTGACGGGAAGATGGATGCAGCCAAATACAGGAACATTCTGGAAAAAAACCTGTTGGTATCTGCACAAGACCTGAGACTGGGACGGAGATTTATCTTCCAACAGGACAATGATCCAAAACATAAAGCCAAATCTACAATGGAATGGTTCAAAAATAAACGTATCCAGGTGTTAGAATGGCCAAGTCAAAGTCCAGACCTGAATCCAATGGAGAATCTGTGGAAAGAGCTGAAGACTGCTGTTCACAAACACTCTCCATCCAACCTCACTGAGCTTGAGCTGTTTTGCAAGGAAGAATGGGCAAGAATGTCAGTCTCTCGATGTGCAAAACTGATAGAAACATACCCCAAGCGACTTGCAGCTGTAATTGGAGCAAAAGGTGGCGCTACAAAGTATTAACGCAAGGGGGCCGAATAATATTGCACGCCCCACTTTTCAGTTTTTTATTTGTTAAAAAAGTTTAAATTATCCAATAAATTTTGTTCCACTTCACGATTGTGTCCCCCTTGTTGTTGATTCTTGACAAAAAATTAAAATTTTATATCTTTATGTTTGAAGCCTGAAATGTGGCGAAAGGTTGCAAGGTTCAAGGGGGCCGAATACTTTTGCAAGGCACTGTACATTAGTCATTTTCACGTGTTTTTCAGATCCACAAATACGTCCACGTTTTCCACATGTATTTTTCAAATCCACAAATACTTCGCAAATTTCACATGTGTTTTTTAATGATGTGCTTGCAATTATCATGACTTGACATTTTTTAAGTATTCAATTTTGCTTGTGAATTGTTGGAGCTGTGTTTTTTAACAGCGAACACGTGCATTTATTTTTGAGACAAACGTCACTAGATGTTGGACCAAGATTTTCTCACACACAAGCCGACAATTTTCACGTGTCTCAAAACACCTCCGCTTCCACCCGATAGGTGGCAGTATTCAGCGCATACACTATAAAGCAGGGGTGGGCAAACTGGTCCTCGAGGGCCGCAGTGGGTCATGGTCTTTGTTCCAACTGACCCAGCACAGAGTTTAAATAGTTTATCCAATGAGGTTTCAGCAGAAATGAGAAGCACCTGCCAGCAATCGACTGATTGCACTTCAGATTGGTGAAAAGGTGTCCTCTTAATGGGTTGCAACAAAAACCTGCACCCACTGCGGCCCTTTGTGGAATAGTTTGCCCACCCCTGCTATAAAGGTATGATTCCCAAACTTCAAGAACTATCAAGACGGTCCGTGTACCTTTTGGCCGTTTGTTTTTCCTTCTATATCTATATCTTTCAATATTTGTTTTCCTCCGTGTTCGCTTTTATGATGAGCCTTGACCAGTAGCGCCTCCAGAAATTTTTCATAGGGGTGGCCAGATGGGGCCACTTAAAATTTTGGGGTGGCCAAAACTAAAAGCCATAATTTCAGGTTTTCATTATGTTATTGCAGTAAAAAGGTCAGAGGAAAACTATGAGAAAGACTTGAGGACACGGCTACTGATATACTTTGGTGTATTGTGTGATATTTGATGTTACTAATGATTTAATGTGCGTAGTCCATAACTGTCCAGTCAACATTTTGAGTTCCACAACAATTCTGTTTTATTTTATTATGTATATATTAGGCATAAGGTGTACAATTAACAAAACAAAACAATTACTGGGGAAAAGCAGGTGCTGGCAGATTTGCATATGGGATGAAATGCATAACTGATGCTACAACAATCTAACGATATACTGGCAAGCGGGGTGGCCAGTGGGGTGGCCAACAAATTTATAGGGGTGGCCGTGGCCACCCCTGGCCAGGCGCCACTGGCCTTGACCCGGAAAAAGTTCTTCTTCAACAAGGCATTGTCTTCCGGGTCATGGCTCATTGAATTCTTTACAAAAACAAATCTTTATTCTTGGACAATTAGATGCAGAAGAAAATCATTTTTGTGTCACAACTTTTTAATTGCAACGGGCACCTGATGTCTTACGTGGAGTTTTTTGATTATTTTCAGTTACCAGTTAGAACTAAGCAATATGCTATTGTTTATGATGAGATTCCTTCAGGATTCATTATGCTGTGCAGAAATGTAAGCATGCAATTTCAAACTTTATCTCCTCCAAATATACTAAATTCAAGTGTGGGTAAATTATGTTAACTACATTACAAAAATTCGAATAGATACACTTGATCTCTATTTCAGAATGAGATTAGATCCACACCATATCTTAAGTCTGTTTGGAATCAATTTGTTGGATATATCATTTGGTCTAAGGTATGGACTATCCCCAATATGTTTCCGTTGACAAGTAAGGTCAAAGAAGTCGCTTTCAAAATTATCCATAGATACTATCAAGCGGGACATTGAGACAAACGTTTTTTTTTTTCTGTGGAAATCATCCAGAGACAGTTCACCACCCTTTTTGTACCTGGTCTTTTTCCAATAAATTTTGGAAAGAACATTGCAAGTTCATGATCAAACTCAAATGGGAAAATGTCATTTTTTGTCTCTATAAGAATCGCAAGAATGAGTGGTTTTATTATTAATCTTCTCATTTTGCTATCGAAATTCTACCTCCACAAATGTATATTATTCAGCAAGTTTTTTTTTATTTTTTAAAATCTCTTTCATAACGAGAGTGTGTGCTACATAAACCAGTTTTTTTTAATCAAATAATTCACTTTCATAATGAGAGTGTGCTACATCAATCTGTTTTTTTTTTTTTTAATCTAATCTAAAAGCGGAAAAAACAATATTTGTGAAAAACTTTGTTAATAATTGATTACAGCATTATTCATTGTTTTGTTTTTTGTTTTTCTCTGATTTGTAATGTTTGAAATGTTTATGCCCCCTGCCATATTTGTGTTTGTGTTGTTTTGTTTTTGGTTTGTATTGTTGATTCTTCCATCTGGTTTTTTTTCCCGACTTCAGTTTAAAAAAACAGTTATTGGAAAGATGGATTAAGGCTCGTTTCCGTTATTGAATTAGCAGTTTTTAATTGGGAAACGGGAGATGATTCATTTCTCTCTCTTTTGTTAACACGCATAAAAATTGGGCTTCCAACATTAGAAGGAAAAACGAATGGCCAACGGACCCAAGACATCTGTTTATCTGTTGCCCGGTGTAATGTCACCTGCCCGGTGTCAGTCTCTTTTGATGGGTACGTTTGACCTTTCTATGCGCTAAATACTGCCACCTCGGGTGAAAGCTGAGGTGTTTTGAGACACGTGAAAATTGTCGGCTTGTTGTGTGTGAGAAAATCTTGGTCAGACATCGAGTGACAAAACAGCTCCAACAATTCACGAGCAAAATTGAATACTTAAAAAATGTCAAGTCATGATAATTGCACGCACATCATTAAAAAAAAAACACGTGAAATTTGCGGAAGTATTTGTGGAAAACGCGGACGTAGATCTGAAAAACACATGTGAAAATGACTGACGTATTTGTGAGAATTGCGGACGTATTTGTGCATTTGAAAAACACGTGTGAATCGCGAATGCGCTTGTGTGTGAAAATTTGACCGTTTCTTGTTATGTTTGTCTAAAAAATAAATGCACGCGGCCGCCGATTCACAAATACAATTCGAATGTTTGCAAACAATAATTCATGATGACATAACATAAAAAAAAAAAAACACACGTAAAATTTACGAATATATTTGTGGATTACAAAAACATATGTGAAACTCACGAATATATTTGTGGATCTCGAAACTACATGTGAAAATCTTGGATATATTTGTGCATCTACAAAAAATATGTGTGAATCGCGGATGTATTTGTGAGAATATTTTTTAGACAAATCTCTCCCCATACTCGTCGCCGGGAATGAACCCCGAAAATAGCCCATTCTCGGTGGACAAACCGGCCGACGTCGGAGCGGGGTGCTGCTCATAGCCAAACCGAGGAAAGCGCATTCTCGGTGGGCACGCCTTTATCAGCCGGCGACCATGGTGCGGTCTTCGGCCGTGTGACCTTTTCTGTGGACAGGGAGTATTTCCCGTTCACCCACAAAATGCAAGCCACCCCCTTATTAAAACCAGGGGTGCACAATATCAATTTTTTGAAACCGATATCGATAACTTCCTGCTCCTCAAGGCCATTACATTTACGATAACCGATAATATATATATAATTTTTCAATGTATATTCATCTGAGTTTTTTAACACCTGTAGGTCAAAACTACCAGTGGTGGATTCAGCATAGATTTCCCTTTGACCTAACCAGAATTTTCTTGATGACATGAATATTATCATAATTAAAACAAAGACAAGAACAGTTTTGACTTCAAATAAAGTGACCATATTACTTTTTTCAAATAAATATAATTTGAGTCAATCACAATTAGCCACTATCATTGACGATGTGTTCCCCTGAACAATGAGCACTGATCTAAAACAAACATAAACCCAACAGATATTGTGCTTTTTCAGCAGATTAAACATTTGGTGCAACAGGAGAAGAGACTTTTGTCGTCTTGGTCCATGAAACAACTTTCTTAACCTGGCAATTATAGGACAGCAAGCCTATCAATAACCAAAAGGCCTCTCAAGAACTTGTAAACAACACTGTAAAATGCAAACATTTGCTAATAGCAATAGTAAGGTTTATAACTCAGTGAAGGGAAAATACGGCCTCTAGAACAGTAACAAAACTTTGGATACTGGAGTGGAAACAAACACACACATCCCAATCCACCGACACCGTTCCAAAAATATTATTAATAGGCCCGATAATATATAATGTTATCGGATTTATTGGGATGACATCGTAATTCCTAATATCGGACCAATAATTATCGTGCACCTCTAATTAAAACGCTTGCCATGATCCCAGTATTTGACATAAAACACGAATCTTATTTCCCTCAACCACCTTTGTCCATTTTCAAACATTTTTGAAAATGCTCCAGGGAGCCACTAGGGCAGCACTAAAGAGCCGCATGCGGCTCTCAAAACATGGGTTGCCGACCCCCGCTCTAACTCATGAAAGAGGACAAGGCCTAAAGAAAATTGATCAATACACAGATTAAATTATTCACAGGTAGTAATACAGTAAATGATCACATATTTGGGATTTTACAGATTTTCCCTGTTTTTCTGCTCAGGCTGAATCCAATTACAAAATTATAATTCATTTCCATTGTTAAAACACTTTCCAATTAAACGATATTGAAAAAAATTGTGCAAATAAAATTCCAATAATTTCTGAAGAGATTGTAAAGATTATGCAAAAAATGATGGTTTGCCAATAACATCGAGGAAGACTGTTCTTTAAATTGATGGTAACACTGCGATTGCCTGGCAACCAATTCAGGGTGTACCACCCCCTACTGCCCATAGTTAGCTATGATACATCAACCCCACGACCCAGTTGGGAATAAGTGGCTCGGAAGATGAATGAATGAATAGCTACACGTAGGATATTTCATGTATTAAGATTTGGGCTTTAACGTTTTGGCCTGTTTGTCACTCTTAATAAGTCACATCACACAGTATTATCATTCAAACTGCTTTCCAATTTCCCAATGCTACTTTCTGCCATTGTATGCTTTTGGTCACTACCATTAGAGCTGTCACACAATGCTTAATGGCTTTGTTGTTTGATGCACAACCTCTGGCCTGCAAGTTATTGATTAGTTCATCTCCTCTATTTTCCTCCTCAAAAAGGTTCTTGAGTATTGGAAGTGGTTGTCCCCCACTATCCTTGGGACACTATTGAACATCATTTTAATCACACAGCAATTTATAAATCAATAGTATTGAATGCTCCATATTCCCCAGTCATTGAGTCATCCTCAATGTGCACTGAAGTCTGAGGAAGTCTATTTAGGCTAGGGATTCTGTTCACTTTATAATTCAAGTAATGGAGCATTAATGTGAGAAAATGGCATTCGGATCAATAGTCTTTCAATCCAACCTCATTGTTAGTGTTTCCTATCGGCTGTCTGCAGGTGTCGCTGGTGCAGTGGACGGAGAGTGTTGGTTTAACACTGGTTGGGAGAGATCAGTCCTTCATGCAACTCAGGACTCCTACTGGCCAAATTATGAACTTCACTATCCTGCAGATTTTCCCTTTCACATATGAGAGCAAGAGGATGGGCATCATTGTGCGGGTGAGTGCCAAAATCAAGGGCGTAGGTTTGGTCTCAACATTGGTAGGGACGATTTAACAGCATAACCTGCATGTACACTTTTTTTCTGGGGACACGGCATTAATACGACCAAACGGATTGGGTGAAAAGGGGTCAGGGCTACATTTCCCAAGAATATGAACCTAATTAATTGATAGGCTTAGTGATAATGCAAATTAAATCTGTATTGACTTATACTAACTTTCATGTGTATTGGTTCAGGTGATATACCGTTTTATTTAAACGTTTGTTTAAAAAAACTACTAAAGAAGCATTTTGAAAACTTAAGAACAAATGTCTGGATTTTATTAGCAAATTTAAATTGCTATATTTGAACATAAATTATATTAACATACACAATAAATACAAACTTGTTAAAGTGATCCTCTAACTTAAATACACGTAGGCGCTAATAAACCACAATTGTACTAAAATATGTTGTTAGAAACACATAAAATGTTAAATCAATGGCAATATTTTATAATATTTAGTCCATATTTTGACCGTTAGTTGGCGCCATGGTTTGCGGGCTGGCAATGATGACGTCATTGGTATCTTTCGTGTTGAACAATTGCTTATTGCTGCCTAAACTCGCGAAGTAAAATGCCACAATGTGCTGCTTTTGGATGCAATTTCCAGTAAAATGAAAACAAGGGGAGTGAAGGTGGAATTATTATTTTTAGTGAATAAATGTGCGTATGTGGAAGCTTCTCCCCCTTTTTGGTCCCTGTATGCATGTATCCTACCCACCACGCGTTACAACTAGCGCCCGAACATTTTTCCTGGATCCTCAGTCAAGTAAGGGATCCGTCTATTTTCTGGATCCGACGGTCCCACCGCGTCTGCAATATTGGTTTCGGATCTGTCCATTTTTTTGATTCGTCGGTCCCACAGCGGCTTTTCGGATCAGTCTATTTCGTGGAATCGACGGCCTAATCGCGGCTGCGACATTGCCATGGTATCGGTCTAATTCCTGGATCTTCGAGTGAGTAAAAAACGCGGATTTGGATTACTATTGCCATCCTTTTTGTTGACTATTCTTCGTGGGAGTTTTCCCCAAATCATACTAAATAATTAAAGCAGTATGGCACGCTACAGTGACGACAGTGACTCTGATGTGGACCTTACAACAATGTTGTGAGTTCGTTAGGGAACACGTGTTTGCGTACTGCTGAGCTCCCGAGTGAAGAGTGGTCAAGGTGGAAATATTATTTTTTGTGAATAAATGTGCATAAGTGGAAGCTTCTCCACTTTTTGGTACTTTTATACACGTATACTAGCTACCACGCGTTACAATGTACAAGACATGGATTACACAAGGTGTGCTCTTTGGCCTGTACTGTAAGCACACGACAGCTCTGGATGGTAACAATCGACATAATTATATTGGGATAAGTTTGAAAACGCAATATGCTTACCTTGAATATCTGCTAACAAAACCGGACAGCATACACTCTCGCTCCCAACCGGACTTCCCAACAGGAGACTCTCGCATCACCAGTTTTGCCCAACTTTTGTCTTATCAGGTATTTGCTGCACGCATTTTTCCCTGAAGCTCATCTTGTGAACGACCGACAGTGCTGTCCTGCTCTTCACTTTTCAGATCTGGTTCAAATAGGAAGGGTAGAACTGACGACATGTTGGAAAAGCTAACAAGTAACACGCTGGAATTTCGGCAACGGGACCAGTGACGTCACGCACTGCGACGTAACAAGAATGGCGACCTATCACTTAAAATAATTTTACAAACTTTATTAAAACAAAAACATTGAGGGGTTTTAATATCAAATTATTATAACTCATACTAACATGTATCTTTTAAGAATTACTTGTCTTAAAAACAGAGGATCCCTTCAATAATCTCTTAACCATCCGGGAATGCAAAAACAACTTTTTTTCTTAAGACTACTCAATGTTGTCTGTCTGAATGAATAAATTAAATATAACTAAAAAAAACGTCTTTGTCGGTGGAATAACAAAAATACCGTATTGGCCCAAATATAAGACGGCCCTGATTATAAGACGACCCCCTCTTTTTCAAGACTCAAGTTTGAAAAAAGACTTTTTGAACACCAAATTAATTTTTATACAGAAAATAATTACAGTACACCTGAAACAAATGATTATAACAATTAAAGATCCCGATCAATCGGGTCCAATCACGTCATTTTCAAAGTATCGGAATCGGCAAAAAAATATCGGACATGCCTTTTTTTAATATATATATATTTTTAATTAAATCGTTTTCTAATTGTATATAACGTTACAGACAAAATGTCTTACTCTCATCCAGAGTCTTTAGTTTTGGCTTAAAGTAGGGCTTTCAAATTTATCACGTTAACGGCGGTAATTAATTTTTTTAAAATTAATCACGTTAAAATATTTAACGCAATTAACGCATGCGCTGCACGACCCACTCACGCATTGGAGCGTTCAATCTATAATGGCGCCATTTTACCTATATATGGAGCTAAAAGGTAGCGTAAAATGAGTAGAGCGAATTTTGGCAGTCTTTGGAGCCTTTTTTTAAATGGCTCAAGCCTTACAATCCCTCCCTCAACAATTACAAATATCGTGGCAAGCAATTTTGGGGAAGAACGGTAGTAGTTGATCTTTTTCTTAACACCCTGTGTTATTTCCGAACGCAGAGAAGATATATCAATTGGTGCCACTACGCACAGTCATAGTTGCACTTTTCATCATGGATTTGGGCAGAACAGTTAAATGGCTACAGTATCATTTACTGAAAGCTCAACAAATACACTAGATGGCAATATTTAGTCACAATATACAAAGTCACATTTATCCTTTAAGATTACAAGTCTTTCTATCCGTGGAGCCCTCTCACAGAAAGAATGTTAATAATATAAATGCCATCTTGAGGATTTATTGTCATAATAAACAAATACAGTACTTATATACTGTATGTTGAATGTATATGATCGGGAAAAATTATCGGGAATGATTGGAATTGAATCGGGAGCAAAAAAAAAGCAATCGGATCGGGAAATATCGGGATCGGCAGATACTCAAACTAAAACGATCGGGATCGGATTGGGAGCAAAAAATGATCGGAACAACCCCAATAACAATATATATGAGAGAAAAAGCATGTTATTTTGCCTCATTCAAATCTTAATATCAGAACATTTAAATATGTAAACTAAAGTTCAATCTCATTCGTAAATGAATGGCTTCTGGTTTTTGAAATGTAAATAAACCAGTCTATTGTGATAAAACAACGAAATTGCAATAATTGCATTAACCATCAAAGCGAAGTCTAACTGTAACTGTAGTCTTGAAACAAATCTGAATGAGGAAAAACATTGCAATAAAATAATGCAAACTGGTTAATCTTGAGAGTAGCTGAGATTTGTCATGACAGAACATCGCTTCAATGATATCTGGCGCCATCTAGCGTCGTAAATAGGTATAACGTCTAGACCGCGAATATAAGACGACCCCCACTTTCTCAGTCTTATTTCAATGCAAAAAACACCGTCTTATATTTGGCCCAACACGGTAAATAAAAATGAAGCCTTCCTTCTTGTAAAACACGACTGCTTTTGTCCACAAGCACAGCCAAACTCAACAAAATCTTAATGCTGCTTTAGGCTGCTTTCAGACCTTATAAATAAAATACAATTGAAAATTGACTGACACACACACAGACTTGGGACGTCTCTCTCTAAGCAGCTTCTTGCTCATGTTTTTCTGGTTCTATAGTTTCCAGCAGAGTTCACTATATTTCTCACAGTTTAATTAACGTCAGTAGTCAAAAATATATACAGGAAGAAACTTCTCTCTAAGCAGCTTCCTACTCAAGTTTTGCAGGTTAGCAACTTTAAGCAGTTTAATGTTATGCGAACTCTGATGCAGGTCGGACTTTCAGTACAAAATTAGTGGTGTGTTCCCCACCTCCGCAACATTGACGTCTTTTTACATTACTAATAGTGGCTGCTCCTGGCTGAAAAAAAACTTCCATCCCTCCTCTTAGAAGGGGGCGGAGGAGGCGGCATGACATTATTCTGTCGGGGCTGTGCATGTGTGTGGGGGGTAGGAGTGTTGGGTCTAAGTCATCAGCCAATCAAACATGTGTTTAAGGGGGGAAAAATGGACTGGCACATTCAGCAAGTCAAAAGGGGGAACTGTAAGTCTGAGCATAATGAAAATAATTCACTTAATAATGGGTGGGTCAATTCTATCCTTACAACATATAGTCTGTGAAGACATTCTAAATTACCTATTTAACTTAACTCCTTATATAATGCAAATTAGGTTGCTTAAAAGTTGGTGGGGACAATTTGAGCATCCTGAAAAGTTGGTAGTGTTATGTCCCTACCATCCCTATGGAAACCTACACCCTTGGCCAAAATACCTGTTGTTTTTCCATGAAAGTTTCCTAATTCAAGTTCAGATACAGACGAAAGCATCTATATCAGTTTGGAATTTACTTGTTGCTCTCAGACAAACTGGGGATGATTTACCTACAGATGAAAAGACAAATTTCATGCGTAGATTATGCAAAGAGAGGGCGGGCTTGCTGATTTTTAGCTCAAACGTTAGACTCATATGCATTTAGCACCTTTGTGAAATCCATGGCCATGAAACACATATTCAATTAGTGCAAGTAATCACTTTAATTGAAGTGTGTTTTTTACCATCAGGATGAATCAACTGGAGAGATCACATTCTACATGAAGGGTGCGGATGTGGTGATGGCTGGCATTGTCCAGTATAATGATTGGCTGGAAGAAGAGGTATTCACTGTTTTGTCATTTTTGGCATGATCCCATTTTCTGTATCTGTTAAAAGCGTACCTGTTTCCATTTTTTAAAATGTGAATATGATTTATGCGATTGTCTTCCACCAACCCTCATAATCTTTGTTCTGGATGTTTTTCTACTTGGTTTGATGAAATTGATTGTTTGACATCTGGTGTCTCCATGTGTTTGTGCATTTTCACTTGTTGTGGCCACCCGTTCTATGCATCATTCTCTGCTGCCAAAGCACTTTTTAAACACGTGTTCATTAAGGGGCTATATGAAATATTTTCTTATGTAAAATAAAAAAATATATATATGCCTAACCCCTTTTTTATGAAAATGAGAAAATGTTTTACAAATCTTTCAATTACAGTAACTTACGAATCGATGAGCTCTTTGTCTTTTTACTATTCCAACTAGAATTAAGGAATCTCAAACTGAATTGATATTTTTACATCTGTAATTGGAGCCAACTTTCTGGACTCCCCAGGGAAGTTAGAATTTAATCAGTTAACCACTTAAAAAATGTATTCAGCTCTGCAATTCAGGGAATTGATTAACATAGAAATCTTAATCATGTCTGGCTATCTAAATCATTTGGTTTTTATTTTTTTAAAATATATTTTGAAATGTATCGATCGCAATAACGGTTAGATTTTATAATTAAAATCTAATTTAGCCCTTCTAACATATTACTGCATTAACCGTTCTAGACACGCTAAAGTAATATTTCGGTAATCACTGCTGTTAATTTAGGGCAGCTGTACTACGACCCTCACTTTTGGCGGTGGTTTAATACATTTATAGTACCGTAGTAGTAATTTTGTCAGTTTGTATATTGCAATTTTTCCCAAATATTTCTTATTGTTGTTGAATTGATGTTGGAATTATCTCTGAACCTTGTTGGTTGTTTCTTGTAGTGTGGGAACATGGCAAGAGAAGGTCTCCGCGTCCTTGTTGTCTCCAAGAAGTCCATGACTGAGGAACAGTATCAAGACTTTGAAGTAGGTTTGTGAGTGCGAAGGAACAAGAACATGTATGTTTATTGTTCTGAATGTTGCAAAACAGCAATATTTCTTTTTATTAGCATAAGCCTGATAGTCTGCAATCATGCAAAACTTTTCTGACTATTCACTCTTAAACCCATTTTTCAAAATGTCATATCCCAGTACAGTACAACAAAACAAAGATGAACCGTTTTCTTTTGAAAAACCGTTGCCATGGAAGTAAGAGCTCCAAGTACAAATATAACATTTTTGCTTTCAGACGTTTAGTCCTAATAAATACGATTGTTGCCGGGAGATTAGATTAACCTTTGAACCCCCTAGTCACCCCACACCCCACTCATTGTTCAAGAAGGGCGAGGTCACTCCCCTGCAGGCAGCAGTTTGTGAACTGTATAATCGCGTGTTGGAGCTGGTGGGCAGCAATGAGTCACAAACACACGCACACACACTTTGTATTTCCTGTCTGAGTCACCAGCGGATTGTTTTTGCGTTATCTCACTGGCGAACGACCCCAGAGCCACAGCGGCAAAAAGACGGGCGTTGACATACTTACTGAAGTGGTTTTGGAAACTGCTTGAAAACACAGGCTTGTAGTTTTTTTTTTTTTATTTTTTATTTTTTTTAATTATAACAAATATTTATTATGTTTTTTTTAGTTTAGCCAACTGTCTTTAAGTGCCCTTCATGTCTGCCCCCCATATTTTTGACATTTTCTTCTACTGCAGCTAGCAAAAAATAAACATCAGTCACAATCTTTCTTCACTCTTCCAGGCGCGCTACGTCCAGGCCAAGCTCAGCGTGCATGACCGCTCCCTTAAAGTTGCCACGGTGATCGAAAGTCTGGAAATGGAGATGGAGCTCCTGTGTTTGACTGGCGTGGAGGACCAGCTGCAGGCTGACGTTAGGCCCACTTTGGAGATCCTACGCAATGCAGGCATCAAGGTGGACAACCTTTCCACCTACACATCAAAACACGTTATGTTAATTTTGTAATTTAGAAGGGCTTTACTTCCTTGTCTGTTTGTGATATCAAATCATACATTTTTCATTAACTAATTGGCTGCTTCTGACTGCAATAGATGTCCAATCCATTTGGGCTGGGGGGTTGGCAGCGATCATTCACATTTTAATATTTCATTCAAAATATACAAAATGTTTAGTATGGTAAATGAATACATCATCCAAGTCATTGCTAATTTTCCCTATTCACTTCCGATGAAAACATCTTATAATTTTTCAATTAAATTAGTTTGATGGTTTGTATGTCAATGATATGTACTATTTTGTAACCGTTTGCTTCCTGCAAAGGTTTGGATGCTGACAGGAGACAAGCTGGAAACAGCCACGTGTACCGCCAAGAACGCCCACCTGATCACCCGCAACCAGGATATCCACATCTTCAGACCTGTAAGTATGCAAGCTAGCGTTTTGTTTCATCAGATGTCAATTCTCGGCCCCCTCCAGGGGCCCGTTAGCAAGCTCTCGCCCGTCTGTGCGCGGCCCAGCCAGCGTCCGTGAAGCATTAATCACTTCCCACTGGTAAAGGCATCCAAGCCACTGTCAGGCAGAATAAACTGAGGGAGAAAACGAGAAAAGCGCTCCCGCTGGGAAGATGCTGAGGCCTCGTTTCCTAATTTGTTTTTCAGCCTTCGGGCTTCTATGGTCCCCCTGCGGCGCTGCGCCTGGCGCCGTGCCACCTCAGAGATCGGGCCGACCACTTAAGGTTACCGTTTACGTACAACCGTGCTTACTGGAAGAGAATAACAATGGTTGGCACGCCTTGAAAACCTGAGTCCCGGTGGACACTGCGTGAATGCTGACTGGGCCTGCGACGCGCACATCTGGATTAGTTTCCTGGTCGCCACCGAAGTCCTGATGCGCGCTGACGTCTGAGGAGTCAGCGGCAGGCGGATGTTCTAGCCTGAGCGTTGCTCTTCATGACAGATTAACTCTGCGAGCTGTCATGGATGAATTCGCTTTTTTTTTGTCTCAATTGGAAGCTGACACAGTTTCCTCAGTCAAGCTGGCCATTATCCAGTTTTTGAAGCCTTCAATTTCATATTGGCTTGGAGTCCAGAGAATATATTTGTTTTGCCTTTGCAAAATGTATTGTATGCAATCAAACCGAGGGTCAAAATACCAAAATGTTTATTTATTTGGTCAAAAATATGTAGAATTTTGTATTTTGTTGGAGGACATTTTGGCGTCAAAATTCTTGAAAAATAAACCTTCACTTCTCTAATCACAGCAACAGAGTTGTAAATCTGTAATGTTAGGCGTAGCAACAACAACAAAAAAAGCATCTTATCGGTTTCTCCTGACGTTTTGCATGTGGATCGTTTAAAATTTAATGGGAGAGACGTAAAAGTTCCTCCAATTCTGGAACAATTATAAATGATACACAAACTATTCTTAATCATCTGTTTTAATGATACCACAAAGATGAGATTTTTAAAATAATAGTCAAATCAAATAATAGGAAATTACTCAGACACACCTTGTGAGAAGGAACATCAGATGGATGTATAAGGGTGCAAGTGCGTGAATCTGTCAGACTGTTAGGCCTTATTTTGTCTTCGTACACTCGAGTGCAGTTGTTAATGTTGTTGACATGACTACAGGTGACCACGCGAGGAGAAGCCCATCTGGAACTCAATGCATTCCGGAGGAAACATGACTGTGCCCTGGTGATATCTGGTGACTCGCTCGAGGTAGGTAACTTTTTTTTGTCACTAATGTGGTTAGAAATGAATAAGAAGTTGAAACAATTAAGAAAATCAAAGGTATGAACATTAAGTCTTTGTTGAGTTGTAGTGACAGCTCCACAGTGACCCTGCTGTCGCTGTGACATAAAGATCAGACAATGCAAACAAAACTAGGCAACATAGCTCAACTGTCATTCTCGCTGCAGGTTTGTCTAAAATACTACGAATACGAGTTCATGGAGCTGGCTTGTCAGTGTCCCGCTGTGGTCTGCTGCCGGTGTGCCCCAACCCAGAAGGCTCAGATCATCCGGCTATTGCAGGAGCGGACGGGCAAACTCACCTGTGCTGTAGGTATGTAGCAAAAGAACTGGACAAACAGATGTGACCTAACTTTGGCTCTTAATAAGCTTTTGACTAACAATCACAATAGAAAATTGTGCATTTCAAAGAGAAAGTTCCGTATTTTGTGTTTCCTTACACCACTGTGTGCTATATATTTTTTTGTATAGACAGATGCTTGTGAGACCGATGCTTTCATTACAAATTCCATTTTGCCCTCTTCCACCAGGTTTCTGATCTGTGATTTTGGGCGAGTCTTAAGAAGTGTGAATCCTGACACCTCTATGGCTTTTGTTTTCTCTTAGGAGATGGAGGAAACGATGTCAGCATGATCCAGGAAGCCGACTGTGGCGTGGGAGTGGAGGGAAAAGTGAGATTCGTACCCACCAAACTTCTCTCGCAGCTCGCCTTTCCTGTCAAAACCCCTCATGCATTCACACAGTGTGGAGTCATGTGCACACACGAGTCCATTTTCATTGTCTGTGTGCAACTGGTAATTTACAATGGTGGGGTGTGTGTGTGGGGGGGGGGGGGGGGGTGGATTACATACCAGGCAGGAACACTGCAGTGCTTTTACTTATATTTTACTTATTTCTTTTGTTATTGTAATTTTTTTTTACAGAGGTAGCATGTGTTTCTGTGAGGGTTAGACTCTTGCATGTAATGTTTCTTAGATACAACAACTGTTTTGGGGTAATCGTAATGACTGCCCTCCGAGCACAAATAAGATCATTGTTTAAGAGTATGATCCACTTGGCGGGACCTCAGGTGAACAGAGTCCTCACTGGCTTGCCTGTGTGTTACAGGAAGGTAAACAGGCCTCCCTGGCCGCAGACTTCTCTGTGACTCAGTTCAAACATTTAGGCCGTCTCCTGATGGTTCACGGACGCAACAGCTACAAAAGATCTGCAGCCCTCAGCCAGTTTGTCATCCACAGGAGCCTTTGCATCAGTACCATGCAGGTATGAAGTTTTAAACCATCCTGGTCGGCTCTGATGCTTTTGAATAGATCCATCCATTTCTGTAGCGGTTGTGCTCATTAGGGCTAGACATAATCCGAGCTGACTTTGCGCGAGAGGCGGGAAACACTCTGTCAAACCAGTCGGTCACCAATCCGTTGCAAATCACATGTAGTGGTATGAAAAAGTATCTGAACCTTTTGGAATTTCTCACAATCCTGCATAAAATCACCATCAAATGTGATCTGATCTTCAAAATCACACAGATGAAAATACAGTGTCTGCTTTAACTAAAACCACTCAAACATGTATAGGTTTTCATATTTTAATGAGGATAGTATGCAAACAATAACAGAAGGGGGAAGATAAGTATGTGAACCCTCTGTCTAAGGAGACTTAAAGAGCAATTGAAACCATTTTTTACCAAACTTTTTAAGTCAGGTGTGTGCCCAATTACTGATGAGTGGTTTAAAGCTGCCCTGCCCACTATAAAACACACACCTGATATACAAAAACATTGATAATATTTTGCTGGATGAGGTGGGAAAAAAAGGCAAGATTCCTTAAACAAACTTATTATGAGGGAGGATCAAAAGCAACCAAAATATTGGCAAAACATGTTAGGAGACAACAAGAGTTAAATGGTATCCATAAAATGAGGGACCCAATAACCAATAAAATTTCATGTGACCCTGAGGAAATTGGAGAAATATTTGAAGACTATTATCGTAAATTAAATTCTCAACCGTGGTCTGAAGAAGGAGAATATATGACCAAATTTTTAGATAATTTGGATTTACCAAAGATAGGCATAAAACAAAATGCGATGTTGATATCGGAAATTTCAATGGGGGAGATACAACAGGCAGTAAGCCAAGTAAAACCAGGAAAATCGGCAGGTGCAGATGGATTGGGGGCTTCTTTTTATAAAACATTCAAAGAGGAGTTAACTCCAGTTTTACAGTGTTCATTTAATTATACTCTTAGGACAGGAAAGATCCCCCCCTCCTGGAAAGAGGCCATCATTTCAATTATTCCTGAAGAAGGTAAAGATAGAGAGCAATGTTGTAACTACAGGCCCATTTCACTTTTGAATGTGGACTATAAACTATATACATCAATAATAGCGAAGAGAATGGAGACATTTATGCATGATTTGATAGATGAAGACCAGACAGGCTTCATCAGGGAAAGACAAACACAAGATAATATTAGAAGGACAGTCCTTATCTTTGAGGAAATACAAAATAAAGGAGAAAGTGCAATCTTGGTAAGCATAGACGCAGAAAAGGCCTTTGACAGTGTTAATTGGGCCTTCTCTTTACAGTAATGCAAAAATGTGGTTTTGATGAAAGATTTATTAATTGCATTAGATCCCTATATCAGGACCCACATGCAAGAATTAAGATAAATGGCAACCTGACTGGAAATTTCAAATTGGCACGAGGGACGAGGCAGGGATGTGGCCTTTCCCCAACTCTTTTTGCGTTGGTCATTGAACCATTAGCACAAATGATAAGACAACAGGATAATATCAAGGGAGTGACAATTGGAAGGGAAGAGCATAAAATAGGATTGTTTGCAGATGACATTTTGGTCTACCTGCGACAACCAAATGAAAACTTACCAGAGTTGATGAGGCTACTGGAGGATTACGGGAAATACTCGGGATATAAGGTCAATATCTCCAAAACTCAAATATTGACAATAAACTATGTGCCATCACAGGAAATAAATGATATGTATAAAATAAATTGGACAGCTGGATCAATAAAATACCTGGGTGTGAATATAGCGAAGGGAATGGACAATTTATATGAAGCAAATTATACAAAAATCAACCAAGAAATAAGAAAAGACTTGGAGAGGTGGTCGAATATGGTTACTGATCTGAGTTCAAGGATAGAAGTGGTCAAGATGAATGTTTTGCCAAGACTATAGTATTTGTTCCAATCTCTGCCAGTGAAAGTTCCAAAAAAACACTTTGTAGAATGGGACAAGTGGATCTCGCGGTTCATTTGGAGGGGTAAAAGACCAAGAATAAAGTTCAAGACTCTGCAGCTGCCAAAGGAGAAGGGCGGATTGTCATTGCCAAATCTGCAAGAATATTTCTTTGCAGCACAAATCAGACCTTTGGTTTATTGGTGCAAGGAAGGTTACTCTGCAAAATGGAAAGCTATTGAATTTGGAAAAACAAATATTGAGATGCGGAATTTAATAGCACACAAGGAACGGATTAAAATACTGCATAACCAACTGGGGGAGATAACTAAGAATACAATGGATATATGGAAAACTGTGGTGGAAAGGCACAATCTGGAAAGGGAAACAAAAATTCTGAGTTGGTTCGCATTTGATGAAACTTTTACACCAGGATTAAATGATAAAGGGTTTAGGAGGTGGGCAAAAAGAGGCATAACAGCAATAACTAAAGTGGTGGAAGGTGGCAAGCTGCAGAGTTTTGAAAGATTGAAGCAGAGATTTGGATTGGAAGAGGAGGACAATTATAGATATATACAATTGAAAGACTACTATGACAAAGAGGTCAAGGGTGAAACTGAAAATGAGATTATCAAGGTATTCAAAAAAGTTTATGATGGGAAAAAATGCAAAGTTATTTCTGAACTCTATAAAACACTCATGTCATGTCAGACGCACACATCTCTGTACATTAAAGAAAAATGGGAGAAAGAACTCAAAGCACAAATAACCGAGGGAGAATGGTCAAAGATGTGTGAGACACAGAGCACATCCCCTAGCTCCAAGTTTTGGGAGAGAATTTAATTGGAAAAATATCGGACGGTTTTTTATAAGTCCTCTGCAAATGAAAGAAATTATATTCACTCAACAACCATGCTGGAGAGCATGTGGCTATAAGGACGTGGGACACTTGCATATATTCTGGTCTTGCCAGAATATAAAAGAATATTGGAATATAATTTGGAAAGATTTGCGGAAAATAATAGGATATGCTATTCCGAAAACATTCAAGGTGCTTTATTTGGGGAACTTAACTCGGGAAATGATTCAAAAGGAGGATGAGTACCTTGTTAAGGTGTTGCTGACGGCAAGTAAAAAAGCAATCACGAGACTGGTGTAAAGTGGATCAGCCAACTGAGGAGCAGTGGATGTGTACGGTGGAAGAGCTATGTGAAATGGAAAGAATTACGTATAGATTAAGACTACAAGAAAGTCAATTTGAAGAGAAATGGAAGAAATGGAGAGACTTTAGAAAATAAAAGAGGGCACCGATTTCAAACGATAAACAAGAACTTTGATGTGGACTCGATTATTCAGGAGAGATTGAAGGCTGGGCCACGTTACTGTAGACTAGTGTTATTTTTTTTTTTTTTTTTTTTTATTAACTTATATATGCATGTTTTTCTTTCTGATTTGTTGGTGTATCTTGCCTTGGTTTGTTGTTTGTCATTTCGATACACTGGGTGTAAATGTGATTGGTTTTGTAAAAGGGAATAAAAAACAAGTGGGAAAAAAAACGCATACCTGGTAAGAAAGGTCTTGATGAGAAGCATTGTCTGATATGCATCAAGGCTCGGTCAAGCTGTCTGAAGACCTGAGATAAAGGATTATTGATTTTTAAAAAGCTGGGAAAGGATATAAAACCATCTCTAAAAGTCTGGATTTTGATCAATCGACAGTCAGTTTCCAAAAGCCTTCAGTCACCTTCGGGACCACAGTTCAGAAAAAATCTGCAACATATAGTGGTATACAACTCCCACCTACCCAGACAAGCTGGATAACATTTGCAACCAGGCTGCAAAGGATGCTGATTGGGAATAACTTATCACCTAATGTTTGAACTGCTCGCAAACAGGGAGCTGCAGTCGAGGTTCAGACCCAGACCTATAGCCAAAAATGAAGAGTTACGATTTTAAACCAACCAGCCGCATGTATTTTAAGTGGCACTGCCATTTTAGCTTCATGGTATTGCACGTAAAGAACCCAAACGCCATTGAAGCCATCCCGCATGACCTCAATACAATTCTGTCTGCATCAGTGTTTATTGTTTTAGCATAAGACGTTTTCAACAAACATGCTAAAAAAATAGTGATTTTGACATTTCAGGCATGCTTAAATGGTGTCGTCAATGTGTCTAGTCTTACTACAGTAATAAAACGAGATAATTTAAACCAGGGATGTCCAAAACCGGTCCTCAAGGGCTACTGTGGTTGCTGGATTTAGTTCCAACTGAACCAGCACAGTAGATTTAAAGACGAATGAAGCTTTTGCTGAAGTGAGCAATACCTGACTGCAATCAAATGATTACCCTTGTAAGACACCAGATTATGAAAAAGGTGTCGTCTTGATCGGTTGGAATAAAAACTTCCACCCACTGCATCCCTTTGTGGTATACTTTCCACACTCCTGATTTAAACCCTGACCGGAATGAAATAAATCCAAGGCCATGATAGCCTAACTTTCTTTGCATTTTATAACTTGTTGGTTAAAACTGCAAATGGAAATAACATGTCCAAAATTGGCTAGCATCCTACAATCATGATTGATACACTGAAAGACAGACTGTTCAAATTTGTTGCTTTCATTACTTTAATTCTTCAAACAAAAAGTATATAAAATAAACTTAGCATTGCACAAGCATCCAATTTGGAGCATGAAGGTGGGGTCGTGAGTCAGAGCGCCCCCACACCGCCGCTACTGTCTCAGTCTAACCTTGGACCTGCCACGGAGGGCGAGCCTGTGACTCACTACCGTGGGGGTGGAGGGGGGCTCCTCCACATGTCTGGATGACCACAACCACAGCTGGGAGCAGCACTGCGTGGCGCTTGACAGCTCAATGCTGCATCAGTCGTGCCTACCGCATGCCAAATATAGTTACAATGGCTTGGCGGTCAACGTGGCGCATTTTAGCCAAGAATGTTCATGTGGAGGATTCAGCTTCTTGTTCAATAGCTAGAATTGCACCTTCCTTTCATAACTGACCTTTCAAGAAAAGCAATTACTCCTCCGAAAGGACAGGGAAGGGGAGTCAATATGTGTATGTCACTAATAATGACAAGAAAATATAGATGTTCTTAAACAACAACAACTTTCTTGTGTTGCTACAGGCTGTCTTCTCATCTGTCTTCTATTTTGCTTCAGTACCGCTCTATCAAGGTTTCCTCATTATTGGGTGAGTGAGAGCACATAAGGCACCAATATATGGCGGAAAACACTCAGTTGACTTGAAGTTCCCCTCTGAGACCCCCAATTTGGCCAAATTTCAAAATTGTCCAACATGCATGTGTGATACATCATTGGAAATCTTAAAATCTCAATTTTCTGGGGAAGAAAAATTTTGGACAGGAGGGCATTTTTTTACAAATGTTTTTTAAACAGCAAAACACTATATGGAGGTGAGAGCACGCGAGAGCAGAATTACAGACGTCATGACTTTAACGAAATATTATGGCGTACTCACCTTGTTTCGATCCAAAAACTCCACGTCGCATGTACAGTGGGGGGAACAAGTATTTGATACACTGCCGATTTTGCTGGTTTTCCCACTTGCAAAGAATGTAGAGGTTTGTAATTTGTATCATAAGTTCTCTTCAACTGTGAGGGACAGAATCGAATACAAAAATCCAGAAAATCACGTTGTATAATTTTTGAATAATAAATTTGTATTTAACTGCATGAAATATGATACATTACCAACTAGTAAATATTTCGGCTCTCAGTTCTTTTTTAATAACCCCTCCTGTTCTCCACTCATTACCGGAAGTAACTGCACCTGTTTGAACTTTGAAGACACCTGTTCACATGCTCAAATAAACAAACTTCAACCTCTCCACAATGGCCAAGACCAAAAAGCTGTGTAAGGACATCAAGGATAAAATAATAGACCTGCACAAGGCTGGGATGGTCTACAGGAAAATTAGCAAGCAGCTTGGTGAGAAGGTAACAACTGTTGGAGCGATTATTAGAAAATGGAAGAAGTTCAAGTTGACGGTCAATCTGCCTCGTTCTGGGGCTCCATGCAAGATCTCACCTCGTGGGGCATCACTGATCATGAGGAAGGTGAGGCATCAGCCCAGAACTACACGGCAGGACCTGGTCAATGACCTGAAGAGAGCTGGAATCACAGTCTCGGAGAAAACCATCGGAAACACATTACGCCGTCATGGATTCAAATCCTACAGCACACGCAAGGTCCCGCTGCTGAAGCCAGTGCATGTCCAGACACTTCTGAAGTTTGCCACTGACCATCTGGATGATCCAGAGAAGCAATGGGAGAAGGTCATGTGGTTGGATGAGCCCAAAATTGAACTTTTTGGTCTAAACTCGGCTCGTCGTGTTTGGAGGAAAAAGAAGGATGAGTACAACCCCAAGAACACCATCCCAACCGTGAAACATGGAGGAGGAAACATCATTTTTTGGGGCTGCTTCTCTGCCAAGGGTACAGGACGACTGCACCATATTGAGGGGAGGATGGATGGGGCTATGTATCGCCAGATCTTGGCTGACAACCTCCTTCCTTCAGTGAGAGCCCTGAAGATGGGTCGTGGCTGGGTCTTACAGCATGACAACGACCCAAAGCACACAGCCAAGGCAACTAAAGAGTGGCTTCGTAAGAAGCATCTTAAGGTCCTGGAGTGGCCTAGCCAGTCACCAGATCTGAACCCGATAGAAAATCTATGGAGGGAGCTGAAAGTCCGTGTTGCCCGGCAGCAGCCCCAAAAGGCTCTGGAGAAGATCTGCATGGAGGAGTGGGCCAAAATCCCTGCTGCAGTATGTGCAAACCTTGTCAAGGACTACAGGAAACGTTTGGTATCTGTAATAGCAAAGACAGGTTTCTGTACCAAATGTTAAGTTCGATTTTTGTGATGTATGAAATACTTATTTCATGCAATTAAATGCAAATTTATTATTTAAAAATCATACAACGTGATTTTCTGGGGTTTTTTTGTATTCGATTCTGTCCCTCACAGTTGAAGAGAACTTATGATACAAATTACAGACCTCTACATTCTTTGCAAGTGGGAAAACCAGCAAAATCGGCAGTGTGTCAAATACTTGTTTTCCCCACTGTATCACTGAGTGTCAAGACACAGCTGTGAATGGCCACAGCTGGATTTTTGGGGGATTTTATCGGTTAAACATGGTAATATAACAAGGGTTGCGATGCAGAAATCGCAGACATCAAGGATCAACGTTTTTTTTTTCTCCAATTTTTCTTTGTTTGGACCGATTATTTATCATCTAACATATCGGGGGAAAATGCGACAGTAACAAAAAAAAATCAATTTAGCGAAAAATGACATTTTGAATAATAAATATAATTACTTACCTTGTTTTCATGGCTGGGTTAAAACAAAAACGGTTGCGCGACGTCTGTAAACAGGGGTTTCCAGGATAAAACGGGCAAATTAAAAATAGCTCGGTGGCTTAATGCGCCATGAATCTGCTATGGCAGCATATAGACATATTGTTCTATCAAACACAACAGTTGTTTTGGCCTAAAATAAAGCAGTTTCTTTTAAAGAGGAGTGCAAGACCAGAAACTGCTTTTTCAGTCTTGTCTGTGTTTTCCGCCATATACCAATGCACCTCTCCACACACTTGAAAGGAAACATCACGATCATGTTCCATATGTTTCAGCTACTCCTCTATCTACACCATGTTCCCTGTCTTCTCTTTGGTATTGGACAAAGACGTCAAATCTGAAGTCGCTATGTTATATCCTGAGTTGTACAAAGATCTGTTGAAGGTATTTAACAAATGGTCACACAAATCGCAGATTTCTAATAGTACAGTATCCTAAATGTGAATATTTTGTCATGTTTTCTGCCCACAGGGTAGACCTCTGTCCTTTAAGACTTTTCTAATATGGGTTTTAATAAGTATTTATCAAGGTAAGAACTCTAAGTCATTTTATTAAGTTTTGTACAAACTAGATTTCCCTTTTGCTAAAATTATGATGAGTCCCATCCTAAGAATGTTGGACTCTTTCCACCGCTGTACAACAGTTACTGTATGTTCCAATGGGAATGATTGTTGCATAGTCTATCAGTAACAATAGTAGTAATACTAGTCGCAATATCATAGTTACAACTTGAGGTGGTCAATAGCGATATACAATGGTACCTCTACATATGAAGTTAATTCAATACAGGACCTTGTTTGTAAGTCGAAATGGTCTACAGTATGTCGAGCAGAATTTTCCCATAAGAATACATTTTAATTCCATTTATTCAATCCACAGCCTGAAAACGTACACTCATCCTTATTAGATACTGCTGGTACCATTACAAATGGCAATTACACATAGCAAAATAAATAAATTATTTTAAAAAACATCTGAATAATAATACATTATAATAATAATACTAATAATAATTCCTCGAATAATGTAACGAATTGGGTTCTAATGTGGCGGACATGTTTTGCGTGCATCTGAACACACTGCGTGGCTGACATGACAGTGAGATAGACTGCGTTAGACATTTTACTTTTTCATTTAATGTTTTGTTGTTGGCGGCTTGGCGTCAACTGCGCCGGACCGAAGGCAAGTTGTGTTGCACAGGTTCTGAAATAAATGATTAAAAACCTGACGAAGCTGGCGATTTCTTTGGCCATGTTACCACAGTTATAATTGACACCTTAACTTATAAAGACTGGCGGAAGCTAGAGAAATTACACAGTCGAAATGGTACACATGCTACGGCCATAATGTCGAGCCATTTCACAGACGCGCACACTATGCTCATGTTTTCCATCTTCATTTCAATGGCAAGCGCCCCCTTTTCCTTTTTTTCACCACCTGTACTAACCTTCTTGGAACCCATGTTGAGTTTTTCTCACAAGAAAATCCGCCTTGTGTCCGTCAAAGAAACTGCGGCGCTGTCATAAATCGTCGTATTTCGAGCATGTCGTCGGTTGTAGAAACACACGGCAAGTCAAATTTTACGTCGTGTGTTGAAAAGATCCTGTGTCGAAGCGATCCTATGTCGAGTTACCACTGTACTGTATCCGTATATTGCAAAATGAAGTGATACATATCGCAATATGACTTTCCAATATACCTGGATGTACCTCAAGATGCGAAATTAATTTGTTCCGGAGTGGGTTTCGTATCATGATTTTATTCATATAATGAATCGCATTCTACATGTAAATAACTATATGTATTATCTTTCGTATGATGAAATTTTTTCGTAATATGAGTGAAAAAAGCTTCGGAAAAAAATTTGCAAAATGAATTTAGTCGTGTACTGAAGCTCAAGGTACCACTGTATTGTGTAAATATCTTTTAGTGAAATACTTATTATTCATTTATTTTCTTTGTAAATTTTTCTCACACGCCATCTGACGCAACCATAGACAATGGGTATTAGACACCTCATTAAATCGGATGTGCCAGACGCAACTACAATCATCAGAATGTCACAATTTTTCAAAACTTATTTTCAAAGAGTTCATAAACCGAAACTACATAGGCCTAGCTATATAGCTATAGCTAGCTAACTATGAGTGCTTAAAATTGTTTGCAGTAGCGTGTAATAAAAAAAAAATAAAAAAAATCATAATGATATTGACAGGACACGGGGCATGGGGCCGAATAATAGGGTGCCTGCATTGTTGGTGTGGCCGTCAAAGCTGATCGAGTGGAATCACTGACAGAGTTTTTTTCATTGAAAATTCTTGTGAATAAATCCTTAAATCCCTGAATCCTTTTTAGATATGGATGTAAAACAGTCACAATTTTGGGTTAAAAGCATAAAAAAAAAAATGTTAAAAAAACATGCCGTTAGAATTTATTTTACGCAAATATGTTGAAGTACGATGCTAGTCTATCAGTCAATATGGTGGCCACCATGTGTAAACTGAGCTTTTCCGGTGAAAATTCTCTTGAATAAATGCTTAAATCCCTAAATTCTTTATGGATATGGACGTAAAATTGTCTCGTTTCTTGGTTTAAAAGCAAAAAAAAAAAAAAGTGCAGTTAGCATTTATTTTCCGTCAATATGTCGAAGTACGATGCTAGTCTGTCAGTCAATGTGGTGGCCGCCATATGTAACCAGAGCTTTTCCGGTGAAAATTCTTGTGAATAAATGCTTAAATCCCTGAATTCTTTATGGATATGGATGTAAAATCGTCTCTATTCTTGGTTAAAAGCGAAAAAAACTACAGTTAGCATTAATTTTACGTAACTATGTCAAAGAATGATGCTAGTCCGTAGCGGTTAATTTCTCCCATAATTTTTTTTTCAAAATGCATGCATGGTACAAAAAATATAATAATTGCCTTGAATCCTCGAACAAATCACTCCTGAGACGATCCTTCCTGTTTGTATGCAGTACAGCTTTTGTACTTTTTCAACCTAAAGCCGGCGTTGGATCGCTGAATGTGTTGACTAATTGCGACCGACTGCGAATAACTCAAGCGGACTGTGGACGGCCCGCTACTTAAAGGCGTTGTGCAGTGGCTGACAGAAGTTACCCGTCAATACATTTATGAAGTCTATGACAAAATTAATTGAACATTGTTTTCTGTTTTTCATTCATCTGAAAACAAAAAAATGTTTATTGTAACATGTCTTTGCCGTACTGGATCATATCATATAACGCGTCAAGGCGCGATACCAAGTCCTAGTTACAGTAGCTTTTTGTAATAAAACACTGATATACAGTCAAAGGAAAGCAAGGAAGGCCTTACGGCCGTATGTGAGTGTACGTTCTTGTTCAGCAGTCGATGTAATCTTTGGCCACTGCGGAAACTAGTTTATGTGCCATTCGTAACCCCAAAACATATGTCAGAATGTCGTGACTTGAGAACCCAGTGTATTGTCAACGTGGGTAACACTGAACATGTGCTGGACCCCACAGGCAGCATCATCATGTACGGGGCGCTGCTGCTCTTCGAGTCCGAGTTTGTCCACATCGTAGCCATCTCCTTCACATCGCTCATTCTCACTGAGCTGCTCATGGTGGCGCTGACCATTCAGACGTGGCACTGGCTCATGATGGTCGCAGAGCTCCTCAGCTTGGCCTGTTACGTGGCATCGCTCGTCTTCCTGCACGACTTCATTGGTGAGACTCAGTGTGCTAAAGTGTATTTCATGACATATATTAAAGTAGAATTTTCAGCCTGCTTTAACCTTTTAAGCCTGGTTTGAGTTTTGATGGCTTTTTTTCTGTATCAATTTAGAAAATGCAAGCTACACAAGAAAACAAGTGACACATAGATAGTTAGTTACAATTCAATTTTGAACTTCAGCTTCACCAGTAAATTGATTAGTTGGGATTTGTTAGTTGATGCAAATATCGTACAAAATTATAAGGGATATCCCGATCGCATATTTTTGCACCTGAGTCCGACTCACCTGATTTTGAGAATCTGCAGTTACCGAGTCCCAATTCGATACTGGAAAAAGTTTTTTCTTTTTGAGCAAAGGTTCCAAACATGTTACAGTACTGCACTTTTTAACAGTAATTCCTCTTCCGCTTTTTCCAGGAGTGTTGCGGAGTATACAATGTATATATTTTTGTATCTTTTGGCAATGTTATTGTATGTCTGGATTATTTTGTTACTTTTTAGCCCTTAAAGAGTAATATATATATATATATATATATATATATATATACACAGTATCTGGCGGAAAACACTCAGGTGACTTGAAGTTCTGCTCTGAAACCCTCAATTTGGCCAAATTTCAAAATTGTCCGATATGCATGTGTGATACATCATTGGAAAGCTTATAAATCTCAATTTTCTGGGGGAAGAAAATTTTTGAACAGGAGGGCAATTTAAAAAAAAAAAAAAAAAAAAAGTTTTTTAAACAGCAAAAACCTATCTGGAGGCGAGAGCACGCGAGAGCAGAATTACAGACGCCATGACTTTAACGAGATATCATCACGTACTTACCTTGTTTTGATCCAAAAACTCCATGTAGCATGTAGCACTGAGTGCCAAGACACAGTTGTGAATGCCAATGTGAATATCAATTAAGGCCTGAATGATTTTAGAAAAAATTAACATTGCGATATATTTTGCTAAGGCTCTACACTTACTTTTGCATTACTTGTGCGCCTAACTTTTTTGTTTTCTGTTTTTCACAAAATGTAGGCACACCCACATTTTCATTACATCACCTTTGACGCCATACTTTTAATCACTCTATAACATTCATATAATTCACATGAGTGAGTCCACTGAAATTCACTCACGCTGCCGAGAACAGCCTCTAAACAACGAAGATTGACTAAACGATAACACATTTGTGCCTTTGATCGTAGAGCTACAGAGCCTTCACTCGCCAGATCAAAATTACAAACCTGTCAATCATCGTTAACTTTAAGTAGCAAACTCCAGTTGCCTGCTGACCAAGAAAAGCAGCAGAAGGTAGAGTAAGAGGCTGTATGAGCATGGAGCAGAAAAACAGAAATATATTTTTTAAATTAAAAACCCGATCCTTTTTACCCGATTCTGATCCTCTGAAAAATGGCATGATGGGCCCGATTTCCGATCACGTGATCGGCTCGGGACATCCCTAAAAATTACTCTAATTTCCAGAATAAAAGCTACTAATTTTTTTCGCTTACGTTGAATCCTGCTGCGTCAATTGTTGGTTATTTATAAATTTTTTTATAGACTAATGATATGCAATTTTTTTGGTGTAAATATCCTATAACACAAAATGAACACCTGTGGCGTTTAGTCCAGTGCATCCTATATATGAACATATACGCTTCTTGTGAATTTTCGTGGGTGCGTCTTGTGGTCCAAAAATTACAGTAATTATTGTTGGCCTAAAGCCTGAGTTATACTCCCGCGTTGCGGTGACGGCGTAGCGACTACGGCGTCATTCGACATTCGATAGTTCTGCGGTGAGGGAACGTGTTGCTCTGTAATTCACCGCCAAGCCACTAGAGGGATGTGGCGTTATGTTTGTACGGTTTTGGGGCATGCTTGTTTACTTCCGCTAGTTGGAGAAAAATAAACAATGCAATATGGAACTCTTGAAAGTAAATATTCTGCTCATCAATACTGAATAAATATTGAACATACAAATGTTGAGGGGCAGGCGACGCAGAAGACGGTTTCGAGGCGGTCTGGCCGACTTTTGATGCCGCACAGAGTTTTAGACTCAGGTGGACAGAGCTAGCTGTGGCGGCTAGCTTCAAACTGGCGTCGAGCACTGCGTTCAAGGTCTGCAAAGCCCTCCAGCCCGATTTGTTTGCCGTGTCCTACAACCAGCCAGTGGGAAGCCATAGCAGATTTCTGGCGTCTAGGGAACTTCCCAAACTGCGTTGGGAGGCTTGATTTTAAGGTTATCATAAAAAGCACCGAGGCACTCTCAATCAGTGATGATGTATCGTGTGTGTGAACTGTCTGTTATTGAAAATTAAAGATCAAAACAACTCTTGACACCAAATCTGTGCTTTATTCTTTATATACTTGAAGTGTGACACGTAAATAAGTCACAGACTCACAGCAAACATATGTACACAGTAAATGATGAAGTGCACCAACCAAAAATATGACATAAAGTGATAAAAAGTTGGCAGTTTTTGGCCGACTGGGTCACCGCTTCGTGTGGCCACTCGATTCCGACCACCCACGTCTCGGTGGTTCTTCCATTTATTTATTTTTTCGATCGCCGACCTTGCCATTTGGCAATCACAATAATAATTTCTTGACGAGACTTGCTCTTCGATCATACTCCCGTCGGCTTGGTCCATTTTTGCGTGTAGAAAACAATGTTTGATTCTATTGTACAATGGCGGTGTTTTCGCGGTAAACCGGAAACAACAGTCTGAGCGGACCAATCACAGTCCGTTTTCGCTACGTCATACGTGTCTACGCGACGCGAAGGATACAAAAATCGAGAGGTGCGCGTCAGGCTACGGCGTAGGGTCGTAACTCGATTCTTCCTTGACGGCGTAGGTCTGACGCGGAAGTATAACTCAGACTTAATAGTAGTTTTGGGGAGAAGGAAATATGACCACAATTTCACCCAATAAGTAGTTTAAATGTCACGATTCAACCTATGCAGATGCTATGACCTTTATGATTGAGTCTTTAGGAAAAAGGTGGGCTCACTGTACAATAATGTTACAAGGAGTTTCAAATAACTGACCACAATAGTTGGTTCCTGATGAGTTGGCACAGTGAGTTGTGTTGACCAGTAACACCCAAAATGTTACCAGTTTTTCTTTTGGGTTTTATGTGGCCTATGGAGTTCCATTTTAAGCCTGCGATCTCGACCACTGTAAGTCATGACTACCATGTGGTAAGGTGAACCCTTTTTGGGACAGTTTTCCTCATTGAGGCACACAGGAATAGATTTTAAGGGTTAGCCTCCTCTTGTGTACGTGTTGTTTCAACTTGTTATGCTTCGAGGAGGTTGGATTTTTCTTCTTTTTTGAATTGATGGATTGTGCAAATATAATGGAGAGGTGGCGCGGATCTGATTCTACACACATAAAAATCATGGAAATACAAATTTATTCCAAGGGGGAGTAGCATCAACCAACCCTGTGCATAACTAAAAAAAGTGATAAAGCAATGAAAATGATGAGGAGTCCAGTTTCAAATTATGTTAAAGCATGATTTGGCATATTGTACCTTGGTGGTTCCTTTAAAGTTCAGCCAGTGGAAAAGTCAGTGAGCGAGCGAACTAGCCCACCTTGCCCTCCTCTGTGTATGTTACATGTTGCACTCAAACTACCGTAATTTTCGGACTACAAGGTGACTATAAGCCGCCACCCACCAAATTTGACACGAAAACAACATTTGTTCATAGATAAGCCGCGGCCGTCCTCATTGTATTATGGGATATTTACACCAAAAGATACTTTATTTGACAGCAGCGTCATAGACTGTCATAAGACAAAAGGAACCACCATGAAGCATTGCTTAAGAAGCTTCATTTTGCCATCGCTGCTCCCTTGGGGGAGACAGTCAACCTCTGCTGCCACCTGCTGTCAACACTGTTGTCTTCCAACATGCCTCCTAGCATGCATTGCAGTGCAACTGATGTAAATAACAAAATGTATTTTCTGTGCGAAATATTTCTTCAGTTATTGTTCCAGTTATTTCATTAATTGCTAGTTATAGTATTTGGTAACACTTTGTTTGGCAGTAGTGCCATAAGACTGTCATAAGACCATCATAATTAAATGACACTGCTTTGAGCATTAATGAATGCTTATGAGTTATGACTGATGTAATTTTGTGTCATCAGGCAAATTATCTCACAGTTGAATGTATGTAAAATATCCACGCTGGTTATAAATGGAGTTAGTGACATAATTTGCCGCAGGACACTTAATGACATCTGTCATAAGTAGAGGTGTGCAAAATTTCCGATTCTTAGATTATTCGCGATTCGGCCGTGGAAGATTTGAGAACGATTCACAAACATCCAAATTCCGATTATTGAAATATGCGAAGTAAAGCGGAAGTACACAACACTCAGCGCGCTGTGCCGTCTTCGGGACGGAACGGAGCGAGAGTAGCGAAAAATCATGCTTCCCATTACCCGGCCCCTCGGGTAATGCCAATGTTCAACTCACGGCTCTAGCTCAACTCATGCAACGAGATAAAAAAACACAACAACATACCTGACTGCTGCCGAAAAGCTGTACATCCATATAATGTTACGGTGGATATCATTTATATAGGACTAGATGCAATATAGATTTGGTAGTGTTAGCAGCACATCTACAAAAGCTAGATGCAGACGTTATAAACGGCCGCCATCTTAAAGCAGTACACTTCCCTGCAAGGCTGTTGTAGCGAACCTTCCAAGCAAACCTAATTAACTTTTTATCTAAAATACTCCTAAATCGGTAAAACATTGACTTGAATCTATCTTTAAAATAGTATTAAAACTTTCACATGTCGAAAGTAGACAAAAGGGAAATTATCGAATAACGGGAGCAATTTTTACAAATTTAATGGTTGATTCACAACATTAAATTAATTGAATGTAGTTTAAAGCTGCTGATACAGAATGGGGACTGGAGTTTTTTATTTAATGTTATTTTTGTATATTTGTTTACTGCTATATGTTAACTTGATACTGAAATAGTAGTGTGGTTTAGCCTGAGAGTATTTTTGAACAATTTTGGAACTAATGTACAAAACATTTTTTAAAAAAAGAGGGGAAAAAAAGGAGGGGGGTGCATCAATAATCGTTTTATAATCGAATCGGAGTCTCTGAATCGTAATCGTAATCGAATCGTTAGGTGCCGAAAGATTCCCAGCTCTAGTCATAAGCATTCATTAAAGTGCCTTTGACACGAAAAAGCATGTTTATTTCATAATACACGCGGTATTTTATGTTCCTGAATGAAATGGACTGCATGGATGTGTGTGGAAGCCTTCACTATATTTATTTAGTTTTTTGAATCCGCGCCATGAAAATGAGTGACTTCCAGAAACAGTCTCGAGTTGAGAAAGAGGGCGCTTTGACGAGGAGGGAGTCCTCTTCACTATACAGCCATACTGTTGTATGGGAATAGGGATGGGAATTGATAGGATTTTTACGATTCCGATTCCATTATCGATATTGCTTAACGATTCGATTCTTTATCGATTCTCTTATCGATTCTAATTTGGGGGAAAAGAAGAACAAACGTTTTGATTGGCATCGAGTTTGTTTAATCAGAAGTCACAACCTTACAAACTCACAACGAGATCAAAAGAGGCCCAAAGCCTCAATGTTAACTGTGGCAATAAGTGGCAAATACACAAGAATGTGTAACATTTTACTGAAACATTTATCTAATAGAAATAAAAAATATTGGTGTATATATTGGCAGATAGGTTTTTGTTCTGCCTTTAGCAATATGTGTTAAAGCAGGGGTCCCCAAACTTTTTCCTGTGAGGGCCACATAACTTTTCCCTTCTCTGATGAGGGGCCGGGGTCAGTTTGTAACAGAAAAAGTTTGACGATTGCAGAAGTGCATAAATGTAGAAAATTATTGTTTTTCAGAAAGCCACAATCAAATAACCCTTTCTGGATTCTTTATAATAATAATAATAATTAATAATAAAAACACTATTAATTAAATAGGTAATAACCAAATAACCCTCTCTGAATTCTTCAAGGAAAAGGCCAGAAAATAAATAACACGATTGAGAAAAAAAAAAAATTCAAAATGGCCGGACCAAATGTGGAGGCGGGCCGTATTTGGGCCGCGGGCCGCAGTTTGGGGACTGCTGGGTTAACGTGTATTATTTTACCATTACATTGAATTGCATGCCTTTTAGTTTTTGTGGCGCTTACACGCTCAAGTGGGGGCGCCCTTGCGCTTCCTCACTTGAAGAAGAACGCGCTCACGTGAAGAAGAGCGCGCTTACACCCAAAGAAGAAATGCCGCATCCAAGTGAGTGGGCGAGATAGTGAGAGAGGGAAACACTTCTACGAGCCAACGTTCTTTGTCAATGTTAATATCTACAGAGGCAACGCCTGTATGTATCATCTTTTGTGTTGTTGTTGTGTTTCCACTCGCGATCGGACACTTAAATCCAGTTGTGTAGTGGTTTGAACGATGTGCTAATGCTAGCGAACGAATGCTAACCATACTGTTATTAGCAGCTCATCATCGCAGATTTACGTTGATGCAAACCTGTTTGTTATTGGGGACGAAATTGATTTGTTTCATTTCTATTCTTAGTTTCACTCTTCAAGTGATGGTTGAATAAAGTCAGCAAATCTCCACCTTGCAATGATTGCAAGTCGCTTTGTTGTAATTTTTCCTCGTGAATTGAAGACACACTTTCGAGCGTTTGAACCTACGTGCTGTCATTGTTATGTTTATGGCTGCAATGCTCGTGCTTACCCGTCGAAACCTTTGATTTTCACACTCTTTCCTGGTGAAGTGTAGTCAAACTTTGGAGCGAGTGGTTCTTGACGCCATGCTAGTTTGATGCGTGTGGACAACAAGACACGTCACGACGCAATACGCGTCTTTAGGAATCGTTAAAGGGATCGTTAAGGCTTTTTCATTGTGATGTCGAGGCCTCGAAACACTCGGAACCGGTTCCGAATTGGAATCGGATTTCGCTTCCCATCCCTATATGGGAAGAACTAAGGATTCAGCTGATTTTGTGGATTAATACGTTTATTTTTCACATCACGCCAGCCAAACGGCTGCAGAAAAATCTTGCTGTACTAGGGAGAGGCGTGTGCGCCTTTTTGGGGTTTCAAAAGGTTCCCATTCACCAGTGGATATTGGCCAAAACAACCCCTACCACTGTGGGACCATGGGACTTACGAGGAAGTGAGTAAACATCGTGTTTTGTATTATGTCAAATACTGGGATCATTTTAATATGAAGGTGGCCTGCATTTTGTGGCTGACATGCTCCGTGTCCCCTCGGCCGATGACCGGCGGCTTATCGCACATCCCCCCGCCGGGAGAGCACAATACTTGGTTTATTCCCCTTTTCATGTGCCCAGGGTGTTCTGTCAAATTTTCCGACCGATCAGAAATTGCAACTTTGAGTTTAAAAAAAGCCGCGAATACAGCGATTGCAAAGTAAACACTACAAACTATTTAAATAAAGGACTACTTACGTTTAATCATGGATGGGCATGTAAAAAGCTCTCCTCATACACATTAGCTGCGCATGTTAGCTGCACAACAACTGCAGCCGCCCTCCTCCACTGAGTCTCTCGCTGTTTAGGACTTCGCCGTGTAGTAAAGCATTATTTTGCCATATTCGTGTCGACCTTTTGGCAGCTACACACTCCTCCGACGTCGGCCGGTTTGTTCAGCGGTCATTGTCCAGCTGCTCCCCCGGCGAGCTCTCCTGTCCGTAGTAGCAGGGGAAGGAGCTGTAAATTGCTCTCCGCCGGGCGATTTGCCAATCGGCAAAAACAATCGACAACCCAGTCGTCATGTGAAATAATCCAGGCTAGTTATGTGTGATTTTCCACTTCGAAGACTTTAAAACATCACTCTGTTCGGGTTAGCATGTCGGCTAGCTGTCACGCCTCTTGGTTTGTTTACATTCTCCGAAGTTGGGGAAGGGAAATGATATAAGCCCGATTTAGGGGGCATAAAATATCGTTCGGGAGATGCGACAGTAAAGGTGAAGTCAACAGTTTTGACCATTATGGAGTAATTTGGCCATGTCGTCTTAAATAAATGCATTTTTATTATTTCAGCTTCCATTTAGCGCAAGGCTTATTTGTCATGACCATGCCATTTATTTAGCTATTGGGGAAAAATACTTGGATTAAAAATAATATCCTGTAAAAATATTGGAGTAGAGAGACTGAAACAATGACATTTTGCGGCACTCTTCGTCACGTTTTCCTTGTTCTGAATAATTCCCCTTCAACGGGCTGACTGGTCCTTCTCAAGCCATTTATTTAGCTATTGGGGGAAAAAATACTTGGATAAAGAGAATATCCTGTAAAAATATTGGCATAGAGAGACTGAAACAATGACATTTTGCGGCTCTCTTCGTCACATTTTCCTCGTTGTAAATAATTCCCCCTCAATGGGCTGCATACTAAAACAGATGAAATCGTGACTCCGCTGACGTCATCCACCTGTTGGGGACGCTAGAGCCCTATAATGGTAGGCGTGGCTAACCGGCAGATTAAAAGACTAATTTCTCATCATCTGCGCTTTGTTAAATTGTTGTATATAGTTGAACCGTCTCAAAAATATGCTTCTAATTCACATAATAATCCTATTAAAGATTTTTTTTTCTCCCGTCGTACGCACTTTAATGCCCATGATAGTGTCATAATTATGAAAGTGTTATGGCAGTCTTATGACTTCGCTGTCAAAGAAAGCGTTACCTATTAACCCAAATAAATCAACAAATAAGCTGCACTGCACTATAAGCTGCAGGATTCAAAATGAGTGACAAAAGTTGTGGGGACTATTTTTTGACAAATAGCCACCAAGAGGCTTAGAAGGCTCTGGGTTTCTTGACTCGTTGAATCAATCGAGATAAACTGAACGTAAAGTTTAAGGTGTTTATTTCAACTCAAAATTCAAACAATACTTCTTGTGGTTTCTAATCAAATAAAGAGAACTAAACAATAACATGCAGCAGTGAAACAACGGTCAACAAAAAATATCTGTGTGTTCAACTGACTTGGTTCCTTCTGACAGCCCAATTTGAAGTAGGCATAACAGCTGAAATGTGTCAAAGGCTGATTACCTAAAACCATGCCCACACCTACCAATTAGAAACCAAAGTAGACAGTCAAACAATAAGCAAAGGAAGATAGCCAGGCTCCTAAACAAAAATAGTTTAATTATCAAAATCAATACTAATAGACTATGGCTCATACAATTGTAGCACTTTAATAGTCCGAAAATTACGATATATAGAATGTAATTCCACTGAGAAATAATTATCTGATCATCCTTTTTCACTTTTTGTAAGATGTGTACTTCATCACAACTCCGTCATTCCTGTGGAAGGTGACGGCCATCACCCTGGTCAGCTGCCTGCCCCTTTACATCCTCAAGTACCTGCGGCGACGCTTCTCTCCACCCAGCTACTCAAAGCTCACCTCCTAAGGAGCGCAGTGTGTTGGTTGGCCTACATTATGTGACATGGACACATTTAACACTAACATCAAATCCTCAGTTCTAAACAAATGTGAGTTTTTGCCTGTATGTAATAAATATGACACAGTTTGCTAATTTATTCATGCGCATGGTGTTCCTTAAAATAATAATCCCATGGAGGTCAGTGGCCTTTTTAAAGCTATCATTCGCCACCTTTAGTTTATTGCTGGACTCGAGACTCGATTCACTATCCGCAAACTGTGATTTCTAAAATGAGTTCCAGAATTATACACTTTAAAACGAGTGAAGCGGCCATAAAAGTCACGTTTGTTTATGCGTCAGGCAGTGGAGGCGGCCGATGTCAGCAGCGTCTGAGGCTAAATTGGTCCTTGCGTCTTTCTGTTCTGCCCCCACACCCCCGGCAGGGTTGGTTATTGTGGGCACTTTGCCACCTCTCATGTGGTAGTGACCTAAAGCCATAAAAGAAAATACCTAGCAGCTCTTTTGCTGGCCTCAACAACAAAAGGATCACTATGTGGAATACCCTGTTAATATTGTCAATATGTTAATTTCCTTACTTTTTCTAAGTAATGCAGTGAATCGTATTGTGTCTCTGACCTTCTGTGTTTTATGAAATGATTATTTAAAAATGATTTTTAAAAAAAACAAACAAAAAAATGTTATTTATTATGTGGCCATTAAAGGGAAAAGCATGATTGGGGTGCCTGTAAATAACTTATTTCTATGTTGATGTATTTACCTTTTTTCTTTTTAAATGCTATTGGTTGGAAAGGGACAAGACGAACAAAAATGTGTCATTGTGCTGATGGTTAATAAATTTTCTGCTTTGTTATCCTGGGTCACTTTTTGTCTCCCATGTTAAGCAATTATTACACAGTTGATGGTGAATATTTTTCAGTTTTAATACATTACTTTTATATGACAGTTTAAAGACTTTCAAGTATCACCTTTTTTTCTTAAAGTAATTCAACCATCGCATTAAAGGGTGAGTAGCTGTTTTGATATTAACAGTGACTAATATACTGTCATATACAGTACAGGCCAAAAGCTTGGACACACCTCATTCAAAGCAACTCAAATGAAGGTCCTAACGCCATTGATAAAGCAATCAATTGAACTAATTAACCCTGAAAATGCATGACTGTGAAGTCAAAAACAATTTAGGCGACTCCCTCTTGAAACTCCTCAAGAGAATGGTATGAGTATGCAAAAAAAGTAATCAGAGCAAAGGGTGGCTACTTTGAAGACACTACAATATTAAGTTAGTTCACCTTTTTTTGCTAAGTACATAATTCCACACGTGTTCATTCATAGTTTTAATACCTTCAGCGAGAATTTACAATGTAAATAGACATGAAAATAAAGAAAATGCATGAATGAGAAGGTGTGTTCAAACCGTGGGCCTGTATCGTACATCTGTAAAAATTTATGACAATCAGGTGTGTTAAAATGTTACCTAAAGGTTGGTAGCTTGCTGGTCTGTTCTAAATATACCACTGATGGGGCATTTCCAAGGAATCCTGCTACAGTCATTATTTGGAAATGTAAGCCATCTGTTATAACACCTTGTTAACCATTGTTGATAGTGAATCTGTGTCTTCAAATTTATTAATATTAATTCATTCATAATTGGCTCAGGAAGTTGTTTCGTAACCTGAAAATTCCGTAGAGACGCGTTTTCCAAGTAAATGCCCTAATCCGTTTCAAGCACTACTTAAATGCCACATTAGATTTTATAATCGGTGTAAAACCAGAATAAAACAACACATTTGAATAATTCCATTTACCTAACCTAACAGTTAATACCTGTAATAAAGTCGATAATAGAACCTAAAGCAAAGGAAAAATATATTCCCTTTCGAGTGAGGCAATGTCCTCCTCTTTCACGAGATTGAAAATGGCGTTGGCTTTGTGGGAGACTACAGTCTCGATGATTGTGTCTCCAGCAATTTCCTTTTCCTTAATCCAGAGGAGAAGTCTTTCAATCTTCATGAAACTGACCCTCTTGCATGAAAGGATAGTCACTCTCTTCGAAGGTGTTAATGCTTTGAAGTCTTCCTTCCCTTTCAAGATGGAACCTACCGCCTATCTCACTCTTCGTAACACAAAAACACGAGGAGACCTGTGCTGTAGCCTCTAATGCGCTACTAATGTAGTGAACCGTGTGTGGGTTTAAAAAAAAAAAAAAAAAATTTGGTGACAGAAAAATACGAGGAGACTAGGGCTCTTTTGACAAAGATGTCAACCTGCTATAACAACAACACCGTCACACCTCTGCACATCATCATACTACAAACACATCCTGGTTTCCCGCTATTTGAACGGCTCCCCTCTGGGGGACGCTATAGGTGTTTAAAAGCAAGAACAAACCGACTGAAAAAAGTTTCTTTGCTAAAGCCATCTGCACTCTGAACTGCCATATGTAACACCACATCACCCAATGTCCAATGTTCATTTACGTGCAATATGCTATGTGCAATACTTACTGACGTGCAATATTCAATGCATACACTGTCAAACTGCAGCTACTTCAGTTCTATTCGCACATATTCTATGTGCAATACTTACGTGCGATATTAACGTGCAACATTTAATGCCTTAACTGTCAACTGCTGCTACTTCAATTATTTGCACTGTCTGAACATAGTCCTATGTCATACACATTTATATTTATATCATTTAGATTTTATACTTTTATACCTGCAAGTCACTTTTGAGATTTTAACTTATCTTTTGCACTGTAAAGGGAGATGGTCCACAATTTTCCAAAAAACTGTATAATGACATAAAGGGCTATCCTATTCTTTTCTATTCTATTAAACTACAACACCCACATTAAAATGTCATCAACAATAGGCCAATAGAGTAGAATCGCATTACTGAAGCATAATGGGAAAGATTATGAGCAATAGGGCAGCAGAATCTTAAGCCTGAGGTTTGATGTAAAAAAAGAAGCTCTTCTTACACCTTTGGGGGAATTGAAATGAGTTTGGAGCAGAGCCAAAAGGCACTCTTGTGGGCATTCTCTTGAATTGCTTCTGCACTCACAAATAATCTTCCAAGAGACACTCCAAAAATATGTAGAAAGTCTACCTAGAGGAGTGGAAACACTTCTTGCTGCACACTTTGTCCAAGATGTTGTGGACAAATTGAGATCTCGCATGGGGAACTTGTTACATAACATCCAAGCAGGTTGATTCGTTTCATCTCTGGCTCCTCAAGTCAAGACGAGTGAGTTTTCCATCCAGCTCGGAAACAGTTTTGCATTCCCGAAGGAAGAGAACAGGCCAACGTACCGCAAACTGTCCCGAGATCTTGACTGGAGTTTGTGATAGAATGGAACCATTTTGGTTTTGCAACACTTAATATTCAAATAGCACTCAATCACAGAATCTAAACAGTTCATGCTCACGATATCGCGATCAAGAGTGATTAGTACATACCCTCCATTTCTATTAATGGGTGTGAACAGTTTAACACAAACATGGAGATGAAAGATGTTTGGGTCCCAGTTCACAAAGAAGTCTGAGTGAGAAAAAGACTCTTGCATTATCATTCAATGTAAGTGTGAGCATTAATGAAGTTTTGCCATATTGTTTTGACAACAGAATACCTTTTTGCTTACTTACCAAGGTAATGTGTCAAAGTTATGAAATAGTTTTGAATGGATTGTGGAAAGCTGGAGCTTCCTTATAAGGGGAAATAAGAGAAGAGGGGTAAAGTGGATGAATATTGTACTCCAGAGAGGGAAAATCAACAAGCAAGTCTGCCACTTTTCCACTGGAAGCGCAGACACTTGAATTCTTTTCCTCGACATGTGAGGATCGATCAGAATCCAGTTACATAAGCAGGCGGGTTCCTCCAGGATGTATGGAGTTTCCATGTTGATGGAACATCTGACTTCACACACTTCGGAAAAACTAGAAGGAAAATGTTCTCAGAGGATCTCAAGTTGTGACAGGAAGGAAATAAAATTCCTTCTTGTACCAGGACATGCTAGCGCAACATACTTGGGGATCCTTCTTTTTCAACTTGTCAGTGACCATCTAAAGGAATTCTATTGTATGGAATGGTAACAAGAAGGGAAGGGTTTGTCAAAGGTTTCACAAAATTATACGGTGAGCAGTAGCAATGTTCATGATCATGAGAGTACAGACACTAAAAGATTCTACAGGAAAAGCTGCAAATCAGTCATTAGTAGAAAGAATATGAAGACCAAAACTTTCTGGGGAAAAGTCCAGGCAAAGTATTTTTTTTTTAAATACTGAAAATTGGGTTGGGACTAAAATTTGTATTAAAGGATGCATTTCTGCCCCACATGCACACAATTCAGTGTCTAAAGTGTTGCTTGCGTGCATTAATGCAACTACTGTTGGGTGCTTACTCTTTTTTTTCCCCCCACGTTCTTCTTTCGCAAGTAAAAGCGAGTAGGAAGGTACAGTTATCATTTGCCCAGTAATAAGGGGAACAGGAAGAGCATGGGCTCCATTAAAATGAGGTGATCTTAACAAGACAACAACTTAAAAATAATGAGCCTTATTTTAAACATTGATTTCCCTTAATGTGTCCGGAAGTAAAAAACCATTTATCGTGCATGGCATATACGATGAGGATAAAATGACCCAAATGGAAGCTGCACTTCATTTTTCTACTCGAACTTCATCCAGAATAATTCCAAAAGACATGATTTCCATTTCATATCTTCAGCGATTAAATTTAAGAGCAAAGCCCCACATGTTTCATTTGGAAAAGTCAAAGAGGGCAACGCTGTAACCCAGACAAGTCGACCTTAGTTTTAGTGAGTTTTACAGTGATGGAAAGTGGCGCTTGTGTTTGGAAAATTGGGTACTTTGAGACGCTGTTTAAGAGAAAAAATGCGGAAGCACAAACTCCACCGTCTGGACACCATCAGTTTTCCTCTCCTAAATGTGGGCCATATCCATTTAGTCATTCATAGTGCGAGTTATATAACGCTGACATATTACATGTGGTGGGCATGTTCTTTTGGGTTATTCACTGTCCACCTTAAGTCAGACAGGATAGGCTACAGAACAAAAGTTGATTAGCCCCTATACTTATTGAATATCTGAGGAAAAGTAAATGGGACTGACGTGACCTTACTTTGATATAATTGTGCCTGAATTAATCTCTTTGTCATAATAGGGCATTGTAGAGCAATTTTGCACTGACTATAGTCAAGTCTGGATAAGTCTGCGTCTGTCAGACTAGTACATCCCCAACAATTTCAATAGCGTACCGCACGAATGGCATTTTTTTAGACCGCAAGGCTGCATGACGTCACCATCGTAAACCGGAAGGGGATCAACATATAAGTGCGTTCGCACACAACCAATGCTATTACTGCTTGTTTCCTGCTGGTAATCTGTCAAAAAAGAATATGCCGATTAAACGCTGCTGCTATGGAACAGGTAGAAATGACTCTTGACATTACGACCGTCCACATATGAAGGCTGTTTTCTTCATACGCTTCCCAAAGCCAAAAAGACGGAGGCAAAAATGTGAACAATGGACTAACTTGTGTGGACGTCCAAAAGACCAGTTTAACACCAGCAAGGTGAAGCCATTCACCTTCATATGCAGTAAACATTATGTTGAGGGCCATGGTCCTAAAGATCGACAATCCTGCCCCGAATAGGTAAGCCATTTTGATATTTGTACTTCTTTTTTAGTGTGGTGTTTTGCCTTGCTGCTTCTGACAATAAATGGTCTGAAAAAAAATAAAAATTATTTATATATCACAACAGTCATGTAGGCTTATTTTCCTAAAATACGGATGTTTAAAGAAATTAGCCCTGTTTGGCCTTGGTCTTTTTGTTTAGTAAGCCTGTTCATGCCAACAGGTAGGCTCTAGAGTTAACAGATTTACCTTTTCTGTTGTAAAGAAACAACCTTGGTAAGGGGGAAGTGTAACTAAATTAATAGATTTGTTTTTAATGAAAAAATGTAAAGTGTCCGTTGGCTGTCACTGAGTGGCATTTGCGATCGCTACACAAAAATAGCAATATAAATGGCGCCCAAGAATGGTCAGAGGCGTAAGACAACCAGAGGATATAATATATAAGTAAGACATGGCATATGGTGGTAAAGGATAGCTTGTTGAAACAGGAGAATGTCATCGTCAGTGTCGTAAGGCAATGAACACAAGAAAAAGGTGTCGATAAAAAAGCTACCTCTGGATCAGGTCGGCTCTTTTTCCCGTCTTTTTCAGCCTTTGACACTGAAGCCATCACTTTAACTGAATATTTGAATGTTCTTCCACATCTTTACCAGTGAATTTGGCACCAGGGCCATCATTTTTGGACAGAATTGGTAGGTTTATCTTAGTAAACATCTCGTTCGTACACTATTTACATGCATCCAGCTTGAGGGACAAACGCGAGCTTGACCCCCCCTTAGCAACAGTTGCTAACGTCATGAATATTAATGAGCAAAAGTGACGTGTTGTGTGCGGTAAGCTACTGGCACGGACTAGCTATGACTAGCGAGGATAAACATAAACCTGACAATGATTAATTAGGTACCAAATATGCTAGAATTGAGCTGTTGACTAGACGTGTGTACTACAGAAGTACTAACTAATTTGCACAAAATTACTTCTTACTCAAATTAGCTTACTTCTGACTAGGACTAACTAGACACATATTGTGCTAGAATTGGGCTTTGCAGATATTTCAAACTAGCACACTGTAGAGAAGCGAATACTCACAAGACCTAACCAACACTGGCACTCTAACTCTCTTGGAATTGTGTTGATTTTTAACTAAACAGGCCCAATTATTAGATCAGGACCAATTAGGAACTAACTGAAGTACGATACATCTGTCACAACATGACATTGTGGAACAGGTTATTACCGACTAAAGTAAGGACTAGGTTGCAACTCTGCCAGCATAAAGTTGACTAAAGACAAAACAGGTCTTACCACTATTGCGCTGAATCAAATCAAATCAGTGGCAAACTAGTTAGTGACTCCGCCTGAAAGAAAAAATCCCTGCAGAACTAGTTGTGATGGCCATTGATGGACTAGCACAGTACTCATGATTTCATGATCAGAGGTGGGTAGTAATGCATTCCATTTACTTCGTTACATTTACTTAAGTAACTTTTTGAAAAAAAAAAAGTACTTCTAAGAGTAATCTTACTAAGCCTTACTTTTACTTGAGTAGATTTGTGAAGAAGAAACACTTCACTTACTCTGCTACTTTGGGCTATACTCGTCGTTAAATTTTTCCTCTTTATTCTACATATTAGATTTTACTTTTTTTGCCAGCAATGCCAACAGTAGCTCTCCCATTTACACCAATGAGACATCGCAACAATAATCACATGACTCCATTATATCAATTAGACTCAAGCTTGCCATTCTATGATGACCCCGGCCACTTAAATCACGTGGCGACTTTAAAGCATCGTAAAAAGTTAAGTAATTGAAATATAGTGCTGCTCTCAACGTGACTCGAAAGCACGGATTTTAATCTCCCAGTTTTTATTTGGCACCGACTGACCACAGAACACCAGAGATATGATCTTTTTAATTCCATAATAGGATCTATGAAGGAACTATTCAACTATTCAAAATAGGAACTATTTTCTCCACTAGAGGGCACTCATGCTCTTTGGACGAATGATGCTTCAGTTCAGTAGATTTTTTTTTTCTTCACTGGAATTCAAAGAATTTTTTTGTGTTTCTTGGCGTATTTTGGTTATTTAATAGGTCATAGTACAGTATAATAATAACAGTACATATAGATAATTTCGTGCTGAGGAAAAAAAATACCATTGTTTAAAAAAACAGGAAAAAAATTCAATTCAATTCAATTCAATTTTATTTGTATAGGCCTCAATCACAACAGATGTCTCAAAGGGCTTTACAGAGGCAATATGATACACAATTAGAAATGAAGCAACAAAGATGAATAGATACAGTTCAAGTCCTGGGTATCCCCTATCCTTAAGACCCTCCATGCCGGCAAGGAAAAACTCCAAAAACTCCAGAGTCAATTGGGAGAAAAATGAGAAACCTCGGGGAGTACCACAGTCAGGAATCCAACATCGTAAGCAGTTACTCATAATGTTACTCATTACTTGAGTACTGTATACTTTTCACAAAATATTTTTTTTACTTTTACTTGAGTGCATTTTTTGGCTGACTACTTTTACTCTTACTTGACTAATATTATTTTGTAGTAAAGCTACTCTTACCTGAGTAAAATATTTGGCTACTCTACCCACCTCTGTTCATAATGCACTGATTACAATTAAGTAGCGGATGACTGAGTGTTATAACGAACTAACACATACTTAAACAAGTTAGCCATGACTAGACAAGATCAAATCTACTGCACCAGTCAAAGCAAAACAGATTTGACTATCACATATTCGTACAAACAAAATAGTTCCATTGATTCTGCTGGAACAAGGTTAGTTTTGAACTAAATGGGTCTTTCTGTCACATATTAGGATGAACTACTGAATAAGCATTGAATGAACTGTGCCCGAGTATGAACTGTGGGAATAATAATGATGGACTAACACAAGTGAAGTCTAATTTGTACAGACTAGAGCTGACTGCTACTGTCTAGATAGGGATGTTTAGGACTAACTAAAAGTAAAATACATTCCAACATGAGAAAAATCTATTTGGATTAGCACTATTGAATTCAAGAGTCCACAGGTTTTTAATGGATATTTGTAATCAACTTCAGTACTATGCCATGTATGTTTTCTGTTTGACAGGAAGTGGTTTCAGCAACTCTCAGCCACAGTTTGTAGCATCCAAATACTAGTCGTATCATGTAATAAAAAAGCAGAACCAAGAGCATCCCTGTGTTGTCACTCACTGGTCATGTTCCCGCAGAGAGTTCTGGGGTCCCACAATGAGGTTCTTGTGCGCTACTGTCTGAGAGAAAGCCACAGAAATGCTTTGGCTCGGAAGCAGGAGACGTCATAGATTCCTGAGTGTGGGTCTTTGCAGGAAAAGCCCTGAGTCTCCCAACATGGAGCGGCTCCAGGTTTCCATGGCGAGGGCGCCCAAACAGGAGGAAACACTGAGGGAATCCCGTTATTTTACAGCATTGCACCATTATAAACACTCAGAGCAGGGCAGGGAAGCCGCTCTCACTACTCCAAAGAACCACTGGCTGGCCGGACCTCCACCGTTGCTCCTTCCACAGAACTCGGACAAGACTTTTCACAACTTTGGACTTTTGTTGGCCTTTTTTAACATTCTTCATCAGCATTTTCAAACTGAGAAACTTAAAAACAACTGCTATGCTTTTTAGACCAGAGTGATCTTAATTTTACATTTTTTCCCCAATTTTTCTTTTTTATTTCGGTCCTTGATTCGTGCACTGCTGTGGGTGTCCTGATGTTTAGAGGAACTTGGAGGCTGGCCCAGTACCATACCATGAGGTCCATGGATCAAGGTACTGCTCAAGTGTTGTGATTCTATGGTAATCAACAGATTTTAATTATTTATTTCATGTTGCTAAATAAATGCAAGCCTGTAATTTCATTTTTAATGACGAGTGACATTATTTGTCAAGTCTTTCCTATACGTGTCCATGTTTTGGGCCATATCCAATGCTTCAGGAACAGTGCCACGTAAGAGTGTTTTAGAATAAATTCAATTTCTTTTTTAATTTTTGTCATTAAACCTTATCAAATATAATGTGTTTGGTTGTCAAACAAAATATCTACTATTTGTTTCTCATTCAATGCACAGCAAAGGTGGACATGGTTTTGAAGATAGTTTTTTGGTCTATCTAAACATGACACCAAAGTGTCTGTTTGACTATTTCATCCTAAATGCAATTTTATTCAATGATGAAGAACTTACATAAATGTATGCTGCACCGTACGTTGCCATGTTGCAAAGTGTCAGAGGAGCGTGTCAGACACCAGGGTGCAGCAGTACAATGTACTCTGTTAACAACAGCCAAGGGTTATCACGTTGAAATCCATCCGTTTTCATCCGATTTTTTCCGCCCACTGGCTACAGGGTTTGTTCTTGTTTTTAAAATTTCAAACTAAAATGTCAAATTATTGATGAAATAATTAAATTAAATGAATGACAACGTCCCTTGGTAAATTAATGAATATAATCAAATATAATAGATTGGAATAATATTTGAATGTTAATCATACCGTATTTTTCGGACTATAAGTCGCAGTTTTAAACCCTTTGCAACAAAAGTGAGTACACCGCTATGAAAAAATGCACATCCCTAAATGTCCAAACTGAGTAATGTTTGTCATTTTCCCTCCAAAATGTCATGTGACTCGTTACAGGAGTGCTGTCAGCATTGCTGCAGAAATTGAAGAAGTGGGGGGTCAGCCTGTTAGTGCTCAGACCATATGCCGGACTATCAATCGCAGTTTTTTTCATAGTTTGGCTGGGGGTGCGACTTATACTCTAGAACGACAAGTGTGAAATTAATAACACATTATTATATTATTTCACATGTTATTTTGGTGTTTTGGAGTGATACTGATGGTTTGGTAAACTTGTTAGTATGTTCTTTATGCTATAGTTATCTGAATAACTCTTAATAGCTATGTTATGTTAACATACTGGCTACGTTCACATTTCGTTGTTGATGCATCATGTAACATCATCATACTGGACACTTATTCAGCATGCTGTTCTCTATTGGTATTTTTATTTTAAATTGCCTTTCAAGATGACATATCTGTTCTATGTGTTGGATTTTATCAAGTAAATTTCCCCCAAAAATGCGACTCATACTCCAGTGCAACAAGAATGTTTTGTTTTTTTTTCCTCTTCATTGCACATTTTTGGGCTGGTACGACTATACTCAGGTGCGACTTATAGTCCGAAAAATACGGTAATCAGAAATATTTGCCTGGGTTTAATTTACTTAAAATGACAATAACATGTTCATAATCATAATAATTAAAATAATAAAATTGCAGAATTATAAAGATGGTAGCTTTTGCATTACATGCAAAACCATCATCAATAATAACAATTATAATAAAGTATTATAATAGCATGTCTGTTTGGCGTATATTATGTAAACCTTGGCGTCGGTTCCAAAATTCGAGAAAGGCGGGGGAGGGCGTGCTGTGCATATGATGCGAGCTACAATAGTTCCGCCTTCACACGCAAACAAGCGAGAAAGGAAACATGCGCGCTCCTCCTCCTGAGTGAAAGGGCGATTTGTGTTTTTATTATATTGACTCGTGGGTGCGCGCTCTTCATGTCTGCGCCCCCTCCTCGACTGGAGTCCGGATTTGACATAACACAGATGAGCTCCTTGTACGACCAGAACCGCTTGGAGGAGGAGCTGAACCGGGTCAACTGTAGCGACGAGGACCTGCCCTTTGAGTACTTGTTTGAATATGAAGCACCTTGCAACAGCGAGACTGAGGGAGGACCTCAAGGTTTGTAAGCAGATTTTGGCGCCCCTCCCTGTCCTTTTTTTTTTTTTTTTTTAAGAATCCCAAAAGTTTTAGGGTCCTCGATTCATCACTGTCAACCCGAGGTCGTTGGCAATCTTACAAATAGTGACGTATGCCCTTACAAATTGGTGACTAATCTTACAACGTTCTATATAGTGTGCAATATGTAACAAAAATAAAACTCAATTATTAAACTAGTATAAATTTATTGGTAATATTGTAACATATAACTGGTGCAATCATAGAACAATATCTATCTACATCATGATTACTAAAATTTAACAGTGACTTTTCTTATGTATGTAGCACTTTTGGCAATTTCTATCATGTCTTGATGGTTGCACTTCTTGGCCCTTCAGCTCGCAATTCAGTTTGACTTGAAAGTAGTTCGTTAGTGGCTCCAATTATAAATTAAAAAGGTCAATTGATAAAATTACCTTACCGTTGCATTCTTTGAGTCAGAGAACTTTTCTTTTGCTCATTCTGAGAAGTGATCAGCAATAGTTGCAGGCAAATTGTGCTCAGCAACAAACTGGCAAATTGAAATCTCCGCTTTCGTCACTTTTCTTCTGCAGACTTCATCTTTATGACCAGTGTTGTTAATCTTACTTTTAAAAAGTAATTAATTAGTTACAAATTACTTCTCCCAAAAAGTAATTGAGTTGGTAACTCAGAACCTTACTCTTACCTGAAGGTAAGAGTAATTAGTTACTTGCCAAAGTAATGAACGAATGTTCATTCGCTGCCACCGTCCCATTTCAAATGGATTGGACGTCTACTAGTCATAAACTCATTCCAATTCACAGCAGAAGCTTGTTTTTCTGTTTATTGGTTGTTGGTAAGAAAATCATTCTAGGATATTCTACAAATGTAACGATAATCGTTAGAGGTCTGCATCGGCACTGCCCTCACGATTCGATTCGATTACGATTGGAGGGCCTCGATTTGATTCGATTTGATTCGATTCAGAGGGTCACGATTTGATTCGGTTCGATTCGACAATGCATTGCGATGCATTAAAGCCTGGGTTGCATTAAAATTCTAAAGCAAAGCATATTTTTCGTGAATCCTGAGCCAACACAAGCGGACAGACATTAAACAACTTTTTATTGGCTCTTGTGTCACTCCTGGTTGAAGTCAAATGAAAATAGTATACTTTCATATATATTTTCTAAAAAAATCAGATCACAGCATTTAATTAGTGCTTTGAATGAGACCAGGGCTTTCTCTAAGGCAAATGTGATCCTTTCGAATCTTCTCCTCTGTGTGTCTGTGTGTTTATATTAAACTTTCCCAGCGTTATTTCGTTGTGTAAATGCTTTTATAACTCTTATAGAAATATGTAGACTATTTAAACAGTAAGAAAACGTGAAGAAATGAAAATAAATTGCTGCTGCTGCTGCTGGTTTTTTTTTTCCGCATCACTCGGCTCGGGCATGCAAATCTAGTTAATTGATCTGGCCGGTCGGGCTTCAATACCAGTGGGCCGTGTCAGGTTGGGCTGGAATTTTTTAGGCCCGATCTAACCTCTACGGGCTTGCTTTGAATGTAAAGCTGCTCTCTCTACAGGTAAACATGAGAATAACAATACAAATGGGGAAACCAAATCCATTGCATCGCCGGAATTGCGCAGGAAAGATTTTTGAACGTACTTATATATTTTAAAATGCGCTGAATCGATTCAGCGTGTTGCCCGCATCGAATCGAATCGTCCCTGCCCCGCATCGGATGCATCGCCGCATCGATTATTGTTGACACCCTTAATAATCGTTGTATCGCCATATCGTCAGATCATCGTTATCTTGAGCTTTGTATCGCAAATCGTATCGTGAGGTACCAAGAGGTTCCCACTCCTACTCGTGAGGATAAGCGGTTTTGTTCGAATGTTGCTTCTACACAATAAATTTACTCCTCAACTCACCGCAGTGTGGTTGCTATACTTTTTCACATAACTGAATATAACCTGACAACAGTACAGAAAAACAAATGCAAGGCATTGCACAAAATTTAACAAGGAAAGAATTGAGCTAAAAAAAAAATCAAAACATTACTTAAAGTTTCAATACAAATGTATACAGTATGTGTAAAAACCCCTATTTACTTTAAATGCCACTTATATACTTCAGCGACATTCTTAACATTGTGAAAAAAAAAGAATTTTGTCACAGCTTTTTAATATATTTAAGGATTCTTCAAACTGTCATGTCCGTTTGAGAATACGAAGTGGGCCGGTGTTCTGCCAAAATCTACTACATCAGTGAAACGAATTTGACATCCAAAGTACTACCGTGCGCACTCAACTTGTTTTGTTTAGATGCATACAGGCAGAACGTACTAAAAAAATGCCTTAAGAAAATACCTAAATCTAGTTGTATCAAATAAGGACGGTTAAAATACGCTACTTGACTAATGTGGTCAACTGCTTCAAAGCTACCACAAAAAAAAACACAGTAGTATGAGAGGGTAATACATGCAAAAACGTATTTTTGAGGCAATGAAAAGGTACTAACAAATCTAAAAAAAAACAAAAATAGTGAGTACTCGCTGCTTCGAAATGATGTGCGCACGCTTGTGCAAGTGCGCTGAGCATTGTGTAGACGTTTCGGCGCGTAGAAAGGAATTGCCTAACACCAGACAGAGTGGATTAGTCGCCAGTAAGTTACAGAGCACATACATGCAGACGAAGGGTTGGGCACCAGTTAGGTTGAGAATGGACTTGTCACCAGACAATGACAGGGTTCAAATAGCCTTATAATGGATTGGCTGCCAGTCAATAAAGGCGCACTTAAATGAATAAATTATTGTATTCTTTTTAACTATTCAAATAAAACCTGACACCGGTTGCTCACCAGTCAATCAGAGAATGAGCAACGCTTAATGGTAAGGTTTTATGAACGTGATGTCCTCTACAGTCTTCAATATATGTTGGTGGCTCAGGATTGTAACGTTGAAAATGTTTACTCTTCCTCTGCAGATGACCCCAATCTTACATCTCACAAGGTCCTCAGTCCTGAGTCGGAGCAAGCCTTCCCCCTGGAGGAGGTCTCCCCTTACGCTATCAAGTCCTGTAGTCGTAGCTACATTGAGCAGCAGACAGAGGTTCTGGCAGGATATGACAATCAGCAAGCACGGAACTACCTGGACAGTACCCGACCCGCAGGTTTATCCTTGAGCCCTCGCATCGAAATCACGCCATCGCGAGAGCACTACAGCCAATCTCGCGACTCCCTGCAGAACCACCAGACGAGCGTCAACAGCCCCCGACCCACCTTGACCGTTCCCGGCCATGAGAACCTCTCCTACCGTGAGCCTCAGTGCCTGAGCCCAGCCAGCAGCAACTCATCCACCAGCTGGCATTCAGAGAGCTACTCCCCTTGGGCATCCCCCTGCGTGTCCCCCAGTAGCGGCCACAACCCTGGAGACCTGTGCCCTCGGTTACAGAACATCCACACTGGCTCCCCGCGCACCTCTCCGGGTACATCGCCGAGCACCGGCGTAACTGAGGACGGATACCTGAGAACGTGCTCGCCTTCCCCGCGACCGGGCTCCCGCTCCACCTCTCCACAGGGCAAACGCACCTACGACATGTACAGGAATCCCAATTTGGTCCCCGCCATCCGCTCTCGCAGCCCCTCCCCGCACGGCGGGCACGAAGATCACAACATGGGGCCCCACTATCCGCACGGCACCTTGCCCGATACCATGAACGGTTTTAACTTGCCTTCTAAACTAGTCAAGACTTCCAACCAGGTATACACTCTGTACCCAGAGCATCATGGCGAGGCGAACTACTTGGTGTCCTGTGAACAGGAGTCAAAGAGTAAACCTGCTCCGGAACCTTTCTTTGTCATCCCTCCCATCTGGTCAAAGCCACTGGTTTCCAGCATTTGCAGGTCAGTTTTGGTGAAGATGCGACACTCGGCATGTGTCAATTCAGTTATCTCATCTGTATCCTTTGTGTCCTGTAGCATCCCGTTGGCATCACTCCCACCTCTGGAATGGCCCATGCCTAGCCGCACAGACCACTATGAGCTCCACATTGAGGTACAGCCTAAAGCGCACCACAGAGCTCACTATGAGACGGAAGGAAGCAGAGGCGCCGTCAAGGCTCACACAGGAGGACACCCTGTGGTGCAGGTACGGCCGCTGAAGTTAATTAACTTTGAAGCTAGCGGCGCGAGGGATAATGTTGCAAATCTACTAGGGGTGTAGCAAAATATCGATATGGTGATATACCGTGATACTTTGCATCCCAAAAGGTTATTGATAATGCTAATGCCAAGGTTTGAGATATCGTTATAAAAAGGTGTCAACCAACAAGTTGCTACCAAAATCTTCCACCATAATAGTGTCTTCGTTAACTCTATGGCTGCCATTGACGGCGCCGAACGTCCAATCCATTAAGACTGGGTAGGGCGAATGAACCTTCATTCATTCGAAACCAGAGCATTCGCAGTCACTCTTTCCAATTTTCGGGGCATTTACAAGTCACTTTCTGTTCATTTTAGGGCATTTACAGGTCACTTCCTGTTGAGTTTGAGTCACTGCCTAATCATTCCCGGGTCACTTTTAGGCATGTGCCGGTATGAGATTCTGACGGTTTGATAACCTTAAGTAAGAATATGACGTTTTCACGGTCTTGCAAATACAGCTCTAAAAGGCGTTACTTTGAAATATCTGGGTTTTTAAAAAAAACTTTTTTCCATTGAACAGGATTTTTATTTTTCAAAACGTATTAGCAAATTGGAGCATAACTATAATGTTAAGGTAAACTAAATTAAAAAAACAAGAAACATTCAAAATAAAATTAAAATAATTGCTGTCCTTTAGGTGAGCGTAAACCCACAGTCACAGCTTAACATTTTTACCATTAGAACAAAAATAATTAAATTATTTTCCATAAAAAGCACCTGTGTATGACTTGTATCATGTTTACATTATACACATAATCTCTCAACACAGACAGTTGCCAGAGAGAAAAAAAACACACATTTTCCACTGCTAGACATACTAAACACACTGGAGTTAACTCTCGTAGCTGGTGGGAAAAGTTCATGATAGTGTTTACTAACCTTTCATTTTGTATAAATGCAAAATCATATTGGAGGTATTGCCTCCTCAGCAGCCACCCTCCGCAAACATATTTAACATGTCGGTTGGCCCTCCTCCTCTATGCCACGGCCATCTGTAACTTTCTGTAGCCAAAGTATTCACATAGCGACTATTTTGTTTTCTTCGATGGGTGGGAAAAAGTTCAGGAGTTTCACCTCCTCCAGCCATCGTGTAGCACAGCTAACTCACTGACACCGAGCAACAACCAGTGGGGGAGGGTTGAGCCTTGCAGCTGCAAGCAGGGATTTCTCACTGCATTTATGGTACATAAAAAATAGCTAATACCTTAGGGATGGTAAGGCGGAATTTTTTTGTGGTTTTGTAACTGTGACATTTTCATACCACGGTATACCTTGAAACCACTTATCGGCACATGCCTTGTTACTTTCTGTTCTGTAACCCAAAATCAACAGAAAGGGACACATATAATGCCAAAAAATTCACAGGAAGTGACTGAAAATCAACACGTAATGACCTGAAATGGCCTAATATTACCTCGTTGCCTGGCATTGGCTGCCACTGATGGCCATAGAAATGGGAGGAGCTCGTTTGAAGTTTAAATAGATTGAGCGCAGCCAAACCAAACGTTATGTCACATGATATTTCGAAACTAAAATTATGTTTCAGGGTTCTAGGTAATACCCAGCACAGTAAGTAAGTATTCTTTCTGTGACTGAGCTTGTGACTCAAATTTCTTCTGTGTCAAATTGTCAATGAGAAGCAAGATGCTTGAGCCATGTTGATTGTGGCTCAATAATATAGTTAAGGTGGAACTTTTTCAGTAAGTAGATGATTTGGTCACGATTCTCCAGTTCAGTCCTCAAGTAGTTCCGCTACATCGCTCAGTGTTCAGCCGGTTTCAAGGTGACGTGCACACAATTTTATTTCCTGTATGTTTACACTCTTTTACAACTCAGTGCAAAACTGTTTTCGAGGCTGGACTCGCAAGACGATCGCATGTCGCAAACAGACTGGAGAGTATTCACCCGAGCTGCTACTCACACATATCCATAACTGAAAAATTGTGCAAAAAATTTTTGGGGTAAGTATTTGCCTCAGCGTAGTAGAAACCGAGGACGTAGTCAAAGGCAAGGATTCTGGCAGAGTGCGTATAACTCCATGGAAAAGAGCAGTCGAGACTCGTTGACTTTATCGTGCAACGGGATAGTATACGAAATTGAAAGTTTATCAGAGGAGGAAGTAAGTCCCGAAGAACATGATTTATCATACAGGTCAAAACCGTAGGCGGAGAGCGACATGGAAGCAACTAGGACTGCCGTTAACAGCGGACCTCATTCGCCTGCATTGTAAATATATTATATTTACGCCTCACGACTCCACACAAGCGCATGGATAGCAATTGAAAAACTAATAATTCATCCGAAAATATTGAAACTGGCATTTTTTTTCAGGTGCTCTTTTGACGACGCCGGGGCCAACAACGCTGGCTAAAGCCTTATCGTTTCGATTCCAGTGTCATTGTTTTAGCAACACGTCATTTGTCACTTGGTCAGAGCAGACAACAGAATACTTACTGGTGTCCTGACAAATTTTGCAACCCATCAAAAATTGCTACTTTGCGGTTCTGCGCATGCGTAACGTTAAAAATGGCCGTGAATGCAGCGATTCCAAAGTAAACACTTCAAACTTTCTATAAAGAAAGGAATATTTAATCAATCAATCAATCAAATTTATTTATATAGCCCTTTACAAAACCCGAAAGGTCCCCAAAGTGCTTTACAACAAAGACAAACATGGCACACAGTAAATAAAAGGCAGGAAAGTATTATACAATGACATTAGGAAGAAAAGAAAAGAAAAAAGAAACGAAACAACGCATCACGATTAGTCAGACAGCAAACAAAACAATAAAACAGATAAAATCCGAAAACATTAAAAACCCTAAGAAATAAAACCAGGCTAAACTAATCTTGGGGAAAGGCGAGTCTAAAAAGGTGTGTCTTTAAACGAGATTTAAAAAGGCCCAAATTTGTAGTGGTGCGGATTTCAGGGGGAAGACTATTCCATAACCTGGGTGCAGCAACCGCAAAAGATCGGTCTCCCCACTGTTTGAGTTTGGACCTTGGGACTTGCAAATAAAGTTGGCCGGTAGAGCGAAGACTCCTGCCAGAGTTACGGATGGTTAAAATTTCTGATAAGTAAGAAGGAGCCTGGCCATTGATAGAATAGATAGAAAACAAACAGTAAAAGTTTAAAATCAATTCTAAAATGGACTGGAAGCCAGTGGAGCGATGATAGCACGGGGGTAATATGTTCACGTCTAGGTGTATCTGTTAAAAATCGAGCAGCAGCATTTTGAACAAGTTGGAGACGAGAAACCGAGGATTTGGGAAGACCAACATAAAGTGCGTTGCAGTAATCCAGCCTTGAGCTTATAAAAGCGTGAATTGCTTTTTCCAGGTCGTGGCGAGTAAGAAAAGGCTTCACTTTGGCCAAGAGACGGAGCTGGAAAAAACTTGCTCTTACAACAGAACTAATCTGTTTTTCAAAGTTGAGCCTGCAATCGAATATCACTCCGAGATTTTTAACATGTGTTTTAAAAAAGGGAGCCAGAGTGCCAGGGTTGGGCTCAAGGGCATTTAACATAGAAGGTGTGCCAAAAGTAATATATTCAGTTTTGCTTTCGTTAAGATGTAAAAAGTTTTGCGCTAGCCACTGCTTCACATCAGATATGCACTCCATTAATTTAGTGAGAGCAGTTTGTTCGTTGGGTCTCAGGGGGAGATACAGCTGCAGGTCATCAGCATAAAAATGAAAAGAGATATTATGTTTTTTTATAACTGATCCTAAAGGTAGGAGATAGAGTGCAAAGAGAACAGGCCCTAAAATGGAGCCTTGTGGCACCCCACAAGACAGGGAGGTTTGTGAGGAGGAAAAGTCCCCAATCATTACTGAGAAGGTCCTATGTTCCAGGTATGATTTAAACTTTGATTTGATTTGATGATTTACTTAAGTTTGATCATGGAAAGACGTGTAGAAAAATTTTTTTCCTCAGACACATCCTACCATGTTAGCGGCACACAACAACTGCACCCTGCTGTCTCACTGTTAACTACTTCGCTGTGTCGTTAAGTATTAACTGACGCCATTTTCGTGTTGCACATGTATGTTTATGATGTATCTAGTTTAGTTAGCACCTTTGGATAACACTGAGCGTTCACCAGAATGTAAAAGAGGACTTTTTCAGCGCCACAAAAGCTGTGCGTGAAATAGCCTTTTGCTGGCTTTTTGGCCAACAGCAAAATTGGATTTAAACTGTGTTTTGTGCTTTTTTTGGTTCATTTTACAAACAAAAGACTACAGGTTGTGGCTCAGTGACATCCAATCCATCAAATTAATAAAGTTCTCCCCGACGTGATAGGGAGACTTCAAGTTAAAGCTGCAACTTGGTGAAAACCACTGAATATCGATTTATTTTAAACACGGTTACAATGATTATTATAAGGCTGTAGCTATTGATTATTTAAGTAATCGATTAAACTATCGATAAGTTCAAATAATCAAGTAATAGGACGATCATTTAATGCATTGCAAGATAATTTTAAGGGATGTAAAACAAAGAAACACGTGTATATGCCTGCAATAACATTTATTTTGACTTAGTAAGACTGCACTTGCAAAAGAGCATTAAATGCATTTTCATTTCACAAGAGCAATAAATGCATTTAAAATCAAATTAATTACCTGAGTTTAGCCTCAAACGGTGTTAAAAATAAATAAATAAATGTGGATCTAAGTACAAAAGAATAATTGTCTAACTTGCAGAGCAAAAGTCCGCTAGCTATAAAATGGTAAAGTTTTTTTTTTTTTTTTTTTTTTTTTTTACAAAGCTCTGAACAAACAGTACAGATATTCCCACAAAAAACGACTACATACTAGTATACTTTTAAACTACATAACGATTGCTTAAACAAACATATTAGCTTAAACATAAACTTATGTTGGTCTTAACAGGGAGCAACGGGATTTAGCCATGTTAGACGAGTTATGGCATATTCACTGTTGCACCCAAATTAATAAGACTAAATGCAACACTTTCAAAACAAACCATTACAACGTCACTCTAATTAACGAATCCTCAAAGCAGTAAAATTTGATTCAAAGCTTTTTTTCTAATCGAATGACTCGAGTTAATCAAATAATCGTTGCATGAGAAATAGGGTTGGGTTTGAGGTTTTTTTCCCCCCACCCGCTTGTTCCCTTCAGTGGCACTATTCACAAGCTACTGAGTCGGGCAGACAGGAAAAAATATATAACACAGCAAAATACTTTTCACTGAAATCTCTGAATTGTCGTGAGGTGTGAATTTGAGTGTGAATGGTAGTTTTGTTTATATGTACCATGCAATTGGCTAGCGACCAGCTTTGCCCATTTAGCTACCTTTTCAGCCACTGATTCTTAGCTCGTGCTACATCCATCAAGTCATATAGTGGTTTTCACAGTGGAGACTGTTTGTGTTGCTCTTGCATCTTTTCCACACTCTTGGAAGGCCTCAGGTGGGTTCTGCCTGGCTGGACACAGCTGCACTCCTTCCCCCTGTCGTCCATGCACCCTTCTCTCCATGTGACTACCTCCATGCTTTACTTTTCCTACTTTGCTCTCAGTCATGACTCACTGCTCCTGCATGTTGCTGTGACAACCGTCCCACTGCTCATGTTTGCACTCAGTTTCTCCTCTGTCCACTCCCTGCAGTTGCCATCGCTACGGGTTGTCCTGAAAGATGTTACAAAGATGAATTAATGCCATTCAGAGGACTAAAATGTGAATTACCTTGTCTTTTAAACAAGCATCTCAAAAACCCTCAGAATTGTACAAAATGATAACCTTTTTTAAGAAGTGGTGTGCTTCTTCAGTTTCATTTTGCACAAATATTCTAAAACACTATAGCGAAATTGTTTATCAGCATTTCACTATGTTCTCTCTTGTGGAACATTTGTGACATATAAAAATGAGAGAAGAAAAAAACTTTTTAGGGATTAATGCATTAAAAAAAGCACATAGTTGCAGAATTTACTAGATTTCTAGTTATGGGCCATTGCACTGTCAGCGCAGATTGCAGCATGTGAACACAGTTGCTGTTGGCAAACACACAACTGGTAAAACGTGTCACATCCACTTGCTTTCATGTGGCATGTTGTCGTTAACCTTTGCGTCACTAAAAATCCCTTTTGTCTTCTCCGCAGTTGCGCGGTTACAAAGGCAAAGAGGCGCTGGGTCTGCAAATCTTTATCGGCACAGCAGACGAGCGCATTCTCAAGCCGCATGCATTTTACCAGGTGCACCGCATCACCGGCAAGACCGTGACAACAAACAGTTTTGAGAAGATGGTCAGTGGCACCAAGGTCCTGGAGATGCCCCTGGAACCAAAGAACAACATGAGAGCAATGTGAGAATAAAATAAGACTCTTAAATTTCAGGTTCAATGTTTCTCAAGCTAGAGACTGAATAAAGTCAAAGAATCCAGACTCTAAACAAAAACGAGTGGTTTTCAAGTTTTGGCCGGCATTATTCAGTTCTGCTATTTTAATGTTAGCTAACTTTAGCCATAGACGTCACCATCAGTTGACAAGACAGCTCCTACAGATATTGCCCCAGGCCTTCCCGTAGGGGGCCGACCCAGACAGAACGTTGAGTTGCCTTTAACTGTAATAAATTTCAAGGTGCATTTTAACGTCAGATTTAGGTAGAAACAGGACGAATGTTTTACTGCATACAAGCAGGCGGGAGTGTCTCAAGAGTGATTTGGTCAAAGATTTAAGGTAATTAATATCTTAAATAGCACCATGCATGAACTTTGAAATGCTGTGGAAAAAAATCAAATGACAAAATTAGTGTAACTTTGGCTTGAAATATTTACGTAAAATGAATGATAACTGCCCGTTTTTTGCCTTTAACCAAGAATTTAGATTGTTTTACGTTCATATTTATAGAAATTCTGCGATTTACGCATTTATATACAAGAATTTTCAACTTAAAAAGCTCCTTTTGTGACGGCCGCCATGTTGGATTTAACTATAGCGTAACTTTGGCTTGAAATATTTACGTAAAATGAATGATAACTGCCCGTTTTTTGCTTTTAACCAAGAATCTAGACGGTTTTATGTTCATATCTATAGAAATCCCGCGATTTACGCATTTTCAAGAATTTTCAACTTAAAAAGCTCTTTGCTTTGTGATGGCCGCCATGTTGGATTACACATTGTTTTATATATATATACTGTATATATGGTCTACATACTAGTGTGTGTATATATACAGTGGGGAGAACAAGTATTTGATACACTCACAATGGGAAAACCCATTGGCAGTGTATCAAATACTTGTTCTCCCCACGGTGTATATACATATATATATATATATATACTGTATATATATATGCCGTGTATTTAGAAAAATGTTAATTTATCTTTTGTTGAATAAAATATAATGATTCGGCATGCTTTCCTCAAGTATTAAGTTTGTGATGAGAAAATTGAGTGATTTATTAGCTGTTAAATACTTGCGTCAAAATTGCACTAAATAAAAGAAAAAAAAAGTTGTATTTCTGGAAAAAACTTTTATGATCAGTTAAATATTGCTATTGATCCTGAAAATATATGTGATTATCGCTGTATTTGGTGATTTTTGTGTATCTAGTGTAAAATCTGAGAATTTTATAGCCATTTTAAGTTTTGTTATACTTACTGTATTATAAAAAATAAATAATCAGGATTTTATTATGGAATGACTTTGAATTTTTTATGCCGCTGCTCATGGTGACTCATATATGCCTAACGGAGGTGCCTGTTTTGGTTATAGGTCGCTAGCGGCTTTGGTTTTGAATTTTAAGTTTTTTTTTTTAAATAGGCCCCCTACGGATCGACCCTGTGTCCCGTCAACTGATAGTGAAGTCTATGCTTTAGCACCCTGAGACGCCAACATTTAACAAACAGTGCATACAAAACATTTTGTTTCGCAGAATCGACTGCGCCGGGATCTTGAAACTGCGAAATGCCGACATCGAGCTCAGGAAGGGCGAGACGGACGTTGGGCGAAAAAACACACGCGTCCGCCTCGTGTTCCGCGTGCACATACCTCAGCCCGGAGGACAGCACGTCTCCCTGCAAGTGGCCTCGCATCCCGTTGAGTGTTGTAAGCAAAATACAATAACACTCTTTGCTCTGCAATACTTTTTTGATCTTCCACTGACATTGAAATGAGTTCAGTGCGCCGCTCGATACTCAAAGATGTCTTTATGCTCACATGGCTGCGTGATTTACTATGTGTGTACCTGACTGTGTGAGTGCAGCTTGGCTGCATCCAAGTATGTGTACACAGCCTTATTAAAGCCTCGGGTGTAATCAAAGCTCAAACAAGAGCGTCTTTTTTATACCGCTTTGCTCGGAACGCAACATTCCTGTTTATGCAAATCATGACAGCAAAAATTCCCCTTAACTAGGCGTCGTTTCGTGTCAATTTCCTGTCGTCGCTACCTGTCTGCACGCGAGGCGTCGTAGTAGGCGTCCTCCTGGGTGCGTGAGGGTGCAAAGGTCACAAGGTTCCTTGCAAGACTTGCAATTGATGAACAGGAAGTTACAAGTAATACAGGATTAGATGTGACATTTTTTTAGCATTGATATGGCACCATTGTATGGAATGATATGATAATGAAAAAAGTAGGGATGTCCTGATCCTATCACGTGATCGGAAATTGGGCCGATCGCACCATTTTTCAGAGGATCGGAATCGGGTGTAAAGGATCGGGTTGTTAATTAAAAAATATATTGATATTTTTCTGCTTCATGCCTGTATAGCCTCTCACTCTTCCTCCTTATGCATTTAATCGTCAGCAGTACACTGGAGTTTGCTACTTAAAGTTAATGATGATTGAGAGGTTTGTAGCTTTGATCTGGCGAGTGAAGGTTCTGTAGCTCTAAGATCAAAGGCACAAATGTGTTATCGTTTAGTCAATCTCCGTCGTCTAGAGGCTGTTCTAGGCAGCCTGAGGGTCATTAAAGGGAACATCGGATTTAAAGACTTGTAGACTCTAAAAAGCCACAATTGTTCTCTTTTACTAAAATATTTTATTAGAAACACATAAAATATTGCCATTTATTTAAAAATCTATAATATTTAGTACATGTTTTGTCCTACAGAGGGCCCATGTTTTAAGTGCGCAATGGACGCTGGGGGTGATGACATAGATTGTCACTGTCTCTCGACGAATACTACTGGGTTACTGCAATTAGTTCTATGTGGCAAGACGTCCATAACATACGCTCATCTGTTAAAAGCGGCGAGTACTTACTATTTGTGTTTTTATTGAGTCTTTTATTACCTTTGATTGCCTCTAAATACTTTTTGCATGTGTTTCCCTCTAATGTTTTTAAGCATTGTGTTTTTTTGTGGTAGCTTTAAAGCAGATTGTTGATCTGTTGACCACATTAGTCATGTAGCGTATTTAAACCACCCTTATTTGATATTACTACATTTAAGTATTTTCTTAAGGCATCTTTAGTATGTTCTGTCTGTATGCGTATAAACAAAACAAGCTGAAAGCGCACTGTAGTACATTGGGTGTCAGATTCACCTCTTGTAGGTGTTTCGCCGGTGTAGCGCATTTTGGCAAACACCATTTTTTAAATTTTATTTTATTTATTTATTTATTTTGCTAATCTCGTCTCTTCCTGTCTTTCCTGTTCATTTTGCTTTTGCTGCCAGTTTTGTGAAATATCGACAGTGCTGTCATGCTCATTAATGTTCCTCTCACGTTCAAATTGAAAGGGTTGAACAGATGACATGTTTATGCCGCTAGAGTCATACTCTGGAATCCCGGCAGCATAACCATGTGACGTCACCGCCCTGCAACGTCAACAACAGTGGCGACCTACTGGTTAAATGTAGTTTACAAATTGTATAGAAAAAAAAAAAAGCAAAAAAAAAAAAAAAAACATCAATAGGAGTTTCAATATCAAATTAACTCATAATAACGTTTATCTTTTAAGAAGTACAAGTCTTTCTATCTGTGGATCACTTTAAGAAAGAAATTAGGCGCATATATACATTTTATACTCCGCAACACTCCTGGAAAAAGCGGAAGTGGAAGCACTGTACTGCAAAAAGTACTGTAACATGTTTGGAACTTTTGTTCAAAGAAAAACAAAACTTTTTTTCCCGGTATTGGATCGGGACTCTGTATCTGCATTTTCTCAAAATCAGGTGGCTCGGAAGCAAAAATATCGATCAAGAAGAATTTTCTGATATCATCATTTACCTAAATATTGGGTTTTTAAATACTATAGATATATCCAATATAAAACTATCAAAAACAATTATTACATTAAGTTTTGCATTAGTGTATCTTGCATATGCTAGTTCGCTACACGCTGTTAGTATACTCATTAATGTTTTATGCAATTATTGCAGTAACCTGATGGGCATTATTTCCTTCAAGGGTTGAAAACTCCTCATTATTAGGATATCTGATGTCTAATATGCTCAAACATGGTTCCCTTACAGCTCAGCGTTCAGCACATGAACTTCCAATTGTAGAGAAGCAGGACTCAGACAGCTGCTCTGTTCTGGGAGGCCAACAGATGATACTGAGCGGACACAACTTCAGCGCAGATTCCAAAGTGGTTTTCATGGAGAAAACGCAGGGTGAGTGGCACCATTTTACTTTCTTGAGTGATTTCCCACATTCGCTGGCAAGTTCTGCTGAAACCGCAATAAGAAAGTGACTGCTGACTCAGAAAGCCACTATTAAGCTCACATTTTGACCATATCATTTATCTGTATTACACTGAACCCATCACTTCCTTTGACCTTTTATCCATTAGTTGTCAATGTGGTTTTCAGAATCTATTGGTCTTTATTTTGACATGCTTTTATTGTATCTTTTTTTGCTGTTGTTTAAATGGCATAATGTTCCTTTGTTTCCAGTTTTTAATGCTGTATGAAAGCCATTAGTTGAGCTTTTGCTTTGTTGTTTTAATGAGCTTTTCACAGTGGGCGTACCAGCATGTAAAACAATAAATAGCAGGATGTGTAGGTTTTACAGGATTACACAAAAAATACATTTTGTAATCCGATGGTCTATAAGCCAAGCAAGAAGCCATTCAATTGTTGTGAGTCTTGATAAAGGTGTGGATATATTATTTTATTAGTTACTTATTAATTAGTATTATTATTAATATTATTTACATTTTTGTTTGCATTATGGCAAGGGTAGAAGATAAAAAGTGAATTTTGGAAATTTACAATTCTGTATTTTTTTTTTTATCCTTCAAAGTTTTTGTTTTTTTTATCTGTGCAACTTTCTTAAAGGGGAAGTTCAGAATTTTAGTCGCGAGTTTGAGTTAGCGAGGGTTTAATTAGTCGATGGAGTTTATTTCAACAAATTCCATGTAGTTTATTAGTTTTTTGTTTTTTTCAGTGTTTCGGAGTGGCTAGACTAGCGCGAGTCAATGGGCCCGTCCTAGCATGCCAATAAAAAAATGATACAGATCTACAAACACATCCAACAAAGTCAAATAAATTCAAAATGTAGATCATTGTTCCAAGCACACATGAAAAACATCGATGACCAATGCAATCAATAGTGTTGGCTATGTTTTCAGGGTAAAGTTTTTAAAACTCACCATTGCATGTCAATAATTGCTGTATCAACAGCAACAGAGCTTTGTAATCCAGAAGCTCTGCAGAGGAGCAGGACGGAGTGGTATTCATACCTGTCAAGTTGTACGATTTCGAAGTAATTTGTACAAGTGAGCACTGATTTTTAAATGTGTACGCCGTACATTCAATATCTGTACGTTTTTCGTGCATTACGCTTTTTTTTCTCCGTTCGTATTTTGTCACCATTTCGGCAACGAGACAATGCACCGAAAAGGTGTGTGCTACTATGAGTTTCTACGTTGGTTAAATGACGCAAGAAAAGTCAGAGACACGGAGAGAGAAGAGCAGGAGTTGGAAGGAGGGAAGAGTGTTGTGACGCTGTTGCAAACGCGATGCTAGCCTAGGTGGCTCCAGTATTTCCTGACTGTAGCCGACAGCCTACGCCGATTTGATGCCACGCTAGAAATCACATCCATATAGACCTAGATGCGAAATGACATACTGGGCGGCGTTAGTAAGCAGCTGCCATCTTAATGCAGTAGACTTCTCAGAAAGGCACTGTTGTAGTGAAGCTTCCTAGCGAACCTAAGTAACTTTTTATCTAAAACACTTGACTAAAATACTTGGCAAAATCTTGACTTGAATCAATCTTTAAATAATGAAACAGTTTTAAAACTTTTACATGCTGAAAGCAGACAGAATTTGTAACTGTAATTCATTACTTTTTTTTTAAGTAAGATCAACAACACAACACTGGTCATAAAGATGCAGTCTGCAGAATGAAAAGCTATGCTGTGTTGAAAGCGGAGATTTTATTCTGCCAATTTGTTGCCAAAAACATTTTGCCTGCAACTATTACTGATCACTTCTCGGAATTAGCAAAAGAAATGTTCCCTGACTCAAAGATTGCATCGGTAAGTTCATTTTATCAATTGACCTTTTTCATTTATAATTGGACACGCTAACGAACTACCTTCAAGTCAAACTGAATTGCAAGCTGAAGTGCCATGAAGTGCAGCAATCAAAAGACATGGTAGAAATTGCCAAAAGTGCTACATCCAATTATAACAAAAGTCACTGTCAAATTTTAGTACTCATGAAGAAGATATTGATTGTTCTTTGATTGCACCAGGTTATAAATGACAATATTACCAATAAATTTATATTATTTTAAAAATTGAGTTTTTTTTTGTTTCATATTGCAATATACTGTATATATAATATAAAACAGTATAACGCTAACGCTATATAAAACGTTGTGAGATTAGCCACCAATTTGTAACGTCACTATTTGTAAGATTGCCAATGACCTCGGGTTGACAGGTATGGTTATTACATCGTTTTTTTTTTTTTTTCATTGCTGATTCTTTATGTCGTAACCGGCAGCAAATAACCAGTTTATATTGTTCCCCGTTCTTCATAAAGAATTTGTGGAAACTTTCATTTTCCCGTTTCTTCTGTTTCCACAGCCTCCAAATGCACATTTCGTCATGATACGGGCCGTCATTTAACTCAGCAGAATGATGGTGAATTCGAGGAAGGTGGGAAGTTAAGAGTTTCCAACCTCCAATCTGAAAAAATATTATTGGAATGCCTCCACTATTTGATCTCTTACGAGAAGGCAGGTTTGCTGTCTTCTGATGGAGAAAATGAAAAAAAAAAAAATTGTCACGATCAGGCATCTTTTCTGTTTACATTCGCTTTGAACGCTTCGAGGTCACAACTGGTATCCTCTGAGCGGGATAAGTCCGACTTCCCACCTGCCTCGAATGCAGAACGAGCACGAGAAGCCGAAGCACTCTTTTCTGTTGTGGTCGTATTACGCATCTTATAAAAAATAGTCCTGCAGAATGAAATGAATTACGGCAGTCTTTTGTGACATTGTTTTGGCCTCATCGGTGTTTTGGAGCAATGATCTGCACTTTGAATTTTATTTGACTTTGTTGGATGTGTTGGTAAATCTGTATCGTTTTTTTATTGGCATGCTAAATTGGCCCAATTGACTCGCGCTAGCTTCGCCACTCGGGAGCCCTACAACTACCAAATAACTTACAAACTGCATGGAATTTTTGGAAATCAACTCCAGCAACTAATTAAACCTCCGCTAACTCGAAGATTAAGCCCAAAGTCAAAAATTCTGAACTTGTGGTTTTTTTTTTTTTTTTTTTTTTTGTCTGTTGGTCTGTTTTTACCATTAGTTTGGAATCTCTAGTATTGCCAATTGGGCATTAAACCAGGGATGTCCCAATCTGATCACGTGATCGGAAATCGTGCCGATCGTGCCATTTTTCATTGGATCGGAATCGGGTGAAAAAGATCGGGTTTTTAATTCGAAAAATATGTTTTTCTGCTTCATGCTCATACAGCCTCTCACTTCCCTCCTGCTAGCTAACCAGTGCATCCAAACTTGTTTTTTTCTTGGTCACCAGCAGTGTTTGGTACTTAAGTTAGGAAGATTGACAGGTTTGTAGTTTTGATCTAACAAGAGAAGGCTCAGTAGCTCTACTATCAAAGGCGCGAATGTGTCAATCATCGTTTAGTTTGTTACACACCAGTCTGTGGCAACTCATTCAAGTGACAGGCTGTTTTCTGCAGTGTGAGCGAATTTGAGTGGACTCACTCAATGAAGCATTTAATAAAGACAAGCATTTTCTGAGTTAGTCTTGTTAAAAAATGATTCACATATGAAGGCTCACGGTGAGACATTGGTTAGCATGTCCACCTCATAGTTCTGTGCGCCTACATTTTGTGTTGGTGCCCCTGAAAAAAAAAAAGTGGTGCAACCAATGCAAAAAGTAAGTATGGAACCTTGGCACTATATATTGCAATGTTAATTTTTTACACCACCATTCAGCCCTAATTTATATATATATTTTTTTGCTTATTAAAGGCTAAAAAATAACCAAATAATCCAGAAATACAATGGCATTGCCAAAAGATACTGTATATACGTTTTATTCTCAGCAATATTCCGGGAAACAGTAGAAGATGAAGTACTGTAAAACATACAGTACTCTAACAATTTTTTGAACTTTTGTTCAAATAAAAACAAAACCATTTTGTTCGGTATTGGCTCGGAACTCGGTATCGGCAGATTCTCAAAATCAGGTGACTTGGGTTTAAAAATACGTGATCGGGACATCCCAATATAAGTATAAAAAGGGTAGTTTTATTATGGCACAGAAGTCAATCCATCAAATCAAAAGAGGTCATTAAATGATGAAGTTTATAGAAGATTGGTTGAAAATTGCAGAAATGATGAGGTGGAGTCGAGCGGAAACTAATTCATGTCAGCGAGAAGGTTTTTATAGAGGTAAAGAAATATAAAACTTGCATTTCATTGGCTACATGGAGCTGTAAAAACCACAAAAGTCAAAATAATATTTTTAAATGGGAGAGGAAATGCTTTCGCTGAATGTTCTGAGCTCCCGTTTTCACTCTCGTGTTGTATTGGTTTTAAAACATACTGTCTCCTCACCCTTAAAGTTTTAATCTTTGGGTTAAATCAGTGCACTGCAAAAATCATTCCCTCCTAAGACTACAACAGCCCAATGAATCCTATTCCAGGCTGTCCCTAGTCACCCACCCATCGGGTTTCCCTGCTGCTGTTACGAAATGTGGCAGTCACGTCACGGGGAGTAAGGCCGACATGGAAAAGGAAATCTTTCGGAAAAGGATTGTTAGTGTTTTGGAGAATTTCAACATTGTGGACGGGTATAACTGTGAAATCCCTCAGAATAGGAGACAGCTGCGTTTGTCTAGAGCTCCTGCCGCTTGTGCGATGTCACTGCCCACCCTTCTGATTTCCACTTCCTCTCATAATCATGTCCAGAGGGGTGAACTAATGTCAGGGTCTCCCTTAGAGTGGATTTGAAACACAGTGTAAACAAACACAAGTGCCAAGAGAGCAATCATTGAGGAGTGGAGTGAAGATGATGGTAGAAGTTTGGCAACGTGTGTGGAATCTCTCGCACCCCCAATGAGTTTTCCCCCTTCTGACTCAATCAAGCCGTGTGTTTTTAATTAGCACACTGACAAAAGGGTTTCCCAGCTACGGGAACATTATAAATTATTGTAGAAGCATCAGATGTCAATTCACGTGCTGGCATGTTTATGCTCTCTATTTTCATCGGATGACCGTGATGTGGCACAGTGGCAGCCAAAATGTGATGTAATGTATTATGTAGCACTTGAAAAGGTTTATGGATTTTCTGCTAGCTGAACGGCTGTGAGGAAAAACTAGTTGGGGACTGGGCAGGGTAGGAGCGGTTTAGTATTGGTCCATGGATGCTGCCCGTTTTTATGATCAGGCAGCACACTGAGCAGTTTTGATTACATGTAATTGCACACTTGATAGATAAATAGACACTCATGTAACCCAACAATACATTCATTCATTCATTATTTACCTTGAAAAATACCAATCTGTAGTAACAAATGAACCTGCTTTGGTGTATTTCACTTTTTTCCACTTTGTGTGTGGCTATCTTATGTACAGGACACCTTTGCTAACAATTTGGCCTTGTGAGTGGTGAGCACTCCAGTGAAAGTGTCTTAAAAACACATACAATTACCAAAGTTAAAATGTAACCGTTACATTGAAAAGACCAATAATAACCTGCTATTTTACCTTTCAGATGGGATGCAAATTTGGGAAATGGAGGCGACTGTGGACAAAGACAAAAGCCAACCTGTAAGTGGATGACATCACAGTACGAGACACACACAAAGTCTGAAGTTTTTTAATAGTTGCTGTTGTCTTATAGAGCATGCTGTTTGTGGAGGTACCGGCCTACCGTGACTCGTCCCTTTGCCATCCTGTCAAAGTGACCTTCTGTGTGGTCAACGGGAAGCGAAAACGTAGTCAGCCTCGTCATTTCACCTACACACCGCTGGCATGTAAGCTCAGTAACATATGACAATCTCAGCTTTCTGAATTTATGAAAATTATTTAGAGTGAGGCTGTGTGTTTGCGTGTGTGTAAATAAATATGATACAGTCGTATGAAAAAGTATCTGACCCTTTTGGAATTTTTTACATTTCTGCATAAAATCACTATCAAATGTGATCTGATCTTTGTCAAAATCACACAGATGAAAAAACAGTGCTTTATCTAAAACCACCCAAACATTTATAGGTTTTCGTATTTTAATGAGGATAGTATGCAAACAATGACAGAAGGGGGAAAATAAGTAAGGGAACCATCACATTTAATATTTTGTGCCCCCCCCCCCCCCCTTTGGCAACAATAACTTCAACCAAACGAGTTCTTGTAGCTGCAGATAAGTCTGGCACATCAATCAGGACTAATCTTGGCCCAGTCTTCCCTACAAAACTGCTGTAGTTCAGTCAGATTCGTGGGATGTCTGGCATGAATCGCTGTATTTAGGTCATGCCACAGCATCTCAATGGGGTTCAAGTCTGGACATTGACTTGGCCACTCCAGAACGTGTATTTTGTTATTCTGAAACCATTCTGAAGTTGATTTACTTCTGTGGATCATTGTCTTGTTGCACCCATCCTGTTTTTAGCTTCAACTGTCTCACAGATGGCCTCAGGTTTTCCTGCAAAACATCCTGATAAACCTTTGAATTAATTCTTCCATTAATGATTGCAAGTTGTCCAGGCCCTGAGGAAGCAAAACAGCCCCAAATCATGATGCTCCCGCCACCATGCTTCACGGTGCATATGAGAAGTTGATGTTGGTGAGCTGTTCCATTTTTTCTTCACACATGAGGCTGTGTGTTACTCCCAAACAATTCAACTTTGGTTTCAGCAGTCCAAAAATATCTTGCCAAAACTTGTGTGGAGTGTCCAAGTGCCTTTTTTCAAACATTAAACGAGCAACAATGTTTTTTAGACAGCAGTGGCTTACTCTGTGGAATCCTCCCATGAACACCATTCTTGGCCATAGTTTTACATATACAGTAGTTGATGTGTGCACAGAGATATTGGACTATGCCAGTGATTTCTGTAAGTCTTTAGCAGATACGCTAAGGTTCTTTTTTACCACTCTGAATATTCTGCGGTGAACTCTTGGGGTCATCTTTGGTGGACGGCCACTCCTTGGGAGAGAAGCAACAGTGCCAAACTCTACATTTGTAGACAACTTCTCTGACTGTCGATTGATGAACATGCAGACTTTTAGAGATGGTATTGTATCCTTTCCCAGCTTTATTCAAATCAACAATCTTTGATCGCAGGTCTTCAGACAGCTCTTTTGACCTAGCCATGATGCACAACAGACAATGCTTCTCATTAAGACAGTTCTTACCAGGCGCATGTTTTATAGTGGGCAGGGCAGCTTTAAACTACTCATCAGTGATTGGGCACACACGTGACTTCAATTGTTTGGTAAAAATGGGTTCCAATTGCTCTTTAAGTCTCCTTAGGCAGAGGGTTCACTTACTTATTTTACCCCCTTCTGTCATTATTTGCATGCTATCCTCATTAAAATATGAAAATCTACACATGTTTTGGTGGTTTTAGATAAAGCAGACACTGTTTTTACATCTGTGTGATTTTGAAAAAGATCAGATCACATTTGAGGGTGATTTTATGCAGAAATGTGAGAAATTCCAAAAGGTGCAGATACTTTTTCATACCACTGTATACATGCATACACACACATATACTCAGCATCCCTCACTGCAGCATTGAGTACAGTATATGAAATGTAATGCTTGCACTTGTATGTTGATTGCTTAACTTCCATTCTGTATTTTTGTATAAACATCAAGTTTTTACTAACCATGCCAGACCTTTTTTAACAGCGGGCCACATTCAATTATTTCGCTATGATCGAGGGCCGGTGTTCTGCCAAAATCTGCTACATCGGCGAAACATCTACATTAGTCGAATTTGACACCCAAAGTACTACCGTGCGCTCTAAACTTGTTTCGTTTAGATGCATACAGGAATAACGTAATAAAAAAATGCCTGCAGAAAATACTTAAATGTAGTTATATCAAATAAGGACAGTTTAAATACGCTAGGTGACTAATGTGGTCAACTGCTTCAAAGCTAACACAAAAAAGCACAATGGTTAAAAGTATGAGAGGGTAATACACGCAAAAAGTATCTTTGAGGCAGTGAAAAGGTTCTAAATAACTAAATAAAAACAAAAATAGTGAGCACTCGCCGCTTCTAACCGATGTGCGCATGCGTGTGGATGCATGAGCAAGCGCGTTGAGCATTGTGTAGGACATTTCGCTGCGTAGTAAGGAATGGCCGAACACCGGTCCAACAACGACTTATTTGTTTTTCGAATTAATTACCCTTCAATGATGGGAAAAAAACAGATCATAAATTTGAATTACTGGTGACTTATTCAATCACATGAGTTCTATGTCATAATGTTTATTATTATTTTTCTCCAAAATGATGCAATAAACTGTGATCAAAATGCAACAAACTGTGACGAAGTGCGCTTTCTGTAGATTTTTGTGAATGCAATGCATACAAAAAGAAAGCGATAACATTCGCTTTTGGTCAAAAGCACTCTCTCACAAGATAACCATTCGTGTCTTTGTTTAGCGCCATCCATCAAGACCGAGCCCCTAGATGAGTATGACTACAACCGCTTGAGCTTTGCCATGCCCCCAATCATGGGCATCCTCCCTCATTCCCACTACCACAACACACACATACTCCACCCCGATCACAGCCTTGTTTCCAACATGGCCTCGTGCCAGCGCCTCGGCTCCAGCCTCCCAGGCCAAGAATCCCACTTCCCGAACCAGAGCCCGGCCATTGTCTTCTCTCGTGCAGGGAAAAGCCTGAGCAGCAGCCCGGCGGCCTATCAGCACACTGTGCCGTTGACCCCCGAACCCCAACGTTCCGTCCTGGTTCACACAGGCTCTCAGGCACCACCTGCTGACACAATGAGTGCTGGCAAGCACACTTCTATCATCCAGTTCTCCCCCACCAACCAACACCTGCTTCGTGCAGGCGACCAAGCGCAGCTTGACAACAGTCCCATCGTTTTTTGCGATGACTACTCTCCACAGGGGACCCACCGGTCTCCGCCCACACCCGGGAATGCCCCTCAGCAATACCCAACCGTGATTCAGCAGCAAACATATGTTGACAAGGAGCAGCAAAAAGACAGAGCACCTCCTGGTGGGACACCAACAGACAGAGCCAGGAGGGTGACGGTGAAGGAGGAGAACCTGGATCAGGCCTACCTAGATGATGGTGAGTGTAAGTCAGTATTTTTACATACTCTGAATGCGTGTGGTAGCTTTTATCAACCAAGATACAGATGGCTTTCTTTGCTCCATCCCAAACAATCGAAGGATATTTACAAAATCATCGTCGTCTCCTACAAGGAGACGGTGTGATCAAACAACTCATTCTTTTCGAACATGAGGTGTAATGATACACCACCCGAGGTGGAAATACCACAGATTATGACTCATATGTTTGTGCTTCGGCCTGTCCACCCTATTACCCCCAACAGAATTAATGTTGGGCCACATCCAGCAGCTGGCGGGATGTGCTACTTCCTATTTTAGGTTAAAGGGTTCTCTAAAATTTGTTGGAGATTCTTCCTATTAAGTCAGGTGAGATGTTAGCATGTGAATGACTTCTTCGTTTTCGTTTAAAAGCAGGGGAATAAAAGTGTTGCTCTGGACCACCGACACATTGATACTGTTATGATGTAAAAACAACTTCCATGGCAACCATTGTCAAAGCGCGGAACGGACTGCGTGGGAGAGCCGGGGAAAGCCTCTTTGTTTGTTGTATTTGGCCGGGCTTCTCCTTGGCCTCATATCCCCCTACACCCCCCCTCCCAGATCCTGCGGGGGAACCCACCAGAGCATTAGCTTTTTTCCTGACCGCAGAATTCTGCCAATCTGGCTCCAGAAATTCCTGTTTGCAGCTGCTGTACTCCAAAAATTCAGCACGATGCGTGTAAGATAGAGTCGAGGGTGGAGGGTCATTTTTTGGGGAAAGGAAAGGGTTGTGTGTGGGGGTGGGTGAGTTTATGTGTGTAGTCAGTGGAAAATATTAAGCTAGCAATGGAATTTGTGTTTTTTGGATGGTGATTTCTGGGTATCCCTCCACAGTAAACAGCAACAGGCTTGTGACTTGTTAAATTAACACTTGAGAGAACACTTACTCTGTTTGATTCCTGCCTTCAAGTGGGTAAAAGCCAAGTGTGTCTACGGGTGTTTGTTCAGCTTTAGTTTTTACATATTTTCTGGTGTTACTGTTGTGGCAGTAGTTTTTGCGTTGAAAAGAGTATCATAGCTAATTTCAATTTGCCTCCAAAATGAGGGAAGCTGTATGCTTATGGCAGTGCTGTGTGTGACAAGTTTCTGCAATATTTCATGTTCATCCCATGTGTCCGAACTACTTGGACATTTTATATTTATACTCAGTGATTATTTCATGATTTTAACAAACCCAAAATTATATATAAATCGGACTTAATTTTTGCATAACGGTTATCTCGAATAAAATGATCATGATTGGTAATATTAACACCATCAATGATAAACGAACCGTACAGTTTATATTACTGGTGTGACAAAGCATGGAAATAGTGATATATCGTGATATTTTGTATCCCAAAACGTTATCGATATGCTCCTGTCAAGAATCGAGATACCGTTTTATGAAGGTGTCAATGTTAAAAAAAAAAAAAATGCAAGTGATGGCACTCGACGCCCAATCCATTTAGACTGCGAACGTTGGTTCATTCAAAACCAGAGCATTCACAGTCATTCGGTCCGATTTTCGGGGCATTTACAGGTCACTTGCTGTTCATTTTAGGGCATTTACAGGTCATTTCCTGTTGAGTTTTTGTCACTGCCTATTTATTTGAGTGATTCCTGTTTATTTTGAGTTACAGAACAGGAAGTGACCCATAAAGTACCCCAAAATCAACAGGAAGTAACTGAAAATCGACAGGAAGATGACCTTAAATGGCTCAAAATTTCCTCATTGCCTGGCGTGGGCTGTCACTGACGGCCATAGACGTTCAATCTGTTTGTAGTGGGAGGCCGTTCGCTGCCAACACACAGCCAAAGGAGGAAAATTGTGTTTTTCTGTTTATTAGTTGCTTGCAGAATATCCTAGAATGATTTCCTGACCAATGTATCGATTATCGTTGTATCGCCATATCGTCAGATCATCGTTATCGTTAGCTTTGTATTGCAAATCGTATTGTTCCCACTCCTAGTTTATATCAATAGGGCTAGATATTGCGGCTTAAAATGTATTTTGATATGAACCAATATGGCAAAGACGTATTGCAATACACATTTTAATATAATTGGCAGTGCTTGTCAATTTTTTTCTTTGTGTCAATACTAGAGATAGACCGATTATCGGCTGGACCGATTATCGACGCCAATATTTGGAAATTTGACGTGTATTGGTACAGGCCGATATGGGAAAATCCATTTAAGACTGTTTTTTTTTTTCAGCTCAGATGCAGCCTCTTTTCTCTTCTGCCTGCTGTCTCTTGCACTAGTATTCATCCCATCCTCTGATTGGTTAAATGGTAATGGTAAATTGAGTTACACTTGTATTGCGCCTTTCCACCTTTTTAAGGCCCTCAAAGCGCTTCACACTATATCCTCATCTATCAAGTGGTGCCACAGCACCAGGAGCAACGTGGGGTTTAGTATCTTTCTCAAGGATACTTAGACAAGTCGAATCGATGTATATACCTATAGAGTCATGTCAAAAAATTAGGACACTCCATTAAATATTCAGTTCTTTATCAAGAAATGTTCACATATCAATGTCTGAGCTTGATCTTCTGGAAAAGAAAATGAATTAATTGCAGATAACCCAAAAAATTAACATTGTTTACTCATAATTAAACCAAATTTATCAACAAAAATGCATATTCTAACTGAGGAAAAAGTTAGGATAAGCTACCACCTAATAGCTTGTGTTACCCCCTTTCACTGATATAACTTCAGTGAGACGTTTTTGTAGCCATCTACAAGTCTTTGACATCGGTCTGAAGAAAGTTTTCCCCACTCCTCAACGCAGAATCCTATCAAAAGAGACTATCTATATACATAATCCATGTGCGTGTGTATGTATATATGGACCACACTTAAAAATCGTTAGGGCGATGTGACGTGTGATAGTAGCATAAATATTGTTTGAATCTACCATTTTGCTCTTTTCGTATTTAGCTTTTGACAAACTATGAAACATTTGGGGGCTTTCTGTCATTTTTTTTTTTACATGTGGGAATCCACATTCTGGTGTTTATTCAATTTGCGTAGTGTCAACTGTCATTTGTCTGAGGTATCACAACTGTCAGTGTTAGATGAAAGTCAGGTTTTTCCTCTTTGGTGCAGTACGTAAACCTGGTATGTCTCTCACTCCTACTGTTTCCAGCCCACACACGTGTTCGCATGCTGCATGCGCTTGTTCAAACTAGACAAATTGTTGTCTAGTTTGAGTTTCTTCATGTGTGTTAGTTGAAAAGAAGCAGGAAAGTGGGGCTATGGAACAAAATGGTCAGAGGCAGTGAAGCAGATGAAATGCTTCAATCAGGTGAAGATTGGAGCGGTCGTGGGAGATAAAGCACACAGTGACGGCTTGGATGCACATTAATCTCAGCACATGCAAGAGTGTTGTAAGGCCACACTGCACGTGTAGGGTCTTTAAGGGATTGTTTACATTTTTACTTCTGTCAATGATGGTGAGTTAAAGTATTCCTTAATGTGGTCCTCTCAGATCTCTTCCTGTCCCTTCAATGGTGGGCTCCAGATTATATTTTTTGAGATCATGCGTCTACTCATTTTCTTGTGTGCACCAGCACAGTAGTGAAGCTCAAATTCTTGACATCACATTCAACGTGGTTTTACATGTTCACAAATAAGAATGTTTGTGTTCAAGCCATGTTCTTGGGAAGGATTATATAGACTTGAATTTAGCCCGATATAATTTTTCCTTTGCGATATTGTAGGTAGCCCACAATAAATAGGTTTAATATAATATGTTTGCTATTCACAGCAATTGCAGTGCACCATCTGTTTTTCATCCATTGTTATCACCACTGCCTATGTAACTTAGGCCATGTCTCCATGTAGCAGGGTGTATGGCAAAAATAACTTTTTCTACGATTTGGCCTCTCATCCACACGCACATTTAAACAAGGGTTCTTAAAAACGCCTTCCAAAAAAAGATGTGCGAATTCTGTTTTTGTGGCTCCATCATGTGGACACAGATAACTGAAGATTTAACTGTGGAAATGTCACTGACTGCGACAAACTTTGTCCCTACGTCTCACATGAGACCAATGTTTACATTTGTAGTAAATTAGACAGGTGCTTTTTTGCTCACATTGATTTACACAATCTTGCAATGCTTCGTTTTGAAGAACACATGCGAAGGATTGTGGTATTATGGACAGTTATTTTTCGCGCTTTGTTATGAATGTACTTAAAAATGAATGAATGCGGTTGGCCGTGGAAGCTTTTTTTTTTTTCTACAAACGTGCTGCCGTGGACGTAATAATTTTTTCTGACGCATTGGGGCAGGATTTTAATAAACCCTGCTGGGTGTAGAAATGGCCTTACTGTAGCTTGCATATACAGTATTTTTTATTTAGTACCACCTGAAAAATTAGAATAGCAAGTAAAAGTTTTGGCAATTTAACAACAAACAAAAAAACCAACAACCAATTTTAATGAGTTATTACACACAAATTTACATATCTTAAGCATTTCCTTGTTGTAACTTTGCTAAAGGTGAAGATTTTTCAGCTTATCAAAACCACAAACCCACAAACTCAGAAATTTAGAATACTGTAAAAAGCTTCAGTTTGGTACATAGTTAACACATGGGTAATTCAAAAGGGTGCTGAGCTTTTATACACACAAATTTACATATCTTAAGCAGTTCCTTGTTGTAACTTTGCTAAAGCTGAAGATTTTTCAGCTTATTAAAACCACAAACCCACGAACTCAGAAAATTAGAATACTGTAAAAAGCTTCAGTTTGGTACACAGTTAACATACATATATTGTGTCTGTTGTTTAACCCAAGACAGGCTTAGACTTCAATGTAGCATATGTTGATTGACAGCAGAGGTGGGTAGAGTAGCCAAAAGGTTTCCTCAAGTAAGAGTTGCTTTACATCAAAATAATATTACTTAAGTTAAAGTAAATGTAGTATTCCAAAAAATGTACTCAAGTTCACGTAAAAAAGTATTTGGTGAACAGAATACTCAAGTAATGAGTAACATTGTAAGTGTTTACGATGTTTGAGTTATCTGTATAAACTGTTATTATTATACTGTACCTTAACATATTGCAAAACCACATTAAGCCCCCCTCCAAAAAAAACAACAACAGTGAATTCCGGCAAGAGAAAAAACTTGTACAGAAATTAAGCATTATTTATCCAAAGACCATGAGTTCCCTCTAGAGGAGAAAACGTTTCCTTTTATGAAACTAAAACAGGGGTGGGCAAACTGGTCCTCGAGGGCCGCAGTGGGTCCTGGTCTTTGTTAAAACCAACTCAGCACAGGCAGTTTAAACAATGAGGTTTCAGCAGAAACAAGAAGCACCTGACTGCAATCAACTGATTGGACTTGTAAAGCACCAGATTGGTGAAAAGGTGTCCTCTTAATGGGTTTGAACAAAAACCCGCACCCACTGCGGCCCTTTGTGGAATAGTTTGCCCACCCCTGAACTAAAAGGATCATATCTCTGCTTTTCCATGGTTAATTGCTGGCAAATAAAAACTGAGAAAGAGATTGCCGTCAACATGACTCAAAAGCGCGGATTTGAATCCACGCTTTCGAGTTGTGTTGACGGCAATGTCAGATACTTTAATTTTTTACGGTGCTTTAAAGACTCCACATGATTGAACAGGCCAGAATGATCATAGAACAGCAAGCTTGAGTCTGATTGGTATAATGGAGTCATGTAATTATTGTTGCAGCTTCTCATTGGTGAAACAGGTTGAGCCACTGTTGGCGTGTCTGGTAAAAAAAAAAATTAGTAAAATCAAATATGTAGAAAAAATCGGGAAAAATGTAACAACTAGTGCAGCCTAAAGTAGCGGAGTAAGAGTAGCGTTTCTTCTTCACTATCTGCTGACGTAAAAGTAAAAAGTATGGCTTAGTAAAACAACTCTTAGAAGTACGTTTTTCCTCAAAAAGTTACTCAAGTAAATTTAAAGACCAAATGTGAAGTAATTTCATAAAATGCCAAATAGGGTCACAATTAATGTAATTAAACATTGTCCAACAAATAAAGCATGAAAAAATAATTTATATGTTGTATATTTGACAAAATAATCGCGTTTCCGAAGTTCGAGCCTGAAAGGGGACGAACCCGGAAGTGATACGTCACACCGAGAACAGCGATGGCAGCGCTCCATACGGCTGCCATACAAAGCCCTTGCAACAATAATTCAAACAGCGATATAAGTGATAGATCAAGCGCAAGTGAGGAGATCCAAGTTTTTGAAGAGTTGGAGGAAGAGGAGGAGGTTGGAATTTTATGTTGGACCGTACATGTATTAGCCAGACGCTAATCAGGATGCAAAGAATGTGCCCAGACTACCTGACATGGAATGTAGACAAGATTCATCGAGATTACAAGATTGGTAAGCTATAGGCTGTTATTATTTTTATGATTTGAAGCATGTCAGGTAAATAAACCACCTACTAGTGCCTGGGATAAAAGAAAAGTTTTGACGAATCCCCGATCATGTTGTGAAATGAACAGTTGAAGCTAGCGACGTTAGCTTTTATTTACCTGACGTGTTTCGGCGAGCACCTCCGCCTTTGGACCCTCTGACGAAGGCGGAAGTGTTTGCTGAAACATGCTGAAAGTTTTGACGAATTTATAAGTGTAGGCAAAATGAACTCAATACAACTATGATAGGGGATTGCCACGAGTTAGCTTTCGGCTAACGTCGCTAGCTTTTGCTGTTCATTCAACAACACGATCGGGGTTTTGCCTCGAGTTACCTTTCGGCTAACGTCGCTACCTTCTACTGTTCATTCCACAACAGGTGGCAGCTCTGCTTTGACAAAGTCATCCATCATCTATCCAAAAATCACACTTACTTTTTTGCAAATCCTTGATCATAAGCAGACCGGTTGAGGAAGCAGGCATCTTCGAAGTGTTTGTAGCAGAGAACACTACTCGATGATGGCGTGAAATTAATTCGCTTTATTCGAACGAAAGATGTCCATTTACGTGCCCTGCTGTCCTTTGGACACTCATACAACTTTTCTTTAGATTGAGAACAATACATCGCCACACACTGCCGTGGCATCTTACCGAGAAGCAATGCAACAATACTGTTCTATGGCAGACTTCCCTCACAGTTCTCTGTGTGACGTAATTTCCGAAGATTGTCGAAGAAAAGCATTTTCGCTGTCAAGGGCGTTGCTATGGGTTAAACAATCTGAATCTGGAAGGGTTGCGTTAAAAAAAAAAAAAAAACGAAAATATGCTTATAATTGTTTAGTTATAATTATAAAATATAAATATAGTTATAATTGTTTAATTATTCAAAAACATGGTTGGCCAACCTTACTTCACATTTGGTCTTTAATGGAGTAAATGTAACGCTTGACTACCCACCTCTTGTTGACAGCATACTATAGTATCGTTACAATATAGTATAGTCCCATTTTTTTACATGTACCTTAGTAAAAAGTTATCTACATGCGACCGGTCTGGCATGTACCCCGCCTGCTGTCCAAAATCAGCTGTGGTTGATTTTTGCTTAGCCACAACCCTAGTCAGAGCAAGCAGTAAAGAAAATTGGTGGAATTTATGACACACATCCAATATGCTGTCATTCATTCTTCACTCACATACACCTCTTCCAATGTGCTTTACACCTCTGCCGTGCAAGCATGAAAGTACACAAGCAAGTTAATTCCATCTCTCAGCAGGCGTCTGCTTCGACTTGACTCGGCGACTGTGCAGGTCAGAGCTGTCTCCGACTCTCTGCCCACTGGCACCGGTGTCAGGTGCCAGACACTCTCCTATTGAAGAGTGCCAAGCCTTCATTAGATCAAGTTGAACGCTACTCTGTGTTGCGCTGTCTTCAAACATTTTTCACATTCAGGGGGCGGAGTAGAGGAGGAGAGGTCTTGTGGTTATGGTGGGAAGATTAAAGTGGCCTGGAGACATTCGGTGTTCAAGCAAATTCCACATTAGAGTTAAACAGACGTGGTGATTACAGCACAGAATCAAGTTTGTTTACTAGCGATGTTAGAAAATGTGCTTAGATTTTCCTTAGTCGGCCTTTTGTAAAGCAACAGACTACATTCATTTTTGTGACAAGAATTGTGTATAACTGTCGCTTTTAAGTTGTGTTGTGTCTTGCTCCCACCTATCTGGTCATGTCAAGGAGAGTGGAAAACCTCTGTGTGGGGGGGAGGTTATTCTATGCTGTATGAGCCCCATTGTAACAAAACTGTAGACAAGGGAAGCTCAGAACAGCTCGCCCACAGACACACTTTCAGAAATAAGCATCCGACAGAAAGTTCACTTGGTTGTTTAATGTTGCACTTGATGGGTGGGCAGGTACTGTAGAAGGCCCGGCAATTTGTATGCGTGCCGTTAAAAAGTCAAATTTCTAAAAAAGGTCCAAGCTCTTGCTTATTTTCTTTATGAAACGATTGCTATTTATATAAAGAGCTGTTATGGAGGTGTTTGTTTGTTTTTTTTTTAGTTACACCCTTTGACTCACCACCGTGTTGCTGAAGGCTTGGAGTGGAGCACAGAGTTGAATGACAGTGCTTTGTTCAAAAAGGCAGTTTTCTTGCAGTGGGACTTCATCTTATCAATAATATTCCATTCCCCTTCATATTATGCAACATCTTTTTCCAATGTCCTTGACAACATGTTTGTTAAATACTCCCACATTTAATGCTAATATTCATTTATTAATTTTAAAGCTGGAATTTGTCATTATAGAGTCATCCTATTTTTTCAATATTTATACTGACGTGTTTGTTGGTGTGTGATTATTTGGCTCAATGAAAGTAGGGAAACACTGCTCAAGAGTACCAGAAGTACGTGCAACGTACTTCAGTTATTTTTGATAACAGCGGGGCTGTGGGTTGCCATGGCTACAAAAGGCACAGACACAACATGCAACGTAATGGTCCTAGTAGCAAGCAAAGAGCGTTTTTGGCCCATTTTGAAATGCTCGCATTAGTCATTGGACCTAATGAGTCGCCAGTGACACAGTGGAAGCAGTGGCGGTCCGGAACATCGCTAAGCGCCAATGTACACACACATGCACGCACACACATGCTAGACCAGTGATTACTTTGTCTATTTATTTTGACGGCAAGTTTGGCTGGTAGTCTCCTTCATTTCCGACCGGGAGCGGAACTTAGGAGGGGACTGACGGTGTGGCCACCCCTAGGCCTGAGCCTCAAGGGGGCCAGTAAAGGGGACACAGGTGGGCGAGGGTAGGTTCTCGAAACAATTAAAATGATGCGCGGAGCAAAAATAGACTGTATAAGTGTCTAAATTTCTTGCACATTGAACCATTAAGCCACACGGGAATTGAGAATATTTTAGGGCTGTCAAAATTATCGCGTTAACGGGCGTTAATTAATTTTTTAAAATTAATCACGTTAAAACATTTGACGCAATTAACGCATGCACTAAATGACCCACTCGCACAATGCCTTAAACAGATTACAATGAGGCTGTTTATGGACATTAAGAGTGAAGAGAATGCCACCGGCCGCTTGGGGGCAGCGCCGTTCCATACTCATGTTATTTCTTCTAAACATGGGAGAATTAGTAGTTGTGAGACGTTTATGCTGTATTCACAATGCAATGCAAATTGCTATTTGTGCTCCACACATATTTCGGTAAGTTTTCTTTCTTTTAGTGGCAATTATGTGTCTCTTGCTGTATTGTGGGTAAGATATGTACAGATATATATTACACAGTAAAGGCGAGTGGACACAGGCGTTCTTTGGACCGCGCCGTTTATTGCGCCACTTCTCCTTCACAACAAACATAAGTATCGTTTAGTGAAAGCACAACAAAAATAATATTCCTATCTCTCCAAAAAAAAAAAAATGTTCACAAAAAGAAAAGCACTTCAGTCTATAGTAATGAGGCCCTATTCTGACACACAGTTAAACAACAATGCAAAATGAACTGGCATTCCATATCAAAATAGCTATGCAAAATACACGTAAAACTTAGACTTTGGTCACTCTATTTTATTATTGTTATTTTTATTCTTCTTATTATTATATTAACTCTACTTTTGATTGAAAATTTTACAAATTTTATTAAAACAAAAACATGAAGAGGGGTTTTAATATAAAATTACTATAACTTATAACTACAACAATTATCTTTTAAGAACAAGTCTTTCTATCCGTGGATCACTTTAACAGAAAGAATGTTAATAATGGCATTTGTGGATTTATTGTTACAATAAACAAATACAGTAATTATGTACAGTATGTTGTATGTATATATCCGCCGTGTGTCTTAGAGATTAGAGATGGTTTGAATTGCGATTAATTGCGATTAATTACGATTAATTAATTTTTAAGCTGTAATTAACTCGATTAAAGTTTTTAATCGTTTGACAGCCCTAGAATATTTTTAACATGACCTTGAACTGACGACCTGCATTGAATGGAAACTCACTTGGAATTAAAGGGCAGGTGAAGAGCTTTTTGGATTTTGGTGTTAGTTCGTCGAACCAACCATGTCATTTCTAACATGTAACTGCGAAGATAATTAACATTTTTTAAGTTTTTAGCAGTCCGTCAATACTGTATTCCCAAACCCGGAAGCGTGACGTACAGTGTCCTGCAAAAGTATTCGGCCCCCTTGAATCTTGCAACCTTTCGCCACATTTCAGGCTTCAAACATAAAGATATGAAATTCAATTTTTTTGTCAAGAATCAACAACAAGTGGGACACAATCGTGAAGTGGAACAACATTTATTGGATAATTTAAACTTTTTTAACAAATAGAAACCTGCAAAGTGGGGCGTGTAATATTATTCGGCCCCTTTACTTTCAGTGCAGCAAACTCACTCCAGAAGTTCAGTGAGGATCTCTGAATGATCCAATGTTGTCCTAAATGACCGACGATGATAAATAGAATCCACCTGTGTGTAATCAAGTCTCCGTATAAATGCACCTGCTCTGTGATAGTCTCAGGGTTCTGTTTAAAGTGCAGAGAGCATTATGAAAACCAAGGAACACACCAGGCAGGTCCGAGATACTGTTGTGGAGAAGTTTAAAGCCGGATTTGGATACAAAAAGATTTCCCAAGCTTTAAACATCTCAAGGAGCACTGTGCAAGCCATCATATTGAAATGGAAGGAGCATCAGACCACTGCAAATCTACCAAGACCCGGCCGTCCTTCCAAACTTTCTTCTCAAACAAGGAGAAAACTGATCAGAGATGCAGCCAAGAGGCCCATGATCACTCTGGATGAACTGCAGAGATCTACAGCTGAGGTGGGAGAGTCTGTCCATAGGACAACAATCAGTCGTACACTGCACAAATCTGGCCTTTATGGAAGAGTGACAAGAAGAAAGCCATTTCTCAAAGATATCCATAAAAAGTCTCGTTTAAAGTTTGCCACAAGCCACCTGGGAGACACACCAAACATGTGGAAGAAGGTGCTCTGGTCAGATGAAACCAAAATTGAACTTTTTGGCCACAATGCAAAACGATATGTTTGGCGTAAAAGCAACAAAGCTCATCACCCTGAACACACCATCCCCACTGTCAAACATGGTGGTGGGAGCATCATGGTTTGGGCCTGCTTTTCTTCAGCAGGGACAGGGAAGATGGTTAAAATTGACGGGAAGATGGATGCAGCCAAATACAAGAACATTCTGGAAGAAAACCTGTTGGTATCTGCACAAGACCTGAGATTGGGACGGAGATTTATCTTCCAACAGGACAATGATCCAAAACATAAAGCCAAATCTACAGTGGAATGGTTCAAAAATAAACGTATCCAGGTGTTAGAATGGCCAAGTCAAAGTCCAGACCTGAATCCTATCGAGAATCTGTGGAAAGAGCTGAAGACTGCTGTTCACAAACACTGTCCATCCAACCTCACTGAGCTCGAGCTGTTTTGCAAGGAAGAATGGGCAAGAATGTCAGTCTCTCGATGTGGAAAACTGATAGAAACATACCCCAAGCGACTTGAAGCTGTAATTGGAGCAAAAGGTGGCGCTACAAAGTATTAACGCAAGGGGGCCGAATAATATTGCACGCCCCACTTTTCAGTTTTTTATTTGTTAAAAAAGTTTAAATTATCCGATAAATTTTGTTCCACTTCACGATTGTGTCCCACTTGTTGTTGATTCTTGACAAAAAATTAAAATTTTATATCTTTATGTTTGAAGCCTGAAATGTGGCGAAAGGTTGCAAGGTTCAAGGGGCCGAATACTTTTGCAAGGCACTGTAATTTCCTGAATGCAACAAAAGACTATCCACAGCGAGCATAGCAGCAGCAACGATATCAGTGATATTTCCACCGATAGTTACCATTAAGGATCGCTTTTTCATCATGCTAGCGATGGCAAAGGCCCCCAGGAAAAGATGATCTACAATTAATCCCTACATGTTTGAAGGCATCAGATGACAACGATTTACTCGGCACAGCAGACATTGGTTGATGTTGCCAGTTGGCTGCTCGACACTAAATGAAAGGAAGAGTGGTAGGCCTATGTCTGGCATCATGATTTCTCTCTGAACCTTTCGATTTAATGATCAATAATTGTAAATACAGATGATTAGTTATATAGATCCAGTAATAAATGTATCAAATTGACATGTTGACATGTTAATTGCCTGTCTTATGACAGGCAATTATCTAATAAAAAAAAAAAAAAAAACAGGTTGCACTTCAATGAACAGGCAGTTGGTTTTCCCTTTCAAATCAACAGACTTGCTTCAAAGTTTTCAATCCATCAATTAATCAATCAATCAATAAAATTTATTTTTATAGCCCTTTACAAAAACCCGAAAGGCCCCCAAAGTGCTTCAAAACAAAGACAAACATGGTTCATGATAGATAAAACAAAGGAAAGTACTATGACATTATGAAAAACAAAACAACGCATCACGATAAAAGTCAAAACGGCAAATAGAACAATAAAACTGATGAAATCCGAAAACATTAAAACCCTTAAGAAACAAAACCAGGCCATCCTAGTCAGGGGAAAAACGAGTCTGAAAAAGCGTGTCTTTAACCGAGATTAACCGGATTTTAGCGGGTAGGCTATTCCACAACCTGGGGGCAGCAACTGCGAAAGATCGGCCCCCCCTACTGTTTAAGTCTTGACCTCAGAACTTGCAAAAGAAGCTGGCTGGTAGAACGAAGAGCCCTCTCAGAGTTACGGAGGGTTAAATTTTCAGAAGGAGCCTGGCCATTAATAGAATTAAAAACAAACAGTAAAAGTTTGAAACCAAATCTGAAATGGACCGGAAGCCAGTAGAGCGATGATAGCACGGGGGTAATATGTTCACGTGTAGGTGTACTGGTTAAAAATCAAGCTGCGGCATTTTGAACAAGTTGAAGACGAGAAATAGAGGATTTGGGAAGACCAACATGGAGTGCATTGCAGTAGTCCAGGCTTGAGCTTATAGAAGCGTGAATTGCTTTTTCATGGTCGTTGCGACTAAGAAAAGGCTTCACTTTGGCCAAAGGACAGAGCTGGAAAAAAACGTGCTCTTACAACAAATCTAATCTGTTTTTCAAAGTTGAGCCTGTTATCGAATATCACTCCGAGATTTTTAACGTGTGTCTTAAAAAACGGAGCCAGAGCGCCAGTGTTGGGCTCAAGGGCATTCATCATGGAAGGTGTGCCTAAAGTAATATATTCAGTTTTGCTGTCGTTAATATGTAAGAAGTTTCGTGCTAGCCACTGCTTCACATCGGATATGCACTCCATCCATTTAGTGAGAGCAGTTTGTTCGTTGGGTCTCAAGGGCAGATACAGCTACAGGTCGTCAGCATAAAAATGAGGAGAGATATTATGTTTTTTATAATTGATCCTAAAGGTAGAGGATAAAGTGCAAATAGAACAGGCCCTAAAATAGAGCCTTGTGGCACCCCACAACACAGAAAAGTTTGTGAGGGTGAAATTCCCCAATCATTACCAAGAAGGTTCCAGGTATGATTCAAACCATTGTACAGTTTTACCACGGATACCTGTGACGTGCTCTAAGCGAGATACAAAGACTGTATGGTCGACTGTATCGAATGCTGCTGTGAGGTCTAATAAAACAATGATAGCTGGGTTTCCATTATCCACAGAAAGAGCAATGACTTTGTGCCCTTTTAACAGTGCTGACTTAGTGCTGTGTCTGGATCTGAAGCCTGATTGAAACTTGTCAAGGGTGGAGTTTGTCTCTAAGAATGTTTGCAAATGAATAAAAACATTTTTTTTCTTAAACTTTAGAAAGGAAAGTCAAGTGGCAGACGGGTCTAAAATTGGACATAACAACGGGGTCGAGATAGGTTTTTTTAAGAAGGGGTCTTACTACAGCCTTTTTGAAGGCAGCTGGGACAACCCCGGAACTGAGAGAGGTATTTATAAGAGCCAGCAGACTTGATCCAAATCTTTGCAGAAGAAAGTTTTTGGGCCTTTCATAGAGTCTCGAGCCTTCGTGTGAGCAATTCATCGCTACACATCGAGATGGCATGATGAATCTCGAGAGTAAAACTCAGAAAATATTTGCAATATATGGCGAGGATAGTGTGGTGCTATACTTTCGTATTGGATTGCTGGCAAGGTCTTCGGGAAATGACGTCATCAGGTAGCAGCCGGCAGCGAGGCGTGTCCCTCGTTGCTAAGGTGTTACTATGGCAGCAACTCAAAAACTATGCCGTCGATGAAAAAAGTTGTGGGGTAATGTGAGTTTTGAGACAGTGAATGATGCATTCAATACAATTTAACCGAGTAAAACGCTCATGAGTTGAAGTCTTCACCTGCCGTGTAAGCCTTTGCTTTAATACAAAAATAATAATAAGTCAGCTTCAAAAATGGATTGGATTGGAAGTCCCAAGTTTTGCATTTCTATGGTTTTATTCGATTGTTGCTGAACCACTCGATATATCGATCTAGAACAATGTGTTGTTAATTCCTAATAGATAATAGTCTATGCTTTTGCTGCAGTGTACATTTACTGCTGGTATTTTAAATATGTTTATTATTTTAGTCGTAATGTTTGGGCATACAAAAATGTTTATAAAATCAAGGTGCATAACATTGATTTGGTTTGATTATATTTGGAAAGAAACATTGGGCTAATTTTATGTAACTTGATCAAGTCATTGTAATAAATGCGGCTTCAAACCAGAAAAATGTTCTTTTTTGTGCAGTGCATGACGTCGGGTATTTTAACCGCACTCTTGTTGAAAATCTTTCTCGCTATGTGACTTGCAGTATCTCTACGATCTCAGTTTTCTGCTTGCAAGTCATTGTTCAAAAGCAGGCTGACAGCTAGTTGAACTTCCTCTTTGCTTCAGTACCGCAGGCAAGTTGTTCAAAGACTTTCTGAGGACGCGACCGACCGCGCAAGGAATATTCCTTGTATTTATATTTTATTTTTTAAGCACCCTGTCAAAACCTATTTGCCCTGAATTATGGTTGTCTTTTTAGTACTGTGTTTCAAACATTTTCATTTTAACAGCCATACTTGTGGGTAAATGTCAACAGTAGGAAGTAATTATAGAGCACAGACCAACAGGAACACACCTTTTGACGTTTTATAAATGCTGCCATATCTTCAGGTAGTTGAATTATGGGACATAACATAATTAGTTCCTCTTTTTTTAATCATTTTTTAAGTCATTTAAAAATCTATGTACATTTCTTCATAAACAAGAAAATTAGGCAGCAAGGCATTTCTAAGTGACACATTTAAACCCAAACAATAGTAATAATAACAATACAATTTCAAAGGAAATTTTGGAGGCAAAAAAAAAAAAAAAAAAAAAAAAGGAACACACAGTAACAATCCAATGTTTTCAATTTTGATTTAAATTATGACATTTCTTGATGCGAATATGTATGATCTGGACAATTAGCTCAACATTATACACCTTGCTTGTACAAAGACCAACGGTGAAGTTCGGACGAGTTGTTTTGTCTCGTATTTGTATTTACTTTGTATTCTACTTTGATTAGTTGATAAAAATGACTGCACACATTCACCTTAATTCACCTCATAATCATTTGCCTTGTTTTAAGACCATATCCTAATTGTAGAATCAATAGCTCCCTCTTCTGTTTGCTGTTGAGTAATACACTCCAACCTATTGAAGCACTAAAGCCATTCATTAATTTGCATGTGGTCCTTGTCCTCATTAGGATGGAGGCTTTACTTGAGTCCAGCTGACTTTGGGGGAAATGTGGGGTATACCCTCACTTAGTTGCAAGTCAAGTACATGTATGCTGAGAAGAACTAGTACTGTCAGGATTTTTTTTTTAATCTACTATCTTCTTAAGGTCCCCAAATAAGGAATTCAAATTCTACCCTTGCTCCAGCCATAGAACATTCTTACCTATAGAATTGAGAGCCTGTTCATTGAATTAATAGACCCCGGTTTGCTCACACTTAATGCAAGTTTCCGCTCACTGTCGATGAGGTGTGCTGTGACTCCCAAGTAGTTATGGTTGACCTGAAAGGCGATGTTGTAAACCCCTGCCAACAGTTGTTCTCTCGCGCTCTTTTCACCGATGTACAACTGATGAATTTTTTTCATCACATATTTCTAAAGGTTAGCTTGAAAACCGCATCCGACTAGAACAATGGTGAACTGTAGGAGCAATGCATGTATATATAACACACATCATGTGGGGTTACAAATGAAGTTTCATGCTCAATGAAATGTTTCTGTAAATGGAGTTGTTAAATCAAACATCCAAACGAAACTGTTTTGTGTTTTTTTTTCCCTTTTTTTCAAACTCACATTTTCAAATGTTTCTCTTGCAGTGAATGAGATCATATGCAAGGACCTGACTGATGGCCCCACTCAAGGGCCGTCCTAGAGGACAGCTCCGAAGCAGAAAATCTCCGATTCCAACAACAACAGACATTCTGGGTTTTGAACGCCAATGCCATTGCCCCAAAACGTACGTTCTGTAAATGCCTCTTATGCAGGCGGCACAAAACTAAAGGTAACTTATTATTTTGCTGATAAAGAAAAGCACCTTTGCTTGTTTACTAGTGATTGAATGAATGAGGGATCTCAAAACCTACAGTGAGGAAAATAAGTATTTGAACACCCTGCGGTTTTGCAAGTTCTCCCACTTAGAAATGATCGGCGGGTTTGGAATTTTCATGGTAGGTGCTTCTCCACTGTGAGAGACAATCTAAAAAAAAAATCTAGAAATCCCTGTGTATGATTTTTTTAACCATTCATTTGTATTATACTGCTGCAAATAAGAATTTTAACTCCTGTCTATTAGTGAGAATTGAGAGCCTAAAAAACCTGTTAGTCACCTTTAAAAAGTTGTTCTCCTAAATGAGTAGAGTGGAGGTGGACTTTTTGAGTCCAACTTTTTGACCTGTTTGAGGCGGTTAGCTGCATATAAACACCTGTCCACCCCATATACCCCATAAAACTGTCCAAAGACACTAAAGACAGAATTGTAGACCTCTACAAGGCTGGAAACAGTTACAGGGCAATTGCCAAGCAGCTTGATGATAAAAGATCCACCTTTGGAGCAATTATTACAAAATGGAAGAAGCTGAACATGACTGTCAATCTCCCTCGGACTGGGGCTCCATGCAAGATCTACCTCGTAGGGCCTCAATGGTCCTAAGAATGGTGAGGAATCAGCCAAGAACTACACCGGAGGAGCTGGTCAATGACCTGAAAGGAGCTGGGACCTCATTTCCAAGATTACTGTTGGTAATACACTAGGACGTCATGGTTTAAAATCATGCGTGGCATGGAAGGTTCCCCTGCCTAAACCAGCACATGTCCAGGCCTGTTACGCTTGCCAATGACCATTTGGATGGTCCAGAGGAGTCATGGGTGGAAGTCATGTGGTCGTATGACATCAAAATGGAACTTTTTGGTCTTAGTTCCTATAATAGTGTTTGGAGGAAGAAGAATGATGAGTCCCATCCCAAGAACACCATCCTTACTGTGAAGCATTGGGGTGGTAGCATCATGCTTTGGGGGTGTTTTTCTACACGTGGGACTGGACGCCTGCACTGTATTAAGGAGAGGATGACCAGGGCCATGTATTGTGAAATTTTGGGCAATAACCGCCTTCCCTCAGTTAGAGCATTGAAATTGGGCCGTGACTAGGTCTTCCAACATGACAATGCCCGAAGCAGACAGCCAAAATAACCAAGGAGTGGCTTTGTAAAAAGTATATCAAGGTTCTGGAGGGGCTTATCCACTCTCCAGGACCTAAACTCAATAAAATCTAAAAGGAAGTTCAAATTCCGTGTTTCTCAGTGACAGTCCAGAAACCTGATTGATCTAGAGAAGATCAAGATCTGTGTGTAGCAGTGATGCAAAATCCCTGCTACAGTCTGTGCAAACCTGATGAAAAGATAAGGGAAACGTTTGATCTCTGTAATTGGAAACAAAGGCTGCTGCAATTGCAGGGTGTTCAAATACTTACTTTCCTCACGGTAACTGGTCAATCATCTCAAGACTGTAGTTTTTAATTCATACTTTTCCAGTTAAATGGATATTTGACCTACATAGGTGTCAATGCCATTGAATGAGATTTAAGAATTAACTGGTGCCTTCAGTGAATACAATTATTACATCATGCCATTCCACTGAAAACTAGGCTTGGGTTAAAAATAAAAAGTTTCTCTCCACTGTCCTTGGGTTTTTGATGAGCCTTCCCAAACTGCAACGATACTTGAAATCCGATTGGAATTTCACATCCGTATTTTTTCTCCTTCTAATATGAGGAAATTCAAGATTCTAAATCTGAGAAACTAGCCAAAACTGAGACACGTTTGCCTTTCAAAGGTTCTTAGAAACCATGCTTTATTTTTACTGCAGACAGCTGAAAATTTGCACAGAAGCAGCATACTTTTTTGTCAGTTTACCAGTTTACATAAAGGAAATTCTGTCTCCCCCCCCCCCCCCCTTTTTTTTTTTTTTTTTTTTTTTTTTTTTTTTTTTTTTTTTAAAGCTGGGAAGAACATAGATCTTAAAAGAGGAATAAATCAATTTGACACAGGGTAAGCAAAACTGAAGTGCTTAAGTCCACTTCTAAAAATATAAAATAAATAACTACATTTCTAAAGCTCCAATCTTTTTCTCTTAATTCCAAACATGAACTGAAAATTGTGGGATCGGGCCCAATTTCCAATCACGTGGTTGGCTCATGGACATCTATAATGTTTTTTCATGAGAAATGTCTTCACAAGTCCTGTGATGCTGCATTCCTGATTGTAGTTTTCATTCTGAATCCTACACTGAGAAACAATCTGCACTTTGACACCATTTGAAGTGACCTTTGGCAATTACAAGTGAACACATTTTATTTGTAGTTCCTGAACCTTTTCCTGTACATAGCAGATGTTTTATTTACAGTATATATAAAATGACAGTAAATATATTCAATGCCAAAGTCTTGCCTATGCACAAGATTCTTAAACAGAGGACATAAAATGACAGAACATATATTTTATGCCACAGTCTTGCCTATGCACAAGATTCTTAAACAGAGTACTGGACCGACAGTACATTATTAACATACTGTACTGTACACACTTGTAAGGATACACGACATGTCATGAATCATTATAAAATTTGTTGTGATTGGAAAAGAAGAATTATGTTTCTGATGTGTCCTGACTTAAATGTAAGGGAATTCCATTATATGTTGATAAGTTGAATGCTCTTATTTGAAATGCTACAGATGGCGCCAAAACAGAAGTATATCTATCGTAAGATTGAATCAGAGGCAGACCTTTTCGTGTATAGGGAGTAATACTTCATTTTGTAATATTACATTGGTATGAGTGATTTTTCCCATTGAGCCAGAACAGCACAATTGCAGCTGCCTTATACTGAATGTAATTGCCCCTTTTTCTGTGCGTAATGAACCAAAAAGTGCTATTTTATCTATGTGTAGCTCGCTACCTTGTCTTTTTTGTTAATACTGTATCGTGTACCATATCAGTCTTTTTTTTTTTTTTTTTTTAACCAGGAAAAACTGAAGGGATTTAGGACTCATTTAATATCTGGAATTTTATTCGTTTGCTTTCAGTGAGGTTTATATTATGTATGTTAAACTTTAAGTCATAATATTTTTGTATTCTCTAAAGCAGCAATAAACTATATCCTTACACAATCTGCCCTGCTTCTTTAGTTGTCCTTTTGTCATACTGGTAATACTTTCGTTTATTTATTTTTTGATTTTTCAAACATCAATTAATTGTCTGTGTAGTCCTTGAAAATTTATTGATGATTTAGGGCTTTTTTTTCCCCGAGGACCTTTTTCAGAAAAAATGGTACGCTAGGGCCAAATAGACATTGTTCCACTTTCATATGTTAAATACGACGATACTGTATGTAGTTTCATATATTGTGCAGCACTAATATGTATACTGTGTTTGTGGATGCGTATGTATGTGAATTTTTACAGTGCCCTGTGGAAGTGTTTGCCCCCCTATTAACTTTTTAACCTCTCGCCACATTTCAGCCTTCAGACATAAAGCTTTTATATTGAAATTTTTGTCAAGAATCAAAAATTGGGACACAATTGTGAAGTGGAATGAAATTTATTGGATATTTTGTACTTTTTTAACAAATAAAAACCTGAAAAGTGGGGTTGGCAATATTATTCGGCCCCTTTAACCCTTACATGCACAAGTTACTGGACCCTACACTCTTCCATAAGTGGGTCAAAAATGACCCATATTAGAACCAATGTGTTTTTATTAGGGCTGTCAAAATTATCGCGTTAACGGGCGGTAATTAATTTTTTAAATTAATCACGTTAAAATATTTGACGCAATTAACGCACATGTCCCGCTCAGACAGTATTCTGCCTTTTGGTAAGTTTTACAGCAAGGCTTTTTGTGCTGTCTAACAGCGAACTCTTGTGGTCGCTTTGCGACATGGTTTATTGTTTTCTTGCCAGTTCAATATGGCTGCACAACGTCTCGGGCTGACGCCTACATTGTAATGTTGTGCTTATATGATCCTTGGACAAGATTTGTCCGTAAGTATGGTTGTTGTAAAGAATGTACATATTATGTTAGTAAGCGAAATGTTATATTTTTTGTATGAGACGCTTTTTGTTTATGTTTAGTGAACCTGTATAGCGTGCTAAGCTAACGTTGTTGCTAATGCAATGCTTGTGTACTTTTTTATTTAGTTTTACGACGGTCTAAAGAGGACAATGGTTTGAGGCCATTTTATTAATAAATCAGATGAAAAAGGAAGAAGTCTGATTATTAAGGCGTCGTTCACTAGTTGTCTAGCTTTGGAAAAAGTAGACGCTTCGGAGTGAGGACAGCATAAACAGATTTAAATGACAGTAGAATGAAATGCCCACTACAGTCCTTATGTACCGTATGTTGAATGTATATATCCATCTTGTGTCTTATCTTTCCATTCCAACAATTTATTTTACAGAATGTATATATATATATATATATATATATATATATATATATATATATATATATATATATATATATATATATATATATATATATATATACAGTACTGTGCAAAAGTTTTAGGCAGGACACCTGCCTAAAACTTTTGCACAGTACTGTATATTTTTATTATATTATGTATATACAGGATATACTGTATGTATATATTTTCCCCAAGTGGAAGCTTCCATGATCCTAATAAATTTAATAATTAAAAAAAAAAAAAATACAGTATAATTTACAGAAAAATATGGCATATTTTATAGATGGTTTGAATTGCGATTAATTACGATTAATTAATTTTTAAGCTGTAATTAACTCGATAAAAATTTTAATCGTTTGACAGCCCTAGTTTTTATGCCATTTTGGTGAAGAATACTCACTTGTACATTAATTAGTATGATATTTAGGGCCACACAAGAATGATTTCATGCTTGAAATATCTTTATGATTCAATTAACATTTTTTGAAAAATAAAAAAATTATAATACAGAACAACAATAGACTTCATCCTTCCATGTATTTTATCATCAATGATGAAGAGTTCCAATGCATCTTTTTGGTAAGACAGTGGTGCTAAGCCCTTGTGGAGGCACTGACCGATTTCTGAGGATATTGTGGCTCTGTGTTCTGCCCTGGGTGGGAGGTAATTCTCTCTATTAAGAGCCCTACCAACTCATTCTATTGGCCATGATTTGGACACTTACTTCTTCAGAGGACACATAAGTGGAATCTTATGAGTAAGATTGATCCCGTTCAGTTGATTTCAGGTGGACAACCGCCACTGCCACCTGGACAATAGTCTGGGTCCTCATCATCAGAGATTTCAGACACTTGAGTCCAACCCTGTCACTGTCTCTCCATCATCCAACATCTGTAGGACCATTTCAGCTGTAAATCTAGCACAAATCCGATCGTGTTTTTCCGACTAGACTGAACGGGAAAAGTCACATAATAGTGGACCATTTTCAAATTCGATCCAGGTCACTTTCGTAGGTGGTTAAAATCCCATCCGGGCCACAATGGCTGCGGTCCGAACTGTCAAGTCCCCCAAATTGGAATTCAAGCAGCAATTAACATCAGCAAAGAGCGAGAGAGACAGGGTGCTATTGTAGCGGTGCAGCTGTGCATTAGAGTTAGCACCTAGCTTGAACGCGGCTTTTGAGGAAGGAGCGGGCTTGACAAAAGTCAGAAAAAAATAAAATGGGTTGAGAATAAGCCTGACAATGCTCGTTTTTCTCTCTGCTCCAATGCTCCTGCGCATGCGGGCCAGTTTGCTCAGCGCATCTCGGACTGCGCATTAGAGCGCATGTGTGATGGACAAAGGCAGTATGAACGGGTACGCCAAAAAAACAGATATGACAAAAAATCAGAATTGTGCATTATGACCTGCGATATGAACCTAGCCTTAGTTAGCTAGCTAGTTATGAAGTTGGTTAATTTGTTAATAAATAATAATAAAGAGTCATGAAAGACACACACACACAAAATACTATATGGACATAATACTTACAGTACACGTATCAGCTCTCGCTGTGTAAAATAATCTTCTTAAGGGATGTCACTTTTTACATAACTGGTCTGTGTGGTCCACAGTAAATTTATTCCTGACAGCCAAAGTTGATAAGAATGAAAGATTCCCATTGGATTCCATAGAAAATGCATGTGGGTCATTTTTTACCCACTTGTGGAAGCTTAGGGTAGTAATACAAAAATGACAATTTCTTCAAATGTATAAAAAGTTCATCAAAAGTTTGAATGGCATTATATCAAAAACATGTTTTTTGAGGAATACCTGGAATATGAATTGATAACAATTTTTCATTCCCAAGATATTTCAAGAAAACAACCTCACCGGGTCATTTTTGACCCACTTATGCATCTAAGGGTTAATTTCAGTACAGCAAACTCACTCCAGAAGTCCAGAGAGGATCTCTGAATGATCCAAGGTTGTCCTAAACGACTGATGGTGATATACAGAATTGATCTGTGTGTAATCAAGTCAATAAATAAATGTCAATAAATGCACCTGCTCTGTGATATTTCAAGGGTTCCATTGAAAGTGCAAAGAGCATCAGACCAAGGAACACACGAGGCAGGTCCGAGATGCTGTTGTGGAGAAGTTTAAAGCCGGATTTGGACAAAAAAAAAAAAATGGCAAGCTTTAAACATCTCAAGGAGCACTGTGCAAACAATCATATTGAAATGGAAGTAGTATCAGACCACTGGTAATCTACCAGGAACCGGCCGTGCCTCTAAACTTTAACCTCGAACAAGGAGAAGACTGATCAGAGATGCAGCCAAGAGGCCTATGATCACTCTGGATGAACTGCAGAGATCTACAGCTGAGGATGGAAAGTCTGTCCATAGGACAACAATCAGTCGTACACTGCACAAATCTGGCCTTCGTGGAAGAGTGGCAAGAAGAAAGCCATTTCTCAAAGATATCCATAAAAGGTTTGCCACAAGCCACCTGGGAGACACACCAAACATGTGGAAGAAGGTGTTCTGGTCAGATGAGAAAAAAATCTAACTTTTTGACCACAATGCAAAACGATATGTTTGGCGTAAAAGCAACATAGCTCATCACCCTGAACATAGCCTCATGGTGGCAGCCTCATGGTTTGGGCCTGCCTTTCTTCAGTAGCGACAGGGAAGATGGTTAAAATTGATGGGAAGATGAATGGAACCAAATAGAGGACCATTCTGGAAGAAAACCTGTTCTGAGTCAGGAAAAGGCCTGAGACCGGGACGAATATTTATCTTCAAACAGGACAATGTTACAAAACACAAAGCTCAATCTACAATTGAATGGTTCACAAATAAACATATCCAGGTGTTAGAATGGCCAAGTCAAAGTCCAGACCTGAATCCAATCGAAAATCTGTAGGCAGAGCTGAAGATTGCTGTGCACTAACGCTCTCCATCCAACCTCACGGAGCTCGAGCTGTTTTGCAAGGAAGAACGGGCAAGGATTTCAGTCTCTCGACGTGCAACATCGATAGAGACATACCCTAAGCGACTTCCAGCTGTTATTGCAACAAAAGGTGACGCTAAAAAGTATTCATGCAAGGGGGCTGAATGATATTGCACGCCCCACTTTTCAGGGTTTTATTTGTTAAACAGTATCAAATATCCAATAAATTTCATTCCACTTCACGATTGTGTCCCAATTGTTGTTGATTTTTGACCAAAAAAAAAAAAGATTTTATAGCTTTATGTTTGAAGCCTGAAATGTGGCGAAATGTTAAAAAGTTTAAGGGGGTCGAATACTTTCGCATGGCACTGTGTATTGTATATATTTACACAAGTAAGACAAACCTTTCAGAATAAAGAGAAAATATCCAGCGACAGCAAAATGACCAAAAAAATCACCACCAAGATAGCTCAATTTATCACACTGATGTTTATATACTGTCATGCCTCGTCGCTTCCCGTTTTATTTTGAAGGCTTCACCCTCTTCATAGTCTCGTACTTGCCCTTCCTCTTGTCATCTAATCACCTATTGTTTCCACCTGTTCCCCATTACCTTGTGTGTATTTAATGCCCTAGTTCCCCTTGTCTGGTGCAGAAGTTTCTTTCATCCAAGGTCAGTCACGTCAGCCTCTCGTCATAGCCTATCGTCATAGTTGAGTGCAGTTCTACTGAATGTTAACCTCCATTGGAGCGCTTTGTGTTTGAATTTTTTCATCTTCGCTATCTTGGCTTTTTCCTCCATTAGGAGCGTTTTGTGTTTTTGCCCTTTCCTCCCTTATGGAGTGCTTTTTTGTTTGAACCCTGATCGTGATTGCTTTGACTTATTCCTCCATTGGAGAGTTTTTTGTTTGTGCATTTTTCTCATTCCCGCATGTCAGCGGAAGAACCTGTTTTTCAAAATAAAAGTTATTCCTGAACCTCCGCAGCTGAGTCCGCCTCGTCATCCAGGTCTGACAGAACACTTCTGCCAGAAATGGACCCAGCGGAGGCCCCCGAATTGTTTGCCACTCTCCGAGAGCAATCTGCTCGTCTCACCCGCCAAGAGGACTTCCAAGCCACGATGGCGGCACAGCTGGTCCAAATGAACAATCAGCTGATGGAACTCACAGCCCGGCTACTCCCAGCACAACCAGGTTCCGTTTCCAATAAGCCTGACTGCCCCCCTCCTGTTTCTTCCTCCCTGGTTCCTGGAAGAGGACCAAGGTTGGCGCCGCCAGAGCGATTCTGCGGGGACCCAGGTACTAGCCAAGCTTTCATCACGGAATGCAGTATGCATTTTGACTGTTCTCCCCACGAGTTCACCACTGACCGCTCTCGCATTGCCTTCATGGTGTCCCATATGTCGGGACGGGCCCGAGCCTGGGCCATGGCTGAGTGGGAGCGTGATTCGTATTCGTGCCATAACTTGTCCTCATTCACAGATACCCTTAAGACCACTTTTGACCCAGTGTGTTCCGAAAGAGACCGAGCACGAGAGCTCAGCAGCCTGCGTCAGGGTAAAGCCTCGGTCAATGACTATGCCATACGATTCCGTACTCTGGCCGCCGGTTGCGGCTGGTGCCACACTGCACTCTATGATACCTTTTTTAAGGGGCTCTCCTCCACTATCCGGGATCACCTTGTGCCACTCGACCTCCCGGAGGGGTTGGACAACCTCATCGCCCTCGCCATACGCACCGACCATCGCCTTGAGGAGTTGAGCAGGACCCGACCTATCCAAGCTGTGAGACCACCTCCCCAGTCGCTGGAGCAGACAGGACCTCGCCGTACCCACACCCTGCCGGCCTCACCTCCTAGGGATCCTAACGACCCCATACCCATGCAGCTTGGTCCCACATGCACCTCCCCTGAGGAACGTAAGCGCCGACAACTACAGGGGCTATGCTTCTACTGCGGGAGCTCAGGACACCTTGTGGCAGGCTGCACCGCTCGCAGACCCAGGCCCAGCCATAGCAGTCAACCAGCGAGCCCCACCCACCGCTCAACGACCACAGTCCAGGTAAAGCACAGAGCCTTGTCACATGCACTCGCCGCCCTGATAGACTCCGGCGCGGACGACTGTCTGATGCCTTGGGGGGTTTGCCATCTCATGGGCCTTCGGGCTATCCCTCTCGATCGGCCCCTGGTGGCCAGATCTCTCAATGGTGAAAAACTGTTTTCTATCACCCACTCATGCGAGCCCTTAGAAGTCACTGTTCAAGGACACACTGAGACAATGTCTTTTCATTTGTTTTCTGCTCAAGCCCAGACACTGGTGTTAGGTCTTTCGTGGCTCCGCAAACACCAACCTCATATTGATTGGAACTCTGGCTCTGTACTGGGGTGGGGTGCGGACTGTAAGGAACGTTGTCTAGGAGAAAAGAACCCTGGGGTCAAAGGTCATGTTAATGGTGAGACCGCAATTAACAAGTTTTCTGTCTCTGTCACTCCAGAATCAGAAATCAACTTGAGCACCATCCCAGAGGGCTATCACCATTTACGCCAGGTTTTCGACAAGACCCGAGCCCAGTCTCTGCCACCCCACCGTCCCTATGACTGTGCTATTGACCTTATCCCAGGCTCCACTATCCCCAGGGGGCGCCTTTATCCGATTTCCGGTCCTGAAAAGGTCGCCATGCGTGAATACATTCAAGCTTCCCTGAAAGCAGGGCTCATCCGTCCTTCTTCGTCCGCTGCTGGGGCGGGCTTCTTTTTTGTAGGAAAGAAGGATGGATCACTCCGTCCCACCATAGACTACCGCCAGCTCAATGACATCACCATTAAGAATCGCTATCCACTCCCCCTTATGTCCTCAGTATTCGACCAATTGCAGCAGGCCAAGGTCTTCACTAAATTAGATCTACGCAACGCCTACCACTTAGTCCGCATTAGGGAGGGAGATGAGTGGAAGACGGCCTTTAACACCCCAGACGGCCATTACGAGTATCTAGTTATGCCCTTCGGCCTCACTAACGCCCCCGCGTTCTTCCAAGCGTTGATCAATGACGTTCTCCGAGAATTTCTTGACCGTTTTGTTTTTGTTTATTTAGATGACATCCTTATTTACTCCCCGGATAGAACTACCCACAAGCACCATGTTGAGTCGGTTTTAAAGCGCCTTCTCGCCAACGATCTTTTTGTCAAAGCTGAGAAAAGTGAATTTCATGTCAAGACTATTTCCTTTTTGGGCTTTATAATAACTCCTGGGGGTATCCAGATGGGCCCTGCAAAAGTGGAAACAGTGGTTAACTGGCCCACACCTGGCAGTCGAAAGAAGCTTCAGCAGTTCCTTGGTTTCGCCAACTTTTACAGGCGGTTTATCCGCGGTTTTAGTAAAATTGCAGGCCCCCTCCACGCTATTACTTCCTCCAAGGTGCAGTTCCAATGGACCCCTGCGGCTGAAGCAGCGTTCCTGGCCTTGAAGACCCGCTTCACCACAGCCCCCATACTGACCATGCCTGATCCCCGTCGTCAGTTCGTGGTGGAGGTCGACGCATCCTGTGAGGGCATTGGGGCAATACTGTCCCAACGAGCTGAACATGATGGGAAGATGCATCCCTGTGCCTTCCTTTCCCGCCGCCTGTCGCCAGCGGAGCGGAACTACAGCGTGGGCGACCGAGAACTACTCGCCATCAAAACCGCTCTGGAGGAGTGGCGGCATTGGCTCGAGGGGGCAGAGCAACCCTTCATAGTCTGGACTGATCATCGCAATCTTGAGTATCTCAAAACTGCTAAGCGACTCAATTCTCGCCAAGCGAGGTGGGCACTCTTTTTTGACAGATTCTCCTTTTCTATCTCTTACAGGCCGGGGTCCCAGAACATCAAAGCAGACGCCCTCTCTCGCCTCTACGACCCCGAGCCTGTAGCCAAGGAACCTGAACCCATCCTGCCACTGAATTGTGTGGTAGGGGCGGTAACTTGGCAAATAGAAACGGAGGTTAAGCAGGCATTAGGGGGGGTCCGGACACCTCGGGGGTGCCCTGAGAACAGACTATTCGTCCCGGCTGACCTACGCCCCCGGGTGATCCAATGGGCCCACTCCACGCCGCTTTCCTGTCATCCGGGAGTCAGGCGCACCATGCACGCCATCTCCCAGAGGTTCTGGTGGCCAGGCATGGAGCCGGAGGTCCGGGAGTACGTCGAGGCTTGCTCGGTCTGCGCCCGAAACAAGACGTCCACCAGACCACGCATGGGCCTTCTTCAGCCTCTCCCGATTCCCTCCAGACCATGGGCTGATATCTCCTTGGACTTTGTCACGGGGCTCCCTGTATCCCAGGGGAACACCACAATCCTGACTGTGGTCGACCGATTCTCAAAGATGGCCCACTTCATAGCCCTGCCTGCCTTGCCCTCGGCCAAAGACACTGCAGGGATCATGATGCGGGAGGTATTCCGCATTCACGGCTTCCCCCGGGACATTGTCTCGGATCGGGGGCCACAGTTCGTGTCACGCTTCTGGAAGGAATTCTGCAACCTCATCGGGGCCAAGGCCAGCCTCACGTCAGGATACCATCCGGAGTCCAACGGCCAGACCGAGCGCCTCAATCAACAGTTGGAGACCGGCCTCCGGTGTTTGGTATCCCAGAACCCATCCACATGGAGCAACCACCTGGTCTGGGTCGAATATGCTCACAACACTCTTCCCACCTCCGCCACAGGTATGTCACCCTTCAAATGCGTCCATGGCTACGATCCGCCTTTGTTTGCCGCACAGGAGCGGGAGGTCTCTGTCCCGTCCGCACATGCTTTGGTCCGCCGTAGCAGACGCATCTGGGAAGCAGCTCGCCAAGTCCTCGTCCGCCAAGGGGATCGAGTGAAGAAGGCCGCAGACCGCCACCGACGCCCAGCACCCACCTACCAGGAGGGACAGCGAGTGTGGCTAAGTGCCAGAAACCTTCCCCTCCGGGCCACCTGCCGGAAGTTGGCCCCCCGCTTCGTGGGTCCGTATCCCATCTCGAAGGTCGTAGGCCCGGCAGCAGTGCGTCTACGTCTTCCACGCTCCCTGAGGGTCCACCCCACCTTCCACGTTAGCCAAGTCAAGCCTGTTGTTGAGAGCTCCATGGTACCTACGCCAGCGCCTCCACCTCCTCTGGAGCTCGACGGTGGCCCTGCCTACCAGGTCAAGAGGCTGCTGGCGGTGCGACCCCGAGGTCGTGGCCACCAATACCTGGTAGACTGGGAGGGTTACGGCCCGGAGGAGAGACAATGGGTTCCCTCACGGTTCATCCTGGACCCCTCCTTGATCAAGGACTTTCATAGGGACCACCCCGACCTGCCTGGACCGTCTGGCAGCCGGTCCTAGAGGGGGGGGTTCTGTCATGCCTCGTCGCTTCCCGTTTTATTTTGAAGGCTTCACCCTCTTCATAGTCTCGTACTTGCCCTTCCTCTTGTCATCTAATCACCTATTGTTTCCACCTGTTCCCCATTACCTTGTGTGTATTTAATGCCCTAGTTCCCCTTGTCTGGTGCAGAAGTGTCTTTCATCCAAGGTCAGTCACGTCAGCCTCTCGTCATAGCCTATCGTCATAGTCGAGTGCAGTTCTACTGAATGTTAACCTCCATTGGAGCGCTTTGTGTTTGAATTTTTTCATCTTCGCTATCTTGGCTTTTTCCTCCATTAGGAGCGTTTTGTGTTTTTGCCCTTTCCTCCCTTATGGAGTGCTTTTTTGTTTGAACCCTGATCGTGATTGCTTTGACTTATTCCTCCATTGGAGAGTTTTTTGTTTGTGCATTTTTCTCATTCCCGCATGTCAGCGGAAGAACCTGTTTTTCAAAATAAAAGTTTTGCCTGAACCTCCGCAGCTGAGTCCGCCTCGTCATCCAGGTCTGACATATACATATTTATATATAATTTTTATTTATCTAAACTTAATGATGAAATGGAGAGGCACTGTTTAAGTGACTAGATCTATCAAGTGCTGAAGCTGGGAAGTGCATAAGAATGTGGGCTCAAGCTTCTTACACCTAAATTCCATGTCCGGTTCCGCTCAGTGTCGCTACGTTCTGAACGACACAACAATTAAGTTTCTATTTTAATCAATACGAGGTGGACCACATCATCGCTCAGCTCCGATCCGGATCCGCTTGAGTCCGTCCTCTCTGATCCATCAAACTAAAAATACAGACGTGTCATGTCATTTCCTGTTTTATTTTGGTGGTATACTTGTATAACGCGTTTCCATCTTTTCAAGGCGCTTTACACTACATCGCCATCCACCTAGTGGTGACGCAGCACCAGGAGCAATGTGGGGTTCAGTATCTTGCTCAAGGATACTTAGGCAAGTTCATCAGGGCAGAGAATCAAACCCACAGCCTCTGAGTTGGGGACAACTACTCTACCACTGAGCCACGCCATCCCCATTTTGAAGGCTTTTTGAGGCATTTTGAAGACCAATTGTTTCCACCTGTTCCCCATTACCTCGTGTGTTCCGCTGTGAGACCCCCAATTTGACCAAATTTCAAAATGGTCCTATATGCATGTATGATACATCATTGGAAAGCTTAAAATCTCTATTTTCTGAGGGAAGAAACATTTTGAACAGGATATATAATATATATATATTTAAACAGCAAAACCCTAACTGGAGGCGAGAGCAGGCGAGAGCAGAATTAAAGACGCCCTGATTTAAATGAGATATAATTGCCTACTTACCGTGTTTCGATCCAAAAACTCAATGTAGCATGTATCATTGAGTGTCAAGACACAGATGTGAATGGCCACAGCTGGATTTTGGGGGGATTTAATGGGTGAAACATGGTAATATAACAAGCGTCGTGAATCGTGATGCAGAAATCGCAGACATCAAGGAGTGGTCGAGATGTTCTTTTTTTATATATTTACTTGTAAATGTATTTTTTTCCCCCAAATTTTCTTTGTATCAATTATTTATCATCTAACATATTGGGGAAAATGCGACAGTAATAAAAAAAATACAATTAATCGACAGTTATGAGGTAGATATCCGTGACTTTTTTACAGACGCCATTTTTTTTCATTGTGACGTAATTTGTTCAAAAGTTTAAAATATGTGAGTGAATAATATTTTAAAGTGTTTTTTTTTTTTAAGTAAATATTAGACATCAATTAATGATACTAAGCTAAAACGACAGACATTTCGAATAATAAATATAATTACTTATCTTTTTTTTATAGCTGGGTAGAAACAAAAGCGGTTGCGCGACCTCTGTAAACCGAGGTTTCCAGGGTAAAACGGACAAATTAAAAATAGTTCGGGGTTGAGCCATGAATCTGCTATGGCATTATATAGATATATTGTTCTATCAAACACACCAGTTCTTTTGGCTTAAAATACAGCAGTTTATTTTAAAGAGGGGTGCAAGAACAGAAAGTGATTTTCCAGCCTTGGCTGTGTTTTCCGCCATGTATTGCCTTAGTTTCCCTTGCCTTGTGCAGAAGTGTCTTACTACCCATGTTGGTCAAGTCAGCCTTGTTTCATAGCAATCATAGTTGTCTAGATTTTATTCCTCCGTTTGGAGCGCTTTATGTTTGTACCTTTCCTCATCCCCGGATGCCAGCGGAAGAACTTTTGTTTACTTGAATAAACTTGGTTTCGAGAACTCTGCAGCTGAGTCCACCTCGTTATCTCAGCCTGAGAGGACGAGGTCTATTTTCTGGTTCGTCAACCTGCGGCGGGATCAAGTCCTGCACCAAACAGGAAATAGAACTTGCGCACCTCTGTTTTGTTCATGTGTGCCTTTCCGCGGGTGTATGGACCGGATGAGAGACGTATACAGTGGGCACTGGGCAACACAGGCGGTCCGTAACGGATTGGAGCAGAGATGTGATAGACTCTGTAAGACTTTGGGGTGATGCGGCCATATTCATGGTATTTTTATAATTTGCTGCAGGCCAATAACACCTGGGCAGTGGACTGCAGTTGGGCCGCGGGCCATCGTTTGGACACCACAGATTTATGGCTACTTAAATTAACTTGGCTATAGAAGGAATATATCATTAAATTAAATCAAAAACATTTTTTATACCTGCGTCATATGACAGCTTAGGCGGGTGAGGCGGAGTGTCAGATGGGTATTCTGGGGCAACGGTTGCCATGGAGAAGGCTGTTTGGTGCTTTCTTTGTGAATGAACCTTTTTGTTCTGGAAGACTTGGGCTTTTGACGTCGGCCCCCCAAAAAAGACGGCACGTTGGTCTCACTGCATACATGAGCTGTCTCTGGTCTACTCGTGCACGCACACACATGCGTAGCAGCATGACTCATATGCCCTTTCAGTTTTGAATGCTTCACTGGCTCTGGGGCTCATACAAAAACACACATGACTGAAATACATAACGAGCTTGGAATTTTATTCATCTGTCTTTCAAAAGTTGTCAAAAACAGAATCCCAACTCACACGAAACGTCAGTTTGAACAGTAATAAACCTGGTTTTACTCTTCTGATTGCACATCTAGTGGTATAAAATTTGTCATCGATTTAAATTTACTTCTTGTGATGTAGTCATGTGCAGGTTTTCCGTAAGAGAGAGCTGCTACCTACGTTGAAGGCATGCATCTTGAGCACATTCTCTGCTCTGAAACCACTTCTACACTCAAAAAAACGAAACATGCTATTTATGCAAGAACCTTATTTCAAGTGGTTTCAGACAGCTGCTTTAAGTAACTATTTACCCCTTCAGACCCACAGTTTTCCCCTGGCAAAAAGAAAAAAATCTGTACTGTTTTTTACTCTACTCAAACACCACAATACTGTATAGTGCAATTTTTGGCTCAGGTATATTTTATGCTTTTATTGGTTATTTTTAATGTTAGTGTGCTTTTAATGACAATACAGCACTTTACGTAATCATTTTTTAAGTTGCGTTCGGTCAGCCATTTTCAAATAGCCAAAAAATAGCAATAAGGGCGTTCCAAACCTCATGATTTGATTTCAATGGGTAAAGTTTTATCCAATCATCTCCTAGAAGTGGCAATAGCAACTAAAGTCAGTGTATTTATTGGTTTTGAGACGCTAACGCATCATGTCCTTCACAGAATGCATAGGTCTGAAGGGGTTAAGTGATGGAGCTAAATGAAAAATGCCTAAATGATTTAAGTAAGACTTAATAAACTACTTGAACAAGTTAAGCAATTCCTATTCAAACTTTTTACTTGCAAAATTTGTAACCACCTTGTGTTTTCTTACAACAGGAGTGTTGATTTTGAATATTCATTGTGATTTTGTTAATATTCTGAATGAGTGGGATATCCTAGTCAGAACATGGGTCTAAATGGCAATTGTACCCTACTGTTGCGCTCACGAGGCGTAACAAAGACACTTTGCATCCCTTAAGTAAGCACAAAAGTCAGACTCACTATTGTGTTTTTTTCATCCGAACACATTCCAGCTATTTACAGACAACATTACTTACAGTCATGGTGTCACTTCACCCACAAGTTTTGCGCCTGCTTTGTCTTCTGACACGAGCACTTTAACTGGGTGTGGCTGATTAACTCTGCCAGGGGTGTCTGTGTTCAACACACTTAATTGACACCACGCCGGACGATCTTACCAGTGCTAGTGTTAAAACAACACCCAAATCAACACCGATCAACTCAAAAATAATTTACACCAAAAAAACAACTCCACAGATTTTGCTGTGTATGGCAACCTCAGAGGGACAAAAGCATATGCGGAGTGTAAAGAGGGGCCAGGCACGCCCCTGGTGGCCGAAAAGTGTCATTGTATGTAATTGACTTTCCTATATATGATTTTAAAATTAAGATTTTTCCGGTAAAATATTGTCTATAAAAGTTGTAAAGCAATAAAACTAACAGCAATGATGAATGAAAGGAACAGAAAAATATATTTTTATAATGGGTCAAAATTATTTTTTTCGAACAGATCATGTGACTAACACCTTAGACTGTCATTTGCTTTGCCCAAACCACCCGAGGTACGAAGAGGCAAGATGGATATGCTTAATTTTTTTCAAACCTAAGCTTTCAAACACGACAAAGACTACTCAGCAAGAACCAAGGATTGAAAATGTGGACCATGAAACGCCAGAGAGCACCGCCAAAATGGTGAGTGGAGTTTCAATTGGCCCCACTAAATATGCTAATTGGACAACAGAGCCACCACTGGTGTCTTACCAATTGCCAATGTAGTTATCCCCATCTAACATTGTAGCCCCTGGCCGCGGGAGCGCACACAAACACAGCGATGAGTTCTGTCGACTTAAACAATTATTGAAGCCAGAAAATAACCACAGTTATACAGGGTGACCCAAAAAAAAGTTTACACTGCCATAATACAACTTAAATGCCATGTTTATTCAGCTTAGAATTAGAATTTAATCACAAATTATACATTATTGTAAAGAACATGTACAGTACTCTATTTTTCAATGTGTCCTCCCTTAAGTGTCACAACAGCCTCCAGGCGCCAGCGGAACGCTTCTTTATGCAGGATGCTGTCATCTTTTCCCAAGATCTAACAATGGACCTCTCCAAGGCTGCCACAGAAGTTTGTGGCTTCTTACAGGCACTGTCCTCCACAGTTGCCCATATGCTATAATCCAGGGGATTGAGATCTGGACTCTGGGGTGGCCACATATCACCTTGTCAATCAACTTTTTGGTCCGCACAGATCGGCACTTCCAGACCCAGGTTTTCGTGAGGCTGTTCCAGTATCTTTCAGCTTCTTTTTAACTTTGTAGACTGCACATCTGGATATTCTCAGATTTGCTGCAATCTCAGTAGGTGTCAGACCGGCACGCAGCAATTCAGGTACAGCTAAAGTTTTCATTTTCAGCAGAAGCACAGGAATTGTAGAGACGAGAGATTACCAGCTGCATTGAGTGACCTTAATGAATCACTTAAGCATGACAACCAACCTATTTAGATATGTTTCAATGGCTTTTAAACAAGCAGTCAACTGAGTGTAAACTTTTTTTTGGGTCACCCTGTATATTTTGGACATCGACGTTTATCATACGGGAGAAACGCCATACACGATTTGAATTACAGTAATAACAGTTAGAAATCATCCTACGAGTAAAAATGTAAAACATGGCCTTTTTTTTTACGTTCAGTACATATGTTACGTTATACGACAGAAAAAAAAAAAAGGGTTAATTTTTTTATGGATGGGCCATGTTTTAAAACCTCGTAGATAACTACATCACCAAAACATGGAAATCAAGCAAATCAGTGCTCCACCCAGGGGATACAATGTTTGACGGGGGTAACTATATTGGCACGACACCGGCGGGTGTACCATATTCAATGAATGACAATCTTGGCGAAAAGTATAGCTGTCCTAAGCAGCCTGAATCAGAATTCCCCTCAAGAATGATGGGAAACAAAAAAATACAAATTTTTAACTTATTATTATAAATATTTTTGTAAGTTAATTTTACTGCCGACACAGCGATTCAGGGTCAACAACATGTTGTGACCCCCCTGGCCCAAAAGTCAAACTCCGCCTATGGACAAAAGTCATACAATTTGTGCAGTCACATTACATACCGTATAGAAAGCACAGACAAGGCTGAAAAAGCAATTTCTGCTCTTGCACCCCTCTTTAAAATAAACTGCTGTATTTTAAGCCAAAAGAACTGCTGTGTTTGATTGAACAATATGTCTATATGCTGGCATAGCAGTTTCATGGCGCATTAAGCCCCCAAACTATTTTTAATTTGTCCGTTTTACCCTGGATACCCCGGTTTACAGACACCGTGCAGCCGCTTATGTTTAAACCCAGACATAAAGGTAAGTAATTATATTTATTATTCGAAATGTCTGAATTTTTTAGTTTACAATCATTAATTGATAACTAATATTTTGTTTAAAAAAAAAAAAAAAAAAAAAGATTTTAAAAAATTATTCCCTCGCATATTTTAAACTTTTAAACTAACAATGAAAAAAATGGTTTCTGTAAATCGGTCGCAGATATCTACCTCATAAATATCGCTTAATTGTATTCTTTTTTTGTTGCTGTCGCATTTTCCCCGATATTTTAGATGATAAATAATCGATCCAAACAAAGAAAATTTGAAAGAAAAAAAAGTATAAAAGGGAAAATATATGAAAAAGAAAATCTCGACCATTCCTTTATGTCTGCGATTTCTGCTTCGTGACCCTTGCTATATTACCATGTTTCACTCATAAAATCCCCCAAAATGTGGCGGTGGATCGAAAAGAGATAAGTGCGCGATAATATCTCGTGAAAATCATGCCGTCTTTAATTATGCTCTCTCATGCTCTCACCTCCAGTTAGGGTTTCGCTGTTTAAAAATGTATTTTTTTTTTTTTTTTAAAGTGCCATCCACTTCAAAAAATTTCTTCCCCTTTCCAATGATGTATCACACTTGCATATAGGACAATTTTGAAATTTGGCCAAATTGGGGGTCTCAGAACATTCAGTCACCTGAGTGTTTTCCGCCATATATTAAGCAATGCTTTTTCATAAGTGTTTTAATTGACTCTCTTACATATTAAAAACAACAATGGATTCATTATTGTGCAAAAATACAAAACTAATGTGTATATACAATGGAAAACACCTATTTAAAAGTTAAAATAGTGCATGTACACTTTTTTGAGTGTACTGTTTGAACTTTACAGTGGGGCAAATAAGTATTTAGTCAACCACTAATTGTGCAAGTTCTCCCACTTGAAAATATTAGAGAGACCTGTAATTGTCAACATGGGCAAACCTCAACCATGAGAGACAGAATGTGGAAAAAAAAAAGAAACAGAAAATCACATTGTTTGATTTTTAAAGAATTTATTTGCAAACCATGGTGGAAAATTAGTATTCGGTCAATACCAAAAGTTCATCTCGATAATTTGTTATGTACCCTTTGTTGGCAATAACGGAGGCCAAACGTTTTCTGTAACTCTTCACAAGCTTTTCACACACTGTTGCTGGTATTCTTGCCCATTCCTCCATGCAGATCTCCTCTGGAGCAGTGATGTTTTGGGGCTGTCATTGGGCAACACGGACTTTCAACTCCCTCCACAGATTTTCTATGGGGTTGAGATCTGGAGACTGGCTAGGCCACTCCAGGACCTCAAAATGCTTCTTACGAAGCCACTCCTTTGTTGCCCTGGCTGTTTGTTTGGGATCATTGTCATGCTGAAAGACCCAGCCATGTCTCATCTTCAATGCCCTTGCTGATGGAAGGAGATTTTTCAAAATCTCTCAATACATGGCCCCATTCATTCTTTCCTATACACTGATCAGTCGTCCTGGTCCCCTTGCAGAAAAACAGCCCCAAAGCATGATGTTTCAACCCCCACGCTTCACAGGGGGTATGGTGTTCTTCGGATGCAATTCAGTATTCTTTCTCCTCCAAACATGAGAACCTGTGTTTCTACCAAAAAGTTCTATTTTTGTTTCATCTGACCATAACACATTCTCCCAGTCCTCTTCTGGATCATCCAAATGCTCTCTAGCAAACCGCAGACGGTCCTGGACGTGTACTGGCTTCAGCAGGGGGACACGTCTGGCAGTGCGGGATTTGAGTCCCTGGCGGCGCATTGTGTTACTAATTGTAGCCTTTGTTACTGTGGTCCCAGCTCTCTGTAGGTCATTCACTAGGTCCCCCCGTGTGGTTCTGGGATTTTTGCTCACCGTTCTTGTTATCATTTTGATGCCACGTGGTCAGATCTTGCATGGAGCCCCAGATCTAGGGAGATTATCAGTGGTCTCGTATGTCTTCCATTTTCTGATAATTGCTCCCACAGTTGTTTTCTTTACACCAAGCGTTTTACCTATTGCAGATTCAGTCTTCCCAGCCTGGTGCAGGTCTACAATTTTGTCTCTGGTGTCCTTCGACAGCTCTTTGGTCTTTGCCATAGTGGAGTTTGGAGTGTGACTGACTGAATTTGTGGACAGGTGTCTTTTATACCGATAATGAGTTAAAACAGGTGCCATTAATACAGGTAACGAGTGGAGCCTCGTTAGACCTTGTTAGAAGAAGTTAGACCTCTTTGACAGCCAGAAATCTTGCTTGTTTGTAGGTGACCAAATACTTATTTTCCACTCTAATTTGGAAATAAATTATTTAAAAATCAAAAAATTTGATTTTCAGTTTTTTTTTTTCACATTCTGTCTCTCATGGTTGAGGTTTACCCACGTTGACAATTACAGGCCTCTCTTATCTTTTCAAGTAGGAGAACTTGCACAACTGGTGGTTGACTAAATACTTATTTGCCCCACTGTATGTAACTCATAGCTATTGAAATTACATGACGTATTTGCTGACATCAAGAATGCAAGTTTTGGTCCATTGAAAACACATGTGTAAGGACTACTAAATGAATTAGTCAACCAATACATTTCATTATTTTAAAAGTCATAAAGATCATAGAACCTGGCCGTCATCTTCTTCAAGGTTACAGTGAGGTGGAGCTCAAAATGGCTTCATGCCAAAGGCAAACTACAGCCTGGACTGAAAACATAATGAAACATTTACTCGTAGAACGTGTGCTTGTAAAAGCTCAATGAAGTTCAAATTAAGTTTACCTGTAAACGCTAATGTGCCAAGAAAACAGGTAGATGGCTAGCTGTTAAAGTGCCTGTGACACGAAAAAGCATGTTTATTTCATAATACACGCGGTATTTTATGCCCCTGAATGATATGGACCGCTTGGATGTGTGTGGAAGCGATCGCTATATTTATTTAGTTTTTTGAATCCCGCGCCATGAAAATGAGTGACTTCCGGCTTCGGTCTTGCATTGAGGAGGAGGGCGCTGTGACGTGTACGGTAGAAGACGTTCTCTTCACTATACAGTGTACTGTTGTGTATGAGGACGAAGGATTCAGCTGATTTTGCGGATTAATACTTTTATTTTTTGCATCACGCCAGCCAAACGGCTGCAGAAAAATCATTCTGTATGCGGGAGAGGCGTATGCGCCTTTTTGGAGTTTCAAAAGGTTCCCATTCACCGTGGATATTTACTGTGGGACCATTGGACTTACAAGGAAGTGAGTAAACATCTTGTTTTGTATTATGTCAAATACGAATACAGTGATTACAAAGTAAACACTATAAAATTCCTTTAAATAAAGGACTACTTATGTTTGATCATTGATAGGCATGTAAAAAGCTATCCTCATGCTCATTAGCAGTTAGCTGTTAGCGCGTTAGCTACACAACAACTCCAGCCACCCTCCTCCAGGGAACGAACTGTAAATTGCTCTCCGCCGGGCGGTTTGCCGATCCGCAAAGAAACTCGACAACCGGGTCGTCATGTCAAATAATCCAGGCTAGTTATGTGTGATTTTCCACTTCGAAGACTTTGAAACATCCCTTGGTTTGGGTTAGCATGTCGGCTAGCTGTCACTCCTTCTGGTCTGTTTACATTCTCCGAAGCCGGGGAAGGGAAATTACATATGTCCGATTTAGGTGTCATAAAATATCGTTCGGGAGGTGTGACAGTAAAGGTGAAGTCGACTGTTTTGACCATTATGGAGTAATTTTGCCATTTCGTCTTGAATAAATGGATTTTTATTATTTTATATTCCATTTAGCACAAGATTGTTATTTGTCATGACCATGCCATTTATTTAGCATTTGGGGAAAGTACTTGGGTAAAAAGAATATCCTGTAAAAATATTGAAGTAAAGAGACAGAAACAATGACATTTTGCCGCTCTCTTCGTCGCGTTTTCCTCATTGTGAATAGTTCCCCCTCGACGGGCTGACTGGTCCTTCTCAAGCCATTTATATAGCTATTGGGGAAAAATACTTGGATAAAAAGAATATCCTGTAAAAATATTGGGAGTAGAGAGACTGAAACAATGACATTTTGCAGCTCTCTTCGTCGCGTTTTCCTCGTTCTGAACAATTCCCCCTCAATGGGCTGAATAGTAAAACCGATGAGCCTAGTCTACCGCTGACGTCATCCACCTGTTGGGGACGCTAAAGCCCTATAATGGTAGGCGTGGCTAACCGGCAGATTAAAAGACTAATTTCTCGTCATCTGCGCTTTGCTAAATTGTTGTATATAGTCGAATCGTCTCAAAATATGATTCTAATTCACATAATGATGCCATTTAAGACTTTTTTTCTGGTGTCATATGCTCTTTAAAGAGCAGTGTTGGTTTAACGTCTGACAGTAGAGGGAGACAGTGGGCTTCATAAACTGCAGTAACTGAGCAGGGCTATAAATGAAACAAAAATAATAATAAAAACTGTCGGTGAAGCACACTTGAAAACAAAAGCATTGGACAGCAGCTCTTTGCTTTCATGCATCAATTAAACGTGACGTCTGTATGGCTTCCAAACATCCAACCGTGCATGTTGCTGATGAAATAATATGGAAGTAATAGTGTAGTTTCTTCTGGTTCAAAAAAGAAATGGTAGCCTAATGCATAAAACAAAACACGACTTTGACAAAAGCATGTGTCCTGTTGTTTGGTGATTAGTCTACGAAGCGCAGATGTTAGCAAAAAATAAGTCTAATAAAAAACACCTTACATGACAATTTTCACTACGCTGACAACAAGCTCTTACTAGATTTTAATTCTAACAAACATGTACCAAGTTAAAGCTACACTATCTTGGCTACTCTGACAAAAGCAATTGTCCTGTTTTTTGGTGATTAGTCTACGAAGCGCAGACATAAGCAAAAAATATATATATATAAGTAAATGAAAAAACACCTTATTATGACAACTTTCACTACGCTGACAACTAGCTATTACTAGATTCTAATTCTAAAACGTGTACCAAGTTAATGCTACACTATCTTGGCTATATTTTACATTACATCTCCACTGTTGCCATAGTGATCCCAGCCTACAATAGTGGTGGACAAGCCAGGGTTCATTACCTTATTATGTCTACTGATGTTTCTTTTGTTAGCAGTGTGATCTGCCAATCGGCTCAATTTGCCTTTCCCAAGAGTGGAGAGAATGGAGTGGAGAATCACCATGCCATCTAGAACTGTTTATCTTTAATTTGATAACTTTATACTCAATTATCATGTAATCACTGTATTATGATAATACTGTAATGAAAATTACTCTGCAATTTCCTCTTTAGGAGTCAATTACATGTTAATTAGTATCAAATAATTATTCACACAGGCAACATTGAGACAACTCATTGATGAAAAAATCTTATGTCCAATTCGCTGGTGACGGCAGCTCATTAAGCAGAAGAAACATGAATATGTAGCACTAACAGCAACTGCCGCCCACCACCAGTAACACTACTCTGGTCCCCACCAACGTTGGTGTCAAAGTTCTTGAGTTTATGCAATTGTTCTTGCTCATATCCGTCTACAAATGCCTGGAGGGTGAATTGAAGTGAAGTGGATTTTTCTTAGTAGGCCATTTTGTTTGTTCAGTATGGAGCTTCTGCATGAGTGTGCATAGCTGTTTAAACTAGAACTGAGCCATATGGCCTTTATTTTCTCTCAGAAAAAGAGGTACAGTAATGACTTTATTCCGGAAGAAAATAGTATTGTTTATTTTGGTTTCTGTAGGCTATACTTAATTACAAAATTAATTGAGAGTTATGATTCAGTTCTGACATGAATATGTGAAAAATAAATCATTCAATTAACAAAAGGTTGCACACTTGTCATGTGAGTCATGAGATTATCGTTCAGTGAGCATCAAGCTAATTTTGCCTTCACTTTTTTTCTATAGCTTATTCCAAAGCAAGAACTGTTAGAAGAAGATCTTCCCACATAGTCCCTCTTATCTTTTGCTGCAATGTAATGATTAATCTCCCAACATCTCAGGTGGGTGAACATGGGTTTGAGAAAAGGTATTAAACTGGATTGCAAACACTATGTTGTCTGCATGAAAACCACATCAATTTTGGGATGGATTACTATGATTTTTGTGACTCTTGACACACCAGTACCAGTTTAGTTATGTAGCTTGAAATGCATTAATGGTGGTGCACTTAACCCTTTTACAATAATATTAATCATAATACCTACAGTATCTCAATATTACCTAATATTTCATACTACATGGCTGCTGAGGCGGGGGTCTGCTCTCTCAGAGTGCTCCTCTAGCTTATGGTATTTTATTATCATTTCTGTCTCTTGTAACTGTGGGAACATTTCTTTTAGTAAACATAATATTCATTCATTCATTTATTTTCTATGCCGCTTATCCTCACGAGGGTCGCGGAGGTGCTGCAGCCTATCCCAGCTAACTATGGGTAAGTAGGCGGGGTACACCCTGAATGGTTGACATACAACCATTCATGCACACACTCATACCTACGGACAATTTAGAGTGTTCAATCAGCCTACCATGCATGTTTTTGGGATGTGGGAGGAAACCGGAGTCCCAGGAGAAAACCTACACAGGCACGCGGAGAACATGTAAACTCCACACAGGATGGCCGGAACCCGGGGTAAACGTAATTTCACACATAAATATTATTGCACTGTTACCATACCTTTTTAACATGGTGGAAGAAAGGAGTGAAACAAAAGATACAAAGGGCTTGACATTATCAGTTTTTCGAAAGAATGTGCATATCACATTTATGTCCTCTTTGATTTTTTGTATTTTTACAACATACTGACCATTATACTTTTTTAAAGAATATGGAGTAGGTTTCACTACAATTTGCAGCCCAGCCTCAGTTTTGCTGAGTGGAAATGGTGAAATAATAGAAAATTTAAGCCTTCCTCCTATTTGATGGTTTTTTTAATTAGTCCCTTCTATGTTGTTTTTTAATTTGTTATATAGAGTATATGTAGGTTATCAAGTCAAAAGAGTTATTAGGGAGGGGGTCTCCTATAAAAACATGTATTGGAAGCAAGGGTGAAAGTGACTTTTTTTATGTTCAGTACATATGTTACGTTATACGACAGAAAAAAAAGGTTTTATTACTTTTTTATTTTATTTTATTTTTTGAAAACCTCCTAAAACCAGCGAAATGCAAAGAAAACTACTTTTGGCACAGTTATATCTATAACACACAATAAAACAAAACAAGTTTTATACATGCATTAGGCTACTACATGTAACAAGGCATACATGAAAAACTAATTTTCATTCAAAATTATATTTTTTCACTGATGTGTAAAACAGGGGTTCCCAACCTATTCCACTAAGGCACACTGTGGGTGCAGGATTTCATTCTTACCAAACAAGATGACAACACTTTTTCCCCAATCTGGTGTTTTACAAGTGCAATCAGTTGATTGCAGTCAGGTGTGGCTTGTTTTAGCAGAAGCCTCATTGGTTCAACTGTCTCTGCTGGATCGGCTGGAACAAAAACCAGGACCCACAGTGTGCCTTGAGGACTGGGTTGAAAACCCCTGGTGTAAAATACCACTTAACAAAAGTGTCATGCCTTGAGTTGAGTTTTGTTCAGATTTTGCCCTGATTACCCATTGATTTCACCTGTCGTGGCCTGCTCCTCGTGTCTTCACCAATCCGCTGCCTCTGGTATCAACCACCTGTGTCTCATTATCTCGTTTCTCCATGTATGTATTCAAGTATTTATCAGAGTGTATTTAAGTATTTTATCAGAGTGTCTATTCCGTGTCCGAGCCCTTATGTGTTTATTCCCAAAGTAACTTTTTGATTCCTGTTTTTTTGTCTGATTCCCACTGCTTTTGTTTGTACTTTGTTTTTTAGTCTTTGATTATTAAAGTATTTTTGAGTTCCCACACATGCTGTCTTGCCCTGTCTTTTGTTTGCCTGCATTTGGGTCCTCCATGCATCCCCCTTGTGACAACAATGTTTTATTTTTCCTCTGATCTAAATGCAAAACCTCAATTTTTACTACTTTAGACAATAACTTACTGAAAATAATGTAAAAATGTACTTTTGTGTGTGTGTGTATATTACCTACATTTTTATAATTTTACAAAGATAGGTACAAATGACTCTTACATAACGCACATTAAAATTGAATGTATTTCAAAGGTAATGCAAACATCCACTTTTTTAAATTATAAGGCAATGAATTAGTAAGATAACATAAATGAGCAAAAATAAGTCCAAATGTGCACATTAACATGGAAGATTTTCTCGACCTCCCCATCAGAGCAAATAAAGTCAATGAAATGAAATAAAATAAAATGAGCCTCAACTCTCTTTAAGATCTGACTGATTTTCCGTTGCATTGTCCTTTTTTTATCGCATTAATTCAACAAGTTGTTCGGTACCTGTCACTACAATCTCTCTGGTTTGTCCTTTTTTTCTTTTTTGTTGTTCCAGAAAACACATATGCATTTGAACTAATCAGAGCTATCTCTCCATGCTGATCATATGTCAGTCTGTCAGCCAATTGAACAGACAACCTAGCACATCGACGTGACTCGTCAGAGTCCGATACAATGAAGCAGAACTCCGTGGAATAAATTAATTATAATTATTATCGGGTGAAACGGATTAGACTACTCGTATGTAAATCTGACATTAGTAGATTGTTTTCTCCTTGGAAATGCGTGTGTGGCAGCCAGGCAGGTTTTTTTTAACATGGGATTTTGCCAGTTGCCGTCATATTTTCAGGATCAAAGCACTGTTCTGCCCCATTCCTGTCACATCGGACCGTTCTGGCCCATTTTCACCCCTGATTTCCCATTGAGGTCTCTATTTCTTTCTCCCTACAGTCGATCTATAATTTACTTTGCACCATCCAATCAATAGTCTCAATTGAATGGCTCTATAATGATCTGTCGACATAGAGGGCACAAAACCCCCTTCCCTTTGGGCAGCTACAACATTTTCTACTTGAGCCAGAAGCAGTGGTGGAACAGATGTGAACAGGGCCCGGGTGTGATGAGCAGAAACGGGAACCCCCCGAGTAGATCGTCCAACAGTGGGGGGCTGCTGCCCCACAAGACGATCATCCGGTGTAAAACACCACAGCAGGTGTCCCCAACCGCCGGGCCGCAGACCGGTACCGATCCGTGGCGCATTTGGTACCAGGCCACAAAAGAAATAATAATTTATTAACGACTGCATAATGGCCAAATTAACATTGGCCTGTGCCCCTTAACACACCAGTATCCCTGTCTATAATACTACTACTAGATATAATACTACAGGATGGAATGTCGTCATAGAAATCCATTGATTGGACTGCTAGCAGTACATCTTGTTTTGTATATCTGTGCGCTTGTCCTCGATAATAATGTCTGACGTAGGGCAGTTGAATCACATTTCTTCCCGGAAAGAATTAGCCCCCACACTAGTAAGACTGAAAAACTGACGTCTTTGGACAGATTTTTTACGGGGAAAAGGGCGCCTGATGAGCCAGAAGATGATCCCACAACCTCGAAGAAAACAACATCTACGCTACTTCCCAATCAATAAAGACCCATGAACTGCGAAGGAGTGGATTTGTCACCCGTTTGTGAATAAACTGAGTGATTCGAGCATGTCTGCAACAGGAGGATCAATTTGTAGAGATCACAAATGACGCCGACCTTAAACGTACATTTGAGGCAACAACTCTACCGAGGTTCTGGATTAAGGTCATTTCAGAACATTGAAAACTGTGCTACAATTTTCAACATCGTATCTTTGTGAAGCGGGCTTCTCTCACGCTCCCATTCCACATTGATGGGACCATCTCGTCTCAACGAAACAAGCTCAGGCCTACCACTGATTCAGCGGGTGAGTTATATTTTCCCCGCACTTAACACAACGAGGCTAAAAACGAATGTTATTTTATATTTGCTGTATTTTTCTGCCGCACATTGCCGGTGTTCTGACAAATTTTGCATTCGCGTAACGTTAAAAATGGCCGCAAATGCAGCGATTCGTGCAGCGTTAGCTGCACACAACAAATGCACGCAGTTCTCTCACTTAACGACTTCGCCGTGTCGGTAAGCATTAATTTACACCATTTTCGTGGTGCACATGTATGTTTATGATGTAAATAGTTTTTTAGCACTGTTGGATAACATTAAGAGTCCAAATGAATATAAAAGAGGGCTTTTTCACCGCCACAAAAGCTTTGGGAGCAAAATTTTATAAGGGTGCAAAATTTGACAGAACACCGGTCCGTGAAAAAAAAGACCCAAATCACACTGGTCCATGGTGCAAAAAAGGTTGGGGACCCCTGCACTACAGTATATTACTTGCCTGGCACGGCCAGTCTGTTCTCCCTGTGTTTTTCAAACACTGAGAGAATAGTCTGGGACCCAGCCCATTAACGTCCTCTCAAGCAAGTACAAAATCAATCGACAAATCAGATTCGTATATTTGTGTGTGCTAAACGAGCAACGTCACTCTTCCGCATCGGAAGTCGTCTCCACAACAACATAGATGGCGAACAGGAGAACCGAGAATATGTTCCAATCGACGGTAAAATGTTTTAAATTACCAAAAACACATCAACACAAGTCATTGACAACAGTCTGTCTCGCGCAAGCCATGTTGAATAAACTCCGCTCTCCTCGTATGTTTACTTCCGCGCGCAAGTCCCTCGTCCCGCCCGTTGCTGATTGGTCCACTCCGCTGTCTGTTTGCTGTGGCTTGCTCCGCCCTGGAAATTTTATCCGCTTAATGGTGGCCAGACTCAATAGCTGGAACAGTGGTGAGTCTGGAGTACCAGGCTAGTATATTACAGCTCCGCGCATCATCTTACTTTTCTGTTTGACCCTCCCCTCACCCAAGCACACTTTACGCCCTCCAGAGGCCCGGGCCAGGGCGCGGTCGCACCCTCAGAACCCCCATAAGTTCCACACCTGGGAAGAAGTGTTTTTTTTTTGTTTTGTTTTGTTTTTTTAAACATAGTTGGATGACATGTGTCCTTTGTCACCACACAATGGCTCCCGGGATATGTAGTTTTGAAAAAGGACAAAAAATGATGGAATTATGTAGATAATCACGCGATCCATGCAGCGTTTTAATGTTTTACTTGGTCGATTGACTTCAAGTAAAAATGAGAGTGAACCTCAACTTCCACACTTCCAAACGAGATCAACCAGCAGGACGTGGGTGACGTAATTACAACGTGACCAGGCTTCAAAGATTACATGCGCTCAGGACATGTGGGCACGTCCCACGACTTTTAAGGGTTAATAAATTGCTAAATCCTTTCAAATGCTATATACTTGGAGTGAATAATAATTGGAGGAGATCCTATCTGATGTAAAATAATGCACAGAAGCTGAGCTTGTCAATTCAGTTGATTTTTAAAGAGACTTGATGGAACTCAGGTCAAAGGAGGACTGTTTTCCCTCCCTGCTCATGTAAATCAAATTACTTGGCTGCATTTGACAGCTGCAGGGACGTCTCAGAGGACCGAATGAGTGGCATCAGTGGTTTCATGTCCGAAATTAAATTTCCACGCTCTGTTCATCCATTCTGCACACCGAGAAGACTTCTTATCTGACTGCCACTTTTTCTTTGCTATCAAGGACCTCGTTAACTGTATGACAGCTAGAGACAAAAATGGTGTAAAAATATTCATCTCATGTACATGAATAGTTCAGTCAGTTCAGTTTCAAGGGAAATTTTGCTTCCTATTATTCACCAGGGTATTTGTTACATTAGTGTATTAAATCACTGTTGGAAACGCTAAGTCACATCAGCAGACATAAGGGCCCTGGGATTTGTAAGTCATCATCATCAATTAGTCAATTGTTTCCTGCATGAAAGTATCTCTTCAGAGTAGGTCCAAGTGGTGATCTACCAGGATGTTAGTTGGTCTGATTAGACAGATATGCGAAATCTGTGGACTTGTATTTCATTACTAAACTTGTGGACAGTGTAGAATTAAATTCATTGAATTTATTAAAGTAATTATCATCTCCATTATATTCTTAAAATTAACCCATGGTTCCTAAATAGTGGAGAGGGATGTTACTCACTTACTGTAATTTCCCGAATATAAGGCGCACCTGTGTATAATGCGCACCCCAAATTTACTTGTAAAATCTAGGGGAAATTATTGTACCCGTTTATAACGCGCACCCTAATTTTAGCAACAATAAATAGAAGAATACAAGAAAACAGAGCTCGTGTGCAGATACAGAAATGTCATTTTTACATACTGGTGAAACACAGCACAAGCATAGCACATTGGCAGTTCAAAACATTACCATAAACTGACAATATTTACGGTAATAATATGATTTGATAACTTCTCCAATTTACCAGAATCTAGGAGAAAACAAAACAGATGTGACTTTTCTTTTAAAGGCTGCTGTATAACTTGCTCGTTTCATCGTGATGAATAAATGTTTCTTCCATGGATTGATACGGTAAAATGAAAGTGAGAACATGAGTCGGAAATCCGTGAGAGCTCATCGCTGTAAACACGACAGTAAAAATAGCAACTATTGTTATTTGGGTTTGAGTTTCCCGAGGGACAGATATAGTTGACGGACACAGGAAGTGTATTTGCTTACGTTTGTTGTGATCCAAGTTGCGGAGCTGCAATAAACGTTGACTCAAATGAGTTCAAGAAACTAAATTCTGTGCTTTATGAAGAGCGAAAAAAGCAGAATATAACACAGACGAAATCATTCGGCCGATTAGAGTGAAGTATTACCGAAACAAAATGGTGACGTCACGTACAATAATGGTCGGCAACGGGTCACCGCATATGTTTCTTCAACACAACGTGGCCGTGTAAATTAAAAAAAATTGGTTTATACATATATGTAATATATATATATATATATTTATTTATTTATTTATTTATTTATTTTTTTTTCTGTCTCCATCCATGTACCCGTTTATAATGTGCACAATGATTTTACAAGTTGATTTTGGGGGGGAAAAGTGCACGTTATATTTGGGAAATTACGGTACATTTGGGCTGGAAAGCAGCCCCAAGTACTCACTTCACACAAACTTTACATCATCACAGACTCAAGCAAATCAGTTCATCTTCCAACATATCAAGGATTCACAGCACACCATTTGCTAAACTAATTTAAAGGGAAGGCTTGGGTGACTGCTCATTGGCTGTGAATAATCATGCCCACAGCACTGCAAATACCCTCTTTTAAATGCATTAGCCTGCATGTTTTCACCAAATTAACAACACCTGATCCATCCCCCTTCCAAGTAAACGTGCAAGTCAACTTCTCTTACTTAATTAGCACAGCTGCATTTTCTATGGTTTTCAGAGCTATTTGGCACACATCATTAGAGAGGAAGCCCTAATTGTAATGCAGTATTTATTCATCTATTATTCAGTAATTCACTCATTTTTACTCTTGTATGACTGACTTATGATCATTGTCTTCACATTTGGTAATCCTATTATGTTGTGGCCATTTTACCCAAGAAGTTATCATTTCATTTTACCGGAATTATTGAATGGATGTGTGGAATTATCAGTGGTTCCACTGAACCCTTGTTAGCTTTCTCTACAGCTCCATATTGCCTTTGAGAAAGAAGTGAGAAAGTGTCAGCAATCTGTCAACATAGTTTCCTGTTTCAGTGCCAAGGAGCACATTTAAAAATCAAACAATGGTGTCGAGAAGCCTGTATAAAAATGATTATTTTATTTTACATTTTGCATTTTATTTATTTTTGAGTTGCAAGCATTAGTATTACCATGTGTATGATCTTCCTTGTCAGAGAAAATTATAATTATATATTGAAATCATCTGCTACTGAATGCCCGTTTTCACACTGAATACATGAAGCAGAAAGGTTTCCCATGCTGTCAGAGGTGCGAATGCCAGAATTTGAAATTGCTAGTTCATTAATAATGGTAGCCCGAAAAATTCTTCCTGTAATACGTCTCAAATAATAATAATGTGTCACCAGGAGGCGGACCTCATTAACAAGCAGACTGCAGAGAAGCGTGCCACTGTTTTGTGATCAGCCATCCTGCAGAGTTTAAAGCTGACACCTTTGTTCATTGTCACTCACAAAGAGAACAAGAGGAGGAGAGACAGAAAAAAAAGACGCTAAAACAGTAATCCCATTATAATTATTCCTCTTTAATCATTGTGTTTCAGCAGCACCCTGGCTCCCCCTGAGCGACTGAATGAACAAGCACTAATTGGGTATTGAATCCATCTAAACCCTTTGACAAACTGTGCTCACCTAAAGCCAAGTGTTTAATCCCTCCATTAACTTGAAAGTCAGAACTTCACATGTAAACATTAATTCCAGTGCGTTGTCGCATATACTGAACATGCTTTAAACATACAGTACCTCCATTAAAACTGTCTGCACTCCACCCTCTTTCATCATAACATAGCAACCGCACGGTAACCATAGAGACGCCATTCAACAGACCATGGGTATTTATATCTTCTTTTTTTGAGCATGTGTTGAACAGTTTATACTTATAGCTAACAAGAAGATTCTTTCCGTATTGATTGTGTGGGAATACTCCTTATTTTCCCTCAGTTTACTGTGTTAGGGTCGCCACAGCATCTCAGCCTATCTTCTGTCTCTTCCTCTCTAACAACAATTGGGCTCATGTCTTCCATCACCACGTCCATCCACCTTCTCCCTGGTCTTCAATCAAACTCTGCTCACTCTAAACTTTACAAATGTACTGTTCAACTAAGGTTGCCAACAGTCCCCGATTGTTGACTTCAACCGATGGTAATATTCGGCTTAAAAATGGATCCATAAAGTGTTTATTGAGCTGGGGGGGGGTTCCTTTTTCAGTTTTAGGGTGCATTGTGGTCATTGTTGTTAATAACTGCGTTAGAGTATAATGGCTTTACTAACCGTGTTATTTTTGTCAGTAGTGAGTAATCTAATTACCGTATTCTTCGGACTATAAGTCGCACCTGAGTATAAGTCGCACCAGCAATAAAATGCCCAACGAAGAGGAAAACAACTTATAAGTCGCACCTGAGTATAAATCGCATTTTTGGTGGAAATTTACTTGAGAAAATCCAACACACAGAACAGATATTTCATTTTGAAAGGCAATTTAAAATAAAAATACAATAGAGAACAACATGCTGAATAAGTGTACAGTATGATAATGTTACATGATGTTTAAACAACAAAATGCGAATGTGGCCGGTATGTTAATGTAACATAGCTATTAGGAGTTATTCGGATAACTATAGCATAAAGAACATGCTAAAAAGTTTCCCACACCATCAGTGTCACTCCAAAACACCAAAATAACATGTGAAATGATATAATAATGTGTTAATAATTTCACACAGAAGTCGCTCCAGAGTATAAGTCGCACCCCCAGCTAAACTATGAAAAAAACTGCGACTTATAGTCCGGCATATGGTCTGAGCACTAAGAGGCTGATCCCCCACCTCTTCAATTTCTGCAGCAATGCTGACAGCACTCCTGTAACAAGTCACATGACATTTTGGAGGGGAAATGACAAGTATTACTCAATTTGGACATTTAGGGATGAGCATTTTCTCATAGCGGTGTACTCACTTTTGTTGCAAGGGGTTTAGATATTAATGGCTATATTTTGAGTTATTTTGAGGGGAAAACAAATTAACTCTATTATATAAGCTGCACACAGACTACATTTCGTTGTGTCAAAGTTTCATTTTGTCGGTGTTGTCCCATGAAAAGATATACTTAAATATCTGCAGAAATGCGAGGGGTGTACTCACTTTTGTGATACACTGTATCTCATGTATTTCTGTCTACTTCAAGAGTTGATATTTAGTCGTGATATGTATAAGTAAACGCACTAATTCCATTATGGTCGGCTAAATGGGTTTGCATATTCTGTCAATAAAAACATCCTCATCACCTTAGCAGCCTTTAACATTCCTGCCAGTCGCATTCAGAACTCAAGGATTCAGTCCATCCTCTCCACAAAGATTTCACAATGTTGCTGAATGCAAAAGGCTGATTGGATGACTGCTGTGAAGGTCGCAGAGCTGTTGCTTTATTCCACTGACAAAAGAGTTCGCCCATGAACGGATCCAACTAATAATAACTCTCAAGACACAAATACATTCACCACATAGTTAAGCATTTTTATAATAGTTTTTTTCACACCTCACCAATGACATTTTCCTTGGAATGTAAACATGTTCTCACTCTCCACATAATGCTCTCAGTTGATCCATGCATAGTTCATTTTTCAAACATTCTTTACCATAAAAGGTATAGGCACTGGTCAAATCTTGCATTCTAAGATCATGACATTGTCATTCTACAATTTCACCACTACAAAGATAATTATGTAATGATGACCCCTGATCTAAACCCCACCAAAGGGCAGCAATAATGATAAAGCATTTGGGGTACAAAAAAAAAAATCAAATAAATACTGTAAATAAAACTCCATTTGTGGTTGTGTGCAACTTGTTGCAGCTGCAGTGGTTCTAAAAGCGCAAGACAAGACCTTGATTTAGTGAATCCAAGCGGAAAGAATCTTGTTTAATAAGTGAAAAGACACACAATTTCATTATTCTAATGAAAAACAATAACAATAGCCAATATTTTACAGAAGCAGGCAAAATTGCCGATGTCTGACATTTTATAATGCCAGTACTATTTTAGCCAATCAAACACTAGTATCTCAGATTGTCCCGTCTACTCTTCACGTTTTGGCTACCCACTGTAAAATGCATGCCTGGAGAAGCTTTAAAGGCTTCAGGAACTAAAGCAGTCGATATCTGAGTCTCAGATGGAGAAAGAAGGAAGACAGCAACACATTGAACAGATAGAGAAACTAAACACCATGTGATAATTTTCTAAGTTACTTTTACTTTTTTAGTTACTTTCAAATTTATCAGCTTTTATGTGCTATAAGTATGTGACGTGACTGTCGTCACATTTGTCACATAATGGCTGTGCTTGCAAAAGTTGTCATTTTCTCTTTTCAAACATTAATTTCTTCGTTATCATATTTCTAAGAAATATGTGTTGGCGGATTTAGATTCTTTGAGCATTCATCTTTTACGTAAAGGTCATCTATATTAGTTCTTGCCTTTAAAGAATTCAAGTGCTTAAGTCAGAGTTGAGCTAAGAAAGGCTCCTCAAGTAGCAGAAATTAAACATTTATAGGATAGAGTTCAGCTGAGGATATGCGTACGTCAAAGATGACATGAATTGTGACCTTTCTGGGTGAGTAATGACGTTCCGAGCAGGGTTCAGTACATTCCTTGTCATTCATAGCAACTATTAAATATCACAATTCCAGTGTTAGCAACAGGCACTTCACCTAAGACCATTCCCAACAGTGGAATAAATTATGTTATTCAAAACTTTCGATTCGATTAATTATTATTAACAATAAGATTAGATTAGTCATAAGCATTTTGTACTTTCCTATTTCATATTTCGCTCTATTTGACCTTTGTGCTATAATTACAACAAATAATTCACATGATACTCACCAGATATGAAGCACTTGAACAGTCTTTTACTTACTCTCAAGTAACAATTTCAAGGGCTAATTTTCACTTTTATTTGACACATATACACTAATTCTAGAGTAACTATACTCCTCTTAAGTACTATTTTTGACTACTCTACCCACCTGTGTTCACTGGCACCACAAGGGGATGGTCACCCCATCTAATAAAGTTAATAACTAACATAGACTGTAAATAAATATATGATTGTTTTGCACTTGCTTTAATTGGTATGTGCCTCTTCCTGCTTTTCCCTAGTAGTTGTTTTATTTATTTACTTTATTTTTTACACCTTATGCCTTCTCATTACGCAATCAAAAATTATTTTTGCTAAACTCAAAAGTTGACAGGACCGTTGTTAATCTGTTCACATTAGATCATTAGGAACATGGGTTCGATTCTCCGCCTTGATAAACTCGTCTATGGCTAGGTTAAGATCGCAGATCTTGATGCACAATTCCAATTTTTTGTCATATCTGATTTTTTGGTCTGCTCATTCAGACTTCCTTTGTCCATTAAGCCCATTCAAGTATTATGCATGCGCACTAATTCGCAGTCCAACACGTGCTGAGCAAACTGTCCCGAATGCGCAGAAGCATCAGAACAAATGACTACGGTACACATGTTGGCTCTACGTCATTCTAGGGTGATCATATTTTTATTTCCAAAATGCCTGTCTGATATTCAAATATTATATGGTTTTATTGAACGTATGCACTGACCATATGTGTACGCGTCATGCATGCACACATAATTTGCCCCGACTCTCGGCCATGTAAGCAATATTGAGATAGTGCTCATTTGCCACACTGAAAGAAAACCGAGGATTCTCAGCCTTATCCTTTTTTCCCTGATTTTATGATTTTTTTAAAATGATGTTGTCAAGCCCGCCTCTTCCCTATAAGCCGAGTTCAAAAGTCATCTTAATATTATTTGACAACACTGGCCATGCAGATAGATTTTGTTATGGGTCAGTGCAGCTTACATGCTTTGGTGCTTGTTTCCAAAGTAAAATTAGTCGCGGCAGACTTGCCAACAGTGGTGGATAAAGTACTCCGTTTTTTTACTTCAGTAAAAGTACAGATACGGGTGCAAATAAAAAAACTCAAGTAAAAGTACAAGTATATAAGAAAAAATTTATTCAAGTAAAAGTACAGAAGTACTTGCTTTGAAATTTACTTTAGAAGTGAAAAGTAAAAGCATTTTCTCCCAATGCAAAATGTAATATATATATATATATATATATATATATATATATACATACACATACAGTATATACATATATAAGAAGAATATTAGTAATAATAAGAACTGGATGCGGAAGTGGACCGGGAGCCAATGGAGCTGGCGGAGAACTGGAGTGATGTGGTGGATGAATAGGGTACGGGTTATAATACCAGTTGCAGTTTATGGAGGGTCTTTTGAGGGAGGCCAAAGAGGAGGGATATATACTGTATATACATGCATATATAAAGTATAAAGTTTAAAAGGGTAAATATTTGAAAAAGAAAATCTCGACCACTCCTTGTTGTCTGTGAATTCTGCATCGCGACCCTTGTTATATTACCGTGTTTCACCCATAAAATTCCCACAAAGTCCAACTGTGGCCATTCACAGCTGTGTCTTGACACTTGATGACACATGCTACACAGATTTTTTTGATCGAAACAAGGTAAGTACGCGGTAATATCTCATTAAAATCATGCTGTCACTTAATTACAGTATGCTCTCTAATGCTCTCACCTTGAGTTACTGGAAAGCCACAAAAAGACATATTGTATATTGCGAGAATTATGGACACAGCAGGCTAACTGATTAGCATGCTGTCCATTATCTTTTTGACCCTTGTTGCCGTTTTGGATTGCTTATTATTGTTGTGAACGGCAAGCCGTTGATGCGGATCCAAATCACAGACCAAGAAACAAATAGTGAATGTTTGTATTTAATAAGTACAACAAAGGGAGCACGCTAACAAACGCGAGTTTAACAAGTACAACAAAGGGAGCACGCTAACAAATGCGTGAATATAACTGAGTACAAGAATCTAACTACAAAGCCCAAAATAGCACTAAAGTAAAGATGACCAAACCAGAATACGACCGTAGAACGTCGGGAAACTCGAAGGATGATGCACACACAGCGGTAAGCAAGGCAAGTAACACGCGAACAAGCAATAGTCCGACACTCGCAGACGGTGACAGGAGTCCTTAAATAATGAGCGCTCCTAATGCACCACAGGTGTGCAGTCACGGCGCCGCCCATCCAGCTGAATCAGATGCTGGAATGAAAAAACAACTGAGAAGGCATACAGATATGACAGAACCCCCCCCTCAACGGACGCCCCCTGGCGGACCACCTGGTTTCGAGGGATGAAGAGAGTGGAAATTCCGCAGAAGCGACGGATCGAGGATCCAGGAGCGGGGGACCCATTGGCGCTTCTCAGGGCCATAACCCTCCCAGTCGACCAGGTACTGCACCCCTCTACCCCTCCTCCTAGAATCAAGAATGGCACGCACCGTGTACACCGGCCCACCGTCGATCACGCGAGGAGCAGGAGGAGGCACTGGTGGAGGGTTCAGGGGACAGGTGGAGACCGGCTTCAGCAGAGAGACGTGGAAAACGGGGTGAACCTTCATCGAGCCGGGAAGCTTCAGCCTGACAGTCACAGGGTTCACCACCGCGTCAACAGCAAAAGGACCCACGAACCAAGGGCCCAGTTTCCTTGAAGTCCCAGCCAGGTGTAAATCCCGCGTCGACAGCCAGACCATCTGGCCTGGGCGATAGACTGGAGCGGGCCGTCGGTGGCGATCAGCTATCCGCCGGTTGCGGGCCGCCGTTCGGACTAGTGCAGCCCTTGCGTCCCTCCAGACCCTATGCGCCCTCCGTAGGTGCACCTGTACAGACGGTACGACGACCTCGGATTCTTGGGAAGGAAACAGTGGAGGCTGGAACCCGTATGCGGTCATGAATGGTGACCTCCCAGTGGCAGAGCAAACGAGGGTGTTGTGCGCATACTCCACCCAAGGGAGGTGTGATGACCAGGAAGCCGGATGTAGTTCACAAACACAATGGAGGGCGGCCTCCAGCTCCTGGTTGGCCCGTTCTGTCTGCCCATTGGATTGTGGGTGGTAACCTGAAGATTTGCTTGACGTGGCCCCCAAAGCCTTGCAGAACGCTCCCCAGACTCGTGAGACAAACTGGGGCCCTCTATCGGAGACAAGGTCACACGGGATGCCATGAGCACGAAATACATGGGTTACCAGCAGGTCGGCGGTTTCCAGGGCTGAAGGCAACTTGGGGAGTGCGATGAAATGCGCCATCTTGGAGAACCGGTCCACTACCGTCAAGATGACCGAATAACCCCTGGATCGTGGAAGACCAGTGACGAAATCGAGCGCCACATGTGACCAGGGGCGAGTTGGAACAGGCAACGGATGGAGTAAGCCCGCTGGAGCACGATGGACTGGCTTGGCCCGAGCGCAGATGGAACAAGCAGAGACATAGTCCATGACGTCCTTGCGCATGCCCGGCCACCAAAACCTCTGGGACACAAGGAAGAATGTGCGGGACACCCCCGGGTGGCAGGCAAACTTCGAGGCATGGCCCCACTTCAGGACTCCTGCACGTTGAGCAACTGGGACGAATAACTTGCCGGCAGGGCAGCCCCCAGGCACCCTAATGCCTCGTAAGGCTTCCTCCACAAGACGTTCAACTTCCCATCGTAGGGCGCCAACAATCAGATTTTCAGGAACAACAGACTCTTCTGAAGGCCCCTCCTCGACCGGCTCATGGATCCTTGACAGCGCATCAGGCTTCCCGTTCCGTGACCCTGTACGGTAAGTAATCAGGAAGTTGAAACGGGTCAGGAACAATGCCCATCGGGCCTGGCGTGAGTTGAGGCGCTTGGCAGCACGAAGGTATTCCAGGTTCTTATGGTCTGTGAGTATCTGGAATGGTACCTCGGTGCCCTCCAACCAGTGCCTCCATTCCTGCAATGCCTGGACTATAGCGAGCAGCTCCCGGTTGCCGACATCATAATTTGCCTCGGCAGGGCTGAGGCGGCGGGAGTAGAAGGCACAGGGGTGCAGCCTCTGGTCGACTGTAGACCTCTGGGACAGGATAGCCCCCACTCCGGAACTCGACACATCTACCTCGACCACAAAAGGAAGATCTGAGTCAGCATGAACAAGGACAGGTGAGCTCGTAAATGCTCGCTTAAGGCTTACAAATGCGGCCTCTGCCGCCGAGGACCAAACAAATGGCCGCTTGTTAGAGGTTAACTTGGTGAGGGGCTCGGCCCTCATACTATAATTGCGGATAAAACGTCTGTAAAAGTTTGCAAACCCGAGGAAACGTTGCAAGTGCTTACGTGAAGTGGGGGTGGGCCACTCTGAAACCGCCTGAATTTTTGCCGGATCAGGCCTTAGCTGCCCTTTCTCCACGATAAAGCCAAGAAACTGCATTGACTCACAGTGAAACTCACATTTCTCGGCCTTAACAAACAACCGGTTTTCCAAAAGTCTTTGCAGAACTATGCGGACATGTTGGCGATGTTCCTGCAAGCTTCTAGAGAAAATTAAGATGTCATCCAAATAAACAAAACAGAACACATTTAGCATGTCACGCAATACATCATTGATGAGGCTTTGGAACACTGCAGGTGCATTTGTCAAACCGAAAGGCATGACCAAGTATTCAAAATGCCCAAGCGGGGTCTTAAAAGCGGTTTTCCACTCATCTCCTTCACGAATCCTGACCAAGTGGTAAGCGCTGCGCAAGTCTAATTTGGTGAAAATGGTGGCCGATTTTAACGGTGCGAAAGCCGAATCTAACAATGGTAGCGGGTATTTATTTTTAACAGTAATTTCGTTGAGACCCCGATAGTCAATGCACGGTCTAAGACCCCCATCCTTCTTGCCAATGAAGAAAAAACCCGCCCCCAAAGGAGAAGACGAAGGGCGAATGAGGCCTGAAGCCAAGGAAGAGGAGATGTATTCCCTCATAGCTTCCTGCTCCGGTTTAGAGACTTGGTATAAGCGCGAGCTGGGTAGCGGGGCATTGGGCAGCAATTCAATGGCACAGTCGTAAGGACGGTGCGGTGGCAGGGTACTAGCATGTTCTTTACTAAATACACGTTTGAGGTCATGATACTCGACGGGAACGTTCTCCAAATTAACTGGCTCAGTAGCCATTTTTGCTTCACCAGGAAGTAGACACGCCGAACGTAAACAGTGCGCATAACAGAACGTGCTCCAAGCAATTATTTGCGTCTTCGCCCAATCAATATTAGGATTATGCACTTGTAACCAAGACAGCCCCAGCACAACGGGAGCAGATTTGCACGGCATAACCAAAAAGCTACGGGCCTCAAAATGGTTCCCGGACAACTTTATCTTGAGTGGGGGCGTAATAAATTTCACGTCCGCTAGGGGGCGCCCATCGAGATCTAAGACCCTTTTAGACCTAGCAAGTCTTATTAATGGACATTTAAGAGCGTCAACAACACTCTGGTCTATAAAACAGTCATCTGCCCCCGAATCAATTAGAGCAGTAAACCTAACTTGAACCCCACGATGCGACACTTCGCCCGGCAATTGCAGTCTCATACGCCCTTGAGAGTCTCCTTGTTCCTTCAACTCGTCGTGAGGCAACTCACTTGCTGGATTGCAGTCCCGTACGTTCCTCATACCTCCTCGCCCTAGGGAAGCCCCTGGGAGCGAAGATTCCGGTCGATGCGAAGGGGCGGCGTCACAGGCGGCGACACGGTGCCCCGACAAGCCACAATACAGACACAAGCCTTCCCTCATCCGTCTTCGTCGCTCCGCCGCAGAAAGATGTCCGCCGCCGAGTTGCATGGGCTCCTCTCCCGTCGGGACCGGCCTCCGTGCCGGCGTGGAGACGGGCGCTGGTTCGATGAAGCCGTCCGGACCGGCCGCAGTCGGCGTTGACCAGCGACGTTCCCGACGCTCCGCAGCTCTCTCTCTCTCACGCTCGTCCAGACGATGACCCAAATTGACGGACAGATCAATCAGCTCCTGCAGATTTGATGAGTCATCCCGGGCCGCCAACTCGTCCTTCACCACAGAAGACAGCCCGCGCCGAAAAATCCCACACAGAGCCGCTTCCCCAAAGCCGCACTCCGCGGCCAAAATGCGAAACTGTATAGAGTAATCTGCTACGGTCAGATCGCCTTGGGAAAAATCCAGCAGGCCTCCTTGCCTTTTACTGGGTGATCGAAAACTCTCACGAACTCAGTCTTAAAAGTTTCAAATGAATGACGGATCGCGGGTCTTGAATTGCTTACCGCCATGGCCCATGTTGCCGCTTTACCGGCGAGGAGACTCATTGCATACGCTACCCGGGATCTATCACTCGAAAACGTTTGCGGTTGTTGGTCAAAAACAAGGGAGCACTGGTGCAAAAATAGTTTGCAAGCACCTGGCTCTCCCTCATAACGATGGGGGTGTGGCAACAACGGCTCCCGAAAATATGCCGGTGGGCCCATCGGAGACGGGGCGGATGGGTCGGGCGTCGCGGCAGCGTCAACTATACCCCCGGGCTGTACAGGTGACGTCATATTCTCAATTCTAGTAGTTAGCGAGCCTATCACACTCACTAATGCACGCAATGACTGATCATACTTGCTGATCATATGCCCGTGTTCAGCGAGCGCATGGCGAAAACTTTCAGAGTCTGTGGGATCCATGTGGTCGGACTATTCTGTTGTGAACGGCAAGCCGTTGATGCGGATCCAAATCACAGACCAAGAAACAAATAGTGAATGTTTGTATTTAATAAGTACAACAAAGGGAGCACGCTAACAAACGCGAGTTTAACAAGTACAACAAAGGGAGCACGCTAACAAACGCGAGTTTAACAAGTACAACTAAGAGAGCATGCTAACAAATGCGTGAATATAACTGAGTACAAGAATCTAACTACAAAGCCCAAAATAGCACTAAAGTAAAGATGACCAAACCAGAATACGACCGTAGAACGTCGGGAAACTCGAAGGATGATGCACACACAGCGGTAAGCAAGGCAAGTAACACGCGAACAAGCAATAGTCCGACACTCGCAGACGGTGACAGGAGTCCTTAAATAATGAGCGCTCCTAATGCGCCACAGGTGTGCGGCCACGGCGCCGCCCATCCAGCTGAATCAGATGCTGGAATGAAAAAACAACTGAGAAGGCATACAGATATGACAATTATGGGATGATATCAATGCATTAGATACATTAGATGCTTAAATCATAAAGCCTAGGTCCTAGGCTTCAAGGCTAAATACAATAATTACGGTAGTGTTATGTACTCACATTTATATGTTCTATTTGTGCATATGGAGCCTTTTATTCTCGGTATCTTGCATTCACATTCTTTAATCGTAATTGAAAACTTATTTTAAAAGCCCACAGCAAAAATTTAAATATTATGGTATTGGAATTTAACCCCTAAAATTCCCCTGGAATTGTTTTTTTCTTTGCACTGATTAAAATCAAGCCAAATCAAAAACTGTATGCTGTAAAGTTATCAGTAACCATACAGCTAACCCCCCGCTTCGCCATGTTTATTTACAAAATAAAACAAAGGGCTAAATTAAAACTACATTTACCCACGTCTTACTGCATGCATATTGATTATCAAAGACTTGAGTAGACAAAGGCGGATCATCTTGAAGTGTTCGTTGTTTATTATGTACCAGGATGGGTGTCCAAAACCTTTTTCAAATGAGAAACTTAAAGAAAATTTCAAAGGTCTCAAAAATGTCTATTTTTCACCTGTTTTGACATACTTTTAAGGTGTTAAAAATGCCCTCCTGTTCAGAAATGTTCTTCCCACAAATAAAGATTTTAAGCTCTCCAATGATGCATCACACATGCATATAGGACAATTATGAAATTTTTGGCCAAATTGGGCGTCTCAGAGCGGAACTTCAAGTCACCTGAGTGTTTTCCGCCATATATATATATATATATATATATATATATTCGGGGGCGCGCCCCGGCCCCCCACGTGGGGGGGGGCGGCTATCGGTGTCCCACCGGAGTGCCGCGGCGGTCTCGGGGATCTCCCGGTGCGCGGCTTTCCTCCCCGTCCGCGGGGAGGGTCGTCCGCCCCGACGGGGACCCCGCCCCCGGGTTCGCGCCACCCGCCGGGCGCACTTCCCCGAAAGAGTCCTGTATTGTTATTTTTCGTCACTAACTCCCCGAGTCGGGAGTGGGTAATTTGCGCGCCTGCTGCCTTCCTTGGATGTGGTAGCCGTTTCTCAGGCTCCCTCTCCGGAATCGAACCCCGATTCCCTAATGAAAACATTCTTGGCAAATGCTTTCGCTCTCGCCCGGCGCAAGGAAACCTTGTTATGTCTTTTACTTCCTCTAGATAGTCAAGTTTGATCGTCTTCTCGGCGCTCCGCCAGGGCCGGGAACAACCCCGGCGGGGCCGATCCGTATATGTATTCATAGAGAGATCTGAGTCAATATTCAAAGATGGAACCAGAAAATTCATTGACCGCTCAGTTTTATTTATAACTTTGCAGAATGGAAGAGACAAGCAATAACATTGACTGCACTGTAAATTGAATCTTAACAAGCTGAAAAATGCCAAAACCTAGCTTAATGGCGGATTGCAACCAACTATCAGGTGCATACCGCCACCTACTATACGAGAGTGTGGTGGTTTTTAATGGTCGATATCTTAGTCACCTAACCCTACATTGCCAAATGCATCACATTTGATACATCTAAAATTTCATGATTTTGAGACTAATTCCGAATTTTGACATTTCTTTTTGAAAAAAAAATGATGAATGCAAGTCAACACATGCATCTGCAGGTTCCATGAGAAAAAAAACAGGATTTAGCAAGGGTTATAGATATCAGAGCGCTTATTACACATATTCATTTTGCCTTTTCTTTTTACAAATTTGAAAAAAAGGTTTCATTAGGACCTTATTTTTCAAATTTTGGGATTCTCTGATAATTGCTTCATGTTGCAGGTATTTAAGGGTTACTACTATACGAGAGTGTGGTGGTTTTTATTGGTCGATATCTTTTTTTTTTTTTTTTTTTTTTTTAAACCTGTCCTGTTCAGCTGTTTGACACAGAGAATGGAAGTCTAAGTGCCCGGATTCTGAACAGTTTTAATGTTTCACATTGAGAGTCTGACATACTCCCATTGTGATCATTCAAAATACCTTTTTATTATGACAAAGCAGCGAACAGGAAGGGATTATGGGGGGACAGAAGAAAAGAAATACAAGAGAAGAAGGAAAAGAAACACATACACAAACAACAACTAGAAATACATTGAACATCTAAACTAGTTACTAATATGCTGGTGCTATCGTCAGCGAGATGTATTTCCGGTTTACACCATGTGGGGGCCTATTGGCCAGTGAAAGAGGAGAATGGGGGTGGGGGTGTCTATAAGCTAAGTGATTGAAAGGGGTAGAGTGTATACAAATCAGTTCTGTGATCTAGAACCCAGTAATCGTGTGAATCTCTTATGAGTGTAAGCCCGTTGGCGACCAACCCTACGCCGCCGCATCGCCAATCCCGGCACCGGGACCCCCAACCAGAGCATGCCCTACCACATCCAGCAGCACGCAGGCCCCACCGGGCGCGCGACAGCCACGCAGACGGGCGGAGAAGCCGCGCGAGCGCCAACCCAGGGCCACGGCCCCCACCCAGCCAGCCCGGGGAGGGAGGGCTGGCGGGGGGGCAGGGGGCCATGCGCAGCCCATCCCTCCTCCCGCAGCCCAGCAAAGGAGCCATCGTCCCCCCCCCCGGGACCCAGGGTGGTCCCCCGGGCCACCCGCGCACCCATCAACCGGCCTTCAGGGATGGCAGGAGGGGACGCATCACATATCATTATTGGTCGATATCTTAGTCACCTAACCCTACATTGCCTAATGCAACCCTTCCAGATTCTTTGTTCAACCCATAGCAACGCCCTTGACAACGAAAATGCTTTTCTTCGGCAATCTTCGGAAATCTTCGGAAATTACGTCACACCTAGAAGTGCGAGGTAGGTCCGCCATAGAACAGTATTGTTTGTTGCATTGCTTCTTGGTAAGATGCCACGGCAGTGTGTGGCGATGTTTTGTTCTCACTCAAACGAAAAGTTGTATGACTGTGCCAAAAGATAGCAGGGCACGTAAATGGACATCTTTCGTTCGCAAGAAGCGAATGAATTTCATGCCATCATCGAGTAGTGTTCTCTGCTGCAAACACTTTGAAGATGCCTGCTTCCTTAACCAGTCTGCTTATGATCAAGGATTTGCCAAAAAGTAAGTGTGATTTTTGGATAGATGACTGATGACGTTGTCAAAGCAGAGCTGCCAACTGTTGTGGAATGAAAAGTATAAGCTAGCGACGTTAGCCGAAAGTTAACTCGTGGCAATCCCCGATCATAGTTGTTGTTGCGTTCGCTAGGTTAAGCGTGTTTAAATTGTGCGTCATCTACGATCTTGTCCGAAAGGGTTAATCCACTGTCAATAGGGAAAGGGGTGTGGATGTGCGTATAAGCGGGTCGGCGTCGCGGTAATTCACGGTCACGTTGCCCTAAGAGACACACACCGCCGGTGAGTTTGTGCACATTTATTTGTATTTGTATTATGTATTTCCACCTTCTTGCTTCAAGCATTGCATTGCATTTGTACGGTTCGGCGTTTCTTTCACGGTGATCGCTTGATAGCCTTCTAGTTTGTGTTTTACTGTACGAGAGCCACTGACAGGTGACAACTTAGCGTGTTGGCATTGAGTCAATCTCGCAGCGAATCAGCGAGCGGCTCAAGTCACGCAGTGAAACATGGGAAATGTAGTCTCGGGACAACACTGAAGTGGTGCTTTGTAATCTGTTCGCTTGTGTGAAAAAACTACATTTCCTCACGCCATTAGACGCCACTTCCTGCCGAGAGCTGTGCCGAGCTGTGTTGTTACTGTTAGCTCCATGTAATAATAAAGAAACAAAGTTGTCAGCACGTCGTGTGTTCCATACATTTGTAAACAAAAAGCTCATATCAAGACACTATGCACGATTCGTTTAAGAGACGCTGGAGTAGTAGGAGGCGAGGAGGAGATCAGCGAGAAGCAAAACTTCGCGGTCGAATGTGGCGGCAGTCCGCTATTATTTTGTTTTCTTATTGCTGCCACAATAAAGTGGAGAAAGCCATCAACGACTCATCTCCTTCTTTCCCTCCAACGTTTTTGTATTATTATTTTATATGCACGAGAGCTGCCGGATCTTCCAAAATGAACATGAAGTCTGATTATTATTTTATTTAACAATGTCATCAGATAGACAAAAACATAAAATTATGTGCAAATGCCTGCATCTTCAAATCATGAAAATAATAGCAGCCTATACCTTACCAATCTTGTAATCTCAATGGGTCTTGTATCCATTCCATGTCAGGTAGTCTAGGCACATTGTTTGCATCCTGATTAGCGTCTGGCTAATACATGTTAGGTCCAACATAAAATTCCAAGCTCCTCTTCTTCCTCCAACTCTTCAAAAACTTGGATCTCCTCCCTTGCGCTCGATCTATCGCTTATATCGCTGTTTGAATCATTGTTTGAAGGGCTTTGTATGGCGGCCGTATGTATGGAGCTGCCATCGCTGTTCCCGGTGTGACGTATCACTTCCGGGTTCATCCCCTTTCAGACTCGAACTTCGGAAACGCGATTATTTTGTCAAATATACAACATCTAAATTATTTTTTTCATGCTTTATTTGTTGTACAATGTTTAATTACTTTAATTGTGACCCTATTTGGCATGTTATGAAATTACTTCACATTACTGCTTTAAAAGCAAAAGAAACCGTGCAGGTAGCATGTATTTTACGTAAATAACGCAAATGTGCGGCTCGTCTTTAAGTTCACTTACAACAAGTCCACATCAAAAAGCTTTTTACTTCAATCACTGAATTCTGTATAGATATGGACGTAAAACTGTCTCGACTCTTTGTTAAAAGAGCTACAAACCGGGCAGTTACGCATCAATTTTACGTATATATGTCGAAGAATGACGCCAATGCTGTAGCGGTTCGCATTCTCCCATTGATTTTTTTCACAACGTTTCAAAATGCATGCATGGTAAGAAAAGTATCATATTTACCTTGAATCCTCGAACAAATCACTCGAGACAATCCTGCCTTTTTTTATGTTACAGCTTTCGTAGTTCTTCAAAAATCCAAGCTTAAACCCGACTTTGACATGACCGTGTGCCGTCTTTGGCTGACTAATACTACATGAAGCTCAAGCTCGGCCCCCTATGGTAAGGCGTGACGCGAAGAATGACAAAGTGTCAGGTCAATAGGTAATGAAGTCTACGGTCGAAGTAAAAGAAAAAAGTACCACTTCGTAGTTGTACTCAAGTAAACAGATGCACAAAAATTTACTTAAGTACATTCACATGTACGTTAAGTACATTCTACCACTGCTTGCCAATCAGTCCGGTAAAAACCATACCCAAAAGGATGCTATATTCTGACAAAGCACTTGCAGAGATCAGACGTTCAAGCTATTTTTGGTTACAAGTCATGTGAACTTGCGACATGTGAAGGTGCGATGCCAAAGCTGTGGCTACACCAGAAGTGATATTACCATGCCAACAGCATTTTCTCCCTCCTGCTTTGTTTCGTGCCAGGCAGTGTGTATGACATGATATCCCTGTAAAGCCGCTTTTTCAATTCTCAGCAGCTTTAAGAAATTTGACCTCAGAAACCAAAGTACACTGACACAAGACAACAGGAGAGAAGCAAGCAAGAAAATATTGCTTAAGCTGAGCATCAGACTCAATTTCAAGTGTTCTACTGTGAACTAGAGGTCAAACGATATATGGACTTTTTTCCAACATCAGCTATTTGCCGAGTAACAAATAGAATAAGCCGGTAAAAAGGATTTTGATCAGGCATCTGTGTGGGCAACTGTGGCCGCCGCTGAGTGACTGTTGGACAAGCTCCCGCAGCAGCTTGAAGACAAGCTGCTACAGGAAGCTTCAGGCTTGCCTGTTTTGCAAATACTGTTAAGATTTTTTTTTTTTTTATCTTGTATGAGAGACTACGCAATGTTGCTTTAGCCTTTTAAGGTGTTTAGTGAGTGATCCTTACACTCTAAATGTAACTCTTATCATTAGTGTAGCATTCGTGTTAACATTAGCTTTAGCATGGCAAGCATCCTCTAAACTCTCACTTGTTTCGATCTCATCGTGACGTCCGGGTGGGTTTAATTATTTCATGGACTTCCTGTGGGTGTGGTATTACAGTATAAAAGGAATCTCTGTGATGTGTCGGTGACACATATGCTGAGAAGCACACTGAATAAAGAAGTGTTGTCCCATTCAAGTCTCGGCCTTACATGTACTTAGATTAAGGAATGCTGAGTGTGTATAGTCATAAAAAGAAGTGCTGCATTCGTTGGTTTGGCAGCACTAGACCGAATTCCTATAAGTCTCAGGTCATCATTTGTAAATTTCAAGCTGTTGGAGCAATTTTTTAACACTGCTTTTCCTAATCTACCTGTGTAAAAATTATATATACATACATACATACATACATATATATATACTGTATATATAAATCTTTTTAGATATTGGTCGACATTTTAAAAACACTCCCATATCTGTCAACCTCTATTCTAACCTCCTATAAGAAAAAGACGTCTTAATAACATTGTGATGTGTCTAACTTTGAGGGGGGTGGGGGGGCTGCATTGCTGGTAATAATTAAATCTAGCGTCTTAACCACATAACACGACATAACATGCACTTCCAATTCTACCTACGGATGCTGTGTTTGTACATGATCAATTTAAAATGAAGTGTTAGTAATGCATTTAGGGCTTTAGTTTTATTCCCGACTCAAAGGTGCCTCGTGTTATTTTACCTACTACTCTCAATAATGCACAACATGACAGAAATGTGAACATAAGGTAACCTCTTACTCTTCTAAAACCCGCAGTGTTTAAATCCTTTGTTCAATATTTGCTGGCAAGGCTGAATGCGCTTAATAAAGATTTCAATTCACTCTATGCAAGGACAATAGGAGCCAACAACATACTGTATGTTCTGGAATCCTTAGTGTGTTGCTGTTGTTTTACCATCTCTGTGGAAAGTTATTTATGTGATTTTAAAGAAATGCTTCCCACGTACAGTTCTCATTGTGGCTGTTCATGCTCACTAACACAGTGACAGAGTAGGCAGCTACTTTGTTGTTCTGCTTGGTCCACCACAAGTGCAAATGGAAACCGTGTAATGACAATAATGCAAGTTAAGGACCACATTTACACAAGTTGAACAATGTGACCTTCTGCGCATGTTTATCGGTGTATTTTTAAACCTGCTCATGATGGTTGAAAATACTACTGTTGGGTAAAGATTGCCTGTGCGTGGGAGTATATCCTGGAAATGGAAATTTAGCCTGTTAACACACACATTCCAGGAAGCACCATTAGACTGGTGAAGATTTCTTGGTCCCACAGATCCAACCACAACAATTTTGCATAACTATGACATCATGGGAAAAAAATATAAACCTTAGATAATATTCTTTAAAAAAACAAACAACAAGTGGAGCAAGCAATCTTTGTGGAACTATTTTCTGAGGTTCGATGTCAGTCCCATGAACAGAGAAATGAATTAAAGCAGTTTTTGCAAAATGATCTGGATTATTTCCATGAAATGTAGACTTATTAAATATATTAATTTAAACCAATACCCTAAATATTTGTTAGTGAGAAATGCAAAAAATGCATGATATGATCAACTTTAGTAAATACTAAGGGGGAAAAAATAACTCGGTAACCATAGTAATGGGGTTTTGCAGATATTCACAAGGTATGACTTGAGAGGCAGTGGGAGGTGTGGCTTAGTGAGTCATCAGTTGGAAGCAGTCAGCAATCAGACTGGTTTTGGCCCTGAAGACAACAGGTGAGCAAAGCCCTGGACCCTCTTGCAAATCATTTACCAGTCCCAGATTGGCGTTATTTTGTTTCCTGCAGCGATTCTGAACAAGTCTGTTTCAGAATGAGATTGCTGTTGCCGTGTATCATGGAGTGGACGCTAACGATTGTTCGTATTGGAGTTTTTTTTTTTTTTTTTTTTTAAGTGGTCTCTTGTCCCCACTGATTCAAATGTCTCAATCATTAGACCAATGACATTGCAGGCCTTTTAATGAGTTTATTGATTTTTTTTACGACTCTAACACTTTGTGCCGCTCCCATGGCTTTTTCCACCATGAACCGGTTGGACAAACATCTGCTTATTCCCTTGTAAGCGTGGGATAAAAACCCTGGACAATGTGCAAAAAAGTATTTATATTTCACGTGCACATCTTCCGTATTGCAGTTTTTCTCAGTCTCGGATTATCCTCCGTCAGTTGTATCTCACATTCTTTATTGAATTCTCTGCTCACGACTTATTTGCTCTCACCCCAGGTCCTGTTTTTGTTTCCGTCAGATTTTACACCTGCAACCTTCGCAAGCCTCATCGCCTAATGCCAGCTCGACTACCCCGATCAGAAATCTCCACTACCTTGTTTTGGATGCAAATAAAGTATTTTGTTCATCACTAAACCGTGCTTGAGTCTGCTCAGGGATCCTTTCCATTCTGGGAATCATAACTAGAATAGAATATATATATATATATACCCACTACCAAGTGTTTACACTTTTATGTTGTATATTCATTTTAGAGGAAGAAAGAATAAAGTGTGCTTCTCCGAAACACACATTTGTAAATTAACAAATCAGACATAAATGTGTGTTATTGCCTGTACAATATAAAAAAAAGGATGCGATTTCCTGCTCTGCTTTGGATCTGTAGCGCTCCAATAGACCCACTTGGCATTTGCCCCCCACACTCACATCCTCGCTTTTAACTCATTTCATATAGTGCAGTTTTGACCACATTTTGTCATAATGGGCTTCAAGGAAGTCACTGATGGTGTAGTGGTACTTCCATCTGACTTATTTGTGGGCAGTGTGGCTTCAGTTCCCGTTCAGTGACGGTATGAATGTGAGTGAGAATAGTTGTCTGTCTCTTTTTGTGGACTGTTGGCGACCAGTTCAGGGTGTGGATGGATGGATGGATGGATGGATGGATGGATGGATGGATGGATGGATGGATGGATGGATGGATGGATGGATGGATGGATGGATGGATGGATGGAGGGAGGGAGGGAGGGAGGGAGGGAGGGAGGGAGGGAGGGAGGGAGGGAGGGAGGGAGGGAGGGATGGATGGATGGATGGATGGATGGATGGATGGATGGATGGATGGATGGATGGATGGATGGATGGATGGATGCTCATACTCTCAGCTTTCCTTTCATTATACAGCACATGCTTGGGAATATTTCATCTAGGAATAAATGTTTATGGATGTAAATTTCCCAAATGATGTTATGATGCATGAATAATACGCTACTCTATATATTTTATTGAACATTTTGGGCCAATTTAAAAGGTAATAAAAAATGTATCAACTGTGTGGGGGGGGGGTTTTGGGAGGGGGGGGATTTCCTATGTTTAAAAAAAACTATAAACACAGTACAATGGTTTATAATTTAACACAATATAATTGATTAAATAACTTACCGCAACATAGTAATACCAGGTGACATAAAGAGACAAACATAGTAAAACAATGTTGAGAAATTTTATGACTTTCACTTTAGCAGTTTTGCACGTTATCACACTGATTTTGCTTTGATTAAATTCAACATACTGTATTTTTCGGACTATAAGTCGCACCTGAGTATAAGTCGCAACAGCCATAAAATGCCCAATGAAGAGGAAAAAAACATAGATAAGTCGCACCAGAGTATAAGTCACAATTTAGGGGGAAAATTACTTGATAAAATCCAACACATAGAACAGATATGTCATCTTTAAAGGCAATTTAAAATAAAAATACAATAGAAAACAACATGCTGAATAAGTGTACAGCATGATAATGTTACATGATGCATGAACAACGAAATGCGAAAGTGGCCGGTATGATAATGTAACATAGCTATTAAGAGTTATTATAAAGAACATGCTAAAAAATTTACCAAACCATCAGTGTCACTCCAAAACACCAAAATAACATGTGAAATGATGTCATAATGTGTTAATAATTTCACAAATAAGTCGCTCGAGAGCTCGAAAATTTATGTTAAAACTGTCAAATGATATCATAAAAATAAATAAATAGAATAAATGTGCTAACCACTCAAAAACGTAGGCCCAGCCATAAACATGTGATTTTTCCATAATTGAGTCACACATCACAAACCATTTGTTTCCACAATTGACTAGATCACCGGTGTAGAAAATGGATGTACCCACACACAGGCCTACTTGACATGATGTAATTGTCTTGTTATGAAAAATGATTTGCATTAGTTTGACGTTTAAGTAACTTTTCACGAGTGTTTACCTCCCATAAATACAGAGATCATAGAATTCGGGGAGTAAAAGTTTGGCAGAAAATTGGACCCTTAGGTGAGGTGGAATTGGTTCCCTCCTGGTATCTATGAGCTTCATAGACCTTTTATGTGAAACCACAATCAAAAGCATACGATTATTCGTATTGAAAAGGTGGAGCGGAAGTGTCTCAGCTCTCGAGAAGGCGGTTGCCATGGATTTCTATCCAAAAGCTTGCTGTACAACAGCACATCCCACTTCTGATGTCAGCATTTGAGATAGGGAGAAAAGCGTGAGAGAGAGTGGGGAGCTGAAGGGAAGCGAGCGACTACATAGAAAGAAAGAGCCTGTTGCTCACCAATATCTGCTAAGCTGCTGTAAAAAATCCTGACTGCTTCAGTACCTTTTAGCCGATAAAAAGCTGTTTGAATTCAGGATCGCAGTGAGTATGGATTTCTACCATTTTTGTCTATGAATGCACTGGTTTGTATTATCAATATCATATTCTTGGGTCACATGTTTTGCACTCAGTCACAAGTTGATACCATTTGACTTTTGGGTGCACGCATGCACCTCTTGGGTCAACGAGACCTCACTGAAATGCAAAAGTGACAGCGTTTTTTGGTGTGGCATCTGGCATGCCTTTTACACGACGGGCTATTTGCATACTAGATGCACTGGACATGCATGCCATGGTAGCCCGTTTACATGAATTTTATCTCGCGATGCTCATACGTGATGTTCAATCTGTTCCCTGAATAAGTCAAGTTTTAGATGTCAGTACTCTTCCCCAAGTTGTTTAATATGATTGTGTATTGAAAGTATCAAAGAGTCATAAATTGTACTGGGTGGTGATGAGTTTATACTGCCATAAAAGCATGAAGTCTGCATGTCATATTCCTTTGAGAATATGTATATATATTTAATTGTAATCAAATTCACTACTGCTAAAATAGAATTTATACCCTGAAACATAGTGGACTTCAATTTTGATAAGTGATTGCGTTTATTATTATGCAGCAATGTTTCTATTGTTATCTGACTTTATGTAACCGCCTATCTATGGTCTTCTATTCCAATGTTCCTCTTTTGTGAACACACCTTGTTGAGCCGTCATTTCATTTAGTATTATAAAACGGCAAAAGCTTTAAAGTTACAAAGCAATCACACAGATCCTAAATGTCCTACATTTGTTAGGCCGCAAATTAAGCCTTAATTAAATCCTCAGAATAATCTTTAATTCTAAAATTTGCTGTGTTCAGGTCCTAAAATGCAACACTGTCGTCCAATTGTCAAACTCTTATGAGAAAAATTACATTATTGCAGTAGTCACTGTAAAATGTTTAATACATACTGTATATGACAATACTGTGATGATATAGATGGTATGCAAGTGGTTCTTAACCTTGCTAAAGACACTGAACATTTCACATGTGCATTCACAGTACCCTTCATAATTGGATGATAAATCATATATGTGATGTTTTATCCAGACAAATATAACCAATGCATAATTTGTACAAAAAATCGATGTGTTCAAAGGAACAAAACACAATACGTAAATTTCCCATGAAAACAAAGCAACATTGTGAATCATTTTTACGGAAAAGTCTGTTCCTGTTCCAATGCCACATCCTTGCATCACACGTGTAGACCCTATTGTCACGGCATAAAATGTGACCCAAGTGTGTTAGCCCAGTCCACGCTTTGCATGTTTTGGGATTTGGTAAACTCGTCTGCGCCAATATACCCATACTGGCACAGCAAGGGTGTGTCCCAGCAGATACCTCCATTGCAAGTGACAGCATTGTGGACGAAAGACACAATTTTACTGCACTGCCAAAGAGGTGGCCTATGTTTCATTGCAATGTAAACTGCTAATTTGTGCATCAGGCACAGGCAGATAGATACACTTCTCAGTTGTCAAGTGAGGCTGACATTATTGTGTTCCATTCTTAAGTATGTAAGTGAACAGCATGCATTGAACCCTCTGGATCATTGTAATAATAATAATAATAATAATAATAATGCATTGGATTAATTAATTAATTAACTTAATTAATTGGAGAAAGTGCTTTTCGGGAAACTCAAAGACACTTTACATTGCATTATTCATTCACTTCATTCAAGGTGACGATAAACTACTATTGTGACCACAGCTGGAGCATACTTTGAGAAGTGATTCAGCCAATTGGGCCATGGGCTCTTGTGTTGAAATAAATTAATTTATTGCTTGATGCATTTAAAGTATGTTATTATAATTTTTATCATATTTTAATAATCATCCTACTGGCTGTTTAAAGGCAGTTTCCAAATCCTCTTATCGTTCCGTGGATCTCCTTGGTCAAATTCAAGTGTCTGCTGTGATTCCTCATGCTAAGCGGCAAGCGCAAATCAACCTTACCAGGTTTCTCCTCCTGTCAGGTAGAGCAGTGATCCCCAACCACCAGGCCGGGGACCGGAACCGTCTGTGGCGCATTTGCTACCGGGCCGCAGAGAAAATAATAAATCACTTGTTAACGACCGCAATCTGGCCTGTGCATCTTGACACATCAATATGCCTGTCTACTCTATTGACTAAATCAAAGCAGAGATTTATGTATGTCGCCATCTAGTGGCTGGCTGCCATTACTGGGGTGCTTGCACAGCATCAGTCAATGTAAACAGTAACGTTAGCTGCTGCTGCTGACTGTGTGCTGCAGGTGGTGACGACTTTGGAGTTTATTTTTTTTAACAGGGAAAAGGCCACCTGCTGAGCCAGAAGAGAAGCCTAAAACCAAGTCCATTTTGCATAATAAGTGGCTAAAAGCTAACAAACGAGGCAACAAAGGCGAATGCACTGAGAGCATCATACCTCGTGGTGAACCATATTGCTAAAGCCAAGAAACCTTTCACGATTGGAGAGGAACTCATTATGCCTGCGACTGAGGATATTTGCCGTCAAGATTTAGGAGAGGCCGCTGTTAAAAAAGGTTGATTCAGCGTATGTTGAGTTACATTTTCCCTGCACTTAATGTTCGTTTTTAGCCCCGTCATGTTATATTATATTCAGTGTAATTTTCTGCCATACCTTGCTGGTCCGTGGAAAAAAAAGGCCCATGTCACACCGGTCTATGGTGCAAAAAAAAAAAAAAAAAAAAAAAAAAGGTTGGGGATCACTGAGGTAGAGGCTTAGCATTTAAAGGAAATTGAATAGAGCCTGTGGGTTGGGTGTAAACCATGGGTGTCCAAACCTGTCCCCAAGGGCCGCTGTGGGTCCTGGTTTTTGTTCCTACCAATCGATCACAGACAGTTTAATCAATGAAGTTTGTGCTAAAACAAACAGCACCTGACAGCAATCAACTGATTACACTTGTAAGACACTAGATTGGTGAAAACATGTCATCTTGTTTTGTAGGAATGAAATCCAGCACCCACTGCGGCCCAATGTGGAATAGTTTGGACACCACTGGTGTAAACTAATCGGTGGTGTTTATTTCCATATCAAGAATAGCCTGCCCTCCAAAACCTGTACTAAAACATCACTTTATCTGGCACAGACTCGCACTGGTCGAGATTTAGATGATTTGCAAAAATGAGGCCCTATATGCGTCTTAACCTTTGGCAAATCTCTTAGATTTACACAAACAACCTTGGAGTTCGATTGAACCCAGGGTGAAAACAGTTATATAGAATATGGTGATTACACTATTTAACCCATATAGCCCATCTCTGAACCTCTAAACATTCGCACTCGAATAAGGACAAAAGGAAATTGTAGATTGAGCCGTGAGAATATCTCTGGTGTGTGTTGTCAGTGAACATTCTACGTGTGTACGTTGAGTGGAAGAGGCCTACCCTAAAGACAATTGTCTTGAAGTGTGTGCGCAGTAGTTTTGCGTGTGAGTAATTTTAGTTAGCCATATACAGTGCCTTGCAAAAGTATTCGGCCCCCTTGAACCTTGCAACTTTTCGCCACATTTCAGGCTTCAAACATAAAGATATAAAATTTTAATTTTTTGTCAAGAATCAACAACAAGTGGGACACAATCGTGAAGTGGAACAACATTTATTGGATAATTTAAACTTTTTTAACAAATAAAAAACTGAAAAGTGGGGCGTGCAATATTATTCGGCCCCCTTGCGTTAATACTTTGTAGCGCCACCTTTTGCTCCAATTACAGCTGCAAGTCGCTTGGGGTATGTTTTGCACATCGAGAGACTGACATTCTTGCCCATTCTTCCTTGCAAAACAGCTCGAGCTCAGTGAGGTTGGATGGAGAGTGTTTGTGAACAGCAGTCTTCAGCTCTTTCCACAGATTCTCGATTGGATTCAGGTCTGGACTTTGACTTGGCCATTCTAACACCTGGATACGTTTATTTTTGAACCATTCCATTGTAGATTTGGCTTTATGTTTTGGATCATTGTCCTGTTGGAAGATAAATCTCTGTCCCAGTCTCAGGTCTTGTGCAGATACCAACAGGTTTTCTTCCAGAATGTTCCTGTATTTGGCTGCATCCATCTTCCCGTCAATTTTAACCATCTTCCCTGTCCCTGCTGAAGAAAAGCAGGCCCAAACCATGATGCTGCCACCACCATGTTTGACAGTGGGGATGGTGTGTTCAGGGTGATGAGATGTGTTGCTTTTACACCAAACATATCGTTTTGCAGTGTGGCCAAAAAGTTCCATTTTGGTTTCATCTGACCAGAGCACCTTCTTCCACATGTTTGGTGTGTCTCCCAGGTGGCTTGTGGCAAACTTTAAACGAGGCTTTTTATGGATATCTTTGAGAAATGGCTTTCTTCTTGCCACTCTTCCATAAAGGCCAGATTTGTGCAGTGTACGACTGATTGTTGTCCTATGGACAGACTCTCCCACCTCAGCTGTAGATCTCTGCAGTTCATCCAGAGTGATCATGGGCCTCTTGGCTGCATCTCTGATCAGTTTTCTCCTTGTTTGAGAAGAAAGTTTGGAAGGACGGCCGGGTCTTGGTAGATTTGCAGTGATGCTCCTTCCATTTCAATATGATGGCTTGCACAGTGCTCCTTGAGATGTTTAAAGCTTGGGAAATCTTTTTGTATCCAAATCCGGCTTTAAACTTCTCCACAACAGTATCTCGGACCTGCCTGGTGTGTTCCTTGGTTTTCATAATGCTCTCTGCACTTTAAACAGAACCCTGAGACTATCACAGAGCAGGTGCATTTATACGGAGACTTGATTACACACAGGTGGATTCTATTTATCATCATCGGTCATTTAGGACAACATTGGATCATTCAGAGATCCTCACTGGACTTCAGGAGTGAGTTTGCTGCACTGAAAGTAAAGGGGCCGAATAATATTGCACGCCCCACTTTTCAGTTTTTTATTTGTTAAAAAAGTTTAAATTATCCAATAAATGTTGTTCCACTTCACGATTGGGTCCCACTTGTTGTTGATTCTTGACAAAAAAATTAAATTTCATATCTTTATGTTTGAAGCCTGAAATGTGGCGAAAGGTTGCAAGATTCAAGGGGGCCGAATACTTTTGCAAGGCACTGTATAATGAGCTCGAAATGAAACTGTTAATCAGTCAATTAACAAAGCCCTCAGCAGTGTGTCAATGCTGTAAGCCTCTGATGCAGTAATAGCAACAAACGAAAGTAGTTTTTCAAAATATAGAGATGACTCCCCAGCTGACTTATCTTATCAACGCTGTCAAAATTAAGATGGACTCACACCAACAAGGATGGAGTTACATGATCAACCTCTTACCCATTCCAACACAACCTCTACCTTTGGCCACGGTACGCTAGTTAAAATTCAGCCGTTTTCCAATATCCCCCCCCAAAAAATAAAACCATGACATATCTGTGTTCAGAACATAGTTTTGAAATAGTTAAATGTAAGGATTTGGAAAGATTTAGAATGAACCTAAAAGGCTTTGAAGTACACTTGGAATCACTTGAATGAAATGATTCCATACACTCGAGAGAACTGCCATGCTAATGCTTCATTCCATACAAACTAAATCACTGAAGCATTATACTGAGGTTACACCGTTATTTTCGGCTCAATGGCAGCATCAGTGAAATCTCAGCGTTTGGATCTTTCGGATGTGTATTACAGATGTTCTTGTGGATCACATTTGTGAACTCATTGAGAGCATAGGCAGTGTGAGAAGAACTCTAGAGGATTATTTGTATTTTCACACTAGAATTAAATATCAGATAATGTGTCTTCCACTACAAACACACCTCTCAAAGTTTGAAGCCAAGATAGATGATATGCAATAGATCATTTGCGCTCCATCCTACAGGCAATTAGGTCTATAATGAGACCAAGTAATGACATGTTCCAGTTTTAACCACTAATCTTGGCTGTCTGGTTCTCCTGTGTAAAAAATAAATAAAAAATACAAAGTAATTAAAATGTGCTATTCCCAGGTGTCTTCACGTGAAGTGTTCACCATAGATAAGTTGGAGATTAACATAGTATCGGTGGTGCACTGTCAAGGCTCAATAAATACAGTATATCAACCACTTTAGATTTTGAGGGTTTTGTTTTTTTAATCTTTGCTAATCAGCACAAAATGTAGTTTTTACTGGGTGTCACTGAATTTATTTCCGATTGTAGCTGTATCACATGTGGTGGGCCAGTTAGCATACTGTCAGGGTGACTAAAGTTGGCTAACATACCCTTAAAATGTTCTATTTTTCTTTAAAATTGAATTTTTGATCATGTATAAATACAACATCGGAAAATAAATCTTTGGTGCGCATGCATATTTAGCTCAACCAATACGAGGAGCATCCACATTTAGCTTAAAACATAAGGACAGAAAAATGCCACCATCACTCTAGGGCAGGGGTGGGCAAACCGGTCCTCGAGGGCCACAGTGGGTCCTGGTCTTTGTTTAAAACCGATCCAGCACAGACAGTTTAACCGATGTGGTTTCAGCAGAACAAGAAGCACCTGACTGCAATTAACTGATTTGACTTGTAACGCACCTGATTGGAGAAAAGGTGTCCTCTTAATGGGTTTGAACAAAAACCCGCACCCACTGCAGCCCTTTGTGGAATCGTTTGCCCACCCCTGCTCTAGGCACAAGGGTAAAATAGGGGTTTGAAAATATGTTTAGAAACAGCCATTATTTGTATACTTACCACATACCAGTTCTCTGGATTCTCAAATCTTTGGAAGATTACAATGAAATAGCAGCAATATAATTAGACACAAACTCAACTCATTGAAAGCTGGGCAACAAAGACACAGACACATGCTAGAAAGCAGACTGCTGGAAATCCATCCATTCTCTGCACCGCTCATCCTCAATGTAGGTCAGGGCTTCTAACAGTGTTTGGGGATAAGCAGAGAACCCTACCTATTGCCACTGTCCATATAGCTTATATTCAAGTTTATAACGCACATTAAAAACAACTCAAGTGGAATACAACATTCTGGGCGTCAACATAAAAGCAACAGATGTAAAATAAACAATCAAGAAAAAAAGAAAAAAAGAAAAAAAACACTTAGCAAAACAGGACAAAAATGATCAAATGAATAACAAAACAAGCACTAAAAGAAAGGCAAAGTCTCATGCTTTGTTAAAAGCCAATGAATAAAAAAAAAGAAAAGCAGCACACAGAGGTAAGTTGGTATGCAACCTCTTAAAGACTTAAAAACAAATAAAACGGATCTTAAAAATGAATTCTAAAATGTACAAGCAACCAGTGGAGGGAGTCTAAAATGGAAGATGGAAGAATGGAATATTTTCACGGTCATGAGCTGAGGAACCTAAAGCAGTGGGCGAGGGTTGGGTGGAAAATCAATTTTATTTACTATAGTTGAAGCATAAGACAGCCAGGTGTGCGGAGTTAGAAGGCCATGGAATCCGTAGAGTGGAGAGCCAGGCGCAAGCAAGGATGTGAAACAGGCATGGAGGTCAAAAGCCGTAGAGAGTGCTATGCACGTACTACTACGTACAGGGGTACGAAAAAATCTGAACCTTTTGGAATTTCTCACATTTCTGCATAAAATCACCATCAAATGTGATCCGATCTTTGTCAAAATCACACAGGTGAAAAACAGTGCTTTAACTAAAACAACCCAAAAATGTTTAGGTTTTCATATTTTAATGAGGACAGTATGCAAACAATGACAGAAGGGGGAGAAATAAGCAAGTAAACCATCACATTTAATATTTTGTGCTCCCCCCTTTGGCAGCAATAACTTCAACCAGACGCTTCCTGTAGCTGCCGATCAGTCTGGCACATTGATCAGGACTAATCTTGGCCCATTCTTCTCTTCAAAACTGCTGTAGTTCAATCAGGTTCCGGGATGTCTGGCATGAATCGCTGTCTTTAGGTCATGCCACAGCATCTCAATGCGGTTTAAGTCTGGACTTTGACTTGGCCACTCCAGAACGTGTATTTTGTTATTCTGAAACCATTCTGAAGTTGATTTACTTCTGTTTTGGATCATTGTCTTGCTGCAGCATCCATCCTCTTTTTAGCATCAACTGCCTGACAGACGGCATCAGGTTTTCCTGCAAAATATCCTGATGAAGTTTTGAATTCAATTTTCCATTAATGATTGCAAGTTGTACAGGCCCCGAGTCAGAAAAACAGCCCCAAATTATGATGCTCCCCTCCACCATGCTTCACGGTGGGGATGAGGTGTTGATGTTGATGAGCTGTTCCATTTTTCCTCCACACATGACGTTGTGTGTCACTCCCAAACAATTCAACTTTGGTTTCATCTGTCCACAAAATATTTTTCCAAAACTTCTGTGGAGTGTTCAACTGCCTTTCTGCGAACGTTAGACGAGTAGCAATGTTTTTTTTAGACAGCAGTGGCTTCCTCCGTGGAGTCCTCCCATGAACACCATTCTTGGCCGTAGTTTTACATATAGTTGATGTATGCACAGAAATATTGGACTGTGCCAGTGATTTCTGTAAGTCTTTAGCAGACACTCTAGAGTTCTTTTTTTACTTCAGTGAGTATATTGTGCTGAACTCTTGGCGTCATCTTTGGTGGAGGGCCACTCCTTGGGAGAGAAGCAAAAGAGGCTCACGCTCTCCATTTGAAGACAACTTCTCTGACTGTCAATTGATGAATATCCAGACTTTTAGGGGTTTTGTATCCTTTCCCAGCTTTATACAAATCAACAATCCTTGATCACGGGTCTCCAGACAGCTCTTTTGACCGAGCCATGATGCATATCAGACAATGCCTCTCTTCAAGACAGTTCTTACCAGGTGTGTGTTTTATAGTGGGCAGGGCAGCTTTAAACCAATGTGATTGGGCACACATCTGACTTAAATTGTTTGGTGAAAATTGGTTTCAATTGCTCTTTAATTCTCCTTAGGCAGAGGGTTCACTTATTTATTTTCCCCCTTCTGTCATTGTTTGCATGCTACTCTCATTAAAATATGACAACCTATAAATGTTTGTGTGGTTTTAGTTAAAGGAGCTACAAGTGTGCACGTTGAACTGTTCAAAGTGAACACAATAATCTTCAACTTGTATTTTGTGCACTTTTGTTATTTTTCATAATTAGTTCTTTTCCTCTTCATTTGTATGTCCTCTATGTATGTTGGCTACGGAACAGCCAAAATTTCCCCGGCTGAGATATTAGTAATTATTTCAATTTCAAAATAAAACAGAAGCAAAGTTCATTTTACATGTTGCTTTACCTTCATTTATACTACCGATATGTCAGGGTTCAAACTATTGTCATGTAACATGTTAAAACACAAAGAATGACATATACTGTACACTTCAGGCCAGCATTAAGCAAAGAATGAAGTTAATTAATTAATCTCTGTATATTTATTTCCATATTTTATGTGCAGATGGTGCATGTATGTATTTAAGGTGTGTGATCAAGGCAGCTCTACTGGCTTCGTTCTCACATTTGGCTGTAAGCCTCGTCATTGATGACGTGTTTTTGGCCTTGTTCAGACTGGTAGCCAAAATCTGATTGAAGATTGAAACTGGATGGCTCTTTTCGAGGTAGTTTCATATCAGATATGGATAAGATACTTCTCAGTCCGAACAGCCCAGATGGGGTTTGAATGTCCATGGCGCCTTTGTTTTCACAGTAACCTATCAGGTGTGTGGCCCAGTCTGAACAGGCCACATCTGATTTAAACACTTGCTAAAAATAATGTGAACAGTCAGCCCTGAAAATCAGATTTGAGGAGAAACCAGATTGGAGTCAGATATGCCTGCTGTCTGAACGCAACCTTTGTTTTACGCCAGATGCCAGTAACAAGGCAGAAACTTACTGCACTTACTGTAGTGTAGAGAGTCTATGCGAAGGTAAGAATGTGAAAGGCGAAATCCTGAGACGAAGCAAGAGGTTGATGATCAGGCAAAGCGCAGTTATTAAAAAAGTGCAAGAAGGCAATGAAGTGAGAGAGACGACCCAGTGACGTGGCGAAACTCCAACTATCTTAAGTAGTTAGGTGATGACAATTGAAGACACCTGCCTTCGCTCCACCAGTCTGGTGTTCACCCTGTGATAGGGTTATACACACAAGCATATGCGCCCAGCCCGGGACCTGACAGTTATGTAGTCACATTTATGAACTCCAGTTAATAGGTGAGCAGCAGCATTTTGGACCAGCAAGAGACGCGCAGGGGAGGATTGGCTGACCCCCAAAATAAAGTGAGTTTCATGTATGGACTGATATCAGAAGTTTTGCAACTGCTTCAAATAATGACCAGACCAACCTTTACTAGGTCACTGGTAGCACAGGGATTTACACATCTGACTTTAGAGCTGGCAGTGTGGGATCAATTCCTGCTCTGTGACAAGAGTGTGAAAATTAGTGTGAATGGCTTTCTGCCTAAATGTTCCCAGTGTATGACTTGTGCCTTGCCCAGGATGTAGTCTGCCTCTGTCAGCTGGGTGAAACGGGAGGGAGGAACAGGATAACATTGGACAGTATAAGTTGTAGAATATGAAAGAATGGATTTGATCATGAAGGCTGAGTTCACAAAGTCAAAGTAGATTTGTGACACGTTACCTTTAGGGTTGAACTGAAAAGAATAGTAAGTCAAGTGACTTCGCCCATATGACATCCGTATCCATCAGTGCTCTACTGTATGAGCGTGCCTAACGTTGTAGGAAGTTGAGTGCACCCAATCAACATACATCATCATTATAGTAATGTTACTGATGCTCCACATAATTGTAAACCACAAACAGTGTTAGTCATTTACTTCGTTAGAGGCAATGACAAGTTCTTTCCTATTTCTAATAACAAATGAGACACGTACATTAGTACAGAAGTGAGGTCTTCTTGCAGAAATTCCACTCTGGAGAGGCTCTCCTTTAGGCATTTGGAGCTATTTTGAGGTGAACCAAATTCGGAGGGAAAAAAACATATGAAACAGCGATGTCAACTTTCAGCTTAGGGATAATTTCTGGAAAGAGCATCCTCTAAGAGTCCATTAGAGGACAGTGAGCTGTTAAAGGAACAGGAAATGGATTAAAGTGATTCGGAGTGGTTGGGATGGTCATTTTACCTGGGGGACTGCCTGATCTAAAGTTTCAGATGAAACATCAAAACAAACCATGTTGTGAACAGGCAAAAAAAAAAAAAAAGGCTGTGAAATTCGTTGACCCCACTGTTGACTCATGCATGCACTAAATGAGCCAAAGAATCCTTGACTCAAAAGACAGACTGGAAAGAATCTTCATTGACTTTACTTCCACTGGCTTATTTCATAACCAACATGTTTATGAATAATTGCCAAAACACAGATTGTTTTTTGTAAGTGTACTTGGCAGACCATCTTAAAACTCTATCTGAGCTACCTTTTTTTAGCCATAACTTTTTTAAATAGTTTAAATAGGTTTAATAGTTTAAAGAGACACTAAAGTTATCTTCCAATTAGACCAGCACAATATGTCGTTTGAACATCATCATCGCAATTTGCGCATGTGCTATATTAACGTTGCAGGATGTGCAATTGTTTTTTGTTTTTTAACATGTAAACTTTTATTTTACTTCATAAAAGCACAAAGTGTGCAGATCCTGGATTCCTTTTAAACTGATTCATTATTTAATTGAGAGGCTGTGAATTTGATTGGACTCACTCAATGGAGCATTTAATTAAAGCAAGCATTTTTCTATGTTATTCTAGTTTTAAAATAATTCACATTAGAACGCAGCACAGTGGGACAGTGGTTAGCACATCCACCTCACGGTTCTGGGATCATTGGTGCAATTCCGGCTCTGGCCTTCCTGTGTAGAGTTTGCATGTTCTTCCCGTGCCTGCGTGTGTTTTCCCTGGGTTGGTTTCCCTGCCACATCCCAAAGACCCCTGCATGGTATGCTGATTGAACACTCCAAATTGTCCGCTAGTTTGAGTGTGTGCGTGGATAGTTGTGTGTCTATATGTGCCCTGCGACTGGCTGGCAACCTGTTCAGGTTGTACCCGCCTTCTGCCTGGAGTTAGCTGTGACAAACTCCAGCACCCCTGCGACCTTCTACTTTTTGTGATAGTGCACCTTAAGAAAAAAAAAAATGCAACGAGTGCAACCAATGCAAAAAGTAAGTGCGGAGCCTTGGCAATCTATATCGAAATGTTAACTTTTTCTAATATTGTGCAGGCCTATCCCAAACAGAGCTATTCAAGTTATCTGGTGGAAATTCTTCTCGTTTTAATATCACAGTATAATATCACAATATGTCGCAAACCCCCCAAAAATCGCATTGATAGTTTTTTCCAATATCGTTCAGGCCTACTTCCAATATTTTCCAAGTTTCATGAATAAGAATGAAATGGGAGTGTGCCGTAGTTGAAGTGCTTTAACTACTGATTTTTTGTGTGTTTTAATTTCATTATAATCATATTTGTTTAGTTAAGTTGTTTTGCAAACAGTAGATTTTGAAATTGATCATAGTGTGATGATACACTGTGCCTTATTATGCAACTACCTACCATCTCCTTTCACACTGAGAAAAGCCATCTGGGGGTTGCCACTTCCTGCTTCTAGAATTTGCCACATTAAACAGACTGTAAATGAATAAAGCTTTCTTCAAATCTATATTTGTGCATTTGCTATGAGTAGTACCATTCATTTGTCGCAGGATCAATCCCTGTCTTTGTCACTTTTTCACCGGTGACCTCCAACCCTGCGCCATTTTTCAAAATTTGTGACCCTAGTTTAGGTGGTATAGCCCACAAATGTACACACTGGTATGTTCTTAAAGTGTGTAGAACAGGATAAAAAAAGCCTTAAATAGCATTAATATGTGAATTAGAATCATATTTTGAGACGATTCGACTATATACAACAATTTGGCAAAGCGCAGATGACGAGAAATTAGTCTTTTAATCAGCCGTTTAGCCACGCCTACCATTATAGGGCTCTAGTGTCCCCAACAGGAGGATGACGTCGGCAGGGTCATGGTTTCATCTAATTTCGAATTCAGCCCATTAAGGGGGTCGATTCAGAACGAGGAAAATGCGACAAAGAGAGACGCAAAATGTCATTGTTTTAGCATCTCTACTCCAATATTTTTACAGGATATTCTTTTTGTCCATGTATTTTCCCCAATTGCTAAAAAAATGGTATGGCCATGACAAATAACAGTCTTGTGCTAAATGGAATATGCATTAATTCAGCACGACATGGCAAAATTACTCCATAATGGTCAAAACTCGACTTCACTTTTTCTGTCGCACCTCCCGAACTATATTTTATGCCACCGTAGTTAGTCCGGCTTTTGTCATTTCCCTTCCCCGGCTTCTGAGAATGTAAACAAACCAAGAGGCGTGACAGCTAGCCGACATGCTAACCCGACATGCTATATAAATCACTCATTTTCATGGCGCGGGATTAAAAAATTGAGTATATAAAACGATCGCTTCCACACACATCCAAGCAGTCCATTTCATTCAGGAGCATATAACAACGCGTGAAATATGAAATAAACATGCTTTTTGGTGTCATACACATTTTAAAGACACATTGCATGGTTTTAAATTGCTCAGGTATGGACTTCATAATGGTATTGACGGGACACGGGGCGCGGGGCTGATTAATAGGGGTCCTATCTCCGTCAAAGCTGACCGAGTGAAAACACAAACAGAGAGCTTTTCACGTTGAAAATTCTTGTGAATAAATGCTTAAATCCCTGAATTCTTCATAGATATGGACGTAAAGCTGTCTCAATTATTGGTTAAAAGCAAAAAAAAAAAAAACGTGCAAGTAGAATTTATTTTAAGTAAATGTTGAATGTGCTGCTCGTCTTCAAGTCACACTATGGTGCTGCCTTACCACAACAAAGAGCTCTTTACGTTTAAATGAAATCTTCATAGATATGGACGTAAAAAAAAATCTCGATTATTGGTTAAAAGCAAAAAAAAAAAAAAAAAAAAAAACGTGCAGGTAGCATTTATTTTATGTAAATATGTCGAAGGACGATGCTAGTCCATAGCAGTTAATTTCTCCCATTAATTTTTTTCACGTTTCAAGATGCATGCATGGTACGATAAATATAATAATTACCTTGAATCCTCGAACAAATTACTGCTGAGACAATGTACGGAACAGCTTTCTTACTTTTTCAATTAAATCCCGCGTGCGAATAGCTCCTCTTGATGGGGGGGCCCCCTGCTTGAAGGGGAGGCGCAGTATGTGCCCAATGTGACCTGTCAATACCATTATGAAGTCTATGGCTAAGGTTTTGCAGTTGCATTGACAAAGTTGTTCTTCCTTCGCTAATCATATAGAGAGGGCACTACTGGATGCACAACACAAGCTAGTGAGTCACCAGGCAATCTGGAGAACATGCCCTGCGGTCTGCCTGTGATAACGCTGGCACACAGCTAGGCCAGACCGTCGCCGATCTGGTGGAGAGAACAGCGTTCATCACCCTCGTTGCCTTTCATCTCATGCTAGCACATTCAGTATTCTTCTGGCAAGCGAAGACTCTCAAAATACCATATTAAAAAAAAAAAAAAGCTTCAGTAAGTGCGGAGAGGCAAAAGCACAGTCAGTTAAAGTGAGGAATCAAACAGCCTGGAGGGGTTGAGTATGATTTAATCCTCTTGGAGAGTGGCGTAGGCCAGTACATATCTATACTGGTGCAGCACTGAGGGTGTATTATTAACCTTTGCTACACCAATACTGCTATCCAGTGGGCACGCTTATGCCAGTATTATTTTTGCTGATTTGAAGGGTTTTCATGTTGGGAAAGAAAATGTGTGCTGTCCAGGTTTATGGGGTCCAAGGTTGTAATTCGCAAAGAAACAATTACAGGATTTAGAAATAATGATTCAGATTCAGAGATTTATTTGTCATAGACACCAGCTCTCACAAGATGATAACAGATGCAACGAAATTCCGTTCGATGAGTGAGCAACGGGCCGCTGCAGACTTTGTTCCGTGCCGACACTTCTCTCCTTTCTTCAGAAATTACAGAGCAAGTTACAAGAAGACACACAAATATCATAAGACATAGTATGGGTATGACACGATGCACAGGTCACGTGCAGGGATTTTTTTGTACAGAAAAAAGGAGAACTACCAGTCATGGTTGGAGGGAGGGGGCATGGGGTCAGTAATAGTGAGAAAAAGGCTGTGGCAGACTGAAGGGGAGGGAGGTTGTGTGTGAGTGTGTGTGTGCGCAAGTTTATCAGTATTTGTACGTGTCTGTAGAGAAAATAAGAGTCGCAGAGCCCTGCGAACGGCCTTGAGAAGAGATCATGGGCAAAAGATCTGCGTGGCTCTCCCCAGGAGAAGGGAGGGGAGAGGGACGATAAGGGAGTTCGGGAAGGGAAAGGAAAATTATAATAAAATTAAGCCGAATAAGTAATTTAATATGTCCAAATACTGTTGGTCTTCAGTCAAATTCACGTTCCTCATGGCGTAAGCAAGATCTCAGGTCCCTTTAGTCATTGCCAATAGTCGCGGTCTGCCTCGACAGTTCAGTCACCTTCCCTGGCAGTTCAGTCACCTGGCGCAAGATAGTATCCATTTTTCTCCAGCCCTCCTCGGACCGAACCGTGAGTCCACGGAGCCAGTTCTCTGTCCGAGCCTCGACGCGATCTTCCAATGCCTTGATCTGTGGTCAATTTGTTGATTTCCTTGAAAGCTGCCGTCTTGGAAACTTTCTGGTAGAGCAGGGCACCTCTTAAACCAAGCAGAAGAAACCCCACAGCCGTCACGCCAAACAGCCAAATATCCCCAATATCTTCCACGGACAGAACAGTAACACATGCTGGTTTCCAGTGATCCCATGAATATCTCAAGTAACTAGCGGCGAAGATAGCGCTGATAGACCAACTAATCCGATCCATTTTTGTATGAAAGACCAGCGCGGTTGATCCACAGAGGAAATACAAAAAAGCAGACTGACAAAGACGAAGATAACAGCGAGCGGCAGCAGGGAGGAAAAATACCCCATCGAAGGCAAGAAGAAGAAGAAGAAGAATTATGAGGTCAAGTCCAAACAAATTTCTCAGTTGGGTCAATAATGACATAAGTGTTTTTCATGGACATGTGTCTAAGAGGGTGTGTGCATCGGGTTGTGCGTGGAGGATGGGGGGCTGCTAGCCCGTGCTTAGGTATGTGTGTGTGTTTGTGCATGCAGGAAATTAAATCATCAATAAAATGAACACAGTTTCTTACGAACGACTGGAGATATTTCAGTGAACTTGAAATAATTTTGTGTGAAAAACATTTTTTTTTAATCAAATCACAACAACAGCTGCAGAAATGTTATATGAAAGAATTAAAATTAAGAATTGTAGTGATGATGACATTATCACCAGCAAACTTATTTCATCCACTCTTCTTGTATAGAGATCGAAAAACTGCCTTGCAATTAATCTTGCAATATTAGTAATTTTTAAAATCATTTTTCTTGCCCTTGCAAAAAAAAAAAAAAAAAAAAAATGTATTGTTCCTATTCTATGAAGTATCGTTTTAACAAATTAAATACTTCTTTAGCTGAGGCAAATAATCTCTGCGGGTGGAACATTCTGTGGACTGTAATCAGAGTGTGACAGCGCAGGTGTCTAATGAGCATTCACTTCCTCAAATTTCTTTTCAAAGTCACCTCCTTCGGTAAGAAGCACAATTGTTTCTTCAAGCAGATGCAGGCGCTGACATTTTAATTGCTGACAATCTGATTAAATTGTTGGAATGATTGAATTTGCTTGAGCATCGGCCACTGAAACAGCACTGAACATCCTTCTTTTTCTTTTCCACCGACTACATTATGGATTTGAATGGAAATGTGTTTTTGTAAATATATACTGTAAATATGTACTGTATATATACAAATAATTACAGTGATTGGCTTTCAACAAATTCAGGGTGTAACCCGCCTCCTTCCCATCGCTAGCTGGCATAGGCTCCAGCAGCCTCATAACCCTCGAGATTATAATCAGTACGAAAAAGCAAATAGGTATTATTTATACACAAGTAATATCCTGAAGTTCATTCTTGAATTGACAATGAAGACAATTTAATAATCTTAATCAAACCATGAAGCCAGACATTATTATATTTTGTAAGTTAAAATGAGTTTTTAATTAGGGTTTTTAATAAAGTTTGTCCCTTTTTTACTCGCGACTACCTCCTCTTGCCTAAAGCGTAACTGCAGCCTGTGTTAAACTCGACCTTAGTGCAGATGCTTGTCGCCCATCAACTCAGCACCAGAAATGTAAAAACAGCAAACGTGATTGTTTACAGTTGGTAGCAAGTCTTAATTTTAAGTCTCAATTTTATGGAAGAAAAGGAGGTTTTGGGTACAGTCTAAGTTAAAATGTCAGGGCTCTGTGTACCCATTAAGGCATTGGTGGTGCATGCATGGACTTGAAAAGTATTTAACATTACCACTATAAATCTGTATAGTACCTTTAAACTAATGTACATGGATGAAATATCGAAGCGACTGTCATTTTACCTGTGAAATATAAAGACATTTTGAAGTGTTCAATGTAACTAACATAAGGTTTTTTGTAAACACTGAACCCATCCATCCATCCATTATCTTCCGCTTATTCCGGGGTCAGGTCGCGGGGGCAGCAGCTTTAGCAGGGAAGCCCAGACTTCCCTCTCCCCAGCCACTTCAGCCAGCTCCTCCGGCGGGATTCCAAGGCGTTCCCAGGCCAGCCGAGCAACATAGTCTCTCCAGCGTGTCCTGCCCTGGGGCCTCCTGCCGGGAGGCATCCGAACCAGATGCCCGAGCCACCTCAACTGGCTCCTCTCAACGCGGAGGAGTAGCGGCTCGACACCAAGCCCCTCCCAGATGACCAAGCTTCTCACCCGATCTCTAAGGGAGAGCCCGGACACCCTGCGGAGGAAACTCATTTTGGCCGCTTCTATCCGGGATCTTGTTCTTTCGGTCACGACCCACAGCTCGTGACCATAAGTGAGGGTAGGAACGTAGATCGACCGGAAAATCGAGAGCTTCGCCTTTTGGCTCAGCTCCTTCTTCACCACAACGGACCGGTGCAGAGTCCGCATCACTGCAGACGCTGCACCGATCCGCCTATCAATCTCCCGCTCGCTCCTACCCTCACTCGTGAACAAGACCCCAAGATACTTGAACTCCTCCACTTGAGGCAGGATCTCATCCCCGACCCGAAGAGGGCATGGCACACTTTTCCGGCTGAGGACCATGGTCTCGGATTTGGAGGTGCTGATCTTCATCCCAACCGCTTCACACTCGGCTGCAAACCGCCCCAGTGAGAGTTGGAGGTCATGGCTTGATGAAGCCAACAGCACCACATCGTCTGCAAAAAGCAGAGATGCAATGCTGAGGCCACCAAACAGGACACCCTCAACGCTTCGGCTGCGCCTAGAAATTCTGTCCATAAAAATTATGAACAGAATCGGTGATAAAGGACAGCCTTGGCGGAATCCAATCCTCACTAGGAACGAATTCGACTTACTGCCGGCAATGCGGACCAGACTCTGACACCGGTCGTACAGGGACCGAACAGCCCTTACCAAGGGGCTCGGTACCCCGTACTCCGGGAGCACCCTCCACAGGACTCCCCTAGGCACACGGTCGAACGCCTTCTCCAAATCCACAAAACACATGTAGACTGGTTGGGCGAACTCCCATGCACCCTCGAGGACCCTGCCGAGGGTATAGAGGTGGTCCACTGTTCCACGGCCGGGATCAAAACCACACTGCTCCTCCTGAATCCGAGATTCGACTTCCCGACGGACCCTCCTCTCCAGCACCCCTGAATAGACTTTACCGGGGAGGCTGAGGAGTGTGATCCCTCTATAATTGGAACACACCCTCCGGTCCCCCTTTTCAAAAAGGGGGACCACCACCCCGGTCTGCCAATCCATAGGCACTGTCCCCAATGTCTGAACCCATTTTGTTTATTTATTTATTTATTTATTTTAATAAGGTGTTTAATGTACTTTACATACCTTTTTTGTAAACTGTATGAACATTTTAGTTTAAGTGGGCATGTGTTTTGTAAACAATTTACAAATTAAAATTTAAATCAACTTAGCAGATGTACATACAGTGGGGCAAATAAGTATTTAGTCAACCACTAATTGTACAAGTTCTCCCACTTGAAAATATCAGAGAGGCCTGTAATTGTCAACATGGGTAAACCTCAACCATGAGAGACAGAATGTGGAGGAAAAAAAAAAACAAAATCACATTGTTTGATTTTTAAAGAATTTATTTGCAAATCATGGTGGAAAATAAGTATTTGGTCAATACCAAAAGTTCATCTCAATACTTTATTATGTACCCTTTGTTGGCAATAACAGAGGCCAAACGTTTTGTGTAACTCTTCTCAAGCTTTTCACACACTGTTGCTGGTATTTTGGCCCATTCCTCCATGCAGATCTCCTCTAGAGCAGTGATGTTTTGGGGCTGTCGTTGGGCAACACGGACTTTCAGCTCCCTCCACAGATTTTCTATGGGGTTGAGATCTGGAGACTGGCTAGGCCACTCCAGGACCTTGAAATGCTTCTTACGAAGTCACTCCTTTGTTGCACTGGCTGTGTGTTTGGGATCATTGTCATGCTGAAAGACCCAGCCACGTCTCATCTTCAATGTCCTTGCTGATGGAAGGAGATTTTCACTCAAAATCTCTCGATACATGGCCCCATTCATTCTTTCCTTTACACAGATCAGTCATCCTGGTCCCTTTGCAGAAAAACAGCCCCAAAGCATGATGTTTCCACCCCCATGCTTCACAGTGGGTATGGTGTTCTTCGGATGCAATTCAGTATTCTTTCTCCTCCAAACACGAGAAACTGTGTTTCTACCAAAAAGTTCTATTTTGGTTTCATCTGACCATAACACATTCTCCCAGTCCTCTTCTGGATCATCCAAATGCTCTCTAGCGAAACGCAGACGGGCCTGGATGTGTACTGGCTTCAGCAGGGGGACACGTCTGGCAGTGGAGGATTTGAGTCCCTGGCGACGCATTGTGTTACTGATAGTAGCCTTTGTTACTGTGGTCCCAGCTCTCTGTAGGTCATTCACTTGGTCCCCCCCGTGTGGTTCTGGGATTTTTGCTCACCGTTCTTGTTATCATTTTGACGCCACGGGGTGAGATCTTGCATGGAGCCCCAGATCGAAGGAGATTATCAGTGGTCTTGTATGTCTTCCATTTTCTAATAATTGCTTCCACAGTTGATTTCTTTACACCAAGCATTTTACCTATTGCAGATTCAGTCTTCCCAGCCTGGTGCAGGTCTACAATTTTGTCTCTGGTGTCCTTCGACAGCTCTTTGGTCTTTGCCAAAGAGCTGTTGAAATTTGGAGTGTGACTGACTGAGTTTGTGGACAGGTGTCTTTTATACCGATAATGAGTTAAAACAGGTGCCATTAACCCTTTAAGGTCTGGGCCTATTTTGTCTGATTTTGCATGCCTTTGAAGTTGCCTTTATATTTCAAAGAAAGAATTGTTTACGATGGCCTGGTTTGGTCCCTTTTTTTGTGACACCTTGAACTTCATGTCCAAATTGTTGTTTCCTTCACTGATCAATTATAAATCATCATTTTGGGCCCAAAAAGACCAAAAATTCCAAAATCGTTTTGTCAAAATTTTTAATATTGATGTCCAATTGACAACCAAACATGCGTAACGAACCGTTTTGAAACTTTGTAATATTTATTCAACATGTTAGGATGAACATTCAACCAAAAAAATTTAGAATAAATAGTCTTATATTTGACAATTCAACATAAACAACAGGTATAGCCATAGGCGTTTTTTGCCTTTATACATGCTCCAGTCAAAACAGGTTATATACAGCAGACCTAACAGTGAAGAACAGTGAAAAAATATATACCATCTAACACAAAAAGTGTTTAGAGGCCATCTCTTTATGAGTTTAGGTATTGCGGCCAATCGCCTGATGAAAACTATGTACACACAATCAAGCTTCTTGAACACACATTTATATACACAAATTGAGAAGATTGATGTGGGAAAAATATATATATATAACATTGGGGGGAAAAAAGCATTTTCAAAAATATTTACAATAAACAAGTTAAATTTTTTTCAGTCATGCCACTCCGAAAAGCAGTTTCGTCCTGGAATTAGACACGGCTACATCACACAGCTCACACTTCCATGGGGTGTCGGTCCTCTTTCCACCCTTCCATTTTCATTTCACTTTGCTTTCATTGTCACTATAAATGTACATGAAAATAAGTCAGTATTTATGAAAATAATAAAGTATAAAATAAAAATATATACAGCAATAAATAATAATGGAAATCTATATGTATGACAATAGAAAGAATACCATAGCTGAATATGTGCTACATCCCTAATCTTCATATAGAAAGAAGAACACCACAAATTATGAATTCCTGCCTGGGATACCCACAGTGCACGTACGACTTTGATCTGATATGCACATTTTATTATTATATACACAAACACACACTTATATTGCATCAAAATTAACTTTGTCTTGCAATATCAAAAGAAACTTTCAAAAGAAACGTTTTCAGCATGAAAAAAAAGAGTGAGTTGGTTTACCTCTGCTCGTCGATGGCGTCACCCACGTGTTCAAATCCGTCACTATCTTCACTCGAGGACTCTTCCGAAGAAGACGATGATGACGAATTTGGACCATCCTCTTCCTCAAGTTGATCAGAAGCACAATTGCTTGCGCTAAATTTAGTTTTCCGTTCATTGTCAAAGTCACACAAAGTCGCTGCTCGATCCAGCAGTATCCAACTGGCCGTCGCTCGCCACCTCGCTGCTTCAGAACACTCCTCCTCCCTCTCGTTCAGTTGAACCTTGCACCGCAGTTATATTTATAAAAATAAAAAAAAAAACGCATTTTGTGCTTCCACTGTGACTTCGAAAGGGTTCGTTTGATTTGTGTTTTTTTCATGGAGCTTCCGTTTTGAAAAAGGACTAGAAATGATGGAAATATAGACATAAACAAATGATCCATGCAGCGTTTTAATGTTTTTTTGAGAGGACAATAAAACTATAAAACTTAAATGACAATATCTCACGTTCTAGTTGGTCGATTGACTTCAAATAATAACGAGAGTAAACCGCAACTTCCGCACTTTAAAACGAGACCAACCAACGGCATGTGGGTGACGTAATTAAAACGTGAGGGCGCTTCAAAGACGACGTGCGCTGAGGACGCGCCGGCGCGTCCTTCGACTCTCAAGGGTTAATACAGGTAACGAGTGGAGCCTCGTTAGACCTCGTTAGAAGAAGTTAAGAAGTTAGACCTCTTTCACAGCCAGAAATCTTGCTTATTTGTAGGTGACCAAATACTTATTTTCCACTCTAATTTGGAAATAAATTATTAAAAAATCAAACAATGTAATTTTCTGTTTTTTTTTTTTTTTTTACATTCTGTCTCTCATGGTTGAAGTTTACCCATGTTGACAATTACAGGCCTCTGTACTCTTTTCAAGTAATGAACTTGCACAATTGGTGGTTGACTAAATACTTATTTGCCCCACTGTACCTGTACAGTGCTGGCCAAAAGTATTGGCACCCATGCAATTCTGTCAGATAATGCTCAATTTCTCCCAGAAAATGATTACAATTTCAAATGCTTTGGTTTTAATATCTCCATTTATATTGCTTGCAATGAAAAAAAAACACAAAACAGGAACAAAATTAAATCATTATAATTTTACACAAAACTCCAAAAATGGGCCAGACAAAAGTATTGGCACCCTCAGTCTAATACTTTGTAGCACAACCTTAACACAAAATAACTGTGAACAACCGCTTCCGGTATCCATCAGTGTGTTTATTACAATGCTCTGCTGGAATTTTAGACGATTCTTCTTTGGCCAACTGCTCCAGGTCTCTGAGATTTGAGGGGTGCCTTCTCCCTACTGCCATTTTCAGATCTCTCCACAGGTGTTCTATGGGATTTAGGTCTGTAGTCATTGCTGCCCACTTTAGAAGTCTCCAGTGCTTTCTCTCAAACCATTTTCTAGTACTTTTTTAAGTGTGTTTTGGGTCATTGTCTTGCTGGAAGACCCATGACCTCTGAGGGAGACCCAGCTTTCTCACAATGCGCCCTACATTATGCTACAAAATTTGTTGGTAGTCTTCAGACGTCATAATGCCCTGCACATGGTCAAGCAGTTCAGTGCCAGAGGTAGCAAAGCAACCCCAAAACATCAAGGAACCTCCGCCATGTTTGACTGTGGGGACCGTGTTCTTTTCTATGAAGGCCTCATTTTTGCTTGTAAACTCTACGTTGATGCCTTTTCCCAAAAAGCTCTACTTTTGTCTGATCTGACCAGAGAACATTCTTCCAAAACGTTTTTGGCTTTCTCATCTTACGTTTTGGAAAACTCCAGCCTGGCTTTTTTATGTCTCTGGGTCAGAAGTTCAGTCTTCCTGGGTATCCTATCATAGAGTCCCTTTACATTCAGACGCCAACGGATAGTACGGGTTGACACTGTTGTACCCTCGGACTGCAGGACAGCTTGAACTTGTTTGGATGTTAGTCGAGGTTCTATGTCCACCATCCGCACAATCTTTCGTTGAAATCCCTCGTCAATTTTTCTTTTTTGAGGTTAGCCACAGTGCCATGGGCTTTACACTTATTGATGACACTGCACTCGGTAGACACAGGAATAATCAGATCTTTGGAGATGGACTTGTAGCCTTGAGATTACCCATGCTTCCTCACAATTTTGATTCTCAAGTCCTCAAACAGTTCTTCTCAAGTCCTCAAACAGTTCTTTGGTCTTCTTTCTTTTCTCCATTCTCAATGTGGTATACACAAGGACACAGGACAGAGGCTGAGTCAACTTTATTCCATTTTAACTGGCTGCAAGTGTGATTTAGTTATTGCCACCACCTGTTGTGTGCCACAGGTAAGTAACAGGTGCTGTTAATTTCACAGTTGAGAAGCATTACATAATTTTCAAAGGGTGCCAATACTTTTGTCCGCCCCATTTGTGGAGTTCTGTGTAAAATGATGATGATTTAATTTTTTTTCCCATTCTCTTTTGTGTTTTTTCATTGCAAGCAAAATAAACGAAGCTACACTATTACTACCAAAGCATTTGTAATTTCAATCATTTTCTGGGAGAAATTAAGCATTATCTGACAGAATTGCAGGGGTGCCAATACTTTTGGCCAGCACTGTATATTAAAGTTAGACTAATCTTCCATGAGCCTAATAAATGTGTTGTCCAATGACAAATATAGTAATGATTCCATTGTTTACAAGCTAAACACTAAAAAGAGTTTAATTTTCTTCAAGAAACTGGATGTGTTGTTCTTTAACAAAGGTCACTATTGGTTTGCTGTGTGTTGTTACAGGTGACAGCATCCAGGTGGCAAGTGGAGGCTCAGGGATGTGAGCAGGTCAGTAAACATGACCCTGCTGGCAGGTGATGGCTCTGACTACGACTACAGTGCCCTGAGCTGCACCTCTGATACCTCCTTCAACCACCCACTCCTTCAACCTCCACCCCTGCAGGAACGTGAAGCCCGCAAAGGAGCCTTCTACAAAAGGGCACAGCCGGCCCCTGAGCTTGCCTCCAGCCAAGACCCAGCATTTCTGTCTAATGCTCGCAAATTCCATGCCATTATTAATGTTGGCGGCATGCGCTACCAGCTGCCTTGGACCACTCTGGAGGACTTCCCATTGTCCCGCCTGGGCCAGCTGCACCTGTGCAGCACCTTTGATGAAATCATGGGCATTTGCGATGACTACGACGTCACGCACAATGAGTTCTTTTTTGACCGCAACCCATGCGCCTTCCGCACCATCTTGACCTTCCTGCGGGCAGGCAAGCTGCGCTCCCTCAGGGAGATGTGTGCCCTCTCATTCAGGGAGGAGATGCTTTACTGGGGTGTCCCAGAGGAAAGCCTGGAGTGGTGCTGCCGCCGGCGTCTGCTCCAACGTCTGGAGGAGTTTGAGGCCATGGAACGTGCCGCCGAGGAGGAGGCTCTTCTGCAGGATTTGTCTGATTCGGACAGCGGGGGGCATCCGGCAGAATCCCACTTGAGTCGTTTCATGACTAAGCTGAGGGATATGGTGGAAAGACCACATTCTGGGCTCCCCGGAAAGATCTTTGCTTGTCTTTCAGTGTTGTTTGTCACCATCACAGCTGTCAACCTCTCCATTAGCACCATGCCTGCCTTGAGGCAGGAAGAGGAGGCGGTGAGTTGTCTCCAAACATTTAGCTTTGTGAGGGCATTTATGACATATTTAGAAATATACAAACCCCAATTCCAATGGAGTTGGAATAAAAACAAGCAACAATTATTTTCAAATCTTTTTCAATATATGTTCAAACAAATACTCTGCAAAGATCAGGTAGGGTTCTATTTTCAAAAAGAGTAAAAATCAGCTCGTGCGTATGCTGCAATTGAACTCTGTTTTTAATTAAGCTCGCCACTTGTGGGTTGGAATTTGGCAGAGGTCTTTATGCCACAATAGGCGTACCAAGTCCGTAGCCTTGCTGACACAACCAATACATTTACATTTTGGTGGACGAAAGCTGCTCTTGTTTTTAACACCACCAGAGTAGTGGTCTCAGAAACTGTTCACGCTTCAAGTCAATTCCAATTTCTTTGCTCATATGCGACACTAATGATTGTTTTTTTTCATAGAGTGTGAACAATCCAATTATGATTATCTCGTATTTGACTAATTCATATGTGCATAAAACAATAGGCTGTCTATCAGACACTTTTTGCAGTATGGACGCACACCCATATGAATATGACCCAAACGTCATCACCAAGTGAAACGCACCACAACTGTTTGACAAAACAACAGATGCGAATTAGCAAGGGCTGACAAAGGCGCAAAAAATACCCTTACCTTCTTACCATATGTGAAGCTATCAAGTTAAGGAAAGTTGGCTCCGGCAGCATACAATCCTGACCTCCCAAAGGGGCTGTATTTTTTTCCATAAACACATCGTCACGTGTCGCAGTGTGCATGCGTGTCACTTTGCAGTCGCGTTCCTTTCATACAGAAAGTTGAACATGTTTTTTCAGTATAAACGTCTAAACAAAATTATTGGAATTAACAAAAAAATCCAAACTGGGTCTTACCTCCTGCGATGTGAACCTGGTCTAAGTTTCAGTTCAAGGACGAATGCACCTCAAAGGCAATTTTAGTGAGCCTCTGATTGAGGTTCAGGCAGACATATCAGTGAACGCTGCAGAGATATTTGGTGTCTTTTATTCTTAAACTTGTGGAAAACCTGAATCGAACAGAATGAATCATTGTGCAACGTAATTATTACAACACATTGTCAACCTATCAACACTTACAGGTGATTTTCATAATGCCAGGTTGCCCACCTCACATTGCCGGAATTGTGTACGCCCCAACTCACCGAATCACGTTTCCTTTTGATTTACCTCTTTCTCCTCGGTTACCAGGCTCCCACATGGTGTCCGCGGGTAAATATAATTAGATTACGATAGCACCACTATGTTCACAGCTAGCATAGGCATTTAATAATTTATTTTTTGTTGTCGTTTGTTCTTTTCCTCTAATGTCTGCTTCCTTTCTTTCTGGTCCTCCTATACTCCTCTTGTTCACTGTTTTCTCCTGATAAATAAAACATAATGAACAACCACAATGGGAGTAAATTGAACTCCCATTTGACACATTAAAACTGTTCAGACCATTAGGACACTCCCAATTCCCATTCTCCGTGTCTAAGCAGCGGAACATGACAGTGAAAATTAGGGCTGTCAAACGATTAAAATTTTTAATCGAGTTAATTACAGCTTAAAAATTAATTAATCGTAATTAATCGCAATTCAAACCATCTATAAAATATGCCGTATTTTTCTGTAAATTATTGTTGGAATGGAAAGATAAGACACAAGATGGATATTGACATTCAACATACGGTACATAAGTACTGTATTTGTTTATTATAACAATAAATCAACAAGATGGCATTAACATTATTAACATTCTGTTAAAGCGATCCATGGATAGAAAGACTTAAATAAATGTTAGTACAAGTTATAGAAATGTTATATTAAAACCCCTCTTCATGTTTTCGTTTTAATAAAATTTGTAAAAATTTCAATCAAAAAATAAACTAGTAGCCCACCATTGTTGATGTCAATAATTACACAATGCTCATGGGTGCTTAGGCCCATAAAATCAGTTGCACCCAAGCGCCAGCAGAGGGCGACAAAACTCCAAAAAACACAAGTAACAAGTTGGCATTGCACTGTGCTGATATTTTAATCTGTTTGAGTGGGGCATCTGCGTTAATTGCGTCAAATATTTTGACGTGAATAATTTTAAAAATTAATTACCGCCCGTTAACACGATAATTTTGACAGCCCTAGTGAAAATATATATTAGAATACATTATTGTTATATCTTTTTTTATTATATTTTTGAAATCACTTCGCTCAGTATGTAGACGATAAGAGCATAAGAAGAAGCCCTCTTATTGATTAGAAATGGGTCAGTGTTTTATGCAACCCCAAAAGTGTGAAACACGTTTTAAAAATTTACTAGCATGTGTGCCAAAACCTGATCCGACATTGTTTATTATTACATCAAAAAAGTAACATTTGAAAACGGGTGGTAGACTTTTATTTCAAGTCTACATTGGTTTGTAATGATAACGTTCTCTATGAAAAACATTTCTTATTTGCATTTGTTAGGAATCACTGTCATTGCAAGGTAAAGCAAGGCAAATTTAGTTGTATATTTATTATCTATATGGCGGAAAACACAAACAAGGCTGAAATAGTAGTTTCTGCTCTTGCACTCTTCTTTAAAGTAAACTGCTGTATTTTATAAACTGCTGTATTTTAAGCCAGAAGAACTGTTGTGTTTGATAGAACAATATGTCTAAATGCTGCCATAGCACATTCATGGTGTATTAAGCCCCCGAACTATTTTTACAGACATCACGCAACCGCTTTTGTTTCAGCCCAGCCATAAAACAAAGGTAATTAATTTATATCCATTATTCAAAATGTCTGTCATTTTTTAGCTTAGAATCATTAATTAATGGCTAATATTTCGTTTAAAAAAAACGACTTTAAAAAATTATTCACTCACGTATATATATATGTATATGTATATATATATATATATGTATATGTATGTATATATATATATATATATATATATATATATATATATATATATATATATATATATATATATATATAGGTAGGTAGCAGGCATAGTCTACAGGAACATCTGTGGCGAGTACAGACTAGAGACCACGGAGTCAAGGTGGGCGACACCTCCGAAGGTGGTCGAGAACAACCGAACCAAGATCCTGTGGGACTTCCAGATCCAGACAGACAAACTGGTCATGGCCAACCAGCCTGACATAGTGGTGGTGGATAAACATCAGAAGACAGCAGTAGTGATAGATGGAGCAATCCCGAGCGATAGCAACATCAGGAAAAAAGAACACGAAAAGCTGGAGAAATAACAAGGGCTGATGAGTTGGAGAAAATGTGGGGAGTAAAGGCAAGAGTGGTGCCAGTTGTGATCGGGACACTAGGGGCAGTAACCTCCAAGCTGGGTGCATGGCTCCAACAGATACCAGGAACAACGTCCGACGTCTCCATTCAGAAGAGCGCAATCCTAGGGACAGCTAAGATCCTGTGCAGGACCCTCAAGCTCCCAGGCCTCTGGCAGAGGACCCGAGCTTGAAAGGAGAGACCATACGACCAGACGACGATTTTTTAAAAAACATATATGTATACAGTATATATTTATACTGTATATATGTTGGCATATATATGTTCCGCCATACATATACTGTATATATGTATGGCAGCAGAAAACACTCAGGGGACTTGAAGTTCCGCTCTGAGACCCCCAATTTGGCCAAATTCAAAATTATCCTATTTGCATTTGTGATACATCATTGGAAAGCTTAAAATTTCAATTTTCTGGGGGAAGAAAAATTTTGAACGGGAGGGCATTTATTTATTTAAAAACAGCAAAACCCTAACTGGAGGTGAGAGCATGACAAAGCATAATTAAAAATGCCATGATTTTAACAAGATATTATCTTACCTGTTTTCGATCCAAAAACTCCATGTAGCCTGTATCACCAAGTGTGATGACACAGCTGTGAATGGCCACAGCCGGATTTTGGGGGGATTTTAGGGGTGAAATATGGTCATATAGCAAGGGTCGCGATGCAGAAATCACAGACATCGAGATGTGGTCGAGATATTCTTTTTCATGTATTTACCCTTTAAACATTTTTTTTTGGCAATTTTTCTTTGTTTAGATCGATTATTTATCTAAAATGTTGGTGGAAATGCGACGGTAACAAAAAAAAAAAAAAAAACAATTAAGCGATAGTTTTGACGTGGATATCTGTGACCTTTTTACAGACACCATTTTTTTTTTTCATTTTGACGTAATTTGTTTAAAAGTTTAAAATATGAAAGTGAATAATATTTTAAAGTTGTTGTTTTTTTAAACTAAATGTTAGACATCAATTAATGATTCTAAGCTAAAAATGACAGACATTTTGAAAAATGAATATAATTACTGAGCTTTTTATGGCTGGGTTAAAACAAAAGCGCGACGTCTGTACACGGGGGGTTCCCGGGTAAAACGGGCAAATAAAAAATAGTTCGGAGGCTTAAAGTGCATGTGACACGAAAAAGCATGTTTATTTCATAATACACGCGGTATTTTATGCTCCTGAATGATATGGACCGCTTGGATGTGTGTGGAAGCGATCGCTATATTTATTTAGTTTTTTGAATCCCGCGCCATGAAAATGAGTGACTTCCGGCTTCGGTCTTGCATTGAGGAGGAGGGCGCTGTGACGTGTACAGGTGAAGGCGTCCTCTTCACTAAACAGCCGTACTGTTGTGTATGAGGACTAAGGATTCAGCTGATTTTGCGGATTAATACGTTTATTTTTCGCATCACGCCAGCCAAACGGCTGCAGAAAAATCTTGCTTCATGAGGGAGAGGCGTGTGCGCCTTTTTGGAGTTTCAAAAGGTTCCCATTCACCGTGGATATTGGCCAAAACAAGCCCTACTACTGTGGGACCATTGGACTTTTGAGGAAGTGAGTAAACATCTTGTTTTGTATTATGTCAAATACGAATACAGCGATTACAAAGTAAACACTACAAAAAATTTTTAAATAAAGGACTACTTACGTTTGATCATTGATAGGCATATAAAAAGCTCTCCTCATGCAAATTGGCTGCACGTTAGCTGCACAACAACCGCAGCCGCCCTCCTCCGGGGAACGAGCTGTAAATTGCTCTCCGCCGGGCGGTTTGCCGATCCGCGAGGACAATCGACAACCCAGTCGTCATGTAAAATAATCCGGGCCAGTTATGTGTGATTTTCCGCTTTGAAGACTTTGAAACATCACTCGGTTCGGGTTAGCATGTCGACTAGCTGTCACGCCTCTTGGTTTGTTTACATTCTCCGAAGCCGGGGAAGGGAAATGACATATGTCTGATTTAGGTGTCATTAAATATCGTTCGGGAGGTGCGACAGTAAAGGTGAAGTCGACAGTTTTGACCATTATGGAGTAATTTTGCCATGTCGTCCTGAATAAGTGCATTTTTATTATTTCATATTCCATTTAGCACAAGACTGTTATTTGTCATGACCATGTCGTTTATTTAGCAATTGGGGAAAATACTTGGATAAAAAGAATATCCTGTAAAAATATTGAAGTAAAGTGACAGAAACAATGACATTTTGGACCTCTCTTCGTCGCGTTTTCCTCGTTTTGAATAGTTCCCCCTCGATGGGCTGACTGGTCCTTCTCATGCCATTTATTTAGCTGTTGGGGAAAAATACTTGGATAAAAAGAATATCCTGTAAAAATATTGGAGTAGAGAGACTGAAACAATGACATTTTGCGGCTCTCTTCGTCGCGTTTTCCTCGTTCTGAATAATTCCCCCTCAATGGACTAAATAGTAAAACCGATGAGCCCAGTCCACCCGCTGACGTCATCCACCTGTTGGGGACGCTAGAGCCCTATAATGGTAGGCGTGGCTAACCGGTAGATTAAAAGACTAATTTCTCGTCATTTGCGCTTTGCTAAATTGTTGTATATAGTCGAATCGTCTCAAAATATGATTCTAATTCACATAATAATGCTATTTAAGACTTTTTTTTCTCCTGTCGTATGCTCTTTAATGTGCCATGAAACTGCTATGGCAGCATTCTATCAAACACAACATTTCTTCTGGCTTAAAATACAGCAGTTTATTTTAAAGAGGGTGCAAGAGCCGCTTTTTCAGCCTTGTCTGTGTTTCCTGCCAAATATATGTATATATATATATATATATATATCATATTATTTATTTATCTATTATTTATCTATTTGCTACACAAGGCAATTCAAAGTGATTTACATCACATGAAGACCCTCAAAGAGATAAAATGATCTGAAAATCTGAAAAATCTGGAAGTTTATGGGTACACCTGACACTGCACCATGATAGCTTTGACAATACAGTGTCTCCACCTGGTGGTCATTAAGCAACTGTTGTGGCTTTTATCTTGGAACAGGGCACATGTTCCCAGATGTGCTATAATGTTTTCATCGTGGAGACGGTGTGTGTGGCCTGGTTCTCCCTGGAGTTCTCCCTGCGTTTCATCCAGGATCGATCCAAGCTGACTTTTCTGAGGCAACCCCTCAACCTTATCGACGTGCTTGCCATCCTGCCCTACTACATCACGCTGTTGGTGGACACCACCTCCAAGGGCGAGAGGCGCCCGGGGTCGGGCGGTAGCTACCTGGACAAGGTGGGCTTGGTGCTGCGTGTGCTACGAGCTTTGCGAATCTTATATGTAATGCGGCTGGCTCGCCACTCACTGGGCCTGCAGACTCTGGGCTTGACTGCACGTCGTTGCACCCGTGAGTTTGGCCTGCTCTTGCTCTTTTTGTGCGTGGCCATCGCTCTGTACTCTCCACTGCTCTATCTGATTGAGAACGAGATGGCTACTACGCAGGAGTTCACCAGCATCCCTGCCACCTATTGGTGGGCGGTCATCACCATGACAACCGTGGGCTACGGTGACATGGTGCCCCGTAGCATCCCAGGTCAGGTGGTAGCCCTAAGCAGCATCCTGAGCGGCATCCTCCTCATGGCTTTCCCTGTTACCTCCATCTTCCACACCTTCTCTCGCTCCTACATGGAACTCAAGCAGGAGCAGCAAAGGATCTTGCAGAGGAGGACACACTTCATGCTGAGGGGTCACATGCCCGGCCTAGGGAGCAATCTCTCCCTGGAAAGCGACATGCTGTTCCCCATTGGGCCGTCTGACAACCGTGACTTGGATGACTAAAATCGTTGCTTACAACACATTGAAAAATGGACAGGAGGTCTTCCCAGAGATGTAGCCTATCTATGTAGCATAGAACATGAAGACAAAAAAAAATAAGAAATATTCTATGCCTGTATGAAATGTAATTTAATTATCAATGAAGGAACTCATGAATGAGGCCTGCCACCTATATGTGATAACATAATGTAATACTCAAAGGACACCAATCTGATGACACATATTATAAAATTCCCTTAATTACTGTACACTGTAACAGCCCACCAATATGACACAAAATAACTATTGTGCCTCTAATACCTGAGGATTTGTATGCAATTTTTCACTACTTATGGATATTTTGAAGATTACCCTTATCTTTATTGCTGTCATTGTTATACAGTACATCGCTTTTTGAGTCTGTGTGGTTAGAATGGATTTTGAACTTTTTCTGCATCGTCCTTGTGCAACCATTTAAGTTACATTCATGGGAACATTGGTCATTGAGAGGAATGTTCTTGCCAAAGTGCTTTGGTACAGATCTGGACAAAGATGCAAATTGTGTTTTGGGACAACTTTTCGCCTTTCCCCCATATTTTTAATTTAGAATTATATTGACAATATTCAGACACTGAAGACAGCGCAAGATTTGTGTACTTTTGTAGAAGGTGCACAATTAGATCAGCAATTGTCCAATTAAAAGAATATAATTAACAGGCTGGGCATGTGATTAGCACTTCTACCTTACTGCTAGACACCTTTCACCATTTCTGGGCCTGTTTGTATGCAATTTTCATGTTCTCCCAATATGTGTGTGAGTTTTCTGTGGGTACGCCACCGAAAAGTAACTGCAAAGGTTACCTTGCATACATCAAAAACATGCATGTTAATCGAAGATTGCCGGTAGAATGTAAATGTGACTGCTTGTCTGGTTTGTTTCCTTTTGATTGTCTGGAAAGCAGTGGAGGATGTACAGTACCTACCTTCTCACCCAGATTCAGCTCACCTTTAAAAGCCATACAGTAAATTAATTGTTTGATAGTTGCATTACAAGATGATGGTAACTGTTTAATTGAGATATTTTTTGTAAAATAAAAATTAAAAAAAACATTGCAAAATAGCATCTTTATCAACAGGACTTCACTTTGTAGATTGACTGGAAGAAATAAGAACTATGGTTTTATTGCTAAATACCGTACTGTCATTTATTCTAAGAAGAGATATGTTTAAATTTTTATATTTTGTTGCTTCAGCTCCTGCATGCACTTTACCTAAGTGAACGGATATATTTATTTTCTATGCTGCTAACCCTCATTAGGGTCAAAATGGGATACCTGAAAAACAACTTTAAGTTTTCAAATAACATAACATGGAGGGGTTTGAAACGTAAGTACCTTCAGAAAACCCATGCAATCACAAGAGGTATATGTAAACAGCAGACAGGAAGGCCAGATATTCAGAGTTGTGTGTTGAAGTGTTCAGTTAAATGAAGCACAAGTTGGCCTCCATCCTAGGGCATAGGTTTGGTCTCAACATTGGTAGGGACGATATTACCGTAATGCACATAATGTAAACAATGATTCCAATAAGGGACGGCTAGCTTGACTTTGTTGTTCCTTGACCGCAGTAGTTTTGCAGTTTAGCAAGTTTAATTTTATGCTAACTCTGATGCAGGTCAGACATTTAGTAGCAAAATTAGTGGTGTTTCCCCCACTGCCACAACATTGACCTCTTTTTACATGACTTAAAAATTAGTGGTATTTCCCCCACTGCCACAACATTGACCTCTTTTTAAATGACTTACAGTGGCTGCTGCAGGCCAAAATAACCCAAAAAACTTCTAATATCCTTCCTCTCTGAATGGGGTGGAGAAGACGGCATGTTGTCGACATGATGTGTGAGTATGTGTATGTGTCTGTGGTGAAACGGAGGGCTTCAAGTCGTCAACCAGCCAAACGTTCCTTTATTGAACTGCCACATTCAGCGAGTGAAAAGGCATAAATGTAAGTCTGAACATAATGAAAATAATTCACTTAATAATGGGAGGGTCTATTCTATCATTACAGCATATGGTTTAACAATTTAAATTACCCATATAACTGAACTCTTTATATAATGCAAATAAGGTTGCTTAAAAGTTGTTGGGGACAATATGAGCACCCTGAAAAGTTGGTACTATATCCCTACTGTCCCTATGCAAACCTACGCCCTTGCCTCATTCGCCCTGTATTCAAGGAGCCTTACGACTGGGTCTGAATGGGGACCTGAACAACTCGTACTGTAAATCAGGGTTGTCCAAACCGGTCCTCAAGGGCCACTGTGCGTCCTGGTTTTTATTCCTACCAATCGAGTACATTTAACCAATGAAGTTTCTGCTACAACAAGCAGCACCTGACTGCAATTAACTGATTACACTTGGAAAACACCAGATTGGTGAAAAGGTCTCGTCTTGTTTTGTTGGGATAAAATCCAGCACCAACTGCGGCTCTTTGCGGAATAGTTTGAAGACCCCTGCTGTAAATCACATTTAATAAAGAAATAAATATTTTTTTTTTTTTTTTTTTAAAGAAAAAAAAAAAGCTTTTGGTGTTCGTACTGCCAATTAACAGCAGATGGCAGCATTGTTCATGATTGTACTATTGAAGCGTACAGCACTGTCCTCTGAAGAACAAAACCAATAAAATGACAATTTAGTGGATTTTTACGTTTATTTTATTTTTTTTAATTCAAATTATTAATTAATAAGGATGTAATACAGTTTCAACTAGTAATAGAACACATTTTAAACTTCTATTATCACATGCGTGTAAAATACTCAATAATGAAAAATATTCCAAATAAACAGCATTTCTTTTCTTTACCATAATTTACCATCCCAGGTCCTGGTCCGGGGATCTATCTCCATCCTCTCTGAAGGCTGTCATTAAACACAACCAGGGGTTAAATTATGTATGAGAGGCTCCACCAATCAGTGTTCAGTACTTCGCTAAAACCACGCCTCTTTCCCCAGCTCTGACACATCCCGGTGTTTTGGACGGAACTGGCTCTTCCTGGGCTGACACTGACGCTTTTTCACAAAACACTTTTTGACTGGAACGTATTTTTGTTTTGTTTTTACTGGGTGGAAATGTTCGCGCCAATTTGGAGCTTCCCTGCGCTATGACTTCAGCCCACCGGCTCCCCCTCGTCGACTTTCAATCGTGGCACGGAGAGTGGCTGTTGTTCTTCCCTCTTTTCAACCCTTGTTCCAAAAAAAAAGCCCAATTTGAGGAGCGAGGACGTTTTGGGCCTCTGTCTCTCTCATCTCCCTGCGCGTGCGTTCATGTTTTGATTTGAGAAGTGATCGGAACCAGAAGAGACCACCACATACCTCCACGAGTGGGTTGGGTGAGTAAACTTGCTCGTGTTCGAACCTGCTTCAGTACACTACAGATTATCACTGCGTCAAATAAAATGGACACAACTAGCAGCATTTTATTTCCCATTTAACAAATATACGGACTAGACTGTATCAAACGTAATGCGTTACCACATGGATCCTCACCATCCCTACAGGGGGGTCCTCCGTTTACCTACATACGACGTTTCGATGTTACGTAACATTTACGTCAACACGCGACACTCGATAGGACGATCAATTACCGCCAGATTTCTATTTTTCCCTTGTCACAGTTGTTTTAATAATTTATGGCCTAGGAATGTGTATTATTCAGATGTCACGCTATTTATGACTTTACGATCAGTTCATAGTGTAGTGACACACAAGACAAATACCTTCCGACTTTTACGCACAAATTTCGGGTAACGTTCCGATGCAGGAACGGGACTCCCAATTAAAGCCGACGACCACCTGTATTTATGCTATTTGGGGACTTTGATTTGGAAGCCAAGTGGACTTTTGAGTACAGTACTTCCGTAGTCCTTTGCAAAGAATAAGCATATGCTGGTTTCTGTATCAGACCAGAATCAAAACACAGAAAATAATTCCATCAAAGTTCTGTTGGATTTATTTGTGTTTTGGTATTGGTCTTGGTGGTACAGAACCCACCATGTGGTGGATTTCTTAGTAGGGTTGAAACCACACACGCTTAACTTGAGAAAGTCAAGTAGATAATAGTGTGATGATGTGCCCTAAAGAAAAACTGAGTACATAATTAACAACCTTAGTATTGAGCTAAAGATCAAGCACAGTGGAAAATCTCTGTTGTTTTAATATTGTTTTTCAGAAAAATGTACCTTTAAAATTATGCAAATCTCGGCAAGATTAAAAAATAATAACCTTGCACATCTTTGTCATTTTGTGATTTCGTTTTTTAAGATTTATTAGAAAAGGAGGATAAACTGGGGGATGACTATATTCATGTCCGATGATATGAAGTAAGCATACTAACATTAAAGCAGCAGTTTCACTGTATAATATTGTAGTGTTATTTTTAATTTACATGTTTTCCTGTATAGGGAGACCAAAAAAATCCCAAATTCGAAAAAAATCAAGGCAAACTGTTTTACTGGAAAATAGAATTTTTCTCCCTGAAAGGTATCAGTATTGTAATTTACTTTTAGAGGTGCAACAATACATTTATTAATTGTCTTGAGAGTCTTTGTTTGACTTAATGTTAAAATTCCCAGAATTTCAGCCTTTCAAAATTAATTTGTTTAAAAGAATGTACTTAGTTTTTCTCTAATTGTCGTGCCTTTATTCAAAAACAGTGCATTATTGACAAACACTCATTCACTGGTTTGGCCTGTATGCCAGAAAGCAACTATCATTGTCCATTTTCTGATATGTAACGGATGTAATGCCTTTGTTCAAAAACTGTGCATTATTGACAAACAAACACTCATTCACTGGTTTGGCCTGTATGTCAGAAAACAACTATCGTTGCCCATTTTCTGATATGTAACAGACCAAACCAGTTAACATATCATAATCCATTTCTGTTTGTTGCACTGATAATTTGTTAACTAATGTCTTTTTTTTTTTTTTTTTTTTTTTTTTTTTTAGCAAAGGCATGGAAATATTTTAGAAATAATAATACTAATCCAGTTCATCGATCAATTGCAAAAATAATTGACAGATGAATCATTATTAAAATAATTGTCACTGTATTTAATATTGCTGCTTCATTGTGTGGCATGGATGTCATATTATTTATCAAAGGACATCAACTTTATGTCAGAATTATAGTACTGTATTGTCCATTCTGGTTCTCTGACATATTGGCAAACGTATTTTCCCATTCAAACTAAAATCTTTAGGGGAGCAACTCGGTTTTCTTTTCTGACAGTTTCATGCCTATAAATTTGGGAGAGGCTGCCTTATATCATCAGTTGTCATGCAGCCAGGATTAGTCCCTTCCATGGAGCGTGACTCCAAGGGCAAAGTGTCGCCTTTAATGTGGCGCTAATGGAAACATCGAGAGTTGCCCAGACGTTGGCGTAATCGTGGACCCTGTAATTTGTCAAAGGACGGCCGCGTCCTCAACAAGCCAACCTGGTTTAGCGACTTGGGAACGGCACATGCATTTGGAAGCTTTCTGAAGTTGACCCGCCCTGAAACTCTGGCTTGTTTTTCTCCCGGTAATCCTCTTGGAATATGAAAGGCTTTTTTTTCTCCTCCTTTTTCTCAGTGACACATATCACAGGAGCATCAATATATTTTCAATCAACATGGGACATGCTCCCATCAGCGTTTCAGTTGCGCATTAGACTAATCCTCTGCAGATTATCTTAGTAGTTATTTTTTGTATTTTCTGACAGAATTACACATTTTTTGTAGCAGGCAAACACATCCTAAAATGTTGGATTGAGTGTTTCTCTGTGTACTGCGAGATGCTTCATTGTACTTTTTGGTTTTTCCTAATGCGCCTTGGAATCCAATGAATGCCATTCAGTGAAAAGCCTCAAAATGGAGATCGGTGGGAAGGAGCTCTCAGGGTTGGAATTCCTGCTAATTGGCAGCATGGCTTTGGACTGGAGGCTTTTGTTCTTCCTTATAGTGGCTCGGCCTGCCTGTCAGGCTGATACACTGGGGCTGGCTGGCATCAATGTGCCACTTGTTTCCACAGCCATCCGGACCCTGCGGCTTCAGGACGAGTCACTTCCACTTTCAAAATTGTTTTTGTGCACCTACTCAGGGAAGGGATGTGGAAACAGTAGTATTCAGTGGCAGTACCAGAGACTTGTTCTCATGCTGTACGATGTCATATCACACAACATTGCCGACTGTCTTCATGTAACAAAGTTATCATCCACACTTGAATTCTCTTTAGAGAACTTCTGTGCTGCTCCTTTGGTTCCAGCAACTGGAGTTGTTCAAATGGTCTCAGCCATTGACACTTATACTATTTGAGAGAGACGTCCAAAATGTATTTTTTTTTTCATATTATGGTTGCCAAAAGTATGGAAGTATGGATACTAAAATGTTGTATCCGGATTAGGGCTGGGCGATATGGCCTTAAACATGTATCACGATAAATTGAGCAGATTTATCTCGATAACGATAAATGACGATACATTTGCCCAAGCGTACTGTTATATAATTTGAAAATCTGAATCAATGCATGAAATACAGATTAACTGTTTCTTGTTGATTTATTTATCAGCATTCAATTTCATATACTGTATTTAACAATTGTACATGCAGTCTAAACATTAAGTTTATAAAAATGTATTGTAAGCAATAAGAATTCAAGTATGTACACTATCAAAATCAATATGCCTGTGCAAACATGTCATTGTAACACAAATGACTTGCAGCTTGAACAGTACACTTCAAAAAGACAACTTATTGTTAATGGCTGCTGTGACATAATTATTAAATACAAGTGTTTACATTATGGTTTCAGGGTCCCCCCCAGTGCATTTTTTAATAAATGCACGCACAAATGAACCCCCAAACAAACAGAGAGACACACACATTAAAGCTATATTGATCTTCTTCAAATGAAACGCTTAAGGTTTTATGATAGCAATAATGACACAGAAATAAGCACATACAGAAAAATAGCTAGGGCCATTTCTCGGTCATTATAAGTTTCGCCGTTGGATTGTACTTTATGCTGAATGATTTACCATCACAAAAGCTATCAGAGGAATCACACACAGACAGATACAAAATAACGCCACATAGTAATTGCTAGATGCAGTCCGTGCCCAATCCACTCATTAAGTTCAGCCGTTTCGACAAAGTTAGAGCCGCTATCAGACTCCATCACGTTCATTTGTAGCGTTAGCCGCTAGCTAGCGTTAGCCTGGCTACCAGTAGAAAGCACTGAAAGCACCATCTCCGGAAATCGTGAGAACAAGGGAGGACAGCGGGTGAAAGCCCGTCTGGATGCCACCAAGAGTCTACTAAATGTCGGTTGAAAGTTTGGTGAACCTCCCTTAAGCCACACTCCATCACGTTTTGCTTGTAGCGTTAGCTGCTAGCGTTAGCTTACCGGGATTTTGTTTGATTGGCTTCTTGATGATCACGTGACTCCCTACGTAAGCCCATTGACTGCTTTCTTAAAGGGGAATGAACATAGACGAACAACACAGAATCAAAGCGGGATGAAAAGACTATATTTTCTTGTTTTATTAATTTACCGAATTTACCGACATGGTCAAAATTACATCGGTCATCGTTAAGAATTTCGGTGACGGTAAATTTTCGGTTTACCGCCCTGCCCTAATCCGGATACGATATTTGATTGGAAAAGTATCGATACTCGGCTTCGCAATGTGTATCGCTCATAAGTGATTGGTCACTTAGTTTATTGTCATGTTGTGTTACACACCGCCGTTTGCGGCATTGATTTTATGTTCGTTCACATCTTGTTTTATTTTGGTGGGTTCCCTTTTGTTGCTCTGTGTTTACCTTTGTCAGTCTTGTCTTGCCTTCCCCTCAGTCACCTGAGTGCCCACACCAGTGTATCGTTAGCCCTAGGCTTTATATTCCCATCTCGTTCATTGTCTTGTGCCAGTGTGTCTTTCTTGTTGCTGCAGGAAGCTAATACACCGTCTTCAGTAAGTTTGTTGTTGTCATGTTTTTGTCCCAAGTCTTAATTGCCGAAGATCTTAAGTTGTTACTTTGATTTCTTTTGTGCTGTGAACCTGGCCTGTGTTATATGTCCAGCCGTGTGCCCCGCCACCCCCCCCCCCCCCCCCCCGCCCCCGACATGTTGTTTCTTCACTGAGACCAAAAACAGTTGTCAGATCAAGGGTTCAACCCCGAGTCATGCCTGGAGTTCTCATTTGTTTTTTTTGGTACAATCTATAACACTTTTATTTTATACATCTCTATTTTAGATATACTTTCATGGAATACATCATTTGTTACGATTGGTTTAATATTATTTATTAAATTACAAATGTGAAAAATGAGAAAGTGATCGAGCTCACATAAAAGTGTTCATCTGTGCATTTTGGAGGGCTCTGAGCCAGTCAGTCCCCCCTTGAGTGCCACATTTTGGGTTAAAAATCTAGGCTAACATTTGACAACCTGAGAACGTGAATATCATCCAATCCTCCGGGTCATTTTGCCCGAAAATGGTGAACTTTGGGCGTCCACGAGAGGAACACAAATTGCCTGGAGCATCCATGCTGGAGGTTCTTGTGGTTCTCGAAAATGTTCACATTCTTTTATTCCACACATTCATTCACAGTTTATCTGCACATTGCAGCTCAGTAAATGACAGCCCACCTCAGAATGCCACATTTTGGTAAAAAAAATAAAATAAAAACAAAGTTATGCTTTGCTTACAAGGGGATTTCACCCTGATCCTCCGTGTGCGTAGATATACTGGTTCTTCTAAAAAAATTAGCATATTATGATAAAGTTCATTATTTTCTGTAATGTACTGATAAACATTAGACTTTCATATATTTTAGATTCATGACACACAACTGAAGTAGTTAAAGCCTTTTATTGTTTTAATATTGATGATTTTGGCAAAAAATTCAAGAAAAACCGAAAATCCCAATCTAAAAAAATTAGCATATCATGAAAAGGTACTCTAAAGAAGCTACTAACCTAATCGTCTGAATCGACAAATTAATTCAAAACCCCTGCGAAAACATCCTGAGGCTTTTAAAAACTCCCAGCCTGGTTCATTACTCAAAACCGCAATCATGGACAAGACTGCCAACCTGACTGTTGTCCAGAAGGCCATGATTGACACCCTCAAGCAAGAGGCTAAGACACAGAAAGAAATTTCTGAGCGAATAGGCTGTTCCCAGAGTGCTGTATCAAGGCACCTCAGTGGGAGTCTGTGGGAAAGAAAAAGTGGTAGGAAAAGCTGCACAACCAGAAGAGGTGACCGCACCCTGAGAAAGATTGTGGAGAAGGGCCGATTCCAGACCTTGGGGGACCTGCAGAAACAGTGGACTGAGTCTGGAGTAGAAACATCTAGAGCCACCGTGCAAAGGCGTTTGCTGGAAATGGGCTACAGGTGCCGCATTCCCCAGGTCAAGCCACTTTTGAACCTGAAACAGCGGCAGAAGTGCCTGACCTGGGCTACAGAGAAGCAGCACTGGACTGTTGCTCAGTGGTGCAAAATACTTTTTTCAGATGAAAGCAAATTTTGGATGTCATTCGGAAATCAAGGTGCCAGAGTTTGGAGGAAGACTGGGGAGAAGGAAATGCCAATATGCCTGAAGTCCAGTGTCAAGTAACCACAGTCAGTGATGGTCTGGGGTGCCATGTCAGCTGCTGGTGTTGATCTACTGTGTTTTATCAAGGGCAGGGTCAATAGATCTAGCTATAAGGAGATTCTGGAGCACTTCATGCTTCCATCTGCTAAAAAGCTTTATGGAGATGAAGATTTCATTTTTTAGCACGACCTGGCACCTGCTCACAGTACCAAAACCCCTGGTAAATGGTTTACTGACCATGGCATTACTGTGCTAAATTAGCCTGCCAACTCTCCTGACCTGAACCCCATAGAGAATTTGTGGGATATTGTGAAGAGGAAGTTGAGAGACACCACACCGAAAACTGTGGATGATCTTAATGCTGCTATCGAAGCATCCTGTGCCTCCATAACACTTCAGCAGTGCCACAGGCTGATTGATGATCCATGCCACGCCACATTGAAACAGTCATTTCTGCAAAAGGATTCCCGACCAAGTATTGAGTACATAGCTGTTAAGGGTGTCAACAATAATCGATGCGGCGATGCATCCCGAAGCGGGGCATGGACAATTCGATTCGATGCGGGCAACAAGCCGAATCGATTCAGCGCATTTTAAAATATATAAGTACGTTCAAAAATCTTTCCGGCACAATTCCAGTGATGCAACGGATTTGGTTTCCCCATTTGTATTATTATTCTCATGTTTAATTTTTTTACACACCGCATAACTCTGGTCAAGTTTCCCACCAACTTCGTAGAAACCAAAATGTCTCCAGATGTCTGCTTTCAATGTGTTAGGTGGATCAATAATCTTTCTCGCTCCCACTTTCTCCGCTTCAGCCATTGTTATGTTATGTCCTATCTCTCTGCTCTCTCGATTAGAGCTTAGTTCGGGCCTAAAAAATCCAGCCCGACCCGACCCGGCCCCCGTGTATTAAAGGCCGAGAGCCCGAAATTTTATGTTTTATTTGTAGGCTCGAGCCCGAAACCCCCCCCCCCGAAAATGTATGTTTCATTTGTAGGCCCGAGCCCGTTTTATTTGTGAGGACTCAGCAGGAGAAGCAAATGCGGGGATGCAATGCGTGGTTGCGTTTTGTGTAATCACAACTGGGACGGTGCCGATGTGCATAATGATAAATTAAAACCTGTCTTTTGTAACAAATTCTCCCAGATAAACAAGACTGTAAGATGCATATTCAATAAACATTTATATTGTTTATATTTGTGTGTCTGTTCTATCAGGTGGATAGTTCATGCGTCATTTCCTCGGCAAAATGCAATAGACATTTATTTCAATTTATTCGAGTTGGCAGAAAAAACGCGTTTTCTTAATGTTTAAATAGTCTTGTGGTGACCCTTTGTTGGACATAATTCACCCACCGTACTTGTCTGTTTGGCCGAGCGCGTTACCGGCTGCGTCACAGTCACGTGACAGACATTATAAAGAGCTGCGCGCGTTCCGGCTCAAGAGGGAGTGTACGAGAGTTCAGAGCGAGCAATAAAGACTCATAGCAAAGCATCCCGCTTCACTGGTGACCCCGACTGCCTCGCTGAAGTCTCAGAGGCATTTTGAACACTTTCGGCAATGGCGGCTATTAGCTTTTTCGAGCTACCGAAGTTCGACGAGTCTTCTGCGGCCGCGTGGTTCGCTAACGCGGAGGAGCTGTTCGTCCTCCGTGGTGTTTCAGACGACACCATGCGCTTCTACCACGTGGTGGCCGCGCTCGGGTACTCGACGGCGGTTAGAGCACAGCGCTTCGTGGTCTATCCGCCGAAGGTGGGCAAGTACACGGGGCTCAAGGCGCACCTCCTCAGACTTTATGAACCGTCGTACAAATCGACTTCAGAGGCGCCCAAGGTGCCCGCCTCGCGAACCTTGCTGTCCGTGGTACCCGCCATAGATGGCGGCACTTCCGCCCCGGTTCCTCGCAGCCGTACTGCTGTCCCGGTACCCACGCCACCGCCGCGCGCTTCTGCTCTGGCTCTTCCCGACGCCGAAGTTGCTGTCTCGCCTCCGGCCCCGCTCTCGCTCGCCTCGGCTCCGTCGCCGCTCTCCGTCGACGCCGCTGCGCCCGTCCCTGGCTTTCCCGGCTACGGCGCCGTTGCGCCCGCCTGCGGCCTACTCGACGACGGTGCGCCCGCCTGCGGCCTACTCGATGACGGTGCGCCCGTCCCTGGCTTTCCCGGCTGCGCCGCCCTTGCGCCGGCCTGCGGCCTACTCAACGACGGTGCACCCGCCTGCGGCCTACTCGACGACGCCCCGTCCGCCTGCGGCCTACTCGACGACGCCCCGTCCGCCTGCGGCCTTCTCGACGACGCCCCGTCCGCCTGCGGCCTTCTCGACGGCGTCCCGTCCGGCCCTGGTCCCCTCGACGGCGTCCCGTCCGGCCCTGGTTTTCTCGGCGACACTTCGCCTCACGACGTCATTGCTGCGCCTGTTTCTGGTCTTCCTAACGACGCCGCTCCAGCACCTGCGCCTCTGGAAGTCTCCGAGGTCGCCCCTCTACTGGCGCCACTGGACGCCGCCGCCTCTGACCTCACTCCAACGCCTCCGGGAGTCTCCGAGGTCAGTCATCAGCCTACGCCGCTGGCCATCGCCGCTAGCCTTGCTGCTGTGCCGGCGCCTCCGGTAGTCTCCGAGGTTGCATATCGGCCAGCGCCAGCGAACGCCGCCCCCGACGTCTCTCCTCGTCCTCCGCCTTTGGACAACGATGTCGTCGCTCCGGTTTTGGCGTTTCCCCCGCTCCTGCTACGACCGGTCGGCCTGGTTCGTCTCGCCTGTCGCCCTTGTCCACGACCGGGCGACTCCGACCGCCGCGCCGGTCGCCGTCGTCTCCGGCCTCGAACGGCCGATTCCGACCGCCGCGCCCGTCGCCCTCGTCTGCAGCCTCGACTGGGTGGTGCTGCTCGTTGCAAGTCTCGACCGCTGCTCAGCGACGCGTGCCGCCTCTCTCGGCGTCCGCTTCTCCGGCCTCGCCTGCGCGGTGCTGCACGGCGCGCTCCTCGTCCTGGGCGTCCTCCAGACCGTTCTGCTCGGACGTCCCGCATCTGGCGTTCTGGACGGCCGCCTGATCGTCGCGTTCCGTCGCCCGCCGCCTGGCATCCTGGGCGTCCTCCAGACTGTTCTGCTTGGGCGTCCCGCATCTGGCATCCTGGACGGCCGCCTGACTGTCCGTTCGGTCGTTCTCCACTGACGCCCCGGCCGCGCAACCCTTCCGTTCTGTACTGTTGATTCGGGTTGCGCCTGGCGTCCTGTGTGGGTGAATTCTGGGGGGACCTGTGTGGTGACCCTTTGTTGGACATAATTCACCCACCGTACTTGTCTGTTTGGCCGAGCGCGTTACCGGCTGCGTCACAGTCACGTGACAGACATTATAAAGAGCTGCGCGCGTTCCGGCTCAAGAGGGAGTGTACGAGAGTTCAGAGCGAGCAATAAAGACTCATAGCAAAGCATCCCGCTTCAGTCTACATATTTTTATGATAATTATAAATGCATTTACACAACGAAATAACGGTTTGCTAAATATGTGTGGGATATTGTGCTCACTATACATGCCTCTCTGACAAGGAGAGGAACAGCAGCATATTCAAAAATAAACGAAAATACTTTTAATAACATTCTTTCTTTTAATGACTCGCATCAGAACACACAAAAGAACAACCTGCCTTAAGGACCACTGAAACAAAATAGATAATGACGTTTTAAGGAACACCACGAACTCCATGATGTCCTGCTTAGCACGAAGAGGTGCAGCCCTTGAAACAAATGATAATAACGATGTTTGACTAATATCTTTTAGGCCAGTACAGTTTTTAAAATGCCTGCTCAGCATCAATGTGGCAGTCTTTCTGCTCTCGTACGAGAGCAAAGCGTCACATTTGTTGCATTCGGCAAGGCCGACAGTTTTCTGTAACATCTTCCACTATCATTTTAAATCCTTTCCACACACCACTCGTGGATTCTTGCCTTTTCAATCCCACCGTCTTTAGTTTGCTTTTCACCTCTTGCGGCTCTATATCGAAATTCAAAAAGGAAATACCAGGATGCAGCGTTGCAGACTCGCGGAGAGCGCCAAGAGCGGGTGGGGAAGATTAAAATGAGGGCGGGGCCACGGCTTTCATGTGCGCAAACAATGCACTGGCTCATGTTTGTGATTACCAAAGCGCCTTCTCTCTGTTTTATCCAATTTATTTATTTTATAACAAGCATTCCTTAGTTTAACATCCATTCGTCGTTTGATATACAAATATATATTTATTTTTTTTAAAAAAAGGTTAGCGAGAGAGCAGTCCGGCCCGACCCGACCCGAACGTAAATGATTGACATTTTGGGCCCGACCCGGCCCGAAATTCGGTCGGGTCTGGTCGGGTTGGGTTCGGGCTCAAGATCTAGGCTGTACTGTAGAGGGAGCTACTTTACATTCAAATATCAATCCATTCCCTGGATTGATATTGCGATAAAGATGCTGCTGCACTACAATATTTTCTTTGTCGTTTTCTTTAATATTTACTTGAATATTTTTATTGATGGGTCGTTGTGACTAAAATACAGTGACTGTTATTACTGATTTTGCACATGAGTTCAGATGTCGCACTGTGTGAAAGGATGCTACTGGGTGTAAAAAAAAGAGAAAGCCCTGGTCTCATTCAAAGCACAAATTAAATGCTGTGATCTGTTTTTTTAATATATATATATATATATCTGAAAGTATACTATTTTCATTTGACTTCAACCAGGAGTGACACAAGAGCCAATAAAAATTTGTTTAATGTCTGACCGCTTGTGTTGCCTCATGATTCACGAAAAATATGCTTTGCTTTAGAATTTTAATGCATCCCAGGCTTTAATGCATCGCGATGCATTGCCGAATTGAACTGAATCGAATCGTGACCCTCTGAATCGAATCGATTCGAATCGTGAGGGCAGTGCCGATGCACACCTCTAATAGCTGTTATAATTAATTGAAGGTTGACATTTTTTTGTATTAAAAAACACTTTCTTTGTATTAGTCGAATGAAATATGCGAATTTTTTTAGATTGGGATTTTCAGTTTTTCTTGACCTTTTTGCCAAAATCATCAATATTAAAACAATACAAGGCTTGAACTACTTCAGTTGTGTTTAATAAATCTAAAATATATGAAGTTCAAATGTTTGTCAGTACATTACAGAAAATAATGAACTTTATAACAATATGCTAATTTCTTGAGAAAGACCTGTATAGTGCGTCTCAAGCGGCCCAAGAGCTGCGCATGGCCATACCATAATGAATCATGGCAAGTTACCAGGCGGTTTCACGTTTATCACACCGCCTCAATGTGCCCCATTTTGGCCATTAAAGTCCAAAATTAAGATTGGTGTGAAAACAAGTATTTCACACTGGGTTTCTGGCCCAACTCTGGCAGCCAAACTACGGGAGGTCGTCAGGGCCATAATTAATCATGCGTTTAAAAAATTGATGGCACCAAAGAGGATTTGCATTAACAGTTATTAACACTTTAACTGACAGCACAAGTTAATTGTATTAGTTTTTTAATCCAGCAAACATACGAGTGTGCTGCACAGTATTGCCCCTAAATATTGCTCTAATTGGTGACATTTATTTTCATCATTATTAATTTGTGAGGGGTAGTGGCTTATGATCCAAAAATTATGATGATTGTTAAATGTGTCCATCATATTGTAAAAAATGTATTGAATGTAATGGAATCAAATCAAATCCTGGCTGGCTCTGTAATATCGACAAATATTGTATCGTTTTACAAATAATCGATATTGCATCGTCATAAAAATTGGGATTTACACCTGAAATTATCTACTTTATACTTTATGAGGATTCCAAACATACATAAAACTAGCAATATGCAAACATGTAGTATGTATCACTGGTGGTATGATAATGGAAGATTTCAATGGAGAAATATTCCACTGGCATGAAGGATGTACAACATACAGTATGTTAAGTGTGGAGTAGAAAAAAAATAATAAATTTAAGTCAAGGACAATTAAAATGCAACTACTTTGCAATAATTCCCCTGTGGATTTAGTAGTTCCGAAGTAAGCATACTATAGCCAACGGCTTGCTGAGGTCATCATTTGATCCTGCAGCTGTCCCACTTCTTTTTGGTCAAATGTGGATTATAATTGATAGATTAATAATTGGTCCGAACTGGAAGGACGTATTGTAATTGCTTTTAATGGTATATGGCAGAAAACATTCAAGTGATTTGAAGTTCCGCTCTGACACAAATTTCAAAATTGTCCTATATGCATGTGTGATACATCATTGGAAAGCTTAAAGGGTATTACATCACCTGGGGAAATGCTAATTTTCCATCATTTATCCATAAACGCATGCCTTTTGGATTCATATCATGCCACTTCGTGTAATTACACACATCGCAACACCAAGAAAATGATAGAAATTTGGATCGATTGTGAAGCTAAGAGGACCCGCCCCCGAGAACCCGGAAATCTAGCGTATTGTGTGCGTGATGTCACTTCAAGGAAACAACCGGCTCAGTGCTTAGTACTGAATGGCGGCGATGATGGCGGACAATTTTGTTTCTAGTTGCAGCGACGAATCCAACGTAACGAACGTTCTTCTAATGGTAACGAGGAAAGTTATGAACCTTTCTTTGGTGTTTTGGGTTATCAATTTGAGCCCAAACGAAAGCCAATGCAGCCTAATGAAAGGATCATTGAGGGGAGCAATCACAATGATGAAACACCAGCAAGAGATCGTGTGGGAAACACCGAAAGGTTTGTTTTGCATTTCTTTTTGTGAAACTGATACACCGTGACCGCAAAATAATGTATAGAATAATTTATTTAATTATATTTAAGTAATTTATTGTGCTATCATAGGTTTTCGCTCTGCCAACAGACACAAATATGAATGGGATTAGAGGATTTGTTCTATATATTTTACGAGCGATAATTTATACATGTGTCCAGTCCTATATCCAATGCGTGATATGTTTTTTTATTATAAAAGCAGTCACTCTGGCCATTTCCCTCCTTTGCTTTGCCTGGGGTTTTGGGGTGGTCTCATCAGAGCTAGTCATCGTCCTCTTTCTCGATATCTCGGGACATGTAGGTGGCTGCGCGTGTATGGTGGGCACCGCATCTGCTTTCAGCAGCAATGTCTTGGCAAAACCTGATTTCATTTGTCCATAGTTCGAATAGCTTTCAGGTGTAAAATGCGCACCACACAAAACCGTGCTGGAGGCAAGGTCTGCAAAATTAGCCCTCTTAGCGCGGACGAACTTTACTCATTGTCTGCGTAGTCAAGCTATTTTTCTCGCTTTCGGGAACTCATGGGTACTACATTGCGACAAATGGCTATTTGTACACCACAACGATAGGTTTGAACCATTTTTGCGATTTTTTTTAATAAAGCACGAACGCAACTCTCTTGTCGATAAACAACGATTGCACCTGCCTCGACCTTTTGTTTCCTTGCTGTGATGTCAAAGCCCCATTCGGTTGTTTCCGGAATACTTTCGGAAATGTTTGTAATTTTCTATCTATTTTCGGTAATTACTCATGAATGTTATTTATTTTTTGTTAACTTCATTAATATTTGTTATCTTGCCACATAAAGGTTCTATTGATATCTCACAGCCCCTTAGTATTATAATACCCTTTAAAATCTCAATTTTCTGGGGGATGAAAAATTTTGAACAGGAGGCATTTAATTTTTTTTTTTTTTTTAAACAGCGAAACCCTAACAGGAGGTGAGAGCATGAGAGAGCAGAATTAAAGAGGCCACAATTTTAATGAGATATTATCGTGTTCTTAACCCTTTTCGATCCCAAAACTCCATGTAGCATGTATCAGCGAGTGTCAAGACTCAGCTGTGAATGGCCACAGCGATTTTGGGGGTATTTTATGGATGAAACATGGTAATATAACAAGGGTCGCGATACAGAAATCGCAGACATCAAGGAGTGGTCGAGATTTTCTTTTTCATATATTTACCCTTTTAAACGTTATTTTTCAATTTTTCTTTGTTTGGATCGATTATTTATCATCTAACATATCGGTGAAAATGCAACAGTAACAAAAAAAAAATACAATTAAGCGATAGTTATTAGGTAGATATCCATGACTTATTTTCAGACGCCAATTTTTTCATTGTGATGTAATTTGTTTATTTTTTGAAGTCTTTTTTTTTAAACTAAATATTAGACATTAATGATTCTAGGCTAAAATGACAGATTTTTCTAATAATAAATGTAATTACTTACCTTCTTTTTACAGCTAGGTTGAAACAGAATCGGTTGCGCAACGTCTGTAAACAGGGGTTTCCAGGGTAAAACGGACAAATTAAAAATAGTTTGGGGTTTAATGCACCATGAATCTGCTATGGCAGCATATAGACATATTGTTCTATCAAACACAACAGTTCTTTTGGCTTAAAATACAGCAGTTTATTTTAAAGAGGGGTGCAAATGCAGAAACTGCTTTTTCAGCTTTGTTTGTTTTCCGCCATATACTCTAGGATGCTTGTTGGTCACACGATTAAGCAGAGTGTAAACAATATCCATTTTTGTTAGATACATAATGCTCTCTGCCTGTATTGCTACCAAAAATAAGTAAGGCTGTATTTAATTTGGACCTTTTTGGTTTGCCAACAAGATGTGCAATATAATCCATGGGGATGACTTCTTAATTTTTTATGAGACTGATATGAAACAAATGACAGCCTGGCCCAGTTTTGTGCTAATTAGTAGCTGGTCATGAGAACGAAAGCACCACCTGTTCACACAACTCCCATCAGTTCAACTTGTGTCCATCAAAATGTCGGTGGCCTACTTTTGTTGTAGTTTACACACCGACCCCTTCTTGGCTTTTCTGTCTGCACTTGAACTATCCATAAGCCAATTTGGAAAATGCGTAGCTATGAAGGGATGACTACAAATAGCATGACAAGCAGATGGATCAATTATTAATCATTAAAAATATTTTCAGTAACTTCGGTTTTCTATGTTGACATTCTCTTGCCTTGCTCAGAAGCAGAATTATTTGTAGACCTTTATCTTACATCTTCAGACTCTTTTGACTTTCTGTCTTTTGCCATTTGTATGTCGTTTGCTTAGACAATCTCGCAGTGACATTATCTTTTTAATCTGCTCGCGTTTACTGAAATTCCTTTGGCAGATAGCCTTTTTATGTACATTATGAAATAGTTCTGATTCAGTTAATGTTTTGTTCCGATGCTAACATAATGCAAGCTACACCATAAGAAACACTTGAACCATGTTCTGTAAATGTTGTAAAATCATTAACTTTCAGGGTGTCCAATGTGCACGTCTTAATTACAAAGGTTGTGTCTAATAACTCTCACTACCTGACTGCTACGCCACAAAGAAGACGTGATCTCAAACAGCAGTCAATTGGGTAGCTCTGGCAACTAATTTGAATGGACTATCTTATAGATGTTTGATGCAGACAAACAGTGGAGGACTTGTGTCCATCCCAGCATCCCTGGCCACTTCCTGTCCCGCAGCATTGGAAATGGGCCAGTGTGACAGAGGCCACTCATCTCTACTCAATCCACCCTCTGTGGTAACGCTATCACCTTGGTTCCCATCGTTCTGTGTGGCTTTCGTGACAGGAAAAGGCGTGTTTAGCACAAAGAAAGATGCCTCTGTGTCATTTTGCGGCAGTGCAGCTGGACATGCTTGGTCGGGACGACAATATGTTTGCGCACAAGGCTGCGCATCCTCTGACACTGTCCCTCTATTACGTTGTCTATGCTCACAAGTGGTAATCAAATATGCCAAACAATTAAAAAACAACTAAGGTTTATCTTGGCATGTCATCAGCAGTTTAGTTGCGGATTAACTACCCACCTATAAACATTGGAAATTCATTTGGTCTACATACATGCTTATCACCCATTTGTCCATTTTCTGTATGATTTATCTTAGGCTCCAGCTCTCTGTAGCAGTGACTATCTCAGATGACTTTGTGGGAAAGTCGGACTACAGCCCTGTCTAGTTGTCAGTCAATCACAGTGCATGAATATTGGCCTGGAAAATTAAAGAGATCTTCTGAATTACATCAGATTTGTTTTTCCAAATCCCTAAATCTTTTTGGCTACATGTATTCAAAGTTTTTGCTTTCAAATTCCCAGCAGCTTGTTTTGCATGGTCAAGTCACCCTACTCGATACAATGACATTAAAGCTCAGCTTGTCATTCTATCCGCTATGTTAATTTGAATATTCAAATGGAAACCTGCTAAAACAAAAGAACACCTGAAATAAAGATAAGATAAAGAAAATCCTTTATGTAAATGACGATGCACATCATGTACAGAGTACATGTTTTCAAAAAATTTGAATGCGGTTCTTGGTGTTCTTTCTCACCAGAACAAACGGTACTAATTAGTAAGTCTTTAGAGTCATTGATACACTTATATTTTCTTCTTGTACAAATATATACAGTATCTAGGGGCTTTTTAAAAATGTTTTTAGCATTACAGGTATGTAAAGCAACAGGCACCACATCGTGTCTTTCCTGTGTTTATATTCATGTCTTCTACAATTCAAAAGATGAACCAACCATTCAATTCTGGTCTGATAATACATGATGTGCAACAAATCAGTTGGAGACCTTAACTCTTGTTCTTGCATCATTCTCTTTGGGATTGCATTTGAGGTGACTAACGAAAACGCTCTACTCACGGTGGGTCAACGAGCTCCATACCTGCACTCTGCGCATTCCTGCCGTGGGGCGTACGAGCAAGCGTTGAGTTTAAACTCGCCTTGGCATTCCTGACTGATGACTGTGCTTTGTGTCACTGCTGCACCATACTGGGGAATGTCACAGCACATGCTCACCTGGCTCACATATCTGAACATGTTTGCTGGTTAGGTTGACTGATGCTATATGCCTTGATCCAGCATGTTTGGACCCCCACCCACTGCACATACAGTATACAGTGCGCATACCGGAGCTGAAAGAATTAACACCGGAAGATTTTTCAGTTTCTGAGGCATTTCTTTAAAACGAAATAATCCCGAAAATGTATGAATGAATAGAATTGCATGGTTGAAGATAACCACAGTGTACTCCACTGGGCTGCATACAGGGGTTGGACAAAATAATGGAGACACCTTAAAACAGGGGTCTCCAAACCGGTCCTCGAGGGCCGCTGTGGGTCCTGGTTTTTGTTCCTACCGATCAAGAACAGACCTTTTAACCAATGTGGTTTCTACTAAAACAAGCAGCACCTGACTGCAATCAAGTGATTACACTTATAACACACCAGATTGGTGAAAAGGTGTGGTCTTGTTTTGTTGGAGTGAAATCCTACACCCACTGCGGCCCTATGTGGAATAGTTTGGAGACCACTGCCTTAAAAAATCAACAAAAACTAATTTAATATGGTGTAGGTAGGCCTGTCGCGATAACAAATTTTAGTGTGCGATAATTTATCTCATAAATTATTGCGATATGCGATATTATTGCCCCCCCCCCCCCTAATTTTTTAAAAAACCAATTTACAATAACACAGTGAGAATACAGTATATATTAATAGATCAAGTACACCCATTTAAAAGCGATATACATTTACTCTTAAATCAAAAATACTTTTTAAGAAATCACAACTAAAAACAATAGATCAAGCCTCTTACGTAAAAGACAACAATATTAATACCACACAGAAACACTGAATAAATTAAATGTGTTTTTCAAGAAAAATAAATAAAATTGCACTTAATAACTTCAGCATTTAGGCAAATGAAAACTTTTTCCCTCATAGCTTCTGCTATGGTTTTCTATACAGATGCAACGATACAGTTAAGTCACGGTTCGGTACGATTTTCGATACGGGGGACATGATTTTCGATTCGATTCAATACATTTGATGCTCAGAAAAGAAAATTACAATTGTATTTTTTTTTTTTTTTTTTTTTTTTTGTCATATATAAACAGTACACATTTTTAAAAGAAAAAGTTACCTTCATATTTTAATAATTATAATGATTTATCTTTGTATAGAGAAGACACTTGGTGCTACAGAAAAGAGTAAATACATTTTTCCCACTCTAAACTGCTTCTCAGTCTTTTGCCATTATCATTTTTCAATGTTGCGCTAGTCCATTGCTATCCTAACTTTGTGCTGCTTACTAAATGTATGTTCTTTGATGTGTGCCATTGTTTGCTTGGTTCAGATTAGCTTTCTATGTTGTGTCATAATCTGACGGTGAAAGCTGATGCTGATTCAACATAAATCTGTTATTATCGTGGCCTATTGAATATTGTTTCAGAATGTAATATAATTACAATAAATTATATACCAGTAGAATACATTAAACAGTCAACAAAAACAAAATATGTCAATGTTGTTTACAATTTATGGTTTTATATTTTTTAATGTAATTCATGCCCCTGTCAGTGCTTCAGCCTCCTCAAGTTTGGCTCACACGTCTGGGATCTCCTGACGACACAGGCATTCAAGATCTTGGAAGGGCAGTTACTTGAAAATTTACAGCTACACCTGGAAAATAAAATTGTTTTGTCATTTATCTTGCAAAATAAAATCAATACCATAAATCATTTTTAGCCATATTTGGGCTAGCTTTACCATATTTAGATGGGTAGGAGCTGTCCCATAACGTAATATCCAGTTTCAGCAATGTGAAGAGCATGGAAAATATAACATTCTCTCTAATAGAAAAGTCACGATGCTGGACATAGGCTTCTTGAAGTATTGAGATGTCAATTAACTTCATCACAACGTCTGCTGTGTTAAGTAAATCGTCGTCATCTTACGCCTCACATTCAAACATGCAGGGACTAATTGTAGCTCATCTTTCCTGGGAGCATTTGCCATCGATAGTGTCACAAAAGAGCGATCCTGAATGGTTACCTTTGGTGGAAATATCACTGATATCGTTGTTGCTGCTATGCTTGCTGTGGATAGTCTTCTGTTGTGTCGGGGAATTTACGTCACACTTCCGGGTTTGGGAAGGGACCGTTATCGGAGTGCAAAAAAAACTAAAAAATGCAAATTATCCTTGCAATTACGCGTTAATAATGACATGGTCATTTTGATGAACTCATCCAAAGTTTATATTTATAAAATTACACGCAAATCGGAAAAGCTCTTCAGCTGCCCTTTAATCAAAATTTGCACAAGTCTCATTTTATTTGGAAAAATAATAACAAACATTTTTCCCCCCTTTGTGTCTGACATGTTTCCGACCAAACAGCTTACTGAACAGTAATCAATTGTTTGTGCACTTTCTGCACTGTTCCTTGGATTTCAAAATCAACAAATATCTTTTTTTTTTTTTTTTTTTTTTTTAAATGGCCTGGATATGTACTTACTGAGCCTCTAACCTACAAAAATTTCATGTATGACATACTCGGATTAAAAAGGGTGGGTGGGGGGTGGGATGAGATAAATCCATGAATTTGCAGTTGGTGCCAGCAGTGTTTGTTGTTTGCAAGTGGGCAGAAAATTCTTCAGTGGGCTTTAAGACAGCTGTTGTTTCACGAGCTCTGTAATGTCATATGATTCGAAGGTTAGCTTCGTGACGATGACCACAAAGGTGGATATACGTCTCTTTAAAAAAAAAAAAAAATCCACCCGCATGTCTGTGATCCTATGTTGGAGCCTCAAACATTGCTGGCTCCTGAGAGGCTGGAATGACAGGAATGTTTGTGTTCTGGCTATTGACAGAAGCATCATAGTAAATGTAATCTTTGAAGGTAATCTCACCTTCGTTCACTTTCCAGAAACTTATTCCTAATTACACTGTTACGTGGGTCTGCCATCATTTATCTGTGCAGTGTATCCATTTGTAGAATGCTCGGAATTGCCTCCATGGCAACGGTAGGGGTATGTGTGTGTGCTTGGGGCTGTAAATATTGACTTCCCCTCCTGCCCATCCCATTGTCCGTTCATGACGATGGAGTGGCAGTGTCATGCTTTTGATTGGGTCTCATGATCCTTTTTCCACTCACTAGCCCAGGAGTTTCAGTTCCTGGTAACAAAAGTTCCTGGTAGTAAGAGATACCTGACTTTGCGCTGCGTTGTTTGCATCGCAACCGCACCTAATGGTAAATGGTGTTATACTTGTATAGCGCCTTTCCACGTTTTAAGGCCCCCAAAGCACTTTACACTGTGTCCTCACCTACCTACTGGTGACGCAGCACCAGGAGCAACGTGCGGTTCAGTTAAGGACTACACTACTGAGCCATGCCATCCCAACATACTAATACTGTAGATGTACTATGTTCACTTTGTTGTTCATTACAGACGCTTGCTGGATCTTAAAAATCATTTTGGGCAACAAAGTTGGCACAGAATATGATGCAATCATGGTCTAAAAGTTGTCCAGAATTTCCCTTTCCGGCACTATGGTCGGGCTTCTGCCTTAAAGCATGTCATCTGCTGTCCCAGTGAAATCGTGGTTGACCATTTCAATTTTCCTGATTGAATCCACAGTCCTATCCAATTGACAACATAAAGAATCACACACAACGGCGTTTGAAGACATTTTCGAGGTTTGATACAAAGATTTTTAATCTTATGGCGTCAAGGATTTATAGTGGATTTTTTTTCACAAGGACGTTCTTCATATTTCTAACATCATTTACCCCAGGACATGAAGCACTGACCCAGTAAAATGATAACTGAAATAATATTAGCAAACTTCTGCTTTTGATTTATTGCAAAGAAATACAATTGCATCAGGAAAATCTTTATATTAAACTACCATAATTCATATATTCTGATTCCCTAAAAATAAACAACATGTCAACAAAGCACATGAATTACTGTAACCATGAACATCGGAACCAAACAAATTAATCTTCGTCTCATCAGACCATAGGACATGGTTCCAGTAATCCATGTGCTTTGTTGACATGTCTTCAGCAAACTGTTTGCGGGCTTTCTTGTGTACCGTCTTCAGAAGAGGCCTCCCCCTGGGGTGTCAGCCATGCACACCAATTTGATGTAGAATGCGGCGTATTGTCTGAGCAATAACAGGCTGACCCCCCCACCCCCACCCCCCACCTCGTCAATCTCTCCAGCAATGCTGACAGCACTCCTGTAATGAGTCACATGACATTTTGGAGGGAAAATTACAAGCAGTACTCAATTTGAACATTTAGGGATGTACGTTTTTTCATAGGGGTGTACTCACTTTTGTTGCCAGGGGTTTAGATATTAATGGCTATATTTTAGGGAAAAATAAATAAATTCCTTTTTATAAGCTGCACACAGACGACTTTTCACTGTGTCAAAGTGACATTTTGTTAGCGTTGTCCCATGAAAAGATATACTTAAATATCTGCAGAAATGTGAGGGGTGTACTCACTTTTGTGATACACTGTATGTGCTTACTTCTTACTGATCTGAAGAAATTTTGTATAAAAAGTGCTGAGAACAATCTTTACGGAGGCGGGCCACACTGTTGATTGCTATTACTTGCCTAGCAGGTATGTTTATCACATGAGAAAAACATCCTATTTGTGGTCCGAGTCCATCTGTGTTACGTACTGAATTGACAATATTTGCAGCATTATCTATAGTCACTGGTATGGATTGATTTGGCCTGCTTAACTTCCATTCAGTCATTGTGGGTTTTAATTCATCGATGTAGTATGTGGACTACGCGTCCCATGATCACTCTGGGCTCATGCAGCCGATGGCATGGGATCTAACGTAGCACACCTAGGTTGCTATTTGATGATGTCTAGTGTGTGCGCGCGAGTGTTGTCGGGCATTAAAAAAAGTTAACAAACGCCACAGAAGTCACATCTACTCATTACTGTACAACACTAGCATTTGACAATCAATTTTCGTAAACAGGACAAGTTTGAAGTACAGCGCTCTTAATTTGCCACTCATTGTTCATCATGTAGCCGTGAGTTAGCGCTCTGTGACCCACGGTCTTAACCTGTCTTTTGTCAAAGCAAGGTTATTCGTAGCAGCCAAGTCAACAACAATATAGGCAGAGTTTGTTATATAGTACGTATCCGTAAAGACAGTCTTTGTTAAATACTGTATGTACGAGTGGGGATAGCATATCAGCTCACTCATAATGCTGCCAAACAACGGATCTGTACGATATAGAAGTCAACAAGCCGCCTCCTTACGTATCTATCTTCCCTTACGAGCAGTGATTCTTGTGCGCCACAGCTCCCACCATTCATGCAGTTTGGGAGAGGAGTGGAGGAGGGGGTGTGCTAGCGGCAGATTGTTTTTTTTCAAGGCAAAGCTACGTCGGACATTTTAGCGAGAGAGACGACACAAATAAATTCAGAAAATACATTTTGGGAGCTTTTCATTTGGATCGAATGTTTTTGCGTATTGAATCGAAGAAGGCGTATTGAACGGTTCAATATAAAACCGAGTATTCTCGCATCCTCACCGCTCTGCCCCACAGCTCTGGAACGCTTTAACTCATGACATACGTAACTTCTCGCACACTCTTCAACTTCAAATCCAGACTCAAAACTCACCTTTTTAAATTATCATACCCAGCTTGACCTCTGTTCTACTCCGTTCTATGTCTTTTTTAATTTTCTGTCAGATGATTTTGCTTTTGATCTGTGAATTTGCTGACTTTTATTTGTTCTTCTTGTACAGTGACCTTGGTTGTTATCGAAATTTTAAAAAGCATTATCTTTGGTTTAAATTGTAAATTAGTTTTATTTACATTGGTAAGATTTACTTTGAATGAAGTCAATTACTTTGACTTTGACTACAATTGCTACAAAATCTAAATGGTGTTGAGTTTCCTACAATGGTGGCGGCAACAGTGTGAAAAAGAAACCCTGATGGTACAGTTTATCAATCTGACAAGACAGATTAGTGAGTTGGAAATTAGGACACATAAATGAACTTGGACTCTTGATGGTTTGCATTCATTTTTGTTGTAACTTGATCGAGAGAGTTTCTCAAAGTGAACAGACTGGTCTATCCAGTCTTGTCATTGCAAAGACAGTGTTTGTTTGCAGGCCCTGCCGGAATATCATTGCAGGGTTTGGCCAGTATGCTTAGGAAAAAATGGCAATGGTAAGGACGCGAACATGAGCATTTGGATCATGTGGCAATTGCCGGTGGTGCCCCAGGAAGCCCCACCACCCCCCTCTTAGTAGTGTTGTAATTACATGGAAGGTATTAAGATGAAGGAATGCATGCAGTGCTCTGACATGAGGATCACATGCACAGACTTCCTAATCTGTGAACCCCATGACTTGGCCAGCCCTCTGTAAAGCACTTTACAGATAAGTACAAAAAAAGGACCAGATGTGTCTCCTCTTGATGCAGTCATCCAAAAGCAAATGTGATCTCAGTTTACGTTTTCACCAGAAGAACACACTGGCAAACTGGTCTGTTGCTTCCACTTTACCTACTCTGCCTATTTTGTGCGTTTATGTAAATAAACACAATGAGACCAGACTGTTATCTTCACTTCAACTGCCGCTTCAGTCAATATAGGAAATGCATTTGTTTGGAAGACTTGTGAGAATGATACTTCCATAATAGATCATCTATCCCTGAACATCCATTTATGGGGAGAACACAGACAGGAGAACTTGATGTGACGCTTGATGTCTTTATAATATTAGTGTAAAGATTCAAAAATATATTATGAAATCATTAACTGTAGACATTAATGACAGTAGTGGCAAAAAAAAAAACTTTGCCTTTTTGTCAGGTTTTGAACAATTCCTTACCACTTGTTGCTGTAAAATTAATTGGTACATGTTTAGCACTGACTTTTAAACAAAAGAAAAAGCAAAACGTGTACACACTGTTAAACCTGTTTAGCTGATACTGAACTGGGCTCTAATGTAATGCCTATGATGTGAAGTAAGGCTCCAACAACTAATCGATTAAATCCATTAATAAATTACATACCAAAGAATTTTATCATCGATTTTTGCCAGCAGCTATGAGCAGTCCCGTTTGGGTCCTCGTTTGTGTGTAATGTGAGGCTGCACGCGCGCAACAGTGATTAGCGCAAGAAAGAGTTCACTGCTTTACTCAGGTTGGGATGCTGAATAAATAATACAGTGGTACCTCGACATACGATCGCGTCGACACACGATCTTTTTTACATCCAACGTAAAATTTGACTCGCCATTTGCTTCTACATCAGACGAAATGCTCGAAATACGACGATTTATGCCAGCGCCGCAGTTTGTTTTCCCGCAAGACGGACGCACGGCAGATTTTCTTGTGAGAGAAATCAAAGGGTTCCAAGAATGTTAGTACAGGTGGTGAAAAAATGAAAAAGGGTGAGGCTCACCATTGAAATGAAGATGGAAATTATTGAAAAATATAAGCGTGGTGGGTGCGTCCATGAACTACCTCGACAATACGGCCGTAGAATGTCTACGATCTCAACAGTCCTCCTCCGACCTCCGTTCGCCAGTCTTTATAAGTTACGATGACAATTATTGTAACATCGCCAAAAAAGTTGCCAGCTTCGTCAGGTTTTCAATCATTTATTTCAGAACTTGTGCAACACAACATGCCTACTGTCCGCTGCAGCTGAACATGAAAAGTGAAAGTAAAAAGTCCTCTCACTATGTCACGGCAGCCACACGGTGCGTTCAGGTACACCACGCAAAACACATCCGCCGCATTAGAACCCGATTCGTTACATTATTACAAGTATTATTAGTATTAGGGTTGGACATCAAGCATCGATGGGGCCCGGTTCTAACACTCCAATAGTCCCGGAACCGATCGGATTTATAAATTTCGATGCCCTGACAGCCGAGCGGAAAAAAATTGCTGCCGAAAACCACGAAGAAGAGTGCGTGTTTTTGCACTGCAACTTCATTGCAACCATGGACACAGTGTGAGTTTTTTTTTTTTTTTTGGTAAAGTTGAACCAGTCAGCTCAGTGCAACATTTGCAACACAACTATATCATGCAAGCGTCGCTGCACGACCAGAATGATTAAACACCTCCGGCTTGTGTGCCGAGTAGCATAGCTGAGTGCCGCGCCGGTCCTCTAACAAGTCAGAAAGGTAAGTAAAACAATAAATTACGTCCGTCTTCTACTGTTCCCGCGATCCAACCCCGGAATAAGCAGTAGATGATGGATGGATGGATGGATGGATGGATGGATGGATGGATGGATGGATGGATGGATGGATGGATGGATGGATGGCTGGATGGATGGATGGATGGATGGAAAATAGTACGAGTATAAGTTGTATAATTACGTCGGGCTATGGTCAATAACATGTATATAGAACTAAATGCGAAATGTCAGAGTCGTTTGCGTTAGCACATGTATAGAGGGTTAGATACGAAATGACAGACTCTCTGGCGTTAGCAAACAGCCTCCATCTTAAAGTACACGCCTCCGTTAAAATCAGCAGTATTAAAAGATCTTCAAATTATAATCAATAGAAGATTTTGTACTAATGCTTCGACGTAGCTCCCTGCTAAGGTACATGTATGGCAAAAGAATATGTGTAAATGTTTTCTCCGTGAGCTTTTGAAAAACAAATATCTTTGTAAAAGTGCACTCCCGTGGAAAGAAACTTCATCACATTCAAGTTCAGAGACTTATTTATATACAAGTTAAAAATAGCGCTGTGAGAAGTTCATATAGTTCGTAATTTATTACGTAACATATTAATTGTATTAATAACAAATACTAATAAATAATAAAATAATAATAATAAATAATAATTAATTTTGATCTCATATAATTTTTAAAAATCATCCAGAAGTTAAGACATTGATATAAACTAATATAACTTTAACTCATTTGCTCCCAGAAAAGTATAAATATGTTCTATTTTTAAACCCTTCATTGTCCCAAAAACGTATTTATACGTCTTTTGCGTTTTTTTTTTTTTTTTTTTTTTTTTTTTTAACAAGACGAATCTATAGCTTGCGATCTATCTGAGAAACAAAAAACAAGGCTCGAAACCCATTTTAAAGCAATAAAACTGGCACTGGAGGGCAGTAGCGCATTTTGTAAAGACCCGCAACCCGATTCAACAGCAATGAAAGGCCGGGCAGCACGGTCGGAGCGCTGGCGGCAGTATGCCAGGCGACGGACGACCGAACAAAACAACCGAGAGGACGCCTCAAATGCCAAGCGCTGGACGACGGAGCATATGACTGAGACCACCGTGCAGCGGGCTCACCAAGCAGACCCCTCAGAGATTCAAAAATAATCTATCTTTGTGAGACAGACAACGATGGGGAAAAGTTTACACGGCAGTCGCGGCGACAACAGGCGTCATCTCTCAGTAGTCATGTGTAAACAAATTGTTACTTTGCTATCAAAAACTCTATTTGTCTTGTTGATTATGATATCTTGTAAAAGGAAAACATTATTCATATGTTTGGGATGTAACTAATGCAAAAAATAGCTGTGTTAAAGTCAAAGTTATGTTTGAAATGTATGCGTTTACAAAAAGCTCATTTTCTCCGTTTTTTCATCAGAAATTGGAAAATTGCTCAAACTAAGCTATTTTCTAATACTGATTTCTAAAGAATGGACAAAGATATTAACTTACTTTTTTCTGCTGAAAGAAGAGAGTCTAATCTTTTTTTTTGGTGGGTTCCATGTTTATATAGCAATAGAAAAGAATTTTCTGTGGGCCTTGCAAAATCAGTCAAAATCCAGAAAAACGGTCAGGAGCGAAGCGCCTTGCTCTGGTGAAAATGGCTGGGAGTGAATGAGTTAAACTTCAATTTTTTTTACATGTTTCTTTACCCTGCCTCTTAAAAGAATCGGAATCGAGAATCATTCAGAACCGGAATTGAAACTTTTTATTCATAATTTGTTTTGCTCTGTGTAATTTCCATTTGCAATAAGTACCTGCACTATTTATTATGGATTTAGTGTAGGTTTTCGGGCTGTGTAATGAGTTAATGGAATTATAATGTATTCTTGTGGGAAAATCCTGCTCGACATGCGATCATTTCGACTTACAAACAAGGTCCTGGAAAGAACTAACTTCGTATACATACCACTGTATGACAAAGTGTCGATAGTCACATTTTCTTTTGTGTTGTTACATCCAGTGTGCCTCCATCAGAGAAGAGTAAATCAAGCTAATTGTATTGTTTGTATTCTGTGTTGATGAGACGTTACTACTTAGCACGGAGCGCTATACTGTATGCTAGTTAGCGATTATGCTAATCATTGTCTTAAGTGTCAGTTTCTCTTGTGTTTCTGAGAAGAATATCAGCACTTGAATTATTGTTGGATGGTAAAGTTGTCTCATTTCTTATAAAGCAACCACAAACATAATCCCATTCATATAACAGCTTAGAGTCTCCTTTCAACACACACTCCCATTCAAAGTGTAAATTGTCATACAAGAGTGTGCTTTGAAATTGGAATTGGATTGTATTTATGAACAACTGTTTGATAAAGAAAACTAATTCATTACAGTCTGCCTCCTCCTTATTAGATTTTGTTGTTTAGTTTGATTAAAGAAAATGAGTTATTGACACAATTTATCAGCGCTTTGCCCACAAGAAAAACAATGTCAATCAGCAGCACTTTTTATTTGTAAATTTGAATAAGCAGGACTTTTTTCTGATTTGTGTCCAATTTGTGTGCATTGTTACTTACAACATGTCTAAAACAACTTCCACTTAAATTGTGAAGGTAATTGAAAAAAGTGTTATTAATCCAATTAATCGTTTAATTAAATACTAGATTAATTGATTATAAAAATAATGGTTAGTTGCAGCCCTAATGTGAAGTCCAATTTATATTTTTCCATCCATCTTACTCGAATTTTGACGTTTATGTGTCTCAATCTATGTTGAGGGTACCCGCATCACTGGATATTAAAGGAAGGAAGACTATTGTGATTTTCATTCAACATACAAGCCTGAACTCGCCTCTTCATGTGTTTCACCATCTGTCAGTCTGAGTTGAAGTTGTTTCATCCTCACAGCAGGGAATGTCTTCTCATCAAGTCTGCACGCACAAAAAAAAAAAAAAAAACATCTGAAGCAAGTTTGACTAATTCTGATGCCCAGATAGATGAAAAGAATCTTTCCAAATAAAGAAAGGACCCTGTCAAATTCAAAACCCAGATCAAACAAATATGAACTGCCGATAGGGGTGGTGAGTTTTGATCATATCAGGATCGTAACCTTCCTCGTATTCTAATGACTTTATTACGTTTATTTTATTATAGAGGTTGATTATCCTGTTCAATCACTTACAGAAAGATCACTGTTTATATTCAAATAAAGCCTTGAAGACTCCAAGGATTTGGAGTTCTTTCCCAGATATTATGCATAATTAAGCGAACCCTTTTTTAAGCAAGCAGCTGTAGATCCACAAGGATTTTCATGCAACCCAGCCTCTATCCATTGTGGTCCAAAATGTGGCTTGTGTTAGTAGCTATCATGAGTATTGTGCACAGGAGAGAGGAGGATGTGCAAGATCAATGCACAGCAGCAGGATAAAGAACCTGGAAAATCTCAATTTCACCAACAGTACAAAAGGTAAAAAAGAAAAGTCAATTGCCTAAACAATTAGAGGTTTGTTCACCAAATTGTAGGGAATGTGATCAAATTCAATTGTAAATAGTTATATTTGTTATTGTGTTTTATTTTTGTAGCACTACTTTATTTAGACAAGGAATCCCCAGCATGGTGACTTCATGCATCAGGTAACTTCCGAAAGGAGAAAAAAAAAAAAAGCTCACCAGTACTGGGACACTGTGATTTGAAGATGTAAATATTTATTCATTTATTTTAATATGGAGCACGATATACCAAATATTCCATATTTTGTACTGATGATAAATACATTAACAGCTCCTTTTTTTTTTTTTTTTTTTTTTCATTTTAACCAACAATTGGTTTTTCGTGTGGAGCAGACGTTAAAAACAAATAATAAGACTGGGAACAACCATTTTTGGTTGTTGTAGCTCTGACAGCTTTTTGTGACAATGTTTGGGTACAGAATCCAAACCTGATCATATAACGTCAAATTATTTAACTATAGGATCTGGTTTTTTTTTTTATGTTTAATATAAAATATGAAAAGCACTGTGCTTACATATGTGCTTGTTTTAAATATTTTTAATATATTTTGAAAAACAATGAATTGTGAAAGAAATTGCCCTTTTAATTAACACTATTATTTAAAAAAAAAAATATGGCTGGTTGTAAGTAGGTAAGCTGCAGAGAAAATTTTGATGTGATTTGAATTCTGCACCCAAAAATTAGATATGAAAAGCTGAGACCTAAAAAAAAAAAAAAAAAAAAGTTTTTTTTTTTTTTTTTTTTTCCTCAAATCGTTGCCCAATGTTATAATGCAAAAACTGCCCACTTAATGTTTGCACATGTGTGAGTAAATGAAACATTTACTTGTACTGTTTCAAATTTTAAGAGAAAAATGCTATCATTTGGGAGCAGCCACGTGATACACGATGTGATATTTAGCATGGCAACGAATGGTGAAACGATAGTTATGTTAATCCAAGATTCACTTAGGAAGAGAGTGGACAGAAGACTGTGGTTGATATTACATAAAGTAACATACCGGTACACAACATCAAAGATATTGTGGTTATTTTTGAATAAACAGAAATTAAAGAATCAAAATCTATTAATACTTATTCAAATACCCATTTGACACACTTGGTGCCTCCCTCAGGTGGTATAACCATTGGAAGGGGGACCCATTTTCCTTTTTCGAGCTGTGTCTGGTCGGGCTCTATGGGTGCAGGCCACCTGGTGCTGGCCATCTAGCCCAACCTCCCAGCCCTGCTTTAGAGGGCGGATCTACTGTAGGTAGCCAGTGTCTGAGCAACTGAAAACACTTTACAATATGAATCCTTGACATATTGAGTTGAAAGCCATGCTTTTCTTTATTTTTTTTTTATTTTTATTTTTTTATTTTTTTTGTCTCTCACCTAGTACCTTTTAGCCATAAGTGACTCCACCAGGGGCATACAGACCCAAACACTTAGCTCATAGGTTCATTAGGACACACAAACTATCCACATGGTGGCAAGGTGATTGATTTGGACAAGGATGGATAAATATTTTAAATTATGCCTTTTAAAATTTACCATAAATCGACCTTTAGTACTTTTTCTGTTAGGGTAACACCTTGGATTGTCACATAATTCCCTTTACTATTTTGTCGTATAAATATTAGGCACCTCAGACTAATCAAGTATGAGCTCTTCTTGAATGAAGTAGGCATCACGAATGAAAGCAATGCTTAGTGTATTTGGCAGGCTGAGCATCTTGGCGCTTCCTATCAGCCTCGCTGACCCCTGTCTCACTTGTCACAAAAGCTCCCAAATCAGCCTTCTCTGAAAATTAGCCTTTCATAGCACACCCCCTGTGGCTATATCTGTCCACCATAACAGTGCTTTGGCTTAGTGTAATCATATTCCCACACTAAGCTGTGATTACAGCTTCTTCATGGGTGCTATATAAAGCATAGCGTGAATAAAAATATACTCTGATTCAAAATCGACCATTGATCTTTATTATTACTATATTAACCTTTAATGCATTGCATTTTTTTTGTTCACCAGCAATATCTGTCAGCCTTGACTAAAAAAAAAATATGAAACTGAACTAATACGAATGCATCTAATTTTAATCATAACTAACCTTCACTGCACTAGGTCACATTGTTGTTTTTATTATTCTTTTCCTGCAATGTAATAAATGATTCAATCCATTACTGAATTTGAGTAACTGGCTATGTTTACATGCAAGCAATATTTGGGTAGGGTCTATATCTCCGTCAAAGCTAACCGAGTAGAAACACAGACAAAGAGCTTTTTCCGTTGAATATTCTTGTGAATAAATGCTTAAATCCCTGAATTCTTGATAAATATGAACTTGAAACAATCTTGATTTTTGGTTAAAAGCAAAAAAAAATGTGCAGGTAGCAATTATTTTACGTCAATATTGCGAACTATGAGGCTTGTCAGTAAGGAAATTAGTGGCCACTATACAGTGTATCACAAAAGTACACCCCTCGCATTTCTACAGATATTTAAGTATCTTTTCATGGGACAACACTGACAAAATGACACTTTGACACAATGAAAAGTAGTCTGTGTGCAGCTTATATAATAGAGTTAATTTATTGTCCCCTCAAAATAACTCAAAATACTAGTATAGCCATTAATATCTAAACCCCTGGCAACAAAAGTGAGTACACTGCATGGGAACTACATACATCTCTAAATGTTCAAATTGAGTACTGCTTGTCATTTTCCCTCCAAAATGTCATGTGACTTGTTACAGGAGTGCTGTCAGCATTGCTGCAGAGATTGAAGTGGTGTGTGTGGGGGGGGTCATTCCCACCACCATGCTTGACTGTAGGCATGACACACTTATCTTTATACTCCTCACCTGGTCGCCGCCACACATGCTTGAGACCATCGGAACCAAACAAATTAATCTTCGTCTCATCAGACCATAGGACATGGTTCCAGTAATCCATGTGCTTTGTTGACATGTCTTCAGCAAACTGTTTGCGGGCTGTCTTCTGTACCGTCTTCAGAAGAGGCTTCCTCCTGGGATGACAGCCATGCACACCAATTTGATGTAGAGTACGGCGTATGGTCTGTGCACTAACAGGCTGTCCCCCCACCTCTTCAATCTCTGCAGCAATGCTGACAGCACTCCTGTAAAGAGTCACATGACATTTCAGTGGGAAAATGACAAGCAGTACTCAATTTGGACATTTAGGGATGTACGTAGTTCCCGTGCGGTGTACTCACTTCTGTTGCCAGGAGTTTAGATATTAATGGCTATATTTTGAGGGGAAAATAAATTAACTCTACTATATAAGCTGCACACAAACTACTTTTCATTGTGTCAAAGTAAATATCTGCAGAAATGCGAGGAGTGTACTCACTTTTGTGATACACTGTATGTAAACAAAGAGCTTTTTCCGTTGAAAATTCTTGTGAATAAATGCCTAAATCCCTGAATTCTTTATAGATATGGACATAAAACAGTCTCGATTCTTGGTGGAAAGCAAGTATTTATTTTACGTAAATATTGTGAAGTATAATGCTAATGCTGTAGCAGCTAATTCCTCCCATTGATTTTTTTTCACGTTTCAAAATGCATGCATGTACGCAAACTATAATAATTACCTTGAATCCTCGAACAAATCACTCCTGAGACAATCCTTCCTGTTTGTATTCAGCTTGCAAAGTTTTTCAACCTAAATCCGGCATTTGATCGCTGCATGTGACCGACTGCTAATAAATGAAGCGGAGTGTTGGACAGCCCCCTTCAGGAAGGTGTGACGCAGTGAATGAGGAATGTGTTATGTCAATACATTATGAAGTCTATGAGTTTGATTTTAAAAAGTAGAATATGAGCGTATTTGGGTTTTTGAAAGTGTTTACATGACAATCATGAACAGGTCACTGCTAATAACACTAATTTTGAAAGGGATATTTGCTGCATGGAAATGTTGCAGCTCATCCTGCAATGGCCAACTCTGGTTCTTGTGCCAAAAGCACGAAAATATAGAATTGCTTTATATGTGTGTCAATAAGTTTAGTGCGTGTCTGAGCGTATGCGCGCATGGGCACAGCGCACACACAGCAAAAAGTGAGGAGAAGCAGCTGCTATTTGGTATGCAGCCAATGTCCAATGCACTCTGAGCCTCTTGGGAATTTTTCCAAGGTTTTTGAAAATGAGTCACATTTGAAAGACACACTAGATACATTGCATATTTCTACGCATTGATGATGTACAAGGATTTGTTTTCAATTTCAACTGGAGGTCGCAATCTATAAGTCTTTGAATTTATATTGTTTCAAATGAGCTAATTTTTTCAAGGCATGATAGCAAAGCTTAAGTATGATCCAAGGTGCTTACAATGTGGTAATGTGATATGAACTGTTTGGTGAAGAACATTTCAGTCTTAACCGGTTAGTTTTTGCAGCTGTTAAATCGTTAATTCATTTTTACACTTGGCGTAACCTTGTCACTCATTCATTCATTCATTCATTTTCTATGCCGCTTTTCCTCACGAGGGTCGCGGAGGTGCTGGAGCCTATCCCAGCTAACTACGGGCAGTAGGCAGGGGACACCCTGAACTGGTTGCCAGCCAATCGCAGCTTGTCACTCCTCAATTCAATAATAATGTATGCTAAAACTGCGTTTATCTTTTTATGTCTGTTAAGAGGGCCTCTAGTTAATAATAGTAATAGAAAATGTGGATCCCAGGATCTGACCAGATGAGAAAACGTGATGTAGACCATTTTAGAACCTCCTGTTAAAGAGTGGCTTGCAATGTTTTCAGTGATCACCTTTTCTAACCTAACCACCTGTCCTTCTCTGTACTTCTGTGTCTACCAGGACTCATAATGGGGACATCCAAAAGTAAGCCCAAAGATACGGGTCCACGCACCGTCAGCCTCGATGCCAACCTCAGTTCTGGAGGCTCCGGTGGTCTACACCACAACTCTGCTCAACAGTCCTTAACTCCAAGTCGTAGCGCCACTGTGGAGGGAGGCCTTAGTGGCAACCATTCTGTGAGTAATAAGGCCGAACTGGCCCTGTTTGGCGGTGTGGACAGTGGTAGCCTCAACTCCTCTTCGAGTAGAATCACACTAGCAGGTGAGATGTTTTTGCTCAAAACATCAGTATTATTATTTTAGCTGTTTATCATCTGTACACAATCCATTTTGTGTAAAGCTTGAAACAACATTTTTCGCGATGAACAGAAAGGGAAAAACATTCCAGAAAACCTTTTTTTTCATCATATGATATTAACTGCACAGGTGATAATATTAGTAATATTTTTAACATTCTGATACTCTCATAGTAAAGCTACAGTATAACAAGGTTCCAGGCAGCTCCAAAAATTTTACATAGTGAAAGTGAAAGTACAGTAAAACAAAATGTCTCATCTACTCGCAAATTTGCAGCCTTTAAATTAGCTGTGTTTTGGTTGGCATAAGCTTTTACAAGTAAAAACATCCCACATAAAAAAATACTGCACCAAACTCCACTCGTTTTTACAGCGCACTGCCCAGATTTTTGCTTTACATCTGAATCACAACATACATCAAGCTAGATGCACTGGTTTTCAGTAGATTGAGAAAAAAAAGGCAAGTCAAACCGAGCATAAAACAAATCTGGCACCCTGGAAAGGTTGCAACGTCACTCGAGGTGAATAGCATAACGCAGCAGCTGCGGTGGCATCTCATTGTCATCACTTACTTTGATAGGCATACTGTACATCAGTCAGTGAAAATGTTTCAATCTTTAAATCATAGCTAAAAACGCCATTGTTTACTTCAGCGTACATATATCTGTTCAAGTACGCAATAATTGACTTGTGCTTTTTATCCATGTATTTGTGTCTTTACTTCAATCGTTTTTGTTATTACCGTATTTTTTCGCGCTATAAGGAGCACGTAAAAGCATTCAATTTCCTCAAAAGCAGAAAAGCCTTATAATCCGATGCACCTAATATTCTGTATAGACCCTACCCACGTGACGTCACAACTCCGCCCTCCTGACTGGTGCCGCCCAATTGTCCGTCAACACATCGTGTTTACCTGTTACGGCTACGTACATTCCTCCTATTTACGGCGTGTTTTTCTGCTCATTAACATTAATAATCAAAATGGTGAAGGCGTGTGTGGCGGTCGGTTGCAATAACAGAGAAGATAGACGGAGAGACTTGAAGTTCTACCGGATTCCGAGAGACCCGGAGAGGAGAGAGCGAGATGGGCTGCTGCAATTCGACGAAAAAACTGGGATCCAAACGATTACCACAGATTATGTAGTAGTCATTTTATATCTGTTAAGATGCATTTAATATATATTTAGAGGGTTTTGGGCTGACAACCACAATTAAGATCATTGCTAGGCTAATCGCCGACAACATACACGTATGTATGTAGTGAGAGTGCTATCGCTAAACCATATAAACATTAAAAGCCCTAGCTCCATTGACAAATGACATGAAATACATTAGACTTGACAGTGGATGTTAGCAAGAACAAAAGATTTTAAATTGAAAATTTCGTAACTCACCTTTCCAAGCACAAGATAGATTCCTGCCGAATTTTCGTGGACGAGGACCTGTTTCACCCAACCAGCAACGAAGTATTTATAAGCCTCCAAGCTCTTAAAGTTTTTCAAACTTTCGTGAGAATAGGCTGATTTTGTGTGGACAAGATAGTTGTAAATATCAGGGTAGCTAGCAGATGTCAGGCATATACGGCGAAGACAGCGGGTTGAAAAACATCGATTTAGGCATCAAATATGGATCTGGCGAATGGATAAACTGAAGCTTTTCCACATAACGCCTTTTATGCAACGCATCCAGTGAGTTTACTGCATCCGAAAGCACCGGGTCTTCCATGAAATGCATTATAAATTGCTCGATCAATTGAGACCATTGATAATACAGACGCAAAATGACGGACAAGGGGGCGGAACAATAAAGCGATCACGTGATTTTGTGACGTCGGTGGGTAGGGTCTATAGCTCATTATTGGTTAATCATGACATGAAGTTCCCTTGAGTACAGCACCATCTAGTGGATGTATAACGCAACCCCAACCTCTACTACTACTACTGCGCCTCAAAATGCAGTGCGCCCTATAAATGAAAAATGTTTTAAAATAGGCCATTAATTGATGATGCGCCTTACAGTGCAGAAAATACAATAACTGTGTCTTCCGACTTTTTGGATAATTGTGCCTTGCCCTGCCTTAAATTGACATGCAATTTGCATTTTAAAAAAAATCTTATAGGCAGCGAGTGACTCTTTATCCATCTCGACTGTCATGTTACCTTTCAAGCTGATCAAGTTCGCATGCTCCTCTCACCTCTCGTTTGAACTGTAAAGTGTTGTCTATGAATATTAGTTTTGCATCTTTAGGATCATTCTACAGGTCTACTGCCTAACATTTGTATTAATAATCCCTGCATCACACTCATAAAAGTTTCCTCTCCAAACAGGAGGTGTAACAACCTTTGTGGCATTGTATGACTACGAGTCTCGAACAGCTTCTGATCTGTCATTCAGAAAGGGGGAACGCCTGCAGATAGTCAACAACACGTAAGGACTATTGATAATTAAAAAAGAAGTTGCTTCTATGGTAAACGGCTAAAATAATGTCGTGTTTACACTAGAGGTGCACGATAATTATCGGTTCGATAATTATTGGTCCGATAATCGAAATTATGACGTCATCCCAATAAATCCGATTGCATTGTTTCGACTCCTGTTTTGCTAGCATGCAAAGTTTTGTTACTCTTCTAGAGGCCGTATTTTTCTATCACTGAGTGATAAACCTTACTACTGCAATTAGAAAATGTTTGCATTTTACAATGTTATGTTTACAAGTTCTTGAAACGCCTTTTGGTTATTGACTTGCTTGCTTGCTGTCCTATAACTGCCAGGTTAAGAAAGTTGTTTCATGGACGAAGACCGCAAAAGTTGCGACAAATGTTTTATCTCCTGACAAAGCACAATACTGTTGGGTTTATATATAAGATCAGTTCTCATTTTTCAGTGGAACACATCGTTAATGATATTGACTGATTGATTGTGATTACCTGAAATTATATTTATTTGAAAAAAATAAATATGGGCACTTTATTTGAAGTCAAAACTCTTTTTGTCTTTGTTTTGTTCATTATAATAATGTTCATGTCATCATGAAAATTCTGATTAGGCCAAAGTCAAATCTATGCTAAATCCACCACTAGTATTTTTTATCTACAGGTGTTCAAAAACTCAGGTGAATATAGATTTAAAACTTCTATATATATTATCAGTTATCGTATCGGTATCGGCCTTGAGGAGCAGCAAGTTATCGATATCGGGTTTTAAAAAATGGGTATCGTGCACCCCTAGTTTACACGCTACCATGACGTGGGTTGGGTAGCATAAAGACCGATTCAAATTCATTGTAAAAAGAAATCAAACACACTTGCAGTTTCCACTATTTACAGATGTCTGATTAGTCCCGAATAAATTTATCATGTTGTAGTAGGGTTGTTGTTTTTTTTTAACGGCACTAAAACCAGGGTGTGCCAACTTTTTAAACTGTTTCTATCAGAAACATTAAGCCTAGGCTCTTGATAATCCCGTGAACCAAAGTGAGGTTCCTTGCCATCATTGTTTCATGATGGAGTCAAATTAGGTAAGGGGGTCTTGCTTGTTTTAAAAATGGGAGCAGGGTGTCGTTTCCCAAATCAAAAGAAGTTCAATGAGCCTCGCTACTTGCCCAGTAAAAATCTGGTGATGTAGAAGTCCCTACTGAGTACAGTGGTGGGTTACCAACATATTTGGCCCCCTTGAACCAAAAAGCTAAATTGGTATGGGGTCACGTTTATGCAGTTTTAATGAAGCACCTATTGAATGAGAATCAAGATCTTACTTCTCTACTACTTTTCACGGTCGAATCATGACAAGAAATATTTTCCGCTATGCTGTTCTACCACTGCTTATAACTATCACTTCTCTTCCCTACCCTCAAACCCCCCCGCTGTTTCTCTTCTTCGTCCGTCACGTTTTTCTAGGAGGAAGGTGAACTGCAGGTTTGTGAAGCTGCAATGAAATTACATTCAAGGGTGCTTTCACACTAGTGCCATTTAGTCTGTTTTAATCGTTCTCTTCTTAATTTCCGCTCATGGTGTGAAGACTTAACGCAGTACTCAAACCCGAGAGCAGAGTGCAACCGAAACCAACTGAAATATGAACCATGCCAATTGTCTAATTACACACATGTATGGTAGCACTGCAGCATCCACTGAATACTATTTGCTAGTGTTCTATAGCCTGCTAGATTGTCAATGTTGTTTGAAGATGTCAACAAGGGACAATTTTACTTCTTCCTGCTCACATGTTTTATTATGTTATATTTTATTATTATTTATTCTATTGTATTGGTTAACTTGGCCCATTCACCCTTTGGAAAGGAAAAATACAGGTGAAAACAAACCAACTTCACAAACCCAATTGGCAACTCTTGGTGTGAAAGCATCCCAAATGTGCTGCCCTTCAAAGGTGTTTGCTTGCGTTACCCAAAGTTTGCAGTAAATCCAAACCATACTGGCCATGCCCCTCTTTATTCAAGTCACACTGTCTGAGGTTTTTCAGCATTTTAGATTATTATTACAGTGTTGCAAAGCTTCAGCAACTGCTCCCTATTATTAATAAGCATACAAACACAATCCCACCCCATTGTGATATCCATATTTGCATGTGTTGTTGAAATGTGAACAAATTAGGGATGGGCAAGACACTTTGCCCCATTTTAGTTTTATTTTTAATATTCAATGCGTCAAAAAACTAGTAGGATCAAGCATAATGGCGCATTGAGTACTGTAGACCACGATTAACAATACTCATTAGCTGTATATTTTAGCATAAAAAAATATTTTGAGATTTATATTATTCCGATTACAGATTAGTTTTTTTTTTTGTAACCACAATTCCTGCTAAATTTCATAATCCTTAATCAAAAACTTGTTGACCATGCCCATCCCTGCCAGTTCACAATAATCAATATTCTTCTGCCCCAAACAATCCCCCCCAAGTTCATACTGCCCATGTTGTGTTTTTGTACCTCATGTTACATATGTTGTCATTGCAGAGAGGGTGATTGGTGGCTAGCACGCTCCCTGACCACCGGTGAGAGCGGATATATTCCCAGCAATTACGTGGCTCCATCGGACTCTATCCAAGCAGAAGAGTATAGCATTTTTCTCTTGATATTTATCATCACTTTTATCATTGATGCATGTCACACTTGCACTCTTCAATTAGCACTAGGGATGGGGGCTTTTCACATTTGTACCGGTACCTGGGCGCCGATATCGGTGCTCATTGGTAGTAATAAATATTAATTTATTTTATAATAATATCCAAACCTCGTGCAAGTGTACTATTCTGTCATCCAGTTTGGGAAAGGCACTTTTTTGTTCCTTGTGAACAAAAAAAAAGTCTAAAACATGCTTGGGTGACTTTGATGAGGAAGAACACAACCATCAAACACTCTTTGGGTTCACAAAGATTGAAAAAGTGCCAGCAGATCCTCTCTTAAGGTACATCATCGGTTATTTCCTAGCTCACGAATAAACCAAAATTCCCACACTACTACGTCTTGGGAAAGAATTCCTAGAAGAGTGGAAGCTGTTTCAGCTGTAAAAGGGGAATAACTCCACATTCCTTCACCTTTTACTTCCTGTAGCTGGATTGTGTCCCAAAACATTTGTCCATTGAGTATGTTTCTTTCCTCCTTTTTGTTCGTTTCACAGAGAGGGAATGCTGAGATCAGTCTTGATATGCTTTACTAACCTTCTTTAACATCTCTTTGTCTCACCTTTTGCCTTCCTTCTTCTGCAGTCATCTCAGACTGACTGCAGAGTCCAGGTAAGCAGCTGTTGTCATAGAGATTAGTGCATTTACGTGTTCGCTTCTTCTTGTCTTTAAAATAAGATCGCCTGGCTTTCACCATCCCGTTCCTTCCTGTGCCTTCTTTTATCCCCCCTCTTCGACTAAATCAGGTGGTACTTTGGCAAGATCACTCGCCGTGACTCAGAGAGGCTCCTGCTAAGTTTGGAGAACAGAAGAGGAACATTCCTGGTGAGAGAAAGTGAGACCACTAAAGGTGAGCTTGACGTCCCCTCTAATAGAATGGGAGGAATCGCAGAGAAACTCACAATAAAAACTAAACATTGAAATAGTTGAACCTCACTGTGTGTGGTCACACACAATCTATTAGGATTTTCTTAAAGGGAACCTCAGATTTAAAGACTTGTAGGTTCTTATAAGCCACAATTGTTCTCTTTTACTAAAGTATGTTATTAGAAACACATAAACTATCGCCATTGGTTTAAAAATCTATAATATTTAGTACATGTTTTGACCTACATAGGGCGCCATATTTTATGGACGCTCTGGGTAATAACGTAGAGTGTCACTGTCACTTGACAAATACTACCGGGTTACTGCAATTCCTTCTACGTAGCGAGACGTCCAACACATGAGCTCATCGGTAAAAAGCCGCGAGTACTTCATATTTGTTTTATTGAGTCTTTTCTTACCTTTTCATTTTCTCAAAATACTTTTTGCATGTGTTTCCCTCTCTTACTTTTAAGCATTGTGTTTTCTTGTGGTAGCCTTAAAGCAGATTGTTGATCTGTCGACCACATTAGTCACGTCGCATATTTAAACCACCCTTATTTGATATCACTACGTTGAAGTATTTTCTTTAGGCATCTTTAGTATGTTCTGTTTGTATGTGTCTAAACAAAACTAGCTGAAAGTGCACGGTAGTACTTTGGGTGTCAAATTCACCTCTTGTAGACATTTCGCTGGTGTAGCATATTTTGGAAGAACAGTTTTTTTCCTCCTCTCATCTCGTCTCATCCCATCTTTCCGGTTCATTTTGCTTTTGCGGCTCATTTTGTGAAATATCGACAGTGCAGCCATGCTCTTTGATGTTCCTCTTCATTTCAAATTGAAAAGATTGAACAGATGACATGTTTATGTCGCTAGAATCATACTCTCTAAGCCCGGCAGCGCAACCATGTGGCGTCACCGCCCTGTGACGTCAACAACAATAACGACTAGTTAAACTAATTTTACAAATTGTATAAAACGAAAACATCAAGAGGTGTTTCAATATCAAATTACTGTATATACATATATATATACATATATATATTAGGGCTGTCAAACGATTAAAATTTTTAATCGAGTTAATTAGAGCTTAAAAATTAATTAATCGTAGTTAATCGCAATTAATCGCAATTCAAACCATCTATAAAATATGCCATATTTTTCTGTAAATTATATATATATTCTGTAAAATAAATTGTTGGAATGGAAAGATAAGACAAGATGGATATATACATTCAACATACGGTACATAAGGACTGTAGCGGGCATTTCACTCTACTGTCATATAAATCTGTCTATGCTGCCCTCACTCCGAAGCGTCTACTTTTTCCAAAGCTAGACAGCTAGGGAACGGCGCCTTAATAATCAGACTTCTTCCTTTTTCATCTGATTTATTAATAAAATGGCCTCAAACCATTGTCCTCTTTAGACCGTCGTAAAACTCCAAAAATAGTACACAAGCATTGCATTAGCAACAACGTTAGCTTAGCACGCTATACAGGTTCACTAAACATAAACAAAAAGCGTCTCATACAAAAAATATAACATTTCGCTTACTAACATAATATATACATTCTTTACAACAACCATACTTACTGACAAATCTTGTCCAAGGATCATATAAGCACATTACAACGTAGGCGTCAGCCCGAGACGTCGTGCAGCCATATTGAACTGGCAAGAAAACAATAAACCATGTCGCAAAGCGACCACAAGAGTTCGCTGTTAGACAGCACAAAAAGCCTTGCTGTAAAATTTACCAAAAGGCAGAATACTGTCTGAGCGGGACATGTGCGTTAATTGCGTCAAATATTTTAGCGTGAATTAATTACCGCCCGTTAACGCGATAATTTCGACAGCCCTAATATATATATATATATATATTTTTTTTTTTTTTTTTTTTTTTTTTTTTTTTCAAAGAGCTACATACTTGGATGTGAAATTATTGCTATCATGGCTTTGTCTGGCTGCTGCTTACCTTTGCTAAACAGGAAAAAGACTAATACAAAGTGAATCCAGAAGAACTTTTTACTGCATACCTGGTATGGGTGACAATAGTTTAATCAACCTTTGGCTCTCAAAGGCCAAAATAATGCTAAATTTGTGAAATTAAAACATGTATAATACTAGCCCAGCAGTAAGAAAATAAAAATACATTCATAATAATAACCTCTGAATGAACTGAATAAACTTTTTTAAACCTCTCAAAGGCAACAGTGCAACTTTCATGAAATTATAAGTAATAATAATAATAATAATTGACCACAGCATCCTGTCTCTCTATTAGCCTCCCTCTTTGTGCACCAACACCAAATAACTCAACTCCATCTATAGCAACGCACAAATGCAAACAGCGCACACACACACACAGCTTAGCCACTTAGCTTACTTTGCTTACTTCTACAGCAGTTTTGAAACAGGTCTCAAATTACTGCGGCATTTCTTTTAGTACATTATAAGACAATAAAAGTAAAGTACCTTTGACAAGCCCGTGGACAGGTGGGGGGCCTCAGGACCATAGGTGCCCCTGAATGACCCTTAATTTATTTTACTTCACATTCACAATTTTTTTTTTAGTTAAATTATTGTATGTAAATATTATGTTCTACTCGATATATACTTAAAAACTTTAACATATTAAATATTTGAAATATATATTTCTTCCTTTTTTGCACAACGCCCACCCCAACCCCTCTGTCTTAGCAGAGAATGATTTGACCCCGCTCTGGAGCACTTAAGGCTACACCTGAAGCGGAAAATTAAAATCTTTCATTGTTATAAACTCTAAATCAGTGGTCTCAAACCGGTCCTCAAAGGGCCGCAGGGGGTACTGGATTTCATTCCAACCAAACGAGACAAATACCTTTTCACCAATCTGGTTTCTTACAAGTGTAATCAGTTGATTGCAATCAGGTGCTGCTTATGTTAGTAGAAACCTCATTGGTTGAACTGTTTGTGCTGGATCTGTTGGAACAAAAACCAGGACCCACTGCGGCCCTTTGTGGAGTCGGTTTGAGACCGCTGCTCTAAATAGAGGTGAACAAGAAAAAAATGATGACGTTTTTAAAACGGGGACAAGAAGCCAGAGAATTAGGGCTAGAGTTGGCTGTGGACGGTGATGTCGGTAAGTGAACAACAGCCGCTAACACTGAAAGTTTACATTCGCGGTCACCTTGACTAAAGCCCGATTCGAGTCTGTCACCGGCCGCTTGTAGCCTATTGAGCTGTAGTATGACAAGACATGCTGTTTGGGTTGAGCTGAGGAGAGAGAAGGTGTTGGGGAATCAGGGATATATGTAAATCTGTGGGGAGCAGGTGCGTGAGGCTGAACAGACTTGGTTCTGGCGGCTGGATTTATCTTGGGTTTACAACCAACTGTGTATTATAGCAAAGGCTAATACGAATCCATCACCGAAACAGCACAAACAAGCAGCAGTGGAACAGCAGAGGAGCCTGTCAGGGCGAGACAGGGAGCTGTCGGGCATCCCACAGTCAGGGCTGAGGAGGGGGCGTGTCCCTGGTCTCACTCCCATGTGGAGGGGGCAGGCACAGGATGTTTAGTTATACTGTTTTGTTGCTTAGCATGCAGGCATAGCACTGTCAGTTGTATTGTATTGTAGCCTACATGGGACATACGATGGAAATTGTCATTGCTTCCAAAACGTTAAAAGCACTGCGTATGTTGTCGTGACAAGCCGCTGGCAGGGGTGTGGTGGGGGGGCCCTATAATGGTCTCTTGTCCCCTGGCACCTGCAAGTTTGTTGACAGCCCTGACCTTTGACTTCGGGATGCTTCAGTTGAGCAGCAATATCTTGGCCGGTGTGTGATCCCTTGAATTAATTCGCATGAAGCACTACGCTTTTCAATCGGCTGTCAAGCTAAGTAGGGAAAGTTGGGAGACTTGGCTGCTCCAGACGTCGGTTGAAAAGCTTATGGCCCCTGCCTTCTCCAGCTTTTCTAAAACATGTTTGTTACTTCATTTTTTAAAGAAGGATAGTCATCTCCTTGATTCATTTGCGACTTGGGACCTTATACTTAGGTACTGCGTGAACCATAAAAAGCAGGATTCCCACGCTTTCAACGAAGGCAAGGGGTAGGTTACAGACAGCAGTCAGTGATTTTCTTCTGGCATCTGTGTTGCTGCTTCACTCTTCTCATCCCACTGCCCAGGGTTTGTTGCTGCTATCCATCACCAGCCATCGTACTCGACGCTGAAATATTCCGAAACCGCCGACATTTTGTTCTCCTACTCCTAGTTTGTTATTCCTCCATATGAAAAAGCTGCCCCAGCATTGGTTAAGAGCAACTATTGGCCCGCTCTCATTGGTCTGGAGCAGGTCAATAGCCATAGCTGCGTGGCATGCAAAGTAGTGGGGAGAAAGTGTCCGGAGAAAAAAGGCTACGTTCAGTGTTGCCGGACCTGTAAATGGTTTCGGCGCCCTGTTTGTCGGTACTCGCCGATACCACCATTTCGGGAGGGATCGGCCCCCCTGCCGATACTTGTATCGGTGCATCAGTAGTAAATACACAGCGGTATATTGCCAACAGCAACTATGAAGGCATGTATGCACAGTCTCTCATAAGAATTTACAGTGAGTCTTACAACATTTTTTGAACGGGTTGATTTTGTGGAACGTGGAGACGCAGTCTTTCACAATGATTTGTGTTCCAGTAAACTCTAACTAGCTCACACCACAATGTTATGTGTGTCAATATTTATATTCTATGGAGCCGATACATTCATCTGTTCCACCTGTCTGCCTGTGTTCTTGATGTTTCCCTTCATTTGTCCGTTGCTGATTTTTGTGAATCCACTTTACAATTGACACAAGTTATCGTTTTCCAGTAACAGATCAAAACTTCAGAAATGTGTAAAAGTCATAACATTTGGATTTATTACCTTTCGCCATTTTTATTTTTGATTTTCAATGTTAAAAGCTAAAGACAGCAATAAAATTCTGTAGAGGTTTTCTTTTTCTGCAGTTAATAGTGATGACTAGGACTCAGAATGACCTTGCCTTAAATTTACCACTAAATAGAAACCTGCTTCAAACATGTTTCAAATTTCCTCAATGTGGGGCTAATAGAGTTTGTCTAATATGCTGATCAACAGTCAACTGAATAGGACTTTGTGCGATTTTGACAGATTCGGGGCTCAAAACAACTCTGCCACTAGTCACCATGTTAATGCCCCTTAGGGGCACGACCTTATTTAGGGCAGCCAGCAGTCGCTTTTGAAAACGGATGGCATGATAATGAAAAATGCTCGCAAAAAAATACCATAACACATTGAATTGTCTTAGCTCTTAATGGCCTTAGTAGTTTGAATTCCGTAACACATTTCTCCAAACATGTTGCAACAAGGAGGGTGGAACATTACTCTTTTCATTTTTTTTTTTTTTTTTTTTTTTTTTTCTTTTTTTTTTTTTTAATCGTCAGCTGTCCCGGGCTAACTTAAGCAGATGGGAAAATATCCGATGAGATGCCTCTCGGATATGTTTGAAGATGCTTCCGATAGGCTGCATTCTTCCTTTGGGTTCAGCTGTTTGTGTATGTGTGTGTCCTATTTCTGGTTATTAGGTTCTGTTTAAAATGAGAAACAGGGACAGTTAATGGATGTCAGAGGGGACAGTGACTATGTGAGAAGGAGCCATGCGGAGGTCCTGGCTGGCTTAGCCAGAGAGAATTAGGTCAGTGTGGAGATGAGGTCTGTACATGTACAGCTACGGACCATTCTCACCCACTTTTACACATGAAAAAATGGCCAAGGGCACTGCCCGGGGCCAGGGGAATGCTGTTATCCAAACATTTAATTTGATGTAGATTGCCCTCTAGTGGCATTGCCGGTGATATTTACAGCAGCATACTGTAAGTCGAAAGCAAGCTGTCCTAAATATTGAATCACAGGATACCAAAATTTAAAAAAAAAAAATTAAAAATTAAAAAACAATAAATAAATATAAAGAAAAATTAATGAAAATATAAGTTTATTTTGTCATTGAAAATCTCAAACGGAAAAAACAATAACAATTATTGTCATTGACTTTTACTTTTTGTCATTGAAAAACACAAACCAAAAAAACAATGGCAATTTTTGTTTTGCTATTTCTGTTTCGCTTGCCATTCTCTTTGCCGTTGCTTTTACCGAAAGGAATGGTCTGTCTATCAAATGGCCTTGGGAGGGGCTTTCCAAACAGGAAAGGGTTAGTTATCGACAGCGTCTTGGTGACGGGGTAGTTGGCTAAGGTGACTCATCCAGCCTGTGAGCTGCTCCTCTAAGCAGTTGTGAAAATACCTCTCCAAATAAATGATGAATCAAAAATCGTACGTGATACAGACTGTACCTCTTCAGGTAAATTTGGCGTAATCGGCTATCGACTACTATTCCTGTTTGGAAAGCCCCTCCCAACGCCCTTTGATTGACAGACCATTCATTTTAGTAAAAGCAAAGGCAAAGAAAATGGCAAGCAAAATAGAGAAGGCAAAAGAAACATTGCCATAGTTTTTTCCGTTTGTATTTTTCATTGAGAAAAAGTAAAAGTCAATGACAAAAATTGCCATTGTTATTTCCGTTTGTGATTTTAAATGAACAAATATACTTTTATATTTTCATTTATGTATTCTTTATTTTTTATATTTTTTTTAATGTATTTTTTTTCTTTGGCACTCCTATGATTCTGTACCAAAAAGGCAGAGTTCTAATGAGTTTTAATTTCTTTCATTTTACATTCATCCTGCATTTCTCCTCTTTCTGTCTCCCTCTTATGGTGTGGTGAAAATTTTGTCATTTTATGAAATTCCATGTATGATTTGCACTCATGCTCAAAAAATGTAAGTCTTCAGTTCAAAAACGTAGTCGGATTCATCGATTCAAAAGGTGTGAATGCGAGTTTGAATGGTTGTTCATGGTTATAGCTCAGCAACTGACTGTTCGTAGCTGGCAAAACTACTCTCATTCGGTTGCTTAAGTAAATATACAATGGAGGGCCTACTATTATAATACAATACCTGTTTCGTTAACTTGGCACAAGAGCATCGCATTGATTTGTGTTTTTCATTTAATCAACTGAGATGGAGGTTTTCCTGATTTCTGTTATTCTATGATAAGATAAACTCTGATACTATGTTTAAGCTCTCTCATGTTGTTTCTGTGTGCAGGTGCTTATTGTTTGTCTGTGCTGGACTACGATAACACCAAGGGGCTGAATGTGAAACACTACAAGATCAGAAAGTTGGACAGCGGTGGCTTTTACATTACTTCCCGCACGCAGTTTAGCACTCTGCAGCAACTTGTCAATCACTACCGCAGTGAGTCACTTCGCCTCATTATCATGATTGTAGTCTTGTCGATGACAGAAACACTGTCTGTTGTCTTATGTCTCCAGAACACGCAGACGGACTATGCCACAGTCTGACCGACATCTGTCCAGTGCTGAAGCCTCAGACTCAGGGCTTAGCCAAGGATGCGTGGGAAATTCCCAGAGAGTCACTTCGTCTAGACCTCAAGCTCGGACAGGGCTGCTTTGGAGAGGTTTGGATGGGTAAGAATGGCTGTCATCTAGCCCAGTATTACCAAAGTACCGTCTTTTTCGGACTATATGCCGCACCTGAGTATAAGTCGCACCAGCCAAAAAATGCGCAATGACAAGGAAAAAAACATACCGTATATTTATCGCACCGGAGTATAAGTCGCATTTTGGGGGGGAAATTTATTTGATAGAATCCAGCACCAAGAACAGACATGTCATCTTGAAAGGCAATTTAAAATATTAGAGAACAACAGGCTGAATAGGTGTACAGTATGCTAACATTACATGACGCCGACCGGCCCGTGGGTATTAAAGCCTGACGCAGCCCGAGTCCAATTAATTACCTTGATTTGCTTGCCCTAGCCCGAAAAAAACTGAAATTTTATGTTTTATTCGTAGGCACGAGCCTGAAAAAAAAAGAAATTTTATGTTTTATTTGTTAGGACTCAGGAGGAGAAGGAAATGCGGGCATGCGATGTGTGGTCGCGTTTTGTGTGATCACGTTTGTGATCATGCTAGTACATATATGCATAATGATAACAAATTAAAGCCTGTCTTTTGTAACGAATTCTCCCAGTTAAACAAGACTGTAAGATGGATATTCAATAAACATTTATATCTTTTCAATTTGCGTGTCTGTTCTAACAGGCGGATAGTGGATTTGACACTTTTTTTAATCTCGAGTTGGCAGAAAAAGTTTTCTCAATGTATAAATAGCCTGAATATTTATATGATCATTATAAAAATTATTTACTCGCTGGAAAAGTTTGTCAAATATATTTCTCGTATGAGACCAAAGCGCCACATTCGTTTACATTCAGCGAAGCCGACACAGTTTTCTGTCTGGCACCTTCAACAATCAATTTGAATCCTTTCCATATCCCACTCCTACCACAGGTGTTTGCTTTTCAATTCCCCTGTCTTTAGTTTGTTTTTCACTCCAATAGCTGCTCCATAAAGGAAATACCAGGATGCGTGCGGGAGGGGAAGATTGAAAAGAAAGCGAGGCCACTGTGTTCACGTGCGCAGGCATGCACAGTGCCTTCTCTGTTTTATCCAAATTATCTATTTTATTTAACATGCATACATCGTTTTATATAAATATATGAATATATATTTATTTTTTAAAAAGTAAGCGAGAAAAAAGTCGGCCCGACCCGACCGTAAATAATCACACAGAGTATAAGACGCACCCTCTGCCAAACTATGAAAATAACTGCGACTTAAAGTCCGAAAAATATGGTAACAAAGACTATAGTGGGAGGGGGGGTGTTACTGACAACCTCGAGTCTTTACAAGCAGGCCACTGTCGAAAACTTTGATCTAATATTTTCACGGGTTGGCTAATTGCGATTGTTGATGCCAATGTGTGTTTTATCAGGAACATGGAACGGTACAACCCGTGTGGCAATCAAAACGCTGAAACCTGGGACCATGTCTCCAGAAGCATTCCTGCAGGAGGCCCAGGTCATGAAGAAGCTAAGGCACGAGAAGCTGGTTCAGCTTTACGCCGTGGTGTCAGAGGAGCCCATCTACATTGTCACTGAGTACATGGGAAAAGGTTGGCATAGACTCATTGATTATGGTTTTCTACAATGACTTTGCGAGGTCTTGTGGTTGTGGCGCTTTGTCACAAACACCCATATCGTTTTCTGACTTAGTGTAAAAATATGAAATTAGAAAAAAAAAAAATAAATTGGCCTGTTACCTTCTGAACATCTCAATCAAATTGGAAAATAAGGGGAAAAAATAAGATTAACAACACTGGTTATGATGCATTTTGAGACTTCACACTTTGTAATATGTGAAAAGCAACCCATGCAGGGTTGAAAAACAGACCAAATCTAGTAAAAGGGAACAAAAAGCTTCCATATTAAACACCATCAGAACTTTAACCAGTTTTTTGATGCTACCCCACTCTCTGTCGCCTGGACAACAGGTAGTTTACTGGATTTCCTAAAAGGTGAAATGGGCAAGATGCTCCGACTCCCTCAGCTGGTGGACATGGCATCACAGGTCAGCATATATACTGTAATTTTGTGATTTCAGTTTGGAGGATGGTACATGGGCCAAAAAGTTTAACCCCTTGCATTTTAAATATCTCATTTTTTTTTATTTTTTTTTTTATTATACCATTGTTTCGATGGTTGTAGTTCAATATAGAAACCTGCTTCTTTGTCAGATTGCCTCTGGGATGGCATATGTGGAGAGGATGAACTATGTGCACAGAGACCTGAGAGCCGCCAACATCCTGGTGGGAGATAACCTGGTGTGTAAAGTGGCTGATTTTGGCTTGGCTCGCCTCATCGAGGATAACGAATACACAGCGAGACAAGGTCAGCAAGGAGTCAGTCTCCAGTGGCAATTTAGTCTCCATGTTGGGAACTTCAGCATTCACTTGAAACGCTGCGTGTGCTAACTTGTTTCCTAGGAGCCAAATTTCCCATTAAATGGACAGCTCCGGAGGCGGCTCACTATGGACGCTTCACCATTAAATCTGATGTCTGGTCATTCGGGATCCTGTTGACTGAACTGGCCACCAAAGGAAGAGTGCCATATCCAGGCAAGCCATGTTTATTTAGCTCTCATTATAAAGCCACATTGGAACTTTAAATTTTAATTTGAATTAGCATCCATTTTAGATAGTATAATAAATATGTGACTAATTGCCCCTGCAACACACACCTTTCACACACCTTTGGCCAAACGAGATATACCCCCATTAGTTGTTGTGATCTCACCAACATACAGTAACTGGACACCAAATTCAATGTAATGCCAGTCTGCACAATGTAATATACCATAAAGGAACAGTATTTACTCACAATTTATATATCGTCACTTTTGAGCGGAATACCCCCCTCCCCACACACACCCACACAAAATGACAACTTGTTAGGGAATTTAAAAGAATAATGATTAGATATTTTCAGAGGTTGAATGTGCATTGGTAGAGATGTTTGCATACTGTATATTTTGGTATACTGTAGATTGATTGCTTGTTTGAGACATTAAGCCACATTGAATTGTTCGTCCATTCTGGAATGGCCCCCAGCTCTCCTCATTTTAAAGCAACACACTCTTCAAGCAATCATGTACCATTGCACACTCATACAGACACAGCAGTGTGACAAAATTATATTTGATTGCTAGTGTAGTATGCAAAAGAAAAAAAAACATCTTGGCAGTCACATCGCTCCACCCAATTCACAACAAGCTGTACAAATAGCTGTAAACTTCGTAAAAGGATCCAAACCAATTATTAAAGCCATGGGCGTACAATGTTTCATTAAACCCATGGTGAGGAAAATAATCAGTACACACCTTAATAGTCATTCTCTGTATTCAAACAATGAGAAAGTACACAAGGAGCAGTTGCTAACATCTTAGACATTGTGAGCTGTCAAAGCTTCAATTTTTCTTCTCCCTCACACTATTTAAATTGATCACTATTGCGTAAAAATAACAATGGGGAAAGATTAATGGACTTAATAGGGTAAGGCATAGACTTCCCTATCAGTTGACGGGATCTGTAGGGGACTAATTTTCAAAAACTTAAAATTCAAATATTTTCAAAACCAAAGCCGCTAGCGACCTAAAACCAAAACAGCCACCTCAAGTAGGCATATATGAGTCCCGATGAGCAGCGACATAAAAAATTCAAAGTCGTTCCCTAATAAAATCTCCGATGAATTTTTTATAAAGTATAACAAAACTTAAAATGGCTATAAATTTATCAAATTTTACACTAGATGCACAAAAATCTCCAAATACAGAGATAATTACCTATATTTTCGGGATCAATAGCAATATTTAACATATAAGTTTTTGCCCGAAATAGCGACTTAGGTTTGTTTTTTGTGTGTTTTTTTTTAAATTAAGTGCAAGTTTTCAACAGCTAATAAATCACTCAGTTTTCAAATCGGAAACTTAATACTTCAGGAGAGCATGCAGAATCATCCTAATTTTACTCAACAAAAGCAAAATTAGCATTTTTCGATATACAATCACAACTAATTTAGGTTTAATTCCGATGTTACTATTGCCTCAGCACATCTTGCAGTCTATCTGGCCCTCTTCGTTTTTAGATTGAAATGTTACATAAAATAAAACACGCAAAAGCCGGATTTTTTTCGTATGGACGTTGAAATGTCTAAATTACTCTTTTTTTTGCCAAAAAGCGGGCAGTTGGCTGAAAATAACTGGATCACTTGAATGTAAAGTTACGCTATTGTGTATGGATACTACAGTACATGGCGGCCATCACAAAAAAAAAAAAGCTTTTTAAGTTGAAAGTTCTTGTAAATAAATGCGTAAATCCCAGAATTTCTATTGATATGAACGTAAAACAGTCTAGATTCTTGATTAAAGGCAAAAAAACTGGCAACTATCATTCATTTTACGTAAATATTTCAAGCTAAAGTTATGCTAATTCTTTCCCATTCATTTATTTCACAATGTTTCAAAGTGCATGCATAGTGCTATTTTACATAATAATTCCTTTGAATCCTCGACCAAATCACTCTTGACTTTTGTCCTTTTCCACCTAAATCTGGCGTTTCAACGCAGTGTGTGTTTGAGTTGATAGCAGTGAAAACCGCACAACGCTCTGCCTGGCACGGCCCCCTACGGGAAGGCATGGCGCAATGTCTGTAGGAGCTGTCTAGTCAACTTATGGTGAAGTCTATGGGGAAGGAGTCCATCTTTTGTCCAAAATGACATCAGGCTCAAGCGGTTAAGAAATAAAAGTCGCCATTTCTATTACGTGCTGAAAATCAGCAGGAAAAAAAATATTACTTTATTATTTCAAGATTTTTTTGTGTCTACAGCAGTGCTTCTCAATTATTTTCTGTTACGCCCCCCCCAAGGAAGACGTAAATGTTTCTCGCCCCCCCCAACTCTCTGCCGCCACTGTAAATAGTATCATTTGTCTATAATATTACTATAAGTATGCCTCAGCCTAACAGTGTGTCCTTTTTTTCTATTAAAGAAAAAAAGTAACATAGATCAACTTATAATAAAGTAAAACTTTATTAACATTGTTTTGCTTGCAACAGAAAAGACAACGCGCATCAATTTGCCTGAAGTAAAAAAAAATTTTTTTTAAGTCACATCCAAACTGTAAAAATACACTCAAGGTACCTTTTTGACCATTTGATACTGAAAAATAAAATGTAATAAAATCAGCAAATAATAACAAATTCAAAATGATTAGAAACATTTACTCTTCAGGACAACATGCCAAAAAATTGGGCCGAAAAAAACAAAACTGAATAGAAGGGGGGGGGGGGGGGGGGGTCTTTGGACAGAAGGAAAGTTTTTATTTTCGCTGATTCACCACAGTGCTCACTGGTTTACTGATATAACACTGACAAAGCGGGACGATTGTGACAATTGGCAATATTCGCTGAAAAACAATCAAGCGGCTTATCAATGAGATTGAGGTCTAATGTCTTTTAGTGGCGTCTTAACTGATTTGGCTTCAGACTCTCCCCTATAATCATTTTTAGACTCAGTAAACAGTGGTCTTTCCTCATTTCCCACTATATTAAAAGTCAAAGCCAAAAGGCAAACGGCCCGAAAAAAAGCGCATTCTCGGCGGCCGAGGGAGAACCGTAGGTGAGGGCGGTGGTCGTGACGATCCCAACCCGAAAACGGCACTTCTCGGCCGGACACGTGAGAACCGGAGAAGACAGTGGGTCGCTGCGTGATTCCAGCTGTGCATGAGTCTCTTCCGTGTGCTCTTGCTTACTTCAAAAATACTGCACGCACTTTGAAAATGAGAGCGCCACTGCCACCCACGGAGTGGATGTGCAAGTACACTTTATTCTAGTACAGCCAAAAAAAAAAAAAAAGCATGTTCCCCGAGGTCACTCGCGCCACCCCTGGCATCGCTCTGCACCCCCCTGGGGGGGCGCGCCCCACCATTTGAGAAGTACTGGTCTACAGACATAATAATTTTAAGGATCAAGCTATAAAATAAGTGCCAACATTGTCCAATAAAAAGGTACAACATAGTTACATACAACATAGTACTCACTTTTGTGAGATATTGATTTCTTCCTTTCATTGATATAGATGTTTTAATCTGTGGTTGTGTGTGTCGTGTGTTCATGCGCTCTCCTAGGTATGGTAAATCGCGAGGTTCTGGACCAGGTGGAGCGCGGTTACAGGATGCCGTGCCCTGCAGAGTGCCCTGAATCTCTGCACGACTTGATGCTGACATGTTGGAAGAAAGATCCAGAGGAAAGGCCCACCTTCGAGTACCTGCAGAGCTTCCTGGAGGATTACTTTACTTCCACTGAGCCTCAGTACCAGCCCGGCGAGAACTTGTGAGGCAGCAGGCACCTAAAAGAATGAATAAAACTGGGATCAAAGGCAGCAACATTTCAGGCCAATCAGCAGCAACTTCCAGTCTTGTTCAATGTGACCGCCACAAAGACCACAGTGTTCCAAAGGAGGGCTTCTCTTGTGCTCTTTTAATCATACACTTGAGTTTTTGTCTCTTTTCTAATGTTGGTGACATCGACGCAAAAAAAAAAAAAAACATTGTTGAAAAGTGAAACTAGCTATTTTTCCTCCATTTTTGATGAACGCTGGCTTGTTGTCTTCCATTTTTTAATTATGCTCAGCAGACTGCAATGAGCTGGAATGAATTCAGCTACAAACCTTTCGCTTTCTTCTACAATTTCTTTTGGGTGTGGCTGACACCTCGCAATTGGAGGCAGAGTCTCCCTCAAATCAAGTGTGACGAAAGAAATGGCTACTGATAAAGTTCAGCTCAGGATGGAGAAGAAGAAATAAAAAATGTGTGTGCCAATGTTTTTCTAGGCCCATCCACTGTGCAAAGGTACTCAAGTGACTTTTTTGGTCACGCTTTGTCAAGCTTATTTCACTGCTATTGATGGCAATAGACGTCCGGTCCAAACATGATCATTCAATGACAGCCCTCCTAACCCAAATAGATTAGATGTCTATTGCCGTCAGTGACAGCACATGAGTTATTAGCAGGTGAATCTGAAATCCCTTATTTTTGGGCCACTTCCATTTTGTATTCAATGCTAGCACAACCATACACTGGAATAATGAGCCTCTTGCTGGCCTAACTATTGATGATGTGTTTATGCTTGAGATTAGTGTGTACGGGGCCTAAGAGGAAGCCCTCCCATGTACTTCAGGCACGGCAAATTATTTGGCATCTTGAAATAAATGCAATTGTAAATATACTGAATGTTTATAATTTGTATAATTACACATATAATTTTTATAATTTATTTCTTTTAAAAAATAACGCTTTTTGCATTTAGCATCTCATAATTGCGCTGTATCTGGGCCACATGGAAAAGAAAAATGATATGAAAAAAGTCTCAATGTGAAAAGAATAGCACAAAAGATTTACCACAATATAGTTAATGTGGGAATCTACAGTAAATCATAATGCAATGAATAGTCATTTATTTAGGATTATATACGGTCTTAACATAAAGCATCAACATAACCTGTATTTTCTCATATTGCAATTTATTTCCTCATTAGATACCAGTTTTACTTTTATATTACAACTTAATTCTCAACATTGCACCGCCTGTAAATTCATTGTATTTTTCTTTTCACTGTGGCCACCCAATACTCCATACATAATCTTTAATCTTTTCAGTACCTTTCTGAAATATGTTATGTTTAAGATGTGCTTACAATGAAAACACTTTTGTGTTGCAGTAATAATTATTTATGCATGTATTTCTGTGAAAACTTTATTGGTTGTTTTTGGAGAAAAACAACAGTACTGATCTTCCAACAGCCATACATGTTTACATGTTGATTATGTTCTAAATCGTTCTGGTGATGCATGAGCAGATGGATTGGCATTCAGACTGAGGTACGCGCGCTTGTTGCAGCAATAAAATGATTCATTTGCGAGTTGTAGCATCATCTCAACCCTGTAAACTCATTTTGATCTTAGTTTGGTTATTTGCCTCAATTGTGTTTTCACAAAGAAAAATGTTGAAATATACATGCAAAAGAAGGGCCATATTGCAAGTTTGCTTCCTTGTCGACCAGACGAAAACAGTTACTGTGGGGTTATATTACTCTTCTCAGACTATGCAGACTTGTGTGCGTGCATGCATGTACAGTATATAAAATTTACATACTGGATATGTGTACACACACACTGGTGATACCGCTGCGGTACATATTCTTTTCTACTGTATTCAATGGAAATGAGATTATAGCTTTTTGGTAACTCCTCAATATTGTTCAGATTTTAAAAGTTTGCTTGAATAAAAAGAAAAGTGAAATATATTATGTTTTTGATCTCATTATTATTTTCATATGACAAGTTTAAATACCATGTCCATTTTCTTTTAACCACTTTAATAACTTTTATATAATAATACATTTTATTTGTAAAGCGCTTTTACAGATGCTTAAAGATGCTTTACAGTTGAAAAGCAGCCAGCAACGTGAGCATAACAATAGAAAAAATATATATAAATTAAAATAGTTTAAAAAGAGGAATTTTTAGCATTTTTTTTTTTTTTTTTTTTTAATTAAGGAAGGTCTGAACAGGTGCGGATGGATTTAGGGAGTGAGTTCCAAAGGGAGAAGGATTTAACGGAGAAGGCTCCCACCAAGTTCGGTGTGTTATTTGCAAAGACAGTGTGAAGATGTTTCCATTAGATGAGCAGAGGTGACAGGAGGGGGTGTAGGGACAGAGAAGGTCTGTGAGGTAAGGAGGGGCAAAGTTATTGAGTGCTTTGTATGTGAGAAGGATGATTTTAAACTGTAACCTGTTTCTAATGGGAAGCCAATGCAGTTTGCAGAGAACGGGGGTTAGGTGATTCCCATAGGGGTATGGGTGTGAAGGCATGCAGCAAAGTTTTGGATATGTTTTAGTTTATTGCGGAGTTTGGATAGGGAACCGAAAAGAATGCTGTTACTAATGACAAGAACCGATGCAAAGGGAACAAACATGCCATGATTTTTTTAAATGACTAGCCAAATGGACACTTTCTCAAAGGAAAACGAAATCAAACTTGAGGGTTGACATCACCTGTGTGCTAGTGCTCATCTTCTTATTCAAAATTACTCCAAACTTAGTTAAAGAATGGACGAATATAAATAAATTAGCATTGAATATAAGTAAAACTAAAGCAATGATTTCTGGGAATGCAAAAATTGACACTCAACTATCATTTAATATTGAAATTGTTTAGAAATTGAAAATGTTGCTGAGAACAAATTTTTGGGAGTTAAAATTGACAACAAACTCTCGAAAACCCCACGTCAGACACATAAAAACCAAGATTTCAAGAAGCCTCTCAATGGTGAATAAAGTTAAAATACATCTCGATCAGAATGCACTCCGTACTGTACTTTGATTCTTCCATATTTTACATACTGTGTGGAAGTATGGGGGAACACCTATCACAATACGACAAATCCATTAGTCAAAGTACAGAAACGAGCGATTCACATCATTCATAAAAATGGATTTCTGGATCACACCCATGAACTATTTCTACAATCAAAATTGTGTAAATTCCAAGACCTAGTCAATTATAACACATTAATAATTCTGTACAAAGCTTTTAACAACATGTGACCGGCAAATTTACAAACACATTTCACTACAAGGGAAAGAGCTCATAAATTAAGAGGTTACGGGGAGTTTTTACTAGTAAATTTAGAACAACTTGCAAAAATCTTCTGCGTATCTGTACGCGGAGTCAAGTTATGTGTCACGGGCAGGGCACACACGGCTGGACTCAAATGCAAGAGACAACGAAAGATGCAGTTCTCAATGACTTTTATTTTACTGGCATTTAACAGGCCAGCTTCAAGGTCCAAATGAAATCAAAGTAACAACATAAAATCTTCGGCAATGTAGACTTGAAACAAAACATGACAAGAACAAAACTTACTTGAGATGGAGTCTTAGCTTCATACAGCTTCTCTAACAAGAAAAACGCACTGGCACAAGACAAGGCAAAAGAGGGGAATTTAAGGCCTAGGACTAATGATACACAGGTGTGGGCACTCATTTGGTCAAAATATATTCAGAGAGGGTCTTAAATGCGTATCAGTGTTAACTGTGGGGAAACCCATTGGCAGTGTATCAAATACTTGTTCTCCCCACTGTATATATCAGGCATGAAAATCTCTCACCTTTCGGCGAAATTCGCCGTTTTGAAGTCAAAAAGGGCGACCTACGTGAATTGCGTAGATCCGAGGAGAAATTCTTTTTGGGAGGAGGGGGGGGGTCGGGAGGTTTTATTAAATTATTATTATTATTATCATCATGTGATTAACTTGGTACGTAAACTGATCGGTTCTTTAAAAAAGTGACACGGACAGTCAGCAAATCCTTCTAGATGCTTCGCTGACGAGAACCAATCATCGGCCCAAGCTGCGGGCCATTATTCCAAACGCGCGCACTCCTTACGTGAAACAAGGAGTGCTCGGCGAGCCTTTGGTTGCATTGCAAAGCTGCGAAAACAAAAAAGCAGGCCTTATCCACACCGGGGCAGACCAGAGCGCAGCATACACACTTGCCTGTAACTGCCAGCAGATTGAATTTGGTGAGTAATGGTTTCAATCGTTTTCACATTTTGCGATATAAAAAAGTTAATGCCATTCGTTGCAGCTTGCGTTGAACACTGCCAGAGCTAGCCAAATCTCCCATGAAAAAAAATAGCTCCCGTTAAATTGGCGTCAAGCTTGTGTATTTAGCGGTAATATAAACGAAGAAAAACACTGTTGAGTCAAATTAAGCGGCATGCTCTCGGATTGAGGGGTCGCCTCGCATCGCATCGCTCCCGTCGTCCGCCTTAGACGCGTTATTTTCGGCTGGGATTTGAGCTGACGAGTGGTGGGAATGACTCTTGCTTCTTAAAGCTTTTCAGAAATACAGGGATCCCTCGTTTTTCGCGGTTAATGGGGACCAGAACCCGCCGCAATAAGTGAAAACCGCGAAGTAGCACCCCCCCCCCCATTTTTTTGGTGTGTGTTCAATGTATTTATTCAGATTTTACATTGGAAAAAAGATACATATATATAAGACATGTTTTTTCACTTTTTTCACCAAAGTATCATTTATAAATGGTTTTCAAGCACTTCAAAATGTAAGAATTATGATAAGTTTTAAACATTTTACTGCCCCACCGAATTATTTTTAAACAAGAATAAAGTAGTAAGAAAATGCTTGGCTTTATTAAATGCTTCATACTGAGTCCACTCAAACCCTCTCAGGCTTTGTTAACCGGTGATTGACACATGTGCAAAGTTTTTCTTGTTATATATATTTTTTGTTTGAAGCAACTTATTTGATTGAATAATAAAACCACAAATGTCCTAGCCAAAATGTGGCCCAAACGCAAAACAACATTACTTCAATGGAAAAATTTGTTTCAATCAAGAAAAATAGTTTTCAAATGCTTTTTTTTTGTCTCAAATTTATTTTGCAATCAAAAACATTTTTTTTTTATTGAAGTGACTTTTGGGATTAAAAGTATAACTGTATTTTGATTGAAGCAACTTTGTTTTTGATAGAAGTAACTTTGTTTTTTGATTGAATAATAAAAACACAAATCTACCTCCATCGTTATTGAGAGAGAAAGAAATTAAGAAAGCTTTAAAACTAAAAGCCACCGGGGAGTCTGTTTTTTTTTTAATTTTTTTTAATATTTATATTTCATTACATAGACATGCCTCGTAGGGAAAGGAGATTGAGGGATATAAAAAGGAGTTGGATGAGGCTGCTAAAGGCAGCGGATACCTCATCAGCTGGGTGAATAGCAGACCTGGTAAGAACAGGTTTGCAAGTATAGTCGGGTATTAAATACAATATAAACACATTACAATGTTATTTTTCTATAAGATTTTATGTCATTGCTTTATTAATCATTAGGTGCTAGAGTTGTTAAGTATGGATAATAATGAAATAATAGTTTTGAGAAAACTGTGCTGTTGGTGGCTCAGTGACCATCTTATGTGGTTTGTTCTCAGATGAACAAGTTGAGGAAGGAAGTTTTGATGCAGAGGTTGAAGGAAGAAAAGAGCTAGACTGACTTAGTCACAGCCAGAAAGTGTGGATGACAGTTTTGATTTCTATTCACTGTTGTCCCCTCCCAATTAAAGTATGTCACAGTCACAGCCAATTATTATCTAAAGCTGGTTAAAATTGAAGTTATGTTGTTTTAAGGTGTATTAAATACTTGTTCATGTGCCCCTTTTGATCTACGAGCACCCGCCCCTCCACCGGTCTCTGCACGGCCCTGCTGAAACACAGTGTGGGTCGACAGAGCTCAATATTTTGTTGGGGTGTACAGTGTACTGGAACATATTTCCTCCACACCCTTCTCACCTTTTTAACCCCTGACCCATTTTCATGCCTGATATATATATGTGTGTGTGTGTGTGTGTGTGTGTGTATATGTATATATATATATATATATATATATATATATATATATATATCATGGCCACAAAAACACCCATTTTTTGTGGTGGCACGAGCTTGGTTTCACAGCTGCCTTCATGAACATGTCGTGACATGTCCCTTGTCGTGATGACGGCAGATGAATGCGATATTTCCAAATTGTCCTTTTGAAGGGATTTTGATGAGTAATGTTATTCCAGCTCTACCGTTGTTTTGAATGGAGAAATTCTAAAACGGAAGTTGCTTGCAGATATAAGGAAGTAAAGCGGAAGTACCTGGGAAACTTGTCTATGGTGGAAAACACTCAGGTGACTTGAAGTTCCGCTCTGAGACCCCCAATTTGTCCAAATTTCAAAATTCTCCGATATGCATATGTGAAACATCATTGGAAAGCATAAAATCTCAATTTTCTGGGGGAAGAAAAATTTTGAACAGGAAGGCATTCTTTTTTTTTTTCTTCTTTTTTTTTATTCTTTTAAACAGCAAAACCCTAACTGGAGGTGAGAGCATGCGAGAGCAGAAATCAAGACGCCATGATTTTAACAAGATATTTTTGCGTACTTACCTTGTTTCGATCCAAAAACTCAATATAGCGTGTATCACCGAGTGTTAACACACAGCTGTGAATGGCCACAGCTGGATTTTTGGGGGATTTAATGTGTGAAACATGGTCATATAACAGGGTCACGATGCAGAAATTGCAGACATCAAGGAATGGTCAAGATTTTGTTTTTCATATATTTACCCTTTCAAACTTTTTTTTTTCAATTTTTCTTTTGTCTGGATCGATTGTTTATCATCTAAAATATTGGGGAAAATACGACGGTAACGAAAAAATACAATTAAGCGATAGTTATGAGGTGGATATCCGTGACTTTTTTACTGACGCCAATTTTTTCATTGGGACGTAATTTGTTTAAAAGTTTAGAATATCCGAGTGAATAATTTTTTGAAGTCGTTTTTTTTTTTTTTTTTTTTTTTTTTTAAATTAAATATTAGACATCAATGAATGATTCTAAGCTAAAAATGACACACATTTCCATTAATAAATACAATTACTTACCTTCTTCTTATGGCTTGGTTGAAACAAAAGCGGTTGTGCGACGTCTCTAAACGGAGGGTTTCAGGGTAAAACGGACAAATTAAAAATAGTCTGGGGGTTTATTGTTCCATGAATCTGCTATGGCTGCATATAAACATATTGTTCTATCAAACACAACAGTTCTTTTGGCTTAAAATATAGCCGTTTATTTTAAAGAGGGGTGCAAGAGCAGAAACTGCTCTTTCAGTCTTGTCTGTGTTTTCCGCCCTATAATAGAAATAAATGGGAGGTTTCAATGTTTTGAAAGCAGCGTCTTGTGGCAATATTTGGTACTGCATGGATTCATTTTTGCATCCTGGAGGTTTCCAGGTTTACCTACACCTGTTCCCTGCGCAATGCTGCTGTTGACATCTTAAAATCGATTGCTTTTGTCTGGGACAGGATGTAGTTGGCACTTTGCATGCTTTGGCCACGCGATGTCGCCATTGAACCAACAGGGGCGAAAGGCGCCCGCCGATCCTGTAGGCGGACCAACGCGGAGCTAGGCAGCGATAGTCAGGCAGCATCGTCAAAGCCGACATCAGATGCAGACAACAACAGTGTCAGGTCGGGAGGGAGCCGCGTTTGTGTTCTCCGATGGTGATGGATGTCGTGTAAAAGGTGGAAACAACAGCGCCCCGCCGCAGTATACCTCCAAGTTTCATCCCCATGAAGGAGCTCCGTCCCGGCTGAGTTTGGGAGATGGGAGTACTCAACATTGCAGACCAGGTACGCCGTCGAGGGGTGCCGTCTATTTGCTGGGATGCTCTTCTGCGCAACATCACGGTGTTCGCGCAAAAGACCACTTGTTATTAATCTTTAATTAACCAGCGTCACATATTTTATTTGTAATAATGTCAGTGCCGTAGTTGTATCAAAGTTCAAACTTGCATTTATTTGCATTGAAGAAATGTCCCCGAAATGTCTCCAGAGCAGCTCTTTTAGCTCACGGCTAATCGGATCCTTTTGACTAGAGTAGACTAGGCTACTGGCGACACTCGGGCCCTGTGTAGGCCTTTATGTGGACTGCGTCTATTTGCTGGGTTACGAGTCCATTTCCATTAGCTGCAATATTCCATGTCAAGTCGGCCAACTGTAAAACATGCAATATAAAGGAAAGAAATTTCGCGATTTAAATGCGGTTTGATGTATTGATTAGCATCAGAAGCCTTTATTTTCATTGTATGGTGCAGATACAAGGAAGTTGGGGTGTAACACTAGAATCATTGTTACTATTATGTACTGTGTTACAGCCTCCTCTGGTCCAGGCCATCTTCAATCGTAATGCTGAAGAAGTCCAGCTATTATTGCACAAAAAGGAGGATGTCAATGCACTGGTAGGTTTGCAGAGCAATGGAGCTCATCTTTTTTTAACACATTCTAATAGTGAAGGGGATGGAACATGGTATTCTATTTTTTAATTGAACAGGACCAAGAGCGCCGTACGCCACTTCATGCTGCTGCCTGCATGGGTGATGTTCATATCATGGATCTCCTCATTGAATCAGGTCAGAAACCTGCCTTGCTGTTCATTCAAAACTAGGACATGTATTGGACATTTTCAGGGCTGTCCCAAATGATTATTTTTCTCCCGATTAATCTGCAGACTTTTTTTAAACGATTAGTTGACTAGTCTCACAATTTTTTAATGAACTTTTTCTACTTATCTTGCAATAAAATTTTTGTTACCAATTATTAATTCACAAAAACATTTTGGAACACTTACATTCTTTAATACTGTACAAATAAACACATAAATAACAATAATAAATCACAAATAAACAATGAGGTCAAATGCTGATGGCATTAATTAGTGAAAAGAATGGAATGTAAACTGATTCAGAACAAGTTTTTTTTAAAAAATCTTACTTTCTCTTTTTGTGGTATGTCTATATTGTTCTCAGCATTAGCGTGAGCACCAGCAGACTGGATAAATAAATGTCCCGTATCACTGGAGTGAAGTACGTGAAAAAAACTTAATGATGCACATTGATACAATGCTATGAAGGAGTAGTGGGGCAAAATAAATACATTTTAAAAAACAAGAACGATATTAAAGTCGTAATATTGCTGCGAGAAACACAAGTCGCATTATTACAAAGGGGTAATGTAGCTGTGAGGTGTTACGCACTTTACATACATGTACCTTAGCTGGGAGCTACGATGAAGCATTAGTATAAATTATTCTATTGATTATAATTTGATGTAGAGGAAGCAAAATAATAAGGATTTTCTTATTTGTAAAACAGATTCTAAAACAAGGTGATTTCAGTATTGTTGATTTTAATGGCGGCAACGCGCTACGTAAAGTAAGTAGCTTCTTATTCAGCTACATTAGCCCCCAATACTGTGTCGTACGACCCACATAAAGGCAATTTTATTTTAAAAATGTCATATGGACTTACGATCCGCCAGCTTGTTGTCGCCTGTCCTCCTCCAAAATTATACCTGGGTGATGGAGCTTCAGATGTTCATTCACAGCCGACATGCTGTCGTGGTATGTAAGCTTGGCATTGAAGAGACTGCACACGACAGTGTACCCTCCCTTGTTTAGTTGAAAAAGGTCCATGCTTTGGTCACTCTGGTGCGCTTTTTTGGCTTTGTGCCGCTTTCCCTGCTTGAATCCCGAGCGTCGGCCATTCTCAACTTTCCACACATATATTTTTTTAACCGTCGACGGGATTGAGTGCTCGTCGACGCATTCACGTCATTGATGAAGTCGACTACGTCGTCTAGTCAGGGCAGCTCTAGTGTACATATATGTTTCTTTTATGAGTAGGGTTGGGCATCGAGCATCGATGGGAACCGGTTCTAACACTCCGATGCTCCCAGAATCATTCGAATTTTAAAATTTCGATTCCTTGTTTCGATGCCCAGAACGCCGAGCAGAAAAAAATTGCTTGAGTTCAAAGCTTGATATTTTTATACAAGATAAAATTAGCCCTGTGAGAAGTTCATTTAATTTAAAAAAGCGTCGAGACGTTAAGACTTTAATAGAAAGTATGCAATTTTTTTTTACCCTGCCTATTTAAAAGAATCTGAATCGTTCGGAACCGAAATCGAAATGTGGAATCGAAACTGGAATCATTCAATTTGAAACGATGCCAAACCCTATGATGAGGCAGCACATTACTGACGTACACTATCTAGGTGAGAGTTGTGGTTGTCAGTTTTTGTTTTTAAAGTGCGTTTGTGTTGTTTTTTTTGGGGGGGGGGGGTGATTTGTTGAAAAGTCCAGCGTGTCTGTGTTTAAATTTTTCTTGCCTACTTTCTCAGTTACATAATGACTAGAACTATTGCCATTTGGCAGATAATTATGTACATTGGGATGGTTGTCTGCATATGTTGTATGTGTCCTATTGTTGAGTGGAAACTCGTCCAGCTGCAATAGGTTTGACAAAAATTGAAGAAAAATAATGAATGTTTTTTTAAAAATACATATACATTATTAGGCACTCAGTTTTGATGTTTAAATTACTTGACAGATTCTGCTAAAAACCTGGAAATTAATCCTTTACTTGCACACCTAAGCATTTTATTGCAGCAGAAAAAACTGTGACCCCCTGGTCTTATCAGTAAACCATGTTTTAGGCTTCCTCTTGAGTATATTCTTTTCTTTTGAACCACGACTTGACAAATCCTATTTGGCTTCAATATAACCTCTTTGTACCCTTAGGTGCCAATGTGAACGCTAAAGACCATGTATGGCTCACCCCCTTGCACAGGGCGGCTGCGTCCAGGAACGAAGTAAGCAAGATGCTTTGTGTTTGTTTTTTTGTCTTACCAAGGACCCTTACCTATTCACACTTCTTAGAATAGTTTATTAGACCCACGATTTACGCTACAGCTGCTGCATTATTTGTAATTCCTAAAAATGATAGGGGTTTTTTTTGTATGATCTGGTTAATAAACCTGTATGTAGAGCTTTTCCTATCCTCAATACCTGCATTTCTATGTTGCTGATATCTATAAACGTTTAAAAATAAAACCAAAATAAATTGCATCATGGGTAGTTTTCTTCACAATAAGAGGGGGGAGGTAATAGATAATTGTCTTAACGTTCGGATATTATTTTGGTTGCTTTAGCCAGATGACGCATGGTGTAAGTTATTTACAGTTTTCACTCTTAAATGTCTGTAAATGATCCTGCTGCAGTTATTTATTGTATGTTGTAAAACCACAAAATAGTCTAAAATCCTTTTGTCTCCACAGAGGGCCGTGGGTTTGCTGCTGAGGCGCGGAGCCGAGGCCAACGCCCGAGACAAGTTCTGGCAGACGGCGCTACATGTGGCTGCAGCCAACCGAGCCACGCGCTGCGCCGAGGCTTTGCTGAGCCAGCTGAGCAACCTGAACATGGCGGATCGCACCGGCAGAACTGCACTGCACCACGCCGCTCAGAGTGGGTTCCAGGAGGTGAGGCATGCACACCAGGCACTCTTCACACAAATCAATCCTCACAGTAAAAAGATAAATGGGGAATCTCTGCTAGATGGTGAAGCTGCTGTTGAACAAGGGAGCCAACTTGAGTGCCATCGATAAGAAGGAACGACAGCCCATCCACTCTGCTGCTTACTTGGGTAATACACAAAAATAGTGGATATTGTGCAAGATTGTCGGAAAAAAACACGCTTTTGTATTATTTGTGAAAAAGAATTATACACTGGGCATTATCAGGATTTCAGTGTATAGGAGAAGTCAAGTTTCTTCCCCTTTACAAATTGTGCCTTTGTGAAAGCAAAGTGCACGTAGTGGTACATACAGTATATACCAATTTTTTTACTTCTATATCTGAATTTTTTGAATAACGTATTTTTCGGACTATGAGTCACACCTGTACAGTGGGGAGAACAAGTATTTGATACACTGCCAATGGGTTTTCCCATTGGCAGTGTATCAAATACTTGTTTTCCCCCACTGTATATAAAGTCACACAAGCCAAAACGTGAACAATGAAGGGGAAAAAAGTTAATAAGTTTTAAGTATAAGTATTTTATTTGATCAGAGACCTGAACGAAAACATACATTGTAATAATAACTATCAAGTGAAGAACAATAGACTAAATAACATCTATTAATGTAGCATACAGTATGAAGAGTTTTTCAGGTAAATATAGGCGAAATGACTCTGCATAGCAGTTTCTTGAAGAAACGCTTGATCTCACTCCAAATCATTACCGAGTTCATTTATGTCCCTTAGTAGCACTTTTGAACAATGTCACCAACTCAGAAAGTGAAGGGCACTCCTAGTGCGCCCTCCTCGTGGCTGTCAGTGTGGAAAAAAACATGAAGCCTCTAAGTATGCATAAGTAGCCAACATAGGCAAACAGTGGTAAAAAGTGCAATTTACATGTACATAGGCCATGTGGAGGTTGTGAAGCTGCTGGTGTCCCGCGGCGCAGACAAAAGCAGCAAGGACAAGCAGGGCTACACAGCACTTCATGCCGCAGCTGCAAGTGGTCACATCGACATTGTAAAATACCTGCTGAGGATGGGGACCGAGGTAATGAGTTTTACAATGTTATTTTAGATTTCTCATTTCAATTTGTTTGAAAAAAATATGGCTGGCATCTTGTGCAAATTTTGCATCCTCAGATTGATGAGCCCAACGGATTTGGGAACACAGCGCTCCACATGGCTTGCTACATGGGCCAGGAAGCAGTGGCCACCGAGCTGGTTAACCATGGTGCCAACGTGAACCAACCCAACAGGTGTGGCTACACACCTTTGCACCTGGCTGCTGTTTCCACCAATGGCGCCCTTTGTCTGGAGTTGCTGGTCAACAATGGGGCAGATGTCAACCAGCAAGTCAGTATTGTTTTTTTTTTCCCCGTCATAGTTTATGTTCATATTAATGGGACATGTTTACAAATTCTGTGTCTCTGACTTGTTCTATCAAAAACCATCAAGAATGAAAAATGACATCACGATTAATATTGCATGTCACAATGTGATTTTGGGGAGGGGATTCTGTCTCAGAAGCTTGGGCAGATAAAAAAGCAAGCGGCTCCTGTTGCCGACTTGAATTTCGCAACCTTTTTTTTTTTTTTTAAACCCCTCTTGCAAGTTTTCATTCTGCTTAGATTCCTTACCAGAGCTGGGAATCTTTGGGCACCTAAAACGATTTGATTACGATTACGATTCAGGGGCTCCGATTCGATTCTAAAACGATTATTGATGCACCCCCCTCCTTTTTTTTTTTTTTTTTTTTTTTTAAATGTTTTGTACATTAGTTCCAAAATTGTTCAAAAATACTCTCAGGCTAAACCAAACTACTATTTCAGAATCAAGTTAACATATAGCAGTAAAAAAATATACAAAAATAACAGTAAATAAAAAACTCCAGTCCCCATTCTGTTTCAGCAGCTTTAAACTACATTCAATTAATTTAATGTTGTGAATCAACAGTTAAAGTTGTTAAAATTGCTCCCGTTATTCCATAATTTCCCTTTTGTCTACTTTCGACATGTTAAAGTTTTAAAACTATTTTAAAGATAGATTCAAGTCAATATTTTACCGATTTAGGAGTATTTTAGATAAAAAGTTAATTAGGTTTGCTTGGAAGGTGCGCTACAACAGCCTTGCAGGGAAGTGTACTGCTTTAAGATGGCGGTCGTTTACTAACGCCCACATCTAGCTTTTTGTAGATGTGCTGCTAACGCTACTGAATCTATAATGCATCTAGTCCTATATGAATGATTTCTACCGTAACATTATGTGGATGTACTTTGTAGCAGCTTTTCGGCAGCAGTCAGGTATGTTGTTGTGTTTTTTTTTTTAATCTCGTGGCATGAGTTGAGCTAGAGCCGTGAGTTGAGCATTGGCATTACCCGAGGGGCCGGGTAATGAGAAGCATGATGTTTAGCTACTCTCGCTCCGTTCCTCATTGTCCTGAAGACCGCACGGCGCGCTGAGTGTGTTGTACTTCCGCTTTACTTGGCGTATTTCAATAATCGGAATTTGGATGTTTGTGAATCGTTCTCGAATCTTCCACGGCCGAATCGCGAATAATCTAAGAATCGGAAATTTTGCACACCTCTATTCCTTACTACAAATGTTGATCTGCATTACTGGTGCACGATAATTGTTGGTCCGATTATTATCAGTCCGATAATAGCAATTATGACGTCATCCCGATAAATCCAATAACATTTATAATAGGACCGATAATATGTACTGTTCTGGCTTTGCAGTTTACACAATAGTGTGGGAAATCAGTTGACCATTTGCGGGGCATTGCTCCCACCTGCTGGTCAGAATAATTCAATGCACCTATTTTTTGTAACAGTAGTTTGGTTCAATCACTTACACATTGCGGAGTCTAGCAGTAGCATTGACTGTCGTGAATGCTTTCTGTTACGTTTCCGCCTCGGAAATATGTGTAAGTATTTTATGTTTACTATTTCATATGGATGTTCAAAATATGTTTATTTCTGTGGTGAAGGGTCATATTTACAGAACTTCATAAGTTGTGTTATAGAAGCCAGCCAATGCTTTAGCTCAAGCTAGTGTGCTATGCTATACATATAATAGTTGTGTATATAAGTGTATTGTGCAGTTTGTTTTACATTGAGTATTGAATATATGTGATTTTCTGTTTTACTTACACAATATTAAGACGAGTGTCTTCCCATAAAAGCAAGAAAAGAACAAGCCTTGTGGTTTATGGAAGTGCATTCATTCTTAGCTGGCTGTCGGGCAGTGCAGAAGTGAAACGCGCTGTTTTGTTCATGTCATTATGAAAAATCTGATGAGATCAAAGGCAAATCTATGTTGAATTCGCCACTATTTTTTTTTAAACCTCCAGGTGTTCAAAAACTCAGGTTATACATTTAAAAGATTATGTATTTATTATCAGTTATCGATATCGGTATCGGCTTTGAGGAGCAGGAAGTTATCGGTATCGGTTTCAAATAATGGATATCGTGCACCCCTAATCTGCATATTAGACAAATTCAAAGTTGAGCAAAATATAGATCAGGTCCTCAAGACACATTTTGGACAGGATTAAATAACTGATGATTTACCTTGTTTTGAATTTAGACTTTATGGGTAGAGAGTTATTCCATGACAGCGATAGAAACCAACTATGCATTGAGAGTGAGAGGGGAATTAGTCACAAGAGAGTCTCAAAGGGCTTTACCAGACCACATTTAAAATACAAAAAAAAAGATCTGCAACTACCCTTGACTTAACCCTCCCAACATTAAAAAAAAAAAAACTCATAAAGCCATCTAAGGGGGGAAACTTGAGAAGGGCTCACAGATTCGAGGATAACCAGGCTGCAATAGATTTACAGTGTATCTGGAAAGAAGAAAATCTGATTACAGGTTCTTAATGATAATCACCCTAAGCCTTTGATTCTGACACACTACCAAGTATAATTGTAACAAAAACTATAGTAGGAAATGTCCCATGGGTAGAAGAGCAATTTTTTTTATTGTGCACAAGGCCTGGGCGATATATTGACTTAGTGAATTAATTTGAATTGTTTTGGCAATGGATTTAAAAGTAATAATTAAGTCAAGTTTTTCACCTCAATGAAATGGGCAGTATGCACAAAAGAGTTTTTTTCCCCCTTCGCACATAGCCCACACAAGTGATTGTTTTATTAGTTTATTGTTTTATTACTTTATTGCTCAAGTCAAGAATGCATGCACACTAGAGCAGCATCAGGATCAAAGTGCACCTTAATGCTACAGTAAAGAAAATTAGCAGGAAAAGAAGTGATCATAAGATGATTTTTTTTTTTTTTTTTTTTTTTTTTTGTGAAAAAAAAGGTCATTTTATTTTATTTTATTTTTCTTTAAGCCCATTCCGCCAAGCCAGCCTTACTGTTCTCTAGTCAATATATATAAAACATCTGACTGTTCGCCTCTTAAAACAAAAATCACAAAATGGGCTTGTTGAATGAATACTTGTCTGACTGAACCTAAACTGAAACTGGGTTTTGTTATTTATTTTTGTTTCCATGACATATTAAATGAAGTGCCCTTTTTTCTGACTTTCTTTCAGTGTCTTGCAGCTCTTGAATTTAGTTGGGTTTTCGTCTCTGAAATGAAAATTCTTTTTATCCCCTGCAACAGAGCAAAGAAGGGAAGAGTCCCCTGCACATGGCAGCCATTCATGGACGCTTCACACGCTCTCAGATCCTCATCCAGAATGGTAATTACCGTTTTGCTATTCATTATTAAAACTTTTTTTTTTTAATTTAAAGGTTATTTTCCATCGCGTCATCAAATAGGTAAGTGTATGTGTTGTATTGGCATCAAAGAAATCAAATATTTTATGTTCTGAAATCTTTGTGTAAAACATCAATTTTCCCAAAGTCATTAAACACAAATGCAGGTCACTCAAAGACAGCTAAATCCCCATTTGGATCAGTACTTAATTGCTTCATTTCTTAGATGCATACCTCCTATATGTCAGGATTTTGGTCTGTAACACTACATGTAATATTGATTAAAAATGTAAAGAAATCTAACAATTTTACCAACAGTAGGGGGAATATTATTCAGCAATTGTTTAACTTGGTCCTCCTTGTGTCTCGTTAGGTGGCGAAATTGATTGTGTGGATAGATATGGCAATACTCCTCTCCATGTTGCTGCTAAGTTCGGCCACGAACTGCTGATCAGCACTCTGATGACCAATGGAGCAGACACGGCAAGGTAGCAAAGACCCCATTTAATCCAACGCATAGTATTTTGTTCAAAGGTAAAATAAAAATTCAGCTGCTAAAGTGTGATTGAGGCGTGCATATAATACTCAAGGGTGTATTACCAGACATTACGGTATGTAGTTGCCAAAGGACAGAAACAATATTTTACAATGGCTGATTTTCTTTTCTCGTGCGCTTTTCCAGACGTGGGATCCATGGAATGTTCCCCTTGCACTTAGCAGTGCTTTACGGGTTTTCGGACTGTTGTCGCAAGTTACTGTCCTCAGGTTTGTGACGGAAAAGCAAACTCATGCAGTTAAACCACTGTTTTGGTGCATGCTCAGTCTAATTATCAATCCACTCTTTTCACAGGTCAGCTGTACAGCATCGTCTCCTCCATGAGTAAGGAGCACGTGCTGTCGGCAGGGTTTGACATTAACACTCCTGACAACTTTGGGAGGACCTGTCTCCACGCTGCTGCCTCTGGAGGGTAAGAAAGTAATGTCTAAACATAGGTTCAGCACCAGGAGAAGGCTGAAGGTCTTCCTATCGTTGTTTTCTCTCTCAATGATATCATCACATTCTCTATGCATGAGGTGCAAATGGTTTTTCTACTTTGATCTGTGTTCCTGCAAATAAACACATCCTGGACAAAACAGACCCCTGACCTTTACGAGCTAGTGCATCCCCTTGACTTGACAACCTTCCTCAACAATTGGAATGTTCAGTGACTAATAAAATTTAACTATCTCTGATTTCACTGGCCATTCTGTCCATGCAAGTTTAACTGCAGTAATGTATATTGTAGGGATGTCCTGATCGCATGTTTTTGCACGCGAGTATGAGTCGCCTGATCTTCTCTAAATCTAATACTTCACCAATAGATGCAGGAGGTGGATATTTTTTATACAGTGGTATCTCTACTTACTATTATTGTTGTATAGATATGGAAATAAATATTGAAATGGAAGCATTGTAATAACACTTTTAATTATTTATTCAATTGTGTATGTATATATTTTTGCACTTTTGGTCCTCCATAGTTTTTACTTGATTTACTTTGGTTTTTGTTGGATTTTTGCGTGTGTGAAAAGAATACTTACATATTCTCCATTTTTTTTTTTTTTTTTTTTTTTTTTTTTTTTTTGGGGTCCAGAAATGTTGAATGTCTGAACTTGCTCTTAAGCAGTGGCACGGACTTGAACAGGAGGGACCTAATGGGAAGGTGAGCGATATGTTTATCATTTCTATGCAACTGTATTGTGTCCTACCTGACAAACAGGAGCACATCAAACATTTTTTGTTCTCTTTATCCTAGGACACCATTGCACTATGCGGCTGCTAATGGGAGGTACCAGTGCACTGTGACCCTGGTGAGCGCTGGGGCTGAGATCAACGAGCCTGACCAAACGGGCTGTACCCCTCTGCACTACTCTGCAGCCTCACAAGCTTTCAGCAGGTGAGAAACAACTATTGGCAGAACAAATGAGGACTAATCAAGTTTTCAGTTTATGTAAGGTAGGCGTTTTGGAAATTGTGGAAATTTAAAGGTGTGATGGTGATATTTTACTTATGTAATTGGTTAGACTGGTTCGATTTTTCTACAGAAGCAAATGTTGTTTAATATTGTATTTTCAGGGGTGATGGTAATTTTTATGGGAATCATCAGCATGATGAAGAAGAGGTGAAGGAGTCATACTTGTGAGTTTTTCCTGCTGTTCCACTACATCTTTGTTTGGTTGGTCACGTGATTACTGTACATAAATGTATTTCTACTGTCAATGAAAAGCTGCTTGGAGCATCTTCTGGACAATGGTGCCGATCCTTCGATGGTTAACGCTAAAGGTTACAGCGCCGTTCACTATGCAGCTTATCATGGAAACACACAGAACCTAGAGCTGGTATGTGTATTTTTTTGTTCAAAAACAAAATGTCTGATGTACTGTATATGTATTGTTTGAAAAGCCACACAAATTTCAGATACATTTGCAGTAGGAATCGACATAGTCTTCACAGCGACTTACAAATGTTTCAGATACAGTACCGCAAAGGCGGCAGGCTCAGCCCCTTCAGACCTAAGCATTCTGCTGAAGGACTTGACGCGTTCGCATCTCTAAACCAATACATACACTGAATTTTGTTGCTATTGCCACTTCTGTGAGATGATTGGATGAAACTTTATCCATCGAAATCACTCCCTCTTTGCTATTTTGGCTCTTTGAAAATGGCTGACCAAACACAACTTCAGAAAGGATAACCTAGAGTGCCCATTTTGCATTAAAACTACATTAACATGAAAAATAATCAATAAAAGCATTAAATATTCCCGACCAAAAAATTGCACTTTGTTCTGGTGTTTGAGTAAAAATCCATGCAGATTTTTGTTTTTTTTTTGGCCCAGCAAAAAAATGCCGGTCTGAAGGGGTTAAGATTGCAATTGTGATTAAAATCCAACCAATCTAGTGAAACTCTTAAGATAACATTTTTCACAGTTTAAGCTTGTACAGCCGCTGCCGCTTTTTAATGCAGGAAAAACATTACATGTTCACAATACAGCTCTTATGATTGTTAAGATAGAGTCATTTGTTTTGATTGTCAGTGTTTTAATAAATGTTGCTTGGCACACAAGATTTACACAAGTGTGTGTTGGTGTTTTTAGCTGTTAGAGATGTCTTTTAATGCACTTGGGGACATAGAGAGCAGTATTCCTGTCAGTCCACTGCATCTCGCTGTGAGTATCAACATTCCTTCCACTTTGACTCATGACTTTGAGAGATAGAATGAAAGCAAAATGCCTGTCCTCCTTGTCAACTGCTTTGCCTGCAGGCTGACAGAGGCCACTGGCAGGCATTGCGTGTACTGACCGAGACTGCTGCCTATGTGGATATGCAAGATGCCGCTGGCCGCTCTGTGCTCTACCTGGCTGCCCAGAAAGGCTACGCCCGATGTGTGGAGGTGCTCTTGGCTCAGGGGGCTTCGTGTCTTCTTAACGACAACCGCCTCATTTGGACCCCAATTCATGTTGCAGGTATGATAGTTTATGTTGCATTTCGATAAATTCTGGAGTCAAAAGTTAAATTGCATTTAATTTTGCCAGAATGCCAGCCAAATGGTCACTGCTAGACCTATAAAGTCTGCATTAAGCCAAAAAGTACGAGCTTGGGATTTGTTATGTGAGCTGACCTTTTGCATTCATGGTGCAAAAATTAAATGAACAATAAACTATTACAAACCTCATTCACTGTACTGAAGCTGTGTGCCTTCATTGTTATTTTGAGCCAGAAGTACAGTGTGAGCTATAAGTGATATGGCAGTGTCTTATTGGCACTTCGCACTCGCACTTAATCCAAAAAAACGATGTTTGCACTATTTTGATTTCAACAATGAATATAGTGGTACAATATAGGCATTTTTTTCATAACTTCAGTTGAAGTTCTCTTTTTTTTCACAGAACGCTTATTGAAGTTGTATGTTACATTTATCATTATTTAGTATCCAATGTGGCATCACAATACAATTAACCATAATATGTTAAATCCACCACCGCATATATCGATTTGTTATGGATATCGGATTTTTGGAGTTGGACAATATTGGAATATCAGTTATCGGTTAAAAATTTATTATTAGACAATTCACAATTTGTGTGGTTGAAACTATCTGCAGTTGGGCATGGGCACTAAATTAGTTTAAAGTGGCATGAAAAAGCATTAAATGAGATTATTAGAGTATTTGTCGTTTTTTATTTTTGGAAAAACTTCATAACGTACCACCACGTACCGAAACGGTTCAATACAAATGCATGTACCGTTACACCCTTAGTTGATTTACAACATTAAATGACTTCCAAACATAGAAAAGCTTACGATCTAGTTATAGCAATATCTGCAATACCCCTGTGTCTAGTTAAGTTTAGTGTAAAGAATTGGACTACAGCCATTGTCCCAAAAAACCCTTTGAACTTCAGATAGTGTGACCTATGTTTTTTGTTTTGGGTTATTATTTTTTTTGGGGGGTTTTTTGAATGAAAAAAAAAAAACATGAAAAGTAACACCAGTTACTTTGCCAAGTAACTAATCTTACATTCAGGTAACTGAGTTACTAACCCAATTATTTTCTGGGAGAATTAATTTGTAACTAATTAATTACTTTTTTAAAGTAAGATTAACAACACTGATCATAACCCAGAATAAAATAACAATCAAAAGGTTTGTAGAGTGATTTATTGTTGTCATCTGACACAGTTCATTTGTAGGTTTAGTGGTTCATTCTCAATAAAATGTTTTACATTTCTACAGCTGCTCACGGATATTCAGACTGTCTGCACAAGATGATTGAATGTGGGGAGGAAGGAGACCTCACCAATGTGGCGGACAAGTTTGGCCAGTGAGTGCTTCTGTGTGTCATTCTGAACAACTGATTCACGCTTCCTTGTACTTGATTAAACATCTTCCGTTTTCGTCACTCCATTGCCGTGCAGGACACCTTTGATGCTTGCTGTTCTCGGGGGTCACACTGATTGTGTCCGATTCTTGTTGGCGAAAGAGGCTGTACCAGATGCTAAGGATAAAAGAGGCAGCACAGCTTTGCACAGAGGGGTAAGTCAAAACATATGGATTTGAGTGCCATAAAACTAAAGTAAAATTTGGATTCTTAGGCTACGTCTACACTAGGACAGATCATTTTCTCCAGGGTATTTTATTGACTATTTTTCTACCTGTCCACACTTCGTTTAAAGTGCGTTTAAGGCCCCGCAGCTTTTGCAAGGTACGCCTGCATTTGCGCAAACTACGCATGCGTAGAAAGGAGAAGTCTAATGTGTTACGTCATCTCCCGCGCGGTTAACCTCTCAACCGGCAACTCATTACTTGTCCGTTGCAAATTTAGAAATTACAACACATTCTAGACTGTCATTATTTTGTGATCGCTGTTTTTTTTTCCGTGATCGCAATTGAACGCATCATGCAGGAGTGCGAGTGAAGGGAGAGCACGCTCGGCTTTTCGCACTACAAACAGCGACGGCGTGACGTCCCTTTCTGAGTATCGGAATGTTGTACGGAGACAGCAGTCCGTATTGGGCGGCGCTTAGGCGGTGAGTTACATTACCCGCCTACATTATCATTATCCGTGTAACAACTAATCCGGATAATAGGCATACTAGTGTAGATAACATGCCGTATAGTCCAACTAATTACACGTTTAAGGCCATTATCCGGCCTAGTGCAGACGTAGCCTAAGCCACAATTTACTTTGTACTGTTTTATCTAGGGCTGACCCAAATGACTAATTTCCTCCCGATGAGTAAGCCGACTATTTTTACGATTAGTCGACTAATCTAATAATTTTTTTTTTTTTTACTACTGTAACAATGATTTTTTTGTTCAAGCTTATTAATTCACTAAAAACATTTTGGAACACCTAAATTCTTTATTAACGTATAAATAAATAACATAAATACCAATAATAAATCACAAACAATGAGGTCAAATGCTGCTGGCATTAACTAGAGCAAAAAAATGTAAACGGAAACACTGACTTCACCTCTTTAACAGGAGTCAAAACAATTCTTACTTTTTTTGTGGTATGCCATTGTCTATATATTTCTAAATGTTAAAATGAATTGCAATGTCCCGGACAACCATTTTCAGAATACTTTGTGTGAGTTCCGATGCTTTTTTCTGGTGTGCATTCCGCATTTTTGGGGATGGGAAAAACTGTTCAACTTTTGTTTGTTTTAACCTGAAAATAAATAAAGTAGAGGGCACACTGAAATATTACCACACTTATTTTGAATGAAAGGCACACATACCCACAGTACCAAAAAATAAATATATAGTATTAATTTTATAGTATACTACAAAATGTAAAACTTTATAATATTAAATAACTAACATCAGTGCAGTCATGGATTACAGTAAGCAGGCCAGTGGTGTTTCCATATATATTTTTATTATATTAGGTATATACAGGATATATGTATATATTTTCCCCAAGTGGGAGCTTCCATGATCCTAATAAATTTAACAATAATTTAAAAAATATATATAATTAATTATTTTACTAAATAAATTGATACGACGCACATAAAGGCAAGTGCCATTTAAAAAATCGTTAGAAAGTTGTATGGACTTACAATCCGCTAGCTTGTTGTTTCTTGTTGTCTTCAAAAATTACACTTGGGTGACGGCGCTTCAAGTGTTCGTTCATAGCCGACGTGCTAACGTGGTATGCGAGCTCAGCTTAGCAAAGAGTACACAAAGTGGCACCCTCCATATTTTCCTTGAAATAATTCCAGGCTCTGGCTATTCTGGTCCGCTTTTTTGGCTTTATGCCGCTTTCACGTGTTACCAACTCTGCCCTTTTTGGAAATTGGCGGTGTTTTTAACTCCTCACCGGCGATTCACTTGGCTCGTTGTCGTCGGTTCGTCTGGGTTCGTCCGATTTCCTCCTCAGGAAGGCGGCGGCGTGCATAAAAACACCGAGAGGCGTCGGATGGCTCTTTAAGGATACTTTTATTGACCAAAACAAAAACGTGAGGGATGAAGCCAGTCAACTCTTCGCTACCCGCGCACTTTTCCAACTCACCGATCTCGCTCCCCCTCTCTCGCTCGCTCGCCCACTTTCTTCCTCTTAGCTCAATCTGACAACGCCGGTCACATTGAAATAACAGCGGCACCCTTGGGGGTGCCAGTAACAACCGCTTGTATCGTGAGCGCCCGCCATTCTAAACTTTATCCGCATGTATTTGTTGTTTTTTTAACCCGTCATTGCCCGTCGACGCATTTACGTCATCGATGACGTCGACGACGTCGACTAGTTGGGGCAGCTCTAGTTTTAACCCCTTCTGCTTAAAGATGGGACAAGAAAATGCTGACTAATGATTTCTTTTCAGTGAAACCTGTGTGTGGTGGCGCTTTGTCACCCACAGACTCTTGCGTTGACAAAAATACAGGACATGTTAATGTCTGGTTGAATATTCCGATCAATTTTTTTGAAAAAGTTTGTGTATGGAAAAAAAGACAAAAATTAATAATGATAGATTTACAATTTTGTTGATTTGTTAAACCCCTCCTCAGGAGAATGGTCAGACCGTGTGCTCTACGAGCTCCAACCTGCAGGTGATTGGCATTCCCTCTTTAAACGATAAGCCGCTCCCACCACTGTGTTTATTGAAAGCAAATTGGGACATTTAAGCAAACATTGCTCAAGCCTTGTGTCTAGGTGTAGCAAAACGCCGAAAGAACTGATTAGACTGCATCAATTCCAGATGGATAAGAAATGTGAAAAGTTTGGACCTCTCATGTGATTTTACTTACTGACAGCGTGTGACAGACAGACGGAAGTCACATTCTTTTTCTTATTTAGCTGGTTAAACTGTATAGTCCCTTGAGGCAACTCTGCCATCTATCCGTTCTCTGCTATCTATCTGTTATATCTCCCCATTCTTCCAACTCACAATTAAGGCCATTAGCCACAAAAACTAATTTTCCAATAAATTTTAGACTTCACTGAGACTTTTTTCATTTTATTTCACTTCAGTCGACCCAGGAAATGGCTTTCAGAAATAAGGGCTGCCCGTTTAAATCCCGGGATTTAACAGGCGTTCAGCGTATGTCTGAAAGGGGCTTTTGACTATGCCAAACCTCAATTGAAATTTTGAAAAATGGGTCAGTGTGACTCTTTTTTGCTGTCCCTGTTTACATACGCCAATGCATAGCTAAAACAACAATGTATCTAATTCCTATACAAGTTTGGCAACGTACACAAACAGATCCAGCCAGACAATTATAGTTTTTAAAAAATTAAATGAAAATAAGGCATTACAATTAACTTCCGTTTTCAGCCTTAGTTTCTGCATTTTCAGTTTTGGCCAAGAGTTAGCATTTTGATATATCTATCTTTAAGTACATTAGTAACACAGTAAACTGAATAATGCCAAAGTGCTTAATAATAATTTAAGATATACCAAAAACTTTTTAAAGAAGATTCTATACTTAGTATAAGGGCGCTTTCACTTTAGACCAAAAGGACTAGGGTCTGGTTGGAGAGCTACCTCGCAACTTGCAAATAACTTGTTGGAAAGGTTCAACATTCATGCTGCGCCAACCGAACTTTCCAAATAGCATCACGTGGACGAAAGGCGCACTCATTGATTGGACAAATAGAAGAGGAATGCCTCCATCCTGGGAGGGGAGGGAGCATGCAGCATTACATGCTGCCTCACAGCATGGCGCTGTGACGCTGCACTTAATGTAGCATAAATTTAGTCTGCCGCTCGGCCAGCAGTGATGTCGCTCCCTCCCGATTTTATGCCGATTGAACTGGTGTATATAAAAAATGCATAGAGGAAATTAAACCACGAAAGGGAACCGTGTGGTACCCCAAGTCACGCAATCACTCTCACCTTTGTGACTTTTGACTGTCAAATTGTCGCCACTTCCAGGAGAGCGAGACTCACGAAACGGCCGCCCCGAAAAGCTCTGCCTATCTTGGCCACTGTCACTCTCTTTTGGTTCGTTCAGGAACAGCATGCACAACACAACCACCATATTAGAACCAGACTCTGTGTATCAAATGCAACCGCTTAGCGCAGAACAACAACATTTGGCTATTGATAATCGTTGGTCATCTTGCCATTGTTGATTTTGAATAGCGTCCACGATGTACTTCTGCTTCCAAGGATGTTCTGTGTGTAGCGTCACAGCCTGGAGCTGCACGCTGTGACTGCACATAAAATAGCAAAAGAGTGCGCTTAAAGCGGACCGAGACCCATGATTTTTGAGCGGACCAGAGTTAATTTCATGTGTCCAAACTAGAGTTCGGATGCGCGTTCACATTTACAAAACGAAATGGACTAATGAAGAAAAAGAACTCTTGTCAGTTTAAAACAGACCAAACAGTGCTAGTGTGAAAGCACCCTAAAAGGTTCGGGAATCAATGGTCCTACAACCAGATATTCCGTGGGGACACCTATGATGTAACTCAACTTTGTTAGTCTCATTTGACGGCAAACATGAACCACAGCAAATTTATTTATATAGCCCTTTACAAAAACCCGAAAGGCCCTCAAATGCTGTACAACAAAGCTGATGAATAAAAGGCAGGAAAGTACTGTACAAAAAAAAATTGAGGTAAAAAAGCAAAAATATTGTGTCACGCTATTAGTCAATACAGCAAATAAAACAATAAACAGATAAAATCACATCATAACACAACAAGTCAGGTGAAAAAGCTTAGCCTAAAAAAGTGGGTCTTTTAACCGTGATTTAAAAGTGCCTAGATTATTAATGGTGCGGATTTCAGGTAGCAGCTATACCACACCTGGGGGAAGCAAGTGCAAAAGATCAATCACCCCACTGTTTAAGTCTTGTCTTGCCTGGGAAACCAATAAAAAGAAAGGTTTTGTACAATGATGAGATTTCTTTATTACAAACTGCGAATTGGAGAAAACAATGCAACAGAGGATAAAGTATGTAACGCAGCGTCTCGCTATTGGTTGAACAAATATGGTATTGCTCGGTCAAATGTGATGTTGTCATTGACACCTGTCAGGCGCATCCTGTTCAACTTTCTAAAAGACAGGAAATTCACAAGTTTTCATAGTAACATTATTAGCTGCAGTTAAACAGTCCATACTACAAATTTCCATCACAGTCTCGACCTTGGAACTTCATGACTGGGGTTCTGAAAATTTTCACTATTTCATGGGTGAGGGGCACTTTAGGTTTAGACTTCGGAAATGGCGCTGTACCCATTTTTTTTTTGTGGTTGATGGATTTAGCCTCAATGGTCGTTTGTTTTAGGCGTTGTTAGGCCACGATGAGTGCGTCTCAGCCCTGCTGGAGCACAAAGCTTCTGCGCTGTGTCGGGATTCCTTGGGTCGGACACCCCTGCATTACGCCGCTTGTAGGGGCCACGCCGAGATCCTGGCCAATCTGGTGCAGGCCATCACGGCCACAGTGGAACTACAAGACAGACTGCTGGACAACAAACAGTATACCCCACTGCACTGGGCTGCATACAAAGGTTTGAGTTCAAGCTACTTGAGGTTTCACCTAAATTTGTATACAGGTAGTCCCCGGGTTACGACCAGTGTTGTTTTCGTCAAAGATGACGACAACGAAAACATTTCGTTAAAGAACATTTTTTTCATGACGATGACGTCATTATGACAAGCCAAAAAAGCGTCTTGGATGACTTGAGCTGTGCTTGTAGTAGGAATAACGGTGTTGACTATATTCGAGTCCAATATATATTCTTTTTTTTATTTAGCTAGCCCATTATTGATCTCTGTATAGTATTGTTTTGCACTTTGAGTAACGACCCTGCACGTTTTGTGCAGGCTGTTTTTTTTTTAAACGGGGAGAAGGGTTACACAGTACAATTCAATTTGCACTTGTTCTGAGTGGGCCAGGAGTTGGGTATTAGTTTTGTGTTGTTTTACAGTTTTAAGGGCTTGGCCTATTTTAATTTCCAAACATGTTATGTATGTTTCCTTAAGTTCGTTATAAATTGTAAGCCACATAGGACTTGTACCTCCCTGCACAGCAGGAATATTGTTTTACCACATTCGTTGTGTAAATCTCACCAAAATAAGGCTAGTGTTGCCAAAGTAAGTCCTTACTTGACTGTCAGTGTACATTCGAAATTGTCGGAAACCTTTATTTATTTATTTTTTTAACTCAAACTTTGTGTATCCGTCAAGCAATACTAGTCTAAAAAATTTTTAGTTTTCTTCAACTAAAACTAGACTAAAACTTGTTTGAATATTCGTCGACTAAAACTAACACATTTTGAAATGACTAAGACTAATAAGTACTTTCGTCCAAAAGACTAAGACTAAAATTAAAATGGCGCAAAAAAACAACACTGGTTACGACGGACCCGACTTACGCGATTTTGACTGTACGACGCCTGAGTCTCGTCGTTTTTTTTGGGGGGGGGGTTTTATGTTGACTTTTGTCTTGTGATGCATGCTTTTATTTTGGTACAGGAAGCGAGCACATGTACAGACGCGCCCACCCCACACACGCACACACAGAGCTGCTGAGTGACAAAGGTGACAGCCTGCACGCATATTTGTTGCTTGTGAAGCATCCAGAGGCACCGGCTGTATAAAATCCCTCTTGTACTGTTTATTGGGCGTTTTCAATTGTGGTCGAATACTTGGGGCAAGTTTATGTGATTGTTTTTGATGATGTGCGGACGCTAACTGATACAACAATAACAAACGATTAACATGTATCAGCAGCTACTTGTAAACCCAAATTTGAATTGCTGTTATCGAAAATGAGACTGCTATAATTTCATTTTATTTTGGTTTCATTCTGCAAGTGTTGATGTTATGAGGAGCTAAATAAAGTCAGCAAAACACTCGGACGTCTGACATAGTCATTTCGGCGCTTAGCTCACTGTCTAGCTTGGCCTTAGCTCCAACGTTTTGGCGAGGACAGTACAATGACGTATAATACATGTATTTTGATAGGGTTTTTTTTTTTTTTATTTATTTAGAGTGTATATAAAGGGTTAAGTCTGACTTAAGCGGAAATCCGGTACTCATTGCCAGCGCAGGAACGGAACTGGTTTGTAAACCGAGGACTAGCTGTATTGTAGTCCATCACTTTTTGTGACATAAAGTGTCTTTGTTTTCAGGGCATGAAGACTGTTTGGAGGTTTTACTTGAATTCAAAACATTTACTCATGAAGAGGGAAACCCTTTCACTCCCCTGCACTGTGCTCTGTGAGTATTCACTATTCAGTGTATTTGTTTCATTGTGAAAAACACAGTTGGCTTTAGTTGGAGTAATCGCAAAGAAATCTGTGATAGTGTTTCGTGAGATCCAAACAGTGAATTAACATAATCTATATATTTTAAGAAATAACCTGGAACCTAGACACTATAATTATTTAACTCATAAGCCAAATGCTAGTCAGTTTGGATGAAAACATTACAATAATGTACTTTGTCAACAGGATGAATGGTCACAGCGGTGCTGCAGAAAGGCTTCTTGAATGTGCCGGGGTCCACATGATTAACACCAGAGATGCCAAAGGAAGGTAAGACCACATAACCCATGCAGTACATCTTTCGTTTTGGCTATGCACGAGGTATTCCAAGACTATGACAAAAATATACTGTGTTTGAAAGTAATACAAATCTAATGATAACAATACCAGTGGTACCTCTACTTATAAACGTCTCTATGAATGTAATTTTCAGGTTACGACATGCCTAAACAAGAAAATATTGCCTCTTGTTCAGAAAGAAATCTCAGGTTGCGAGAGGCAAAAATACTACACTGTAAAAGATGCGTATGTGCTTTCTGCTTTTAAATGTCGCGCCACAAGATCCTGCTGCCCTACTGGTCATAATCTTTCCTATCATGCTTCCGTAATGGGATTCTTCTCTCCTACTCTTCTACTGGCCTATTGTTGATGACGTTTCAATGTTGGGGTTGCAGTACAGTGGCGTGTACAGAAGCAACTAGAGGTGGGAATCTTTGGGCACCGAACTATTCGATTCTCCCCCCGCCCGCCGTGTTATTAGCTGCTTGTAATGTTTTGTACATTAGTTACATAAATTGTACAAAAAGCCTCTCAGGCTTAAATAATCGACTACCGGTATTTCAGTATCAAATTAACAGTTCAAAACGGTAAATAAAATACTTAGGTCCCCATTCTGTATCAGCAGCTTTAAACTACATTCAATTAATTTAATGTTGTGAATCAACCGTTAAAGTTGTTAAAATTGCTCCTGTTATTCTATAATTTTCCTTCTGTCTACTTTCGACATATGAAAGGTTTAAAACTGTTTTAAAGATTTAGGAGTATTTTAAATAAACATCTAGTTTTCTATACATGTGCTGCTAACGCCGCCAAGTCTGTCATTTCACATCTAGTTCTTTATACATGAGATATCTACCGTAGCATTATGTGGGCGTGATTTCTAGCGGCTGTCGGCAGCAGTCAGGTATTATTGTTTTTTTATCTAGCGGCATGAGTTGAGCCAGAGCCGTTAATGAGCTTTGTCATTACCTGGGTAATGACAAGCATGATGTTTACTCTCGGTCCGTTCCTCATTGCATCCCGAAGACCGCGCTGACTGTTTTTTAGTTCCGCTTTACTTGACATATTTCAATAATCGGAATTTGGATGTTTGTGAATCATTCTCGAATCTAGCACCTCTAGAGGCGACGGTGTTGTTGTTTCGCGGGTCGACGTCTGAGCCAAAAGAGCACAAGTACCTTTGCGTTTTTTTGTCTCTTTTTTGAGTTTATTTAAGCCCACAGACTATTCACTACATTAGTAGCATATTAGACCACAGATCTCCTCACGTTTTTGTGTGACGAAGAGTGAGATAGGCGATGGGCATCATCAATCTCATGAAAGAGGACATTGCCTCACTCGAAATGTAAGATTTTTTTCCCTTTGCATTATGTCCTATTATCTACTTCATTACAAGTATTAACTGTTGGTTTAGGTATTGACTAATCGGATAAATGTAACTTTTTTCTGTTACCTTTACAATTTACCTTGAAGTTGTTTTAAGCATGTTGTAAGTAACAAGACAAAATGGATGTCTATTTCCTTCAAAAGTAATATTTTATTACAGCTTCCTAACTTGATTAGTTGTTGCAGCGTTATTAAGAAGCCAGTTTAAACAGTAAGATGATAATTGTTTTCCAAAGTAAAAGCAGAGTTTTGTTCATGTCCTACTTAGACTTGTAAAATAATAATGAAGAAATTTGATAATATTTACAACTGAGAAGTTATACGTATGTTATTTCAAGAATTTAGACAAGTTTAAGGTGAAGAAGGCCCTAAACGATTAATTGGCTATCAAAATAGTTGTCGATTAATTTTCTAATCGATTAGTTGTCGATTAGTTGTTACCTCAAGCTGGATTCAAATGTGTTTGGCTGTTGTTTTATTCTGGTTTCACCCCAATTCTAAAATTTAATGTGGTGATTCAGTAATGCTTGGATTAGGGCATTTACATGTGAAACGTGTCTCTACTTAGTAGTCGTTTGCCGAATACCGGTTTCAAGGTATACCGTGGTATGGAAACCTCAAGGTTTTAAAACCGCTACAATTTTCTGTTTTACCGTCCCAAGGTATTAGGTTTTTTTTTTTTTTTGGTCCCAAAAATGCAGGGAAAAGTCCCTTGCTTGCAGCTGCAAGGCTCAACCCTCTTTCACTGGTTGTTGCTAAGTGTCAGTGAGTCAGCTGTGCTACACTATGGCTGGTATGGGAATACTTCAGCTACAGAAAAGTTAGACAGCCGCGGTTTAGAGGAGGAGGGCCAACCGACATGTAAAATATGTTTGCGGAGAGTGGCTGCTGAGGAGGCAAACCTCTAATATGATTTCGCATTTATACAAAATTAAGGTTAGCAAACAGTATTATGAACATTTCTCACCAACTACGAGAGTTAACTCTAACATGTTTAGTGTGTCTAGCGGTGGTAAAACATGGCGATTTTTTTTTTTTTTTTTTTTCCTCTGGCAATTGTCTGCGTTGAGAAATAGTGTGTGTTTAATCAAAGCATAATACTAGTCATACACATGTGCTTTTTGTGGAAAATAATTGAATTATTTTTGTTCTGATGGTAATAATGTTGAGCTGTGGCTGTGGGTTTAGGCTCACCTTAAGGACTGCATATATTTTCATTTTGTTTAGACTATTTTGTTAATTTTTAATCTTAACATTATACTTATGTTCCAATTTACTAATGTTTTGAAAAATAAAAATCCTGTTCAAATAATTTTTATTTTTTTATAAACCCAGATATGTCAAAGTAACACATTTTAGAGCTGTAATTGCAATACCTTGAAACCGTGATATTTTGGCTTAAGGTTGTCATACCGTCAGAATATCATACCGGCACATGCCTACTATTTACGGAATTTTTGGGTTACAATTAATGTCGTAAGTAGACATACCACTGTACACTTGTTTAAAAATGTTTGGGTTTTTTTTAAATCCCATTTTCATCAAGACATTTACCATTTTAATTATTTCTTAAATTGAGTGTCATGTGCATCCACTAATTCGTTAAATCAGGGAAAATATATCAATTGTATATAAAACACAGTGTAAAGTCCTTAGCCAAACTTTGCTTTGCGCTCCTGCAGGACCCCGCTGCATGCTGCTGCTTTTGCCGAGGACGTCGCAGGTCTTCAGCTAGTGCTTCGCCACGGTACTGAGATCAATGCGGTAGACAACAATGGACGTTCTGCTCTTATGGTTGCTGCCGATAAGGGACATAGTGGCACTGTGGGTAAGTCATCTCAGGGAAACATACAGACTGAATACATCTATCATAGTATACTGTACTAAGTTAAACGTGTAGTCATTATCTGATCCCGTGCTGAATTTGTCAGTCACCCTTCTTCACTCTTCAAGGTTAGGAAAGGTGTACAGACAAGATAAAAAAATCATTAAATAAATTAGATCACTAATGCTACTCACGAGTGTAAGTTTAGCTCTCATGATTTTTCTCATTGAGAAGTAATGTATTGTTTACAAAAAATAGTCTTGTTTGAATATTCAGTTTAGCTTTGCGTGTACAATGTGACATTGTATGCCTTAACTCCTTTTCTAATAACTACTTTTGTGGGGTGGGGGGAAACATTAAAATTATTTCGCCTGCAATTTCATCATGGTTTTTCTGCCACACATATTCCTCAACAACATGCCCCAAACTTAAATATGATATCGTCATAATTTGTCTTTGTGGTCGTTAAGCCATCCTCCTTCACCGGGCGAAGGCTGACCTCACACTGCTTGATGAAAATAGGAACACTGCCCTGCACCTGGCCTGCAACAAGGTAAACATTCACTTGTAATTCTTGTTCCATTCCAAATCTCTTTGTAAAATTTCTCGGTATATCTTACTTTTATATGTTTGTCTGGTTTTCTGTACCTTCAGGCCCATGAAATGTGTGCTCTGCTGATTCTGGGAGAGATCCACAGTCCTACTCTTGTAAACGCAACCAACAGCGCTCTGCAAATGTGAGAATATAAAATGTTGATGTTGTGGATGGACTGGTGAAAACTGTCAAATCTATTGGTCTATTTTATGCTGAGAGAGACAATACATATGAGCAATTGATGTAGTAATTTACCTACTCTCTAGGCCCCTCCATCTAGCCGCTCGTAATGGCCTGGCCACAGTGGTGCAGGCGCTGCTGAGCAGAGGAGCCACTGTTTTGGCTGTGGATGAGGAAGGTGAGCATCTTAACGCATTTTGACGTAGGATCTTCATATTGTTGCTGTATTCATGTTAAATGGATTTTTGGCCAATCTGCATGGCTGGGCAATTCATTGATCTGATCTATTACTGTATTTCCTCGAATCTGATACTCTCCAGTGTAGTGTTGGACAATACTGTATATTATATACCCTGATTTGATAAATATTGTTACAGCTCAATTGGGGGGGGGGCATTTTTTACAACTGACGCTGCAAGATTTCGCTGCTCCTCAAGATTTGCGTGTGCGCCATTGTAGGTCTACACTGAAAAACATACTGAGATGTCAAATTTAGACCATATTGCCCAGCACTACTGTAGGTTATAGTACCCTACTGGTTTTTTTTCCACACATGCAGGCAGCTTTTTCAATGCTGGCGAGAGCCCCTTGACAAACACAGATGGTACCTGCAAAGTCTGATTCACGATGATTGGTGATTTTTTTTTTTTTTTTTTTTTTTTTCTAAATCTGTTCTGTTAAGATGCTCAGACACAGAGAAAAGGAATCTGAGGGTCTTCATAGGCAGGCAGCTTTTTCAATGCTGGCGAGAGCCCCTTGACAAACACAGATGGTACCTGCAAAGTCTGATTCACGATGATTGGTGATTTTTTTTTTTTTTTTCTAAATCTGTTCTGTTAAGATGCTCAGACACAGAGAAAAGGAATCTGAGGGTCTTCATAGGCCGTTGAGTTTTAATGTGCAACATGGGAGTTTGGTGTACTCCCATTGTCGGTGCTATACTGTGTTGTTTATTCAATAATTTAAAGAAAAATAAACGGGTACAGTTTGGGTTTTCATCTCAAAGGCTTTTTCCCCCTCATTCATCAGGCCACACCCCAGCTCTGGCATGCGCGCCCAACAAAGATGTGGCTGACTGTCTGGCTCTGATCCTCTCCACCATGAAGCCTTTCCCCCAACTCGACCCTTCCTCCTGCTCCTGCTCCTCTCCTGGGGTCTCCCCCTCACCAGGCCTCAACTTGCTCAAGCACTGCGGCATCACGGCCACTTGCGCCTCCCTGCCTAGCAATGGCCTCCACAACGGCTACGTCAAAGATCGCCACGGCGCACCGGTGGGCGTCGACGGCTGCCTGTCGGAGTGAGGGACACCATCGCCAGGCTCCGTCATGCTGCTTTCACTGTCATCTACCACCAGTGGGTGTCTCCCTTTAACGTGGCCAAGAGGACCAGGAGAGCACCCGCCTACATATCTATTCTCTGTATGTATGTACGTATGTCTGTGTCCGTATGTGTGAGTGTTTGGTCTTCTCTTGAGGTGCAGTCAAACTTAATATGCAATTAGAACCCCATTCCTCCATCCCAGAGTAGTGCTTACTACGTAGAGGCTTGTTGCTCTACAAGGCCACGCCGATCAAATGTGAAAACCAAACTACCGCAATTTGGCCACGTGGAAGTCATTCGAACCCTTTAAAAGCATCAGTTAAGTAACAGCACTGGAATAAGTTTTACCGTCATATCGTTGAGTGAAGTCATATCACATTGGTGACCTTGTAGAGGAACTCCTAGCCTTCCCAAAAGAATGATCAAAGAGTTTTCTTTAGAGATTTTTTTCCCTTTTTTTTTTTTTTTTTTTTTATTTTTTTTTATTAAATTGTACATTAGCTTAGGTTTTTTTATTTTATTTTAATGAAGGAACCACACAAGGGAAAAGAAAATTGAATTAGCTGAAAAGTGCAATGCTCGTGTACTACAGTACAATCTGAAAAGGGTCACAAAGATTCTGTGGTGTACCTTTAAAACATACAGGTCCTAACTTTTTTTGGCATCGGAAGATAACTAGGTGACGCTGCTGAATACGTACATTAGTGCGCCTCCTTGCAAAGGAGCGCCACGCCGATATCGGCCCCGAATGCCAACACTGACATTTTAAACATCCTAAATGTTTGTTAGGCTAGAATGTTTCTAAGAATATGTTATGACCAAAGTTGAACAACACTACTATGGCTATAAAATTATTTATTTGAGATGAACTGTACTGTACAGAGAGAGACAATAGATCTTGATATACCTCGTCAACTCGTTTAGCAGCTGCTTCATCATCTTCACCCAGGGTCCGTAGGCCTGATGTTTTGTGTTTTGTTTTGTTTTTTTTGTTTTTTAGTAGGTCAGAATAACTACTGTAGGATGTAGTGAAGTGACTGAGGCCTTGTTTATTTGTTAGATGAAGGCTTTACAAGTAATATCTGCCAACAACACCTCATCAGAGCGTCATATATCTGAGCACATAAATGAACAAGCCATTTCAATTTATTTCCCATCTCTTGAACAGTGTTTGTGCAAAGATTTCAGAGTTAGCCTGGTCTGAGCAATAGTTCAGTGTGGCGTTTAGGCCTTTTCTGTTTTTTTCGTGTGTGTGCATGTCATTCAGTGTTGAAGGATTATTTCTTGAACTTGTCTTAATAGCTTCTGTCTCTTGGTGGTCGTCAATTTGAAGCGTATTGTCTGCTTATTTTACTGCCTCCATTGTTATTATTATTTGGCAACTTATGAGCAATATTTTTCTTTTGGCCTTTTTTGTTTGTTTTATTGAATAGACAATCACTGTCACAAGGGCTTTTGTTTCCCTGGAATGTGTTTGGTTTTCCTTTCGGTCTTACTCTGTGACAGATGACCTGAAGACTAAACGAATGGCTCTGCGTGTTTTGGGCATTTTAAACCGTCTGTGTCAACACAAATGCACTGGATTGCCTTTGACGGCGTCTCATCAAATGCCTTTTTCGACCCATGCCTTCCGTCTCTTTAGTTGGACTGCAAAGTGGCAAAAGTATTATGAGCCTCTCCTTCCCCAAGACCGATGATCTCACATTTCCCCTCTTTCGATTGCACGAACCACATACTGTGGATGACAACATTCAAAAATAAGAAGAAAAAAAAAAGTCCCAGAAAGGAGATACATTTGTATATTTGCTTCAACCAACACAGTAGAGATGGCAGTTGACGAAATCTCTTTTGTCGAATATTGGTGAAAATTCATGGAAAGTTCATGGAATCAATTTTTGTCAATCTCTCGGAATGTTCTAAATCCAATTTGCCATAGCTTGTTCATCGTTAGAGAGCAGCTCTAGTCAAGACTGAATGAACAGCACATATCAGTGCTTCAAGAGTTGTTAAGGCAACAATCAAATCCACACAATTATTATGCCCTTCCCCAGTGCTAAGTTCAGGAATAGCAAATATCCAAAAATGTTTTGCTTTTTTTTTTTTTTTTTTTTTTTTTAATTTGTCTCTTCATCCCATTTCTGGTACTAAACATACTAAATGCATACTAAAGATGATGATTGTATTGCGCCGTTAGAGCTGTTAGCATCACGTTTTCTTTAAATTTGTCGTTATTTGGTTCATCTCCTGGCCGTGATAACTTTGTACCGTATCTACTGCTAGTGAAGTGGCACAATTGCACACATTAGTTGACCAGATGGGTGAGGACTGAGACTCACTGAATCCTCCTTCACTTGAGATAACTACTAAAAGTCACACTGGCTCCAGTCCGAAGGAGCCTTTTTGCTAGTTTGCCGATTTGAAATGAACTTGATTATACTCTTGGTTATAAATATAAGGTACATCATTCGTTTGTGATCTCAGGATCTGTGCTAGAAGCAGAAAGCAAAATTAATGAACCAATCAGAATATAGCAGGATGATTAGCATCAGATTGTTTTGTTTTTATGTGCGTAGGATGTTCCATGAAATTTGATTCCTTTTTAGACCTTAATCCCGGAGCACTTAAATAGTCAAGCACGCACTTTCGTACATTCAGGTTCTACGTGTGCAAAATGGAGCAGATGTAATGTATGTACTTATGTTTACATGCATATGTGTTGCTGCTGAATTATAGGAACAGTCGGCGAGTCAGCGATTTGCGCCAAGCATTGATTAGCAAAATGTGTCTCTGACAACTCGGGGCGCTGTCCACTGCACGTTGGCTTTTGATCTCATTTTTGTGTGCGCAAGTGTGAATGTGAGTGAGAGCAAGAGATAACATTCTCTGAGTGGCTGCACCTTTGTGTTGAATTTGCCGGGCAGAGTCACTTGAAGTCCAGTGAGGCGACTCGACATACATTTCGAGTAGGCTCCTCAGAAACACCACACACTCTGGCCATTTTTAGGTGCTCGTCTGTTCTGGCAGGGAAGATATTTTTTTCTCTATAGATGTCCAAATATGACCAGTAAATGGAGCCGTTGCCTCCCTGCAACTATACAATCTTAAGTTAGGATTTATTGTTCTTATACATGCTTGTATGTTGGGGGGGGGGGTGTTAGTTATTAGCCAAGTGTTGTGCATGTGGATGGTCCAATCGTAGCAATAGCGTGAGTGTGAGACAGATTGCAACGCCAGCGTTGCCATCTGCTTAGCCGAAGTCATCCATGCCACCAGTGGATTTGAAATACAAATGAGGGTTTCCACGCAAACTATTGCCAAAACCTGTATACAGGACATGGGGAAACCTCTCGCGACAGCATCAATTTTGCATTCATTCAGGCCGTTTACAGTATGACCATCCAATCTGAGCCATGACTGAAATGAATGTCTGCTCGTTGTAGGTTTCTCCTCAAGATTTCAAGTAGTGCACAATACCCGGTAGCATGTACTGTAAGCTTCTTGTTTTAGAGTATGTGTTGTGGTCTACCTTGAACTGAGAGGCTACATTGAGGTTGTTGGCTAGTAATTTCCATCTGTTTTTAGTGCCAACAACACTTATTGGTGGGGAAATTTGACATCCATTTCATTGGGGATGCCTTATAAACCGGAACAAAACAAGACAAACTAAGGTCTACAATAGAAAATGGTCGCCTATGTTTGACAAAAATGCATCAAAGCAACACCCATTTAGTGCCATAGAAACCTTTATTTGCCTTTAGATGTAGCTCAAATTGGTCAGTAACTTGTTCCCCTAAACACAGGATTATTATAACTATTATGTTTGGACTTGCATGTCTTTGTACCATGTAGGATAAAAGTATGATGAATATTTGCATGATATAGTTGGATACAAGAACTCACTCAGTAAGGTTTTATAATTGGACAAATAGTTTTGGTATTGGCAAAGCAATCCCACAGTTGAGTGTTTGCTTATCAAAGTGTGTGTCTGTCTCAGAACTTATTTGTTGATGTCATAACAATTTGGAGGGAGAAAAGCATGGTATTTTCAGAATTTCTTTACCTCTATGGATGTCTCAGTCTTTACTTGAAACAATACTGCTATATTAAAAAAAAATGGCAAACTTCAATTCAACTCTGATCCACTGTTGAGCCTTTTGCCTTAAAAAGCTTTAGAAAATGTTTTTAAAAAATAATAATAATTAAAAAAGGATTTTGATCCCTGGCAATACCTGACACATTACATCGCCTGTATTTGGTTAGAGACGGGACCGCTAAACTGGCATGTTGGCCTTCAGGTGTCAAGAAGCACACAAATCTGTCACGGTAGCACATAATTGAAGGTTGCCATGGTGCAGAGATTGTCCCAGAGGAGGATAATGCCATATTTGCCACTTTGAATGAATGAATTAATTCAATATACACTTGTAAACAATCAGCTTGGGCTTCTCCAAAAGGGCCATGAAGAGTTCCAAGCAGTACGTCTTAAATATTTCACACAGAAAGGAAACAAAATAATTATGATTTTAATAATAGATCGATAACTATTTAGAAAAACAAATGCAGCTATTTGAAGAGTCCAGAGTTAGGCAATTGTACTAACCAGCCTAAATCAGAAACAATATTGACAGATTTATCACTAGCCTGCGTTTCCTACCTTTACCACGTTGCTTCTTGCTGCACCTTCTCGTACTTTTTATTGGACCTGCAGTTTTACCTCATCTTGTGTGTGACGACGCAAACTTTCAGCTAAACTCCCTTTCCCTGCAACAGTCTTGACCCCACGCATGCATGAAAGAAGGATTTCGTCCTTTTAATTCTAGTTAAGGATAAGTCAAGAATGTTTTTTTTTTTCCAGTCAGTCGGTTACCTGTGCCCGTCCTACAAGATAATGGGTATTGTCTAATCGTAGAAAGGTAGCTATTTCTATCAAACAATTTCTCACCACTGGCCAACCACTTTATTAGCCAAGACTCTACATTCCCTTCCCTCCCTCCCTATCAGTAGGACCTGTGTACTATCAAGCACAGCGGTGGCACAGTGCCTTTTGTTTGTCACTACCGAAAGGTATGGTCTTCCATTTATACTTCCCGGAAGCCTTATACAGTACAGTAGGAAAGGGAAATTTCACTGAACATATTGAACCGCAGTCTGATGGTTCATCCAACACCCATAACTCACACTCTGCCATCTGATCCTTTTTTGTTTTGATTTTAGCCACAAAGCATTGATGAGGGTGGTGTAAATTGCACATTTGTGAAAAAAATTGGTCACATGCAGCATGTGAATGGATTGGGATCAAACGCTATGAAAGCACAAATCCAAAGACTGCACCACAAAGTTCTGTTCACTCTCCCGAAACCTAGTTTTAAGGAGCTTTGAGGATTTATTTTAGTACAGAGTTGATTTGACAATGGGATGCATTGATACCTTTAGCACCAAGGATGTTGTAGCATAACAAAGACATCTTTAAGAAACAAATGTGTCAGAAGAACAAGATCTTGATCAAAAGGTGTTCTATCATTGAAGGATAGCATGAACGACACCTATCAGTGTGTCTATTCACTGATGGTGGATGACAGCGAACAGGCCCACCAACAGTTGGCGAATCGGTGCATCCCAAGCTTGACTGTCAGTAACACAAACTGTAGAAAGACAACCGTGTGGACTCTCTGAGCTTCTTCGGAGTCCTCTCGACTTTTCGGTATCCATTGCCGATTTCCGGCTCTGCAACACACTTTGCGAAGCAGAGTAACGTCGTTTGTTGTGTTTGATTTGTGTGTCATATAGACTAGACCGAGTACAAGTAGGGTTGCAGTAGTAGCCGGTGTGCAGTGTTAATAACCGTGTGAATCGTACTCTAGAAGTGACGTCATGTGTCGTCTTAATTGAGGCATGAATCTTCTTAAACTGACCTCGTTTGGAAATAGACAAAAGATAAAAGTGCAATAACCTTTTGTTTATCGTTGCTTCCTCAGTTGATTATTTAAGATGCTTTTAAGTTGAACACCAAAAGTCACTCAGCTATAGCAAATAAAGGATTTTCACCTGTTTGTTTTCAGAGCGGTGGCATTTGTGTCGTGTGTGTGTGCGCGTGCGCTTTTCCGTTCCTAAAACTGTGATGCAGCTTTGATGAGCAGCCTGCTTGGAGGAAGCACCATGCACAAGTTGGCTGGTAGATAACAATGAGCAGGTGTGCCTATGTTAGTGTGTGTACGTGCATCCTTACGGATGACACTATTGTACTTTGGAATCTTTTATTCCTCCACATATGGTCTCTTAGCTGGTAGACATGTTCTTTTGCATGTTTAGATGTATATGCAGCCTCCTCCTTGAATGAAACATTTCTCCAACAACAACAAAAAGTTAAGGAAAAAAAAAAAGTGTTTAGTCCTGCTGTCTGTGATATATACGGATAAAAGGAGTGTTGAAAATGCCTTATTTGTGTTAATGTTGAGCATTAAAGGTTCTTGCGTGTTCCTACCTTTTCAGCGTGTAGCCTAAAGCTTGTACAGTCCAACTCCTGAGATTTCTATCTACTGTATAGCCTACTGTACGTATTTCCTCACTTTGTTACTTGGAGTTGATTGTGTTTTTTTTCTGAGAAACATTCCCCTCGAAAGTGCCGTTTGTTTTCACCAGCAGAGGAGCAGTGTCTTTTGAGGGAAATGATGAAGGAAGACTTTGCCCGTGTTCATTGTTGAACCGACAACTCAGGCTGGATTTACACTACACAGCCAGTGTGACACAATTATGACTTTCTTCCCCCCTCCATGTGACATACTTTTCATGTGTCATGGCAGTGCATAGTGGGAATAAATATACTCGTGGAATCGAATACGCTGACATTACTTCTCAATTCTTGATTAACTGCACTACTCTACCATGAATGTAACAATTCCTTGATATTCAGCCATATATGCATATCCTCTAGTACCTGCCTACTACGAAATCCAGCATATGCTGGTTCCTGTATGAGCAAACCCAGTACAAAATCACACTGATCTTGCTGGTAGAAAAAACAGTATATGCTGGATTTATTACCAGGGTTATCCTCATTTAGGTTCGAGGGTGAGCTGGCACCCCAACTAAAATCCTTGGCTGGTTGCTACGTACTTTGTACAGATTCATGAAAATATGACCCTGTCGCAAACTTTTCCCCACGTAAATGTTTAGGATCATCATTCAAATGTAAATACCAGACAAAGATAACCCAAATAAAAAGCTATTTCGTTTAATAGTAATTTTATGTATTAAGCGGGGGAAATTCAAGCTACCTAGCCCTGAGTGGAAACCGTAATTGCCCCTTAGAATAGTACAGTAGGTGCTTAGCTAAAACAACTGAAATGAAGCAATTTTTATTGACTGGCAATGAGTCTTTCACATCTCTGAGGAGATATTTTGGCCCATTCGTCTGAGCAGAATTGCTCTAATTCATCCGCACTGTTTTTTGAGTGTTTTAAGGTCATGCCATAGCATTTCAATTTGATTTAAGCCTGGATTTTGACTGGACCAATTCCAAAACCTTCATTTTATTTTTGTGGGTCATTCAAATCTTGACTTTTGTGTGTCTGGGGGCTTGTTGGCTTGCTGCAGAACCCCATGTGGTCACAAGCTGATGACTGAACATTCTCCTTCAGGGTTTTCTCGTAAAACACAGAATTCACGGTTCCATCATTCGCAGCAAATCGCCAGGTGCTGAAGCATTAAAGCAGCCCCAGACTACCAAGTTACCACCACTGTGTTTGACTGTTGACATGGTGTTCTTTTGTTCTTTTACTCAGATGTAAACAACATAAATACCTTCCAAAAAAGTTAAACTGTCATTTCATCAACTACTAGAATATTATCCCAAAAGTCTTGAATCATTCAAATGTTTTAGTGTTTTTTTATTCATTGATTTTTTTTTTTTGTTTGTTTTTGAAGTAACAAAAGCCTTCTTTTTTGTCAGCAGTAGTTTTTGCATTTGAACTTGCAATTTTTGCACAGTCTCTTCTCATTAGGTCATTTACACCGACCATAACTGTGGCAAGGGAGGCCTGCAGTTCTATAAATGTTGTCTTTCGTCCTTTTCTGACCTCCCAAACGGGTCGTCTCTGTGCTCTTAAGGTCATTTTTCTTTTTACCACTGTTCCATGTTTTCACCATTTCTGCATAATGGCTTTCACCATGGTGTACAGTACTTCTTAAAACTTAAAAAATACTTTGTAAATCTTTGCTGACTGATGTCAATTATTTCTTTTTTTTTTTTTTTTTTTATCTGTTCTTGAAATTCTTTGGATTGTGGCATTTTGTTGCAGCGTTTTGAGCTTTTGTTTTTGGCTGACTTCTTTTTATCATACAGGTCCTAATTATTGATTGAGCAGATCTGGGCTTGGGTTTGTTTTGGTGAATGGAATTTAGCTTTTCAAATGTTGAGATAAACCACAGTTAATTCATGATTTAACAATCGGGGCAATTACTTTTTGTTACTTGGTCGAGTAGCTTTTTTCCCTTAATAATACAATTCCAATTTAAAAAGTATTTCATCTATGTGTGTATAAGTTAGCTTTGGCTACAATGCGCACTTACGGTACTATTAAAACATCTTCTATGTAAATCCAGCCTGATCGAAATAAGGCCGCGAGGATTTTTTTTTTTGTTTTTTTGTTTTCCTCTTTAGCGAGCACCTTTTTACTGCGTGGTGGAAGTCGCCTCGCCGTGCTTGATTACTCTAAAACAGAGCCATATTGGAGAACTTGTCCCTTAGGAGCCCCCTTGAATGTGTTATGAAGAATAGCCTACTGTAGGAAAGGATGTGTACCTGCATGTCTTGTGACATTTTAGGAGTGATTGTGTGTCTTTGTTTCATTTATTGGTTTTGTTTAGTCACTGTAGATGTTGCCACCTCATTAATGCTCACAAGCTATCAACAATCCTCACAACTGGACTTGAAGCAGGTGTTGATCTGCTGCTCAGGCAGCCTTAAGTCTAAAAAGAAACAGGTAGAAAATGGGTTGCCTGTTTTAACTTGGAGTGGCTTATCTAGGGACAAACAAGTGAGCCCTAATCAGGAGTGAAATGATTCTGTATCAGGGCATGTGATGAGTTACAATCAGCTAATTTCACAGGGCACCTTTACATTGAAGAATTGTACACAAAAGAGTTGGTGCATCTACCCAACATTCCAAAGTTGACTCCATATTCCACGGTCTTGTCCGTCTGAATAGGCTTGTAATTGTTTTTGCTTTACGGGTGATTGAAGTGGCCTCCTGCGTGTGCTTGTGTGCCTGCGTCAATGACAGGGTTCCCTAGTTAGCCTGATTACCTCATTTACAATATCTGCAAACCTACTTGTTCTACTGTGCGCTAAAGGAGTCAATGCCATCACCAGCAGCAAGACCTGTGATGACAACAGGACCGACCAACGTGTCGAAATTAGATAGAAACTGGGAGAAACTCTTAAAGATAAGGTTTGGTACGGTTTGAATTTCTTGTAAGGTGTTGTGAATTGATTTAGGAGCTCATCGAGTGGAATCAAGAGCTTCCAGAATTTTCCTAAAACCTAAATATTTGATTCTTGACAGCCATATTATATAATCTCATTCAACTAAAAATAACCTTTTTTTATTCTGAGTAAAAGTATTTGGATGGATTTATTTTTTTAATTCGTGTACACTAAGTACGGATCTCCGTTTTATGAGCCAAGAGCTCAGAACACTCAAATGGCTTATAAGTGGTCAAGCATTGCATTGATTTAACATTTGGCGAAAACAAAACATATTTTACCCAATAAAAACGGGGAGATCGAGGAATTGAAACTAAAGTTTACTTGAGGTGAAGTATAAATTTGATGGGCTGTCCAAGTTTTTTAAATTGAATTGGCTCTGCAAGATGAGCTGCCTTACTACAAGTCGACTCACCACCTAGTGGATTTGAAGCAAACCTTGGTGTTTTGCAACGTGTTGTTCTTTGTAGCATTTCTCCTACCTCCTTGTTTTCGCAGCTTTGAATATGCTTTGTTTCCCCACCTTGTTCTTGCTTGAAGAGCTCGCCAGTATGGGAGTAAAAGTAAACTTTAACCGAAGCAATGGTAGTTTAAAAAGAATTGTGTATTCGGTTGTGTTTGTATGTGTCGATGTCTGGGGGTAAAAAAAAAAAATATTTATGAGAAGCATTTATATGACGAACACCACTGGAATGTGAAGCCAGATAATGTCACAATGCAGATTATGATGATAGTCCCCTTTAACATTTAAGTGGCGTACTGCGGAGTCATCTTGTAAAAAACAGGCAACCATGTATTGACTTTTATTTCCCCCTTGAAATCTTGTTTTTCACCTCTGGCTGTAACTGTAATTTCATTCTGGAACAGTATTGATTACCTTGGAATGTGACAATGTTACAAGTTGTCGCTGGTGTGACAATGGAAGGGTGGATTAGTGATTCGGCACCAGGGGTGAGACTGTGAGTGCTCTCCTTGCCGTTTGCCTTTTAAATCCATCCGTTCACTCTGCGTTCTCACATGTTGTGCTTGGTAGGCGTCCTGTCTTTGCGCCCGGTTCCAGCACCCTGCGTTCAGTTTGACAGCAAGGGGTTTAGGATAAGGTTTGAGGTTAAATCCCTACCCCCCAAACCCACCTAGTTTCAAACCCTATGCATCCACCTCCAAAGCAAGACAGGACCGATCCGCCCCCTACCCTCATTCCACCCGCTTCCTCACCTCAGACTTCAACCAGTTCATATTAATTTCTCTTAAGTTTATTCGACAATGCAATCCTGAAAGCACTTTGCCTTGTTATTCCTTTGTGTGAACATGTGAATGATGGTTTGTTACAAGAAAAAAATGTTAAATATGTAAATGATCATTCAATGTTTTGGAAAAACCTGCATTTGTCTTTCTGACATTAAAAGAAAAAAATTATTTAGTGACATTCAAACCTATGAATCTATTTTATAAAATGTTTGCTGCAGCCAATTGGTCTCGTCATTCAGTATTGTGGCTTAGGGTTGTTTGTGTTCAATAAAGTGCTATTGCTAAATATTTACTGTCTGCTGTCTTGATTATTGGTTTGCACATACCGCATATCACTAAATAAAGTACTACATACAGTGCCTTGCAAAAGTATTCGGCCCCCTTGAATCTTGCAACCTTTCGCCACATTTCAGGCTTCAAACATAAAGATATGAAATTTAAAAATTTTTTCAAGAATCAACAACAAGTGGGACACAATCGTGAAGTAGAACAACATTTATTGGATAATTTAAACTTTTTTAACAAATAAAAAACTGAAAAGTGGGGCGTGCAATATTATTCGGCCCCTTTACTTTCAGTGCAGCAAACTCACTCCAGAAGTTCAGTGAGGATCTCTGAATGATCCAATGTTGTCCTAAATGACCGATGATGATAAATAGAATCCGCCTATGTGTAATCAAGTCTCCGTATAAATGCACCTGCTCTGTGATAGTCTCAGGGTTATGTTTAAAGTGCAGAGAGCATTATGAAAACCAAGGAACACACCAGGCAGGTCAGAGATACTGTTGTGGAGAAGTTTAAAGCCGGATTTGGATACAAAAAGATTTCCCAAGCTTTAAACATCTCAAGGAGCACTGTGCAAGCCATCATATTGAAATGGAAGGAGCATCAGACCACTGCAAATCTACCAAGACCCGGCCGTCCTTCCAAACTTTCTTCTCAAACAAGGAGAAAACTGATCAGAGATGCAGCCAAGAGGCCCATGATCACTCTGGATGAACTGCAGAGATCTACAGCTGAGGTGGGAGAGTCTGTCCATAGGACAACAATCAGTCGTACACTGCACAAATCTGGCCTTTATAGAAGAGTGGCAAGAAGAAAGCCATTCCTCAAACATATCCATAAAAAGTCTCGTTTAAAGTTTGCCACAAGCCACCTGGGAGACACACCAAACGTGGAAGAAGGTGCTCTGGTCAGATGAAACCAAAATTGAACTTTTTGGCCACAATGCAAAACGATATGTTTGGCGTAAAAGCAACACAGCATCCTGAACACACCATCCCCACTGTCAAACATGGTGGTGGCAGCATCATGGTTTGGGCCTGCTTTTCTTCAACAGGGACAGGGAAGATGGTTAAAATTGACGGGAAGATGGATGCAGCCAAATACAGGAACATTCTGGAAGAAAACCTGTTGGTATCTGCACAAGACCTGAGACTGGGACGGAGATTTATCTTCCAACAGGACAATGATCCAAAACATAAAGCCAAATCTACAATGGAATGGTTAAAAAATAAACGTATCCAGGTGTTAGAATGGCCAAGTCAAAGTCCAGACCAGAATCCAATCGAGAATCTGTGGAAAGAGCTGAAGACTGCTGTTCACAAACACTCTCCATCCAACCTCACTGAGCTCGAGCTGTTTTGCAAGGAAGAATGGGCAAGAATGTCAGTCTCTCGATGTGCAAAACTGATAGAAACATACCCCAAGCGACTTGCAGCTGTAATTGGAGCAAATGGTGGCGCTACAAAGTATTAACGCAAGGGGGCCGAATAATATTGCACGCCCCACTTTTCAGTTTTTTATTTGTTAAAAAAGTTTAAATTATCCAATAAATTTTGTTCCACTTCACGATTGTGTCCCACTTGTTGTTGATTCTTGACAAAAAATTTAAATTTTATATCTTTATGTTTGAAGCCTGAAATGTGGCAAAAGGTTGCAAGGTTCAAGGGGGCCGAATACTTTTGCAAGGCACTGTAAGCACTTCAGTTCTGTACTGTGGATTCTAGATGTTGAAGGGATAGACAACATATTTATCACATGCATCCCAGTAGTGCTGCAACGATTAATCGATTAACTCGAGTACTCGATTAGAAAAAAAATATTCAAATTAAATTTTGTTGCTTCGAGTATTCGTTTAATTACAGTGGCGTTGTAATGGTTTATTTTTAAAGTGTTTGCATTTAGTTTTATTGATCAGGGCGGATACACTGCCTGGTCTGCCTCTATTCACATAGCTGAATCCAACTGCTCCCTGTTAAGACCAACGTAAGCTAAGTTTTTGTTTGAGCTAATGTTTTTTAATGCATTCATAATTTAGTTTATAGGTATATTTAGCAGTTTTTGTGGGAATATGTGTCTAAGTCATTTGTTAAGAGCGTTGTAAAAAAAACTTTAGCATTTTATAGCATTTAGCTAGCGGACTTTTTCTATTTAAGTTGGCCATTTGTTCTTTTGTTGTACACAGATCCTCATTTAAATAAAAAAAAAAAAAAAATGTACCCTTTGAGGCCCAGCCCAGGTATTTTAATTTTTCACGTTCCTTATACGATTACTCGATTATTCGAACTAACTGGTCCATCGATTAATCGACTACTAAAATATTCAATAGCTGCAGCCCTACATCCCAGTGGAAAGAATGTGGTTTGAAAAATTGGAGAAAAAAAAAGTATATATCTAATGTATAATTGCAGACATTTTATGAATGCCAGTGCAGTTTTGGCCAATCAACTGCGAGTGTCCCAGATTGCCTGTCTTTCCACGTGATTTCAATACCAACCATTTTCCAATGCACCTGTGTTCGAGTCTGTGTTTATGTGCGTGAATATAACTGACGTCACAGAATGGCTGCATTCGTAAGCAGTGTCATTTTTCTGTGTTTTAAACATTCAATTTACACAGGTCTCAGTAAATTGCCAATTGCTTATTAAATTATTAGAGCAACGGTCTTTCACATGAAGGTATTTTATTTATACTGTTGTCTTTTCGGACATATCTTTTAATACAGTGATACTTGATTGTTAATAATCATTTCAGCCTTTTTGTCACAATATCTATTTTTAAAAACCAGTTTTTGCTGGCTGAGTGCACACCAATTCACACTACAGACGCTTGGCTGACTCATCAACTTTTGCCAACCTCCTTTGCAATACCCACCTTTGACAATAACAGAAGCGCGAGAGACACTTTACACTGTTATATCTGGCGGGACCAGTCTAGGTTTGGCCAAAACAAACCACCAGAATGTCTTCTTTGTGCTAACTAATGAGTTTCTTTGAAAATGAATATTTCTAGCTTCATGGGAACATTTTGAAGAAATCTCTTTTGAGGGGAAGATAAGACCTAAAGCGGTGCTGGGATGAGTTTGGTGTTGGGAAAAAAAAACTAGTTATTTACAAGTAGTTAGGGGGATCCAGTTTCACTTCAATTCTATCATTGTGATCCTTGGTTTGGTGACCCTAGTTGCATGTGGAACACCTGAAAAGTATTCCATTAGCAAGTAATTTTTTTTTTTTTTTTTTTTTTTTACCAAACAGGTACATTTGCGCTGCGTGAGTGCATTTGAGAGTTGATTGAGACAAGACTATCATTGTTCAAATACTGTATGTATGCTTTTGTGATAATTTTCTTTTTTATTTTGAAAAATGTGCCCGAAGCACAGAAAGCACTAGATTAGGCTAGTGTGTTGTTCTAAAACAACAGTTTGATTGTATTAAAGAATGTTGATCATCAGCCAGACCCCCCTCCAAAGAACGAGAGGAAAATCAGCATTAAAAGTTATCAAAACGAGTATTGTATGTAATTGACTAGTAAAGTTTGCTTTTTCTTTTGCATAATGTATGCACATAGTACATTTTTAGTTCATACTTTTTACATTAAGCACTAATATGCCACCACAGGCTATGATTTTAAGAGCACGCATGCCTTCCACTGACTAACGTCTATCCTAAAGGCGACAATAAGTCCACAATTAATGAATCAGCTCTGATTTTTTTTTTTTTTTAAATCACAAGTTAGTCTCGAAAGAGCGATGCATATGCATTCCTTCAGTATACCTTCCAAATGTCATTGTGATTTGACCACGAATAACAGGAATATGTAAAAAAAATAATAATAATAATAGTAATAATAGTGTACACACCAGCAACATGAGCGGCAACTTGACAGGACTTCAGCCTGTATTAAAAATACAAATCCTTTTTTTTTTTTTTTTTTTTTTTTTTTTTAACAAAAGTATCTGTTCTTTTTATGCTTTATGTACAGTGCGTGGGTACTTTTGCCACCTGGTTTCTTTGTTAAATTCGTCATTGTTGATTTTAAATCTTAGTGATGTACAGTAGGTCTACATCTGGAGGTATATAAATAATAATATTAAAAAGCTCCAAACCGCACAACTCTGGCTGCCACTGATGACAGTAGACATGCAATGTGTTTGAAATCATAGGACTGGCATTGAAATATCACTGCTAGTAGTAGACAAAATAAATTGGATACCTTTCACTGTCAGTGCAAGTTATCAAGTTAAAGTGTTCAATAAACGTAAAATTCATGGTTATGTGAGGAAAGTGGATTACCCATAGAAAACCCACACAAGTGCAGAGAGTACAAGGAAACCACACAAGAAGGCAAGCATGATATTTAAACTCATGACCTTTGAAGCAGATGTTATATCCTGCAGTAACTCATGTTGCCACCATAAAGCAGTTAACCAAATTAAATGAGATAAGAGACTGAAAAGGATTAGAGGAAAATATTTAATTATTTAAAAGCTTTCTTTTATTTTAGTAGCAGAATGAATGAATGAGCACTGACATAAAATACATCTCCAATTCGTAAAAAACATAAATCGGTTTCACCTCTGAATGTGTACCTTTGTTAAACATTTTCTGCATGAATTATGTGTTTTTTTTTATAACCCAAACGGGGCACACATTTAACTCATTTGCTGCTTGACATCCATTCCATTTCGACAGTCAAAATGGATTGGACGTCTAGCGCCATCAATGGCACTGAAACATGAGGATTCACAGCCACTTTCCCAATTGAACGTCTGCTGCTGTCAATGACATGCGATGAGTTAAATACTTTAAAAAATTTTTTTTTTTTAATCAACTTTAGTGTTTTTTGGGGGGCTGTAACCATTGTATATTAACAAAGATAATAATAATAAAAAAAAAAGTCTTAAATAGCATTCTTATGTGAATTAAAATCATATTTTAAGACGATTCCACTATATACAACAATTTGGTAAAGCGCATATGACGAGAAATTAGTCTTTTAATCTGCCGTTTAGCCACGCCTACCATTATAGGGCTCTTGTGTCCTCAACAGGAGGATGATGTCAGCAGGGTAATGGTTTCATCTGATTTACAATTCAACCCATTAAGGGGGAATTAGTCAGAACGAGGAAAATGCAACGATGAGAGTCGTAAAATGTAATTGTTTCAGTCTCTCTACTCCAATATTTTTACAGGATATTCTTTTTTCCCCGAATTACAAAATAATTGGTATGGTCATGACAAATTACAGTCTGGTGCTAAATGGAATATGAAATAAGAAAAATGCATTTATTCAGTACGACATGGCAAAATTATTCCATAATGGTCAAACTGTCAACTTCACCTTTACTGTCGCACCTCCTGAACGAAATTTTAATGCCACCATACAGTAGTTAGTCAGGCTTTTGTCATTTCCCTGCCCGGGCTTCAGAGAATGTAAACAAACCAAGAGGCGTGACAGCTAGCCGACGTGCTAACCCGGACCGGGTGACGTCTCAAAGTCTTATTTTCGCTTTTCGAAGTGAAAACTCACACAAAACTAGCTCGGATCATGTCACACGGCGGCGGGGTTGTCAATTGTCTTCACAGATCGGCAACCCGCCCTGCGGCGAGCAAGTTACAGCTCGTTCCCAGGCGACGGACAGGAGAGCTCGCCAGGGAAGCAGCTGGAAAGTACCTCCGGACAAACCGGCCGATGTTGGAGGAGCGTGTAGCTGCCACATGGTCAACACGAATATGGCGTAAAATAATGCTTTACTACACGGCGAAGATGTAAACAGAGACCGGCGTGAAGTTTTTGTGCAGATAATATAGCAGGATGTGTCTGAGGAGAAGGGGGGGGGGGGCAAGCCACCAGTCGTCGGCCAAGTGGCATAGCCACCTCCGTATTAAAACGTGCCATGATCCCAGTATTTGACATAATACAAAATATGATGTTTACTCACTTCCTCGTAAGTCCAATGGGCTTGTTTTGGCCAATATCTGCGGTGAACGGTCAACCCTAACCCTAACCCTAACTCAAAAAGGGTCACACCTCTCCCTGGTGCAGCAACAATTTTCTGCAGCCGTTTGGCTAGCGTGATGCGAAAAATAAATGAATTAATCCGCAAAATTAGCTGAATCCGCAGTCCATCTGCTTGTTAAAAAGCAATGCTGTATTGTGAGATGCTGACCCGGGTGACGTCAGATTCGCATTTGTGCTAAACCCGAGACTGAAGCCGGAAGTCACTCATTTTCATGGCGTGGGATTCAAAAATTGAATAAATAAAACGATCGCTTCCACACACATCCAAGCGGTCCATTTCATTCAGGAGCATACAACACCACGTGAAATATGAAATAAACATGCTTTTTGGTGTAATACGCACTTTAAAGGTCTTAAGTGTATATTTTTTTTCTTTTTAAACAACCAAAAATAGTCACTTGCTCTATAAGGGTTAAAGGTCTAATTGTCAACTTTTGCAATGCTGTCCGCGATAGTGACCACTGTCCCTAAAAGGGTTAATAGTCGTCCATCCATCTATTTTCTCCCGCTTATCTGAGGTCAAGTTGCAGGGGCAGCAGAGAAATCCAGACTTCCCTCTCCCCAGCCACTTCATCCGGCTCTTCCGGGAGGATCCTAAGGCACTCCCAAGCCAGCTGGGAGACAGGTCCCCCTAGTAACTATTTGGTCGACCCCACGGCCTCCCAGTGAGACGTGCCCGGAACACCTCACCAGAGAGACGTTCAGGAGACATCCTAATCAGATGCCCGATCCACCTCACCTTGCTCCTCTCGATACGGAGAAGCAGCGGTTCTCCTCCGAGCCCCTCACGGATGACCGAGCTTCTCACCTGAGAGCCCGGACACCCTGCTGAGGAAACTAATTTCGGCCGCTTGCATCCGGGATGTTGTTCATTCGGTCATGACCACTAATAACTATAATTAATAATAAAATTTTAATAAATAAATCACATTATTCATGCAGTTGAGGGATTTGGCAGAATTTGCGTCATGACGTCACGGCCCGTCGGCGTATGTGTGACGCAGACGGTATAGGATGTAGCACTGCGGGACGTGGTTAGCTCAAGCTAAAAGTCACACGAGCCAAAGTGCGCATAAATCCTGCCCGGCAGCAGTTTTACTGCCCTTAAAAGTAAGTCCAACGCTTTTTTGCGATGTTTCGGCCGATAGCGCTTGGGTAGATGGCCATTTGTTCTTAATATTGTAGCTCTGATGGGTTAGCTCCAAGGCTAATGTCCAGAGGAAACAGCGACAGCGTTGGTGTTGCTACGTACTTCGCTAGCTAGCTCGCTACTTGTATGAGACTGACACAGCCGCAAATATTTTCCCGGGATACGCGAATTAAATATTGCTACACTAAAAATTGCTACACTCGTGTCGTGGCTTGTTTTTGGTGGGGATTCGAGTGAGTGTGATGGGTGAAGAGGAGGGCAGAGCATCACCTGCGCATAACAGGCTACATGACTGGATCTTGTAAACATAAAAAAAAAAAAAAAACGATTTTGTGGAATTGACAGTGTATATAGAAAGGAAAACGGGAAAATTGACTGACATTTGTCCTTGGTTTACAACGGAGCTTTTTGCAATGGCAACAGGTTTGTACGTAAATCTGAATACCTGTCTGACATATGCATTCTATTGGTGTTTCACAAATAAGTGATTTTCACGTTATTTTTCACCTTCATATCTAAGAATTTTTGTACAAAAAAATGTTCAATGCACCTATAAAAGAATGAATCTTAAACAACACATGACTTAGTTATTTCACTATCTGATTGAATACAAACAAAATAATTACCAGCTTGTGCACACCCTCTCATGAAAGAAAGGTTGAGTTTTTTTTGCCACAATTCCAAAAGAGTTCTTGGGCGGTGTCCAAACGAAGTAATTGCGGCAATTTTTCGTCTCAGGTAAGTTGCTAGGTAAATCAAAACGCATATAGGTGTTTTGAGTATCGATGTCCCGATCCAGGTTTTTGCACTTCCGATCCGATACCGATATTGTTTTGCACTTCCGATCCGATACCGATACTGGCCGATACCGACCTATCTGAGCATGTGTTAAAGTTTAAAGTTATTTAGCCTCCTTACGTAGTTGTCAGACTCATGTTGAAAAAGGTTTTAGTACTCTTGATAACAACTAGCCAGCTGAATTAGGTGAGTTTGAATAACACACAACGGTTGGTAACAAGAAACTTAACTGTTTATTCAGTGACAAACACAAAACATTTTAAATAACAAACAGAAATGGCATAGTCAGTCAGTAAAACGTGCAAATAATATTGTAAACTGTCTTAAAAAAAGCAAAACACACGAACAACCTCAGTGGAAAATCCCACAAATCTCCCAAGCTATTAGATGCTTTTAATGTTTCGTGCATTAGTTACAAAAATTGTATAAAAAGCCTCTCAGGTTTAAATAAATGACTATTTCAGTATCAAGTTAACATTTTAAAACGGTAAATAAAATACTCAAGTCCCCATTCTGTATCAGCAGCTTTAAACTACATTCAATTCATTTAATTTTGCGAATCAATTGTTAAATTCAATTCCTTTATTGTCATTGCAAGCAGAGCAAACAACGAAATTGGAAAGCTACTCCGTGGGACCATAAAACACAAGACTATAAAATAACACACAACTAAAATATATCACTGAATAAAAGACAAGAATAAATTATTGTGCAAAAGTCGCTACATTGCAGCATCATGAGGAATTAGTGCTGTTCAGTATTAAGAACGCGGATGGCCCTAGGAAAAAAACTATCTCTGAGTCTAGTTGTACGTGACCTCATCGCCCTATATCTCCTGCCAGAGGGCAACAGTTCAAACAGGTGATGGGCAGGATGGGAAGAGTCTTTAATAATGTTCCTAGCTCTTTTAAGGTGTCGCGCAGCAGCAATGTCCTCCAGAGGTGGGAGAGAGGAGCCAATAATTTTCTCCGCTGCTTTCACCACCCTCTGCAGTGATTTTTTTGTCCGCTACCGAGCAGGTTCCATACCACGTTGGGATGCAGTAGGTGAGGATGGACTCAATAGCTGCTCGGTAGAAGGCAGTCATTAGTTCCTTGCCCGTGTTGTTCCTTCTGAGGCCCCTCAGAAAGTGGAGTCTCTGGCGAGCTTTCCTCAATATGGCCGAGGAGTTAGCTGACCAGCAGAGGTCATCAGATAGGTGTACGCCGAGGAACTTGAAGGTCTTTACACGCTCCAAAAGTTAAAGTTGTTAAAATTGCTCCCGTTATTCCATAATTTCCCTTCCGTCTACTTTCAACATGTGAAAGTTTTAAAACTGTTTTGAAGATAGATTCAAGTCAAGATTTTGCCGATTTAGAAGTATTTTAGATAAAAAGCTAATTAGGTTCGCTTGGAAGGTTCACAACAGCCTACTAGGGAAGTCTTCTGCTTTAAGATGGCGGCTGTTTAATAACGCATTTGGTTTTCAATACTTCAATGTTGCTAATGCAGTCCAGTCTGTCGTGTAGCATCTGGTTCTATATACATATGATATCTATTATCACCAGTAAAACGACGTTGACGTAGGTTGTAGCATCTGTCAGCAGCAGTCAGGTATTCTTGTGTTTTTTATCCAGCAGCATGAGTTGAGCTAAAGCCGTGAGTTGAGCATTGGCATTACCCGGGTCTAAGACAAGTTATGTTTACTTTCGTGATGCAATGCCGTCAGTTTCTCATTGCGTCCCGAAGACCGCGCTGTGTATTAGTTCCGCTTTACTTGACATATTTCAATAATCGGAATTTGGATGTTTGTAAATCGTTCTCGAATATTCCACGGCCGAATCGCGTGTTGGATGGTGCGTCTTTACTCACGTGAGATAATGGCTTGTCATCCAGAATGAATTCTTCGGCGATGACTCTTGTTATTCCCTGGGGTTTGGGACTGTCGAGTGCCAATTTGTCACGCATAGCAAAAGTTTCTGCCAGTGTTAGTTGCGTAGGACCTTTCTTTTTGTCTTGGGTTTTCTTAACATACTCCTCATATTGTTTGTGGTGGTATTTCGCTAAATGCTTGATTAGGTTGGTTGTATTAAAACTTCTTAAAGCTTTACCACTACGCTTGACTTTATTGTGGCATATGTTGCTCTCTGCCTCTTCGTCTTTGTCGTCCTCTAAGGTGAAATGATCCCACACGGCTGACATTTTTACCGATAAAGTCTCTCGGTAAATTGGGAGACGGTAATGTAAATGTAGTGTGTTGAAGGTGTGCCGTAAAATGCGGACCGGATTTTAGGGAAACCGAAGCAAAAACTGGAATGGATTATGTAAATCGGTGCGCTGGAAAACCCGGACCAGACTTTCAAAAAAAAAACTGGATCGGAAGTCTGAATCGGAATTTTTCCCATGTTCTGATCCGATACCGATGCGCATTTTTTCTGCCCATATCTGCGTCCGATCTGATCCAAATATCGGATCGGGACATCTCTAGTTTTGAGTTAATAGTATTGTGATATTGATTCAAAACAAGCACAAGAAAGGAAGGAAGACAAAGCAAACCCAAATTATTAGGGGTGGACGATTTCCATTTTTTGAAACCAACATAGATAATTTCCTGCTCCTCAAGGCCGATACCGATACGATAACCGATAATATATATATAATTTTTAAATATATATTCCCATGGGGTTTTGTACATGTGTAGGCAAAAAATACAAGTGGTGTGTTCAACATAGACTTGCCTTTGACCTAACCGAATTTTCATGATGACATGAACTTTATTACAATGAACAGAATAAAGACAAGAACAGTTTAAACGTCATATAAAGTGCCCCTATTTTTCGAAATAAATAAAATTTGAGTCAGTCACAGTCAATTAGTCAATATAATTAACGATGTATTTCCCTGAGCAATGAGCACTGAACTAAAACAAACATAAACCCAACAGGTATTGTGCTTTGTCAGCAGATAAAACATTTGGTGCAAAAGGAGAGGAGACTTTTGTGAAATACATCCCAATCCACCAACACGGTGCCAAAAATATATATTATCGGGCCTATTAATAATGTAACCGGATTTATTGTGATGACGTCATAATTCCTATTATCGGACCGATAATTATTGTGCACCTCTACAAATTATCCATCAAGATGTTTGTGACCATTTTTTTCTTTGTGTAGATTAAACCGAGTCACAAGCTGAATGGCATTACATCTTGTCATTTGTGAGTGAGGTAGGAACCTTCTGTCTTTTCTGCCACCTTTTCCGTTTTGAAGTTGACCACCGAAATCACACTTTGTTATGTTGTAGGAGGCGGACGGTGCCAGTGATGCACCATGGGCTACGACGTGACCAGGTTCCAAGGGGAGGTGGATGAAGACCTGCTATGTCCAATATGTAGTGGAGTTCTCGAAGAACCAGTGCAGGTATGTGTAGTTGTATGTTTGGTGTCTTGTTCAGTTAATGTAAACAGTCTATTTTGGATGTGGAAATGCAGAAGATCAATGTAAATTTATTTTTATAAAACACTTGTTGACCATAAATACAAAATGTTTCTTATAATATATGCAGAGTGGACTGTAAACAGGGATTTCTTTTCCATTATGAACAATATCGATATTTGGTGCATGTTTATTAGTATGGTATCAAAACAGAAAACAATGTTGACATTGATGTGACTATCAATGTCACATGGATGCTGTACCCCGATTAATGACTGTGCTTGTCCTCCACTTCTAATGCTTTGTTTTTGCCTTAATGGGAAAAAAGGTTAGTTAATAAGGATGCAACAATACTCAGTTTTATATTGAGTCGTCCGATACGCCCTCTTGGATTCAATATGCAAAAATATTTGATGCAAATGAAAAGCTCCCAAAATGTATTTTCCAATTTTTTTCTTGCATGCGCTCAATAATATGCCCGGGGTGCATCGAAAACTGAGGGCTGTGCCTTGAAAAACTCTGAGCTCGTCCCCGCGAACAGCCCTCCTCCTCTCCCCCAAACTGCGTGGAGGGCGGAGTGAAGCACGCTGCATTTTTTTGTGGCTGAGGTAACAGATAGGGCTGTCTCAAACGACTAATTTTCTCCCGATTAGTCAGCCGACTATTTTTACGATTAGTCGACTAATCTAATAATTAAAAAAAATTTTTTTTTTTTTTTTTTTTTACTAATTTAGCAATGAAATTTTTGTTGACGCTTATCAATTCACAAAAACATATTGGAACACTCAAATTATTTATTAAAGTACAAATAAGCACGTAAATAACAATAATAAATCACAAATAAACAATGAGTTCAAATGCTGATAGAATTAACTAGTGTAGCATCCCGATTGAAAAGATGGTCTCTTAAACTGATAGTTTACAACTTTTATTCCATCCTTGATGTAAACACACTGTAAGAGCTACGGTGCACACAAATAAAGCAACACAATTAGAAATTAACAAAAACTTTTCACCTTTTTCCTTTTAAACCTTATTTATATATCAATGAATTGCCTATATGAATTGCCTTTACCTTAATTTATTACCTTATTGACAATCTCTCCCTTGAGTGCAATCACTGTATATACTGTATACATTTATGACCTTTTAACCTTATATAATTTTCTATACCATAAAAGATACCTTTCAATTAGCATTAAGAACAATACTATTAGCATTTATAGGCCCATTGTCAATGAAACATTATTATTTAGTAAGGCGACAGCACCCTCTGGTGTACAAAAAATGAAGAAAAAAAAAATTACAAACTGCGTGAAGGCGCTTGAGGTGTTTATTCACGGCCGACGTGCAGCCAAGCTTGGCATTGAAGAGACAGGACAGAAGAGTGTACTCTCCTTTGTTTCTTTGAAATAAGTCAATGTTTTGGACACTCTGGTGCGCTTTTTTTGGCTTTGTGCCGCTTTCCCCGCTTGCAAACAGCATCCGACATTCTAACTTTCCACGCATGTATTTTTTTAACCCTTCATTAACCGTCGACGGGATGTTGTGCTCGTCGACGGATTTACGTCATCGATGACGTCGACTATGTCGACTAGTCGGGACAGCTCTAGTAACAGACACGACAATCCTGGCTTGCGAGGAAAGATAGAAGTTTGAGGAGACAGCTTCAGCGTCATACAGAGCCGCTGTTAGGCAGCATTTTGGGTTTGCTGATGCGCTATCCCCTCTCGTACATATTTCACAAAGACTGTCTTCCCGGATATTTACAACGAAGTCCGCAAAAACATTGTTACCAACTTGGCTGCTTCGAACAACCTCGCATTGACAAAAGCCAGCTGGATGGACATGATGATCAATGAGTGGCAAATTAAGAGTGCTGTACTTCAAACTTGTCCTGTTTATGAAAGTCGATTGTCATATGCTGGTGTTGTGCAGTCATGAGCAGACGTGGCTTCTGCGGCGTTTGTTAACTTTTTTAATGTTCGCTCCGACAACACTCGCTCGCACACACTAGAAGTATCAATAGCAAATCAAATCAAATAGCAAACTAGATGTGCTAGATCCCATGCCATAAACTGCGTGAGGCCAGAGTGACGCGTAGTCCATATACTACATTGATTAATTAAAAACCACCGTGACTGAATGGAAGTTAAGCAGGCCAAATCAATCCATACCAGTGACTGTAGATATTGCTCCAAATATTAATTCAGTACGTGACACAGATGGACTCGGACCACAAATAGGATGTGTTGCTCATGTAGTAAACCTAGCAGCTAAGAGAGCTGTAGCAATCAACAGTGTGCCCCGCCTCACTTTACAAACATTAAACATTGTTCTCAGCATGTTTCTAGAAAATTTCTTCAGATCAGTAAGAAGCACATAAATATTATGCACTAAAATATATGTTTATATGTTGGCAAGGTTATTTTTGCTTGTTAGCAAAATAAAAAAACATCGAAACAAAAAATACAAGTGTTTTGCTCAGAGTGGCAGTGTATCTCAGACGCCAAGATGGATGGAGGTTCACCCATTCCCCCAAAGGTAGCGGAGCAATATCAGAAAGGCGGTTCCCAGTGGAAATATTAAAAAGAATTTGAAGTTATCATAATTTACACTGCATAACATTGTTCTGAAATGCAGAAAATCTGGAACAATCAAGGGCCGAAGTCGAAAAACCATACTGGATGACTGTGATCTTTGGGCCCTAAAGCGGCACTGCACCACAAACAGGAGTTTGTTTTAAAGGAAATCACAGACTGGGATTAGCAATGCTTCCAGAAACCGTTGTCGGTGTACACAGTCCACCGTGCCAATGAGCCGTTACCAGCTGAACTCTACAGTGCAAAAAAAAAAAAAAAAGCCATTTCTAATCTGGACCCAGAAGCGCGAGCATTTTCTCTGTGTCAGGGCTAATTTAATCTGCCGGTTAGCCACGCCTACCATTATAGGCCTCTAGCGTCCCCAACAGGTGGATGACGTCAGCGAGAGAATGGGCTCATCGCTTTTACTATTCAGCCCATTGAGAGGGAATTATTCAGAACAAGGAAAACGTGACGAAGAGAGCCGCAAAATGTCATCCTTTCAGTCTCTCTACTCCAATGTTTTTAGAGGATATTCTTTTTATCTTTTTTAAGATTTTATCCGAATTTTCTCCCAATAGCTAAATAAATAGCATGGTCATGACAAAGGACATGACAAGCCGCCGGTCGTCGGCTGAGAGGACAAGGAGCATGTCAGCCACAAAATGCAAGCCACCTACATATTAAAATGATCCCAGTATTTGACATAATACAAAACACGATGTTTACTCACTTCCTCGTAAATCCCATGATCCCACAGCAGTAGGGTTTTTTTTTTTTTTTTTTTTGCCAATATCCACCGGTGAATGGGAACTTATAGTAACCCCTAAAAGGCTCACACGCCTCTCCCTCGTATAGCAAGATTTTTCTGCTGCCGTTTGGCTGGCGTGATGCGAAAAATGAAAAAATTAATCTACCGTAAAATCCGGGCTATTGAGCGCCCCTGATTACAAGCCTCACCCAGTACATTTTTAAAGAAAAAAGCATTTTGTACACACATAAGCCTCTCCTGCCTATAAGCCGCGTGTGCCCACATAATAAACTGAAATATTTATAAAGGAATACACAGTTTTCTAAGTTTTAATACCATACTTTAACGAATCGGGTTATGATATAGCGCGTGACTTACAGGTAAGGGAGGTGCAGAAGAGCAAGAGACGTGCTGTTGTTGCGGGTGTGTCTGTGTGTGCGTGTTGGCTGCTAGAGGCAGCAGTGGTGTGTTGTTCGACATGTTTCCAAAATAAAGAATTGCAACCTAACTTAGCGGGTTACTCTTTGTCATCGTTACAATACCTTAAATTTTCTTTCCAAACAGCGCCAGCAACACGGCACTTAGCTGACTCCTCAAGCTCACTCATAAGCGTGTGTCGTTCTCTTCGTCACGCAGCAGACCGGCTTTTGGAAACCCGTTGGTGATGGTGGATTTTTTTCATGCTGCTCCACGCTGTCAGACTTTTGCAAAAGTTGCTCTTCGCATACGGCCACTTTTGTAAACGATCTGACGCCGCTGGCCATCCAAGCCTTCAATTCAACTCGGCACGTCATATCCATTCCTTCTAGCATTTTCCATCATGCGAGTATGCTAATTTTACTAATGCACAACGATGAGGGTCTGCTACTTTTATTCGTGCACAAAGCACAAAATTAAGATACGGGTAAGAGTGCAAACTAGCGTCTTCCTCGACACATATATTGCACGTGTCTTATGCTTACATTTTATGCTCTAGCGCAGGGGTCCCCAACCTATTCCACTAAGGCACACTGTGGGTGCAGGATTTCATTCTTACCAAACAAGATGACAACACTTTTTCCCCAATCTGGTGTTTTACAAGTGCAATCAGTTGATTGCAGTCAGGTGTGGCTTGTTTTAGCAGAAGCCTCATTGGTTCAACTGTCTCTGCTGGATCGGCTGGAACAAAAACCAGGACCCACAGTGTGCCTTGAGGACTGGGTTGAAAACCCCTGCTCTAGCGCTCCTGGCGGTCGTTAGAAAAATTGATAAATTGGCAGCATCATTGGATACGCCGCAGGATTCAAAATGAGGGAAAAAAGTAGCGGCTTGTAATCCGGAAATTACGGTAATTAATCTAAATATAATGAAGAGGACCGTACAAATCACAGCGCCCTCTTCCTCAATGCAAGCCAAAGCCGGAAGTCTGTCATTTTTCATAGCGCGGGATTTAAAAGATTTGAATAAATATATCGATCGCTTCTTCACACATCCAAGTGGTCCATTTCATTCAGGAGCATAAAATATATTATGAAATAAACATGCTTTTTCGTGTCACAGGCACTTTAATGCTGCATGTGGTCTGGCATTATCATGTTGCAAAACCCAAGGTCGACTATGAAAGAGACGACATCTGGATAGGACCACATGTTGTTCTAGAACCAGAATATACTTTCTGCTTTGACGATACCTTTCTGGATTTGCAAGCTGCCCATGCCACACGCACAAAAAACAGAGCAGTGACAGCACTGATAACAACTTAGGTTTTCCTCTTTAGTCCTAGCTCAAAACGTGATTCGTCTGACCATAGAACAGTATTCCACTTTGCCACACTCCATTTTAAGCACAACATCATGGCTGTGTAAGAAAAAGATATGGGCATTCAAATGGCAAACCTGCAGTCCAGGTCACTCAGTTATAGCGCGCATCCAGGGCAGAAGGTGCGAGAAAGGGGGGCCAAGACAGTTGAACAGTTAGAGGCCTGTATTACACAAGAATGGGACGACATTCCTATTGATAAACTTGAGCAAACTTTATCTCCTCGGTCCCTAGACTTTTGCAGACCGTTGTAAGAAGAGGGGATGCATCAGTGTTGAACATAGCCTTGTCACTTCTTTTTTAAAGATTTGTTGACACAATGAAAGTTCCATCCATTTTCTTTAGTACTTGTCCTTAAGTTGAGCTCCTTGTTCTTATTTCAGGCCCCACACTGTGAGCATGCCTTTTGCAATGCCTGCATCACACAGTGGTTCGCCCAGCAGCAGATTTGTCCCGTGGACCGCACCGTGGTGACGCTGGCTCACCTGCGGCCCGTGCCTCGCATCATGCGCAACATGCTGTCCAAGCTGCAGATCAGCTGTGACAATGCTAGTTTCGGCTGCACCGCTACGCTTCGACTGGACCAGCTTCAGTCGCACCTCAAGGACTGCGAGCACAACCCCAAAAGGCCCGTCAACTGTGAGGAAGGGTGTGGGTGAGTAGATGGTCTGCTTCTTAGCTCCGCTCTTGGCCTACTGTACATCTTTATGAAATAAATATATTAGATTTACACTGCGGGTCCAAATGTGTGTTCCCTTGGGTCACTTGAAAAGTACATTCTTCCATTGTCAACAACACTTATCCCTAGCAAGGGTTCGCAGGATGCTAGATTCTGTTCCAGATCAGTTAAAACAAAAGGCGGACTACTGCTATACTACAGAGTCATTTACAGTGACTTGCAAAAGTATTCGGCCCCCTTGAACCTTGCAACCTTTCGCCACATTTCAGGCTTCAAACATAAAGATATAAAATTTTATTTTTTTGTCAAGAATCAACAACAAGTGGGACACAATCGTGAAGTGGAACAAAATCTATTGGATCATTTAAACTTTTTTAACAAATAAAAAACTAAAAAGTGGGGTGTGCAATATTATTCGGCCCCCTTGCGTTAATACTTTGTAGCGCCACCTTTTGCTCCAATTACAGTTGCAAGTCGCTTGGGGTATGTTTCTATCAGTTTTGCACATCGAGAGACTGACATTCTTGCCCATTCTTCCTTGCAAAACAGCTCGAGCTCAGTGAGGTTGGATGGAGAGTGTTTGTGAACAGCAGTCTTCAGCTCTTTCCACAGATTCTCCATTGGATTCAGGTTTGGACTTTGACTTGGCCATTCTAACACCTGGACACGTTTATTTTTGAACCATTCCATTGTAGATTTGGCTTTATGTTTTGGATCATTGTCCTGTTGGAAGATAAATCTCCGTCCCAGTCTCAGGTCTTGTGCAGATACCAACAGGTTTTCTTCCAGAATGTTCCTATATTTGGCTGCATCCATCTTCCCGTCAATTTTAACCATCTTCCGTGTCCCTGCTGAAGAAAAGCAGGCCCAAACCATGATACTGCCACCACCATGTTTGACAGTGGGGATGGTGTGTTCAGGGTGATGAGCTGTGTTGCTTTTACGCCAAACATATCGTTTTGCATTGTGGCCAAAAAGTTCAATTTTGGTTTCATCTGACCAGAGCACCTTCTTCCACATGTTTGGTGTGTCTCCCAGGTGGATTGTGGCAAACTTTAAACGAGACTTTTTATGGATATCTTTGAGAAATGGCTTTCTTCTTGACACTCATCCATAAAGGCCAGATTTGTGCAGTGTACGACTGATTGTTGTCCTATGGACAGACTCTCCCACCTCAGCTGTAGATCTCTGCAGTTCATCCAGAGTGATCATGGGCCTCTTGGCTGCATCTCTGATCAGTTTTCTCCTTGTTTGAGAAGAAAGTTTGGAAGGACAGCCGGGTCTTGGTAGATTTGCAGTGGTCTGATGCTCCTTCCATTTCAATATGATGGCTTGCACAGTGCTCCTTGAGATGTTTAAAGCTTGGGAAATCTTTTTGTATCCAAATCCGGCTTTAAACTTCTCCACAACAGTATCTCGGACCTGCCTGGTGTGTTCCTTGGTTTTCATAATGCTCTCTGCACTTTAAACAGAACCCTGAGACTATCACAGAGCAGGTGCATTTATACGGAGACTTGATTACACACAGGTGGATTCTATTTATCATCATCGGTCATTTAGGACAACATTGGATCATTCAGAGATCCTCACTGAACTTCTGGAGTGAGTTTGCTGCACTGAAAGTAAAGGGGCCGAATAATATTGCACGCCCCACTTGTTTTTTATTTGTTAAAAAAGTTTAAATTATCCAATAAATGTTGTTCCACTTCACGATTGTGTCCCACTTGTTGTTGATTCTTGACAAAAAAATTAAATTTCATATCTTTATGTTTGAAGCCTGAAATGTGGCGAAAGGTTGCAAGATTCAAGGGGGCCGAATACTTTTGCAAGGCACTGTAAGTGACACACATCCCATATATATCACATATTTTGTTTATATTTACGGTCATATGAGCTTTTTCACATCTACAGGTGCCCAAATGTCATATTAGAAATGGTTTATCACTGGAACCTTCCAGTGTTAACTCCTTTGCTGCAATTGACAGTGATACTCAGTGTTTTTCAACCTTTTTTAGACTCAAGGCACGTTTTTATATCGGAAAAAATCTCGCGACACACCACACACTAAAAATATTCCAAAATTATTTTCTGTACAGTATATTTAATTATAAAATAATTTCTCTATGTATACTGGCTCAGTGTGAAACTTGAGCCTGTTAAGATGAACACAGAGTCGATATCCCTATTCTTCAACCGCTCTCAGTCACTGTTTTTATTATATATTTTTTTATAGCAGTTAGGCTTGAAAAAGCCCAGAATTATCAGAAATTGGGACTTGAGCAATGTCTTTAACCACATCAGGGCCGAGCATCTCGCAGACAATGGCTTTGCAGGCAGGCAGTATTATTTCTCTGCCAAAGTGTGGGACTTTTTGGATTTAGCAACAAGGTAACTGGTTTTGAGGGCTTTCTCATTTACCTTTGTAGTTTTTATCAAAAAGTTGCCTGTTTCTCTGTGTTTTCACAAAGGCAAACAAAATAGTCCATCGGCTTGTTTTGAAGCGACGGGTGTTTCGTTTGGAGATTACATTTAAACTTGCTTGGCACCATGGCGCTGTTTTTGGATTGCTGCTCGTGTCGCGTTCAAGAACTGCTCGGATTTTTAGCCATTAGCCACCTTGCTGTTCTCAACAATGTGTTGGAATAAAACACAGGGGGATGATTGACGGTCGTCACATATGGATATAATAGAATGGACACTTTGGAGTACATTGACACATGACGAGTCTAACCAAATGATGCGCAGTAGACGTGCTGGGGTCCACATTGTCGGGGACAGCAAGGTCGTTGATGGCTAGAAATCCGAGAAGTTTTTGAACGCGACACGAGCAATACTTCGCTCATTTGCACACGACCGAAAACTTTCTACCTACTCCTTCCTTCCTTCTAATGCAACTCCGTCCTACGACGTAAAAAAACAATATTGTAATAGCCCCGAATGGGGAAATAGAAAGGAGAGGAGTCAGTGGTGACTTTCCCACTTTATTGTGGCAACAATGGAAAATAATAAACAAAATAACAACAGCACCCGCAACATGCGACCACGAACTTGGCTCTCACGCCGTTCTCCCTGAGATTCCCTCCCTCCTTGCTTGCTTCCCGCTACGTCACCACTCTGCAGTCTGATGGCCCCTTCAAGGGCCCGTACACAGATACGGACATTACACATTTATATTTTATATATATAAATGTGACATCAGATAATTTCTCGCGGCACACTAGTGTGCCTTGGCACACCGGTTGACAAACACTGCTCTAGATGCGTAAAGAAAGCATTTTAACTGGTAGGGATGGCAGTGCATGATCATGTTTCGGTACCATTGATGATGGTAGGCTTCCACGTTCCAATCCAATTAGACTGTTAGGGGTGCAGTCAATGAGTTAATATGGTCTTAGACTCTTAGGCGACTAATCGTTAAAATAGTCGGCTGAGTAATCGGGAGAAAATTAGTCGTTTGGGACAGCCCTAGTTGTAGAGTGTACCCGAACATATTTCCTCCACACCCTTCTCAACCCCTGACCCATTTTCATGCCTGAGTTATTCAGGAATTGAATGTGCCCTCTGCTAATTACTTTCATGTACATTCCATGATTTGACACATGTATACCAGATGTCTTGAGAACACACCAAACATTGTTTATCCAGACTTGATCGAATTCAACTAATGCAGGCTGATAAAGACGGATGTTAACAATCCAAAGTGATGGATAATATGTGATAATTCAACCTGCCTTTGTTCTCCCACCTGCAGCCTGGAGATGCCCAAAGACGAGCTGCCCAATCATAACTGCATCAAACATTTACGAAGTGTCGTCCAGCAGCAGCAAGGCAAAATTTCAGATCTAGAGAAAACTGTGGCTGAACATAAACACCAGCTAGGCGAACAAGTAAGTATGCGTGCTTGCTCATTGCTAAAATTCTCTTTTCTTTGCCAAAATTGAATTAAATTATTTTCTATTTGAGTTTGATATACAGCTTGAGTTGCTCAACAGACTGTGTCTCCGTTTTCGTATTTAGCGCTTAATAAAATGCAACAAATTTTCAACGAGGGACAGGTATGAATTGCTGGCAGGCTCGTGTAATACTTTCACACTAATATTGTATTGTCCTGCAAAAACAAGCAAAACGTCCCTGAACTTGACACTGCTCCGATAGCGTCATACAGGGGTTGAACAAAATAATGGAAACACCTTAAAAATCAACAAAAACTCATTTAATATGCTGTAGGTCCGCTATTTGCGACAAGTACAGCCTCAATTCTCCGAGGTATTGTTTCATGCAACTTGTGAATTGTTTCCAAAGGAATTTTAAGCCATTCTTCAGTTAGAATACCCTCTCCCCTTTTAGGACTCGATGGCAGAGGAAATCGACGTCCTAATTGAATCTCTAAACCTAACAATAAATACTCAATAATGTTAGGTGTTTCCATGATTTTGTCCAACCAGTGTATGTTGCTCCAAAACCTATGATGGACTGGCGTTAATAGTGCCTTCACAGATGTGGAAGTTACCCATGTCATGGCCACTGACCAAAATTCAGTTTTCATAAACAATTTGAAATATAGACTCCTCACACCACAGCACATTTTGCTACTTTGTGTCAGTCCATCATCCCAAAAACAAATATTGTCATATTAGAATGTTTAAAGGACTATAATCACTGGGCACTCTTTGCACTCTAGAAACGAGATATTCAGCTGCTCAAAGCGTACATGCGAGCCATCCGCAGCGCTAACCCCAACCTGCAAAACTTGGAGGAGACCATCGAGTACAATGAGATCTTGGAGTAAGTCCCTTCTTTTTCTTTGCTTCTTTCCCTCTGTGGTACTACAGTTTAACTCATTCATTATGCATTTACATGTCAATTTGGTAGACAAAGGTAATATTTCTAGGACCTTGTCAGTAGGAAGTCATAACATAGTTGCTTGAAACCACTGCTGCTCGCGTAATAATTGAGCTGCTGTATATTACCATTCTCTCTTAATAACAAATCAGGTCTACAATGTTTATCATTTCTTCACTGACCTTTATAATGTGTGCTTACATGTTGAACTCATTGCAAATCATAATAGCACGTCCTGGTCTGTACTTGCCTATCATTTTAAAGATTACTATAGTCGAGGAGAGGTCCATCGTCATCAGTGGCATGCAATGAGTTCAATACTGGGGGGGGGGGGGACAACTTAAGACTGTTACTTGGGGCGTAACCAGTGTGCATTTCTGTTTTTAATAATTTTAATTTCATTAATTTAGTTTTGATCAAAATTGCATTTATAAATTTGCTTATATACTAATACAATATTGAAATTTAATTACATATATAATAATTGATCATTTTAAAAAAAACTTAAATATTATCAAAGAAGTTACTTGCTCTATAAAAGTTTAACCCTTAATTGCCATTTTTTGAATAGCTGTCAACTGTAGTGACCACTGTCCCTGAAAGGGTAAAACTGTAGTTACAGTGGGGAGAACAAGTATTTGATATGTATCAAATACTTGTTCTCCCCACTGTACATACAAGAGAAGAAAAACAAGGTGGCAATGTGTGAAGTGGTCGCCGCTGGCCAGTGGCGGGGTCAGCCGCTCCCGACTCGATGCCTAGAATAAAATACAGATTCATATGTTTGTAGTTTTATGCATATATTATGAAAATATTTATCGGTTAAACTATGAAAATTAGAGGAAAACCTTACATTTTCGTTTATAGTGTGTACCAAAAATACCATGGTATCACGGTATTGCAATATTGCTCTAAAATGTGTTATTTTGAGATGTGTGGGTTATAAAAAAAAAACTTTTTTCCATTGAACAGGATTTTATTTTTCACAACATATTTGCAAATTGGAACATCAACATGAAAATGTTATATAAAATAACAAAATAAATATTTTTAATACAACTCAAAAAGTCGCCAGAGAGAAAAAACACCACAGGCTGTATTAGGCAAATATTATTTTGAACAAACACTTACAACAGCGGAAGACTTTACAAAAGTATACTAACGGTAGAGAGGAAACTAGTTAGCCATCTTGGCATGCTAACTAGCCAAGTGACAGATGATGGTCACGTAAATGTGAAATCATGTTGGAGGTGTTGCTTCCACTAGCAAGTAGAGCAGGGCAGTAAACCGAAAATTTACCGTTACCGAAATTCTTCACGATGACGGATGTAATTTTGACCATGTCGGTAAATTCGGTAATTTAATAAAACAAGAAAATAGTCTTTTCATCCCGCTTTGACTCTGTGTTGTTCGGCTGTGTTCATTCCCCTTTAAGAAAGCAGACAGTGTGCTTACGTATGGAGTCATGTGGTTTTCAGGAAGCCAAACAAACAGAAGCCCGGTAGGCTAACGCTAGCGGCTAACGCTACAAGTAAACAAGATGGAGTCGGGCTTAAGTTAGCTTCGCCAAACTTTCACCCAACACTAGGTAAACTCTTGGCGGGTTCCAGACGGGCTTTCACTTGCTGTCCTCCCTGGTTCTCACGATTTCAGGAGAGGATGCTTTCAGTGCTTTCCTCTGGTAGCCAAGCCACAGGCTAACGCTAGCGGCTAACAGCGGCTACAAATGAACGTGATGGAGTCGGGTAGCGGCTCTAACCTTGCCGAAACGGCTGAAATTAATGAGTGGACTGGGCACGGACTTCATGTAGCAATCATTATGTCGCGTTATTTGGTATCTCTGTGTGATTTCTCTGAAAGCTTTCATGATGGTAAAGCACTCAGCATAAAGTATAATCCAACAGTGAAGCCTATATATAATATGACAGTTTAATGGCCACAGCTATTTTTCTGTATGTGTTTGCTTTATTCTGCCATCATAAAATCTTAAATGCTTCATTGGCATCAGAGCAATACAGCTTTAATCTGGTTGTGTCTGTGTGTGGGGTGCATGTATTAAAAATTGTTCTGGAAAAAAAACCTGAAACGTTGATGTAAACACTTGTGTTGAATAATTATGTCACAGTAGCCATTACCAATAAGTTGTCTGAAGTGTACTGTTAAAGCTGCAAGTCATTTGTGTTAGAGTGACATGTTTGCACAGTCGTCATATTGATTTTTATAATGTACATTTTTCAAGTCATACAAGCTGTTATAAATGTTCACACTAGAATTCTTATTGTTTACAAGATTTTTTTTTTTAAATACTTAATGTTTAGACTGCATGTGCAATTGTTAAATTGAAAGCTGGTAAATAAACTTAACGAGAAACGGTTAATTTGTATTCCATGCATTGATTCAAAATTTCAAATTATAACAGTCCGCTTGGGCGAATTTATCGTCATTTATCGTTATCGAGGTAAATCTGCTCAATTTATCGTGATACGTACTTAAGGCCATATCGCCCAGCCTTACTAGCAAGCACCCTCCGCAAGCCTGTCTGCTGTCCTTCTTCCTCTAAGCCTCGGCCATCTGTTTCTTTTCGAGAGCTGAAGTACTCCCTTACTAGTGACTTTGTGTTTTTTGAGGAGGGAAAAAGCTCAGGTGTAGTGTCACCGACAGACACAGGACAATGCAACAACCAGAGAGGCAGGGCGGGGTGCGGGCACTGCCGCTCCAAGCCTCGGATTTCTCGCTGTATTTTCGGGACATAAAAAATAGCTAATATCGTACTGCATTATGACAGAAAATTGTAGAGGTTTTGAAATCGTGGCATTTTCATACCACGGAAAAGCTTGAAACCGATAACCGGCACATGCCTAGTCTGGAGCCCTGCACTGGTGTACAACAATTCAAGAATGTTCATACCTGACTGAGTGAAGCACGCAGATGAAAAGAAACAAAATATCGTACATTTATTCATCTTTTAACGTGAGCATGAAAGCATCTTTAATTGATGTCTTGTCTTGGTGTTAGGTGGGTGAACTCCATGCAGCCCGCTAGGGTGACCCGCTGGGGCGGCATGATCTCCACCCCCGACGCGGTGCTTCAAGCAGTCATCAAGCGCTCGCTCATCGACAGCGGCTGCCCGCTCTCCATTGTCAACGACCTGATCGAGAACGCCCACGAGCGCAATTGGCCACAGGGCCTGGCCTCGCTGGAGACGCGGCAGATGAACCGGCGCTACTACGAGAACTACGTGGCCAAGCGCATCCCAGGCAAGCAGGCGGTGGTGGTGATGGCCTGTGAGAACCAGCACATGGGAGAGGACATGATCCTGGAACCCGGCCTCGTCATGATCTTTGCGCATGGTGTGGAGGAGATCCTATAACTGCACTGCGGAAATCTGGTTTATTTAACAAAAGAGAGAAAAAAATGTTGATACCTATGCCTTAAAGGAAGGACAAAGATGTTATCAACCTGGCAAGTAGAGCTGATTATATGACTGATGATAAACGAGTTGTGATGTTTACATGGTTTATATTTAGTGCATTATATGTTCTGATTGTTCTGCTACTCGCATTGTAAAGTGAAAAACCTTGTCAAGAAAGTTGCTTCATTCTTGGAGAAACTTTGGCATCAACTCAACCTTTTCTGGCGTTGTGTTAACAAACCACAGCACGCAACGATTAGGGTGTCTTTGAAGCAATTTGAGCTGTTTTGAGTATTTTTGATCAGCACACTAAAGACTGCCATCTTTTTAATAGTGTGCAATTGCCGCTGTTAATCTCACTGCTATTCGCGCCGGGTACGTTATCACCACTTCAATTGTATCAATACGGTGGTACCTCAGTAGTGTAAATGTTTGTAAATACAAATACTATTTTGACTCATAGATCTCCCGCTGTTTTATTTTTCTGTTTTACCCTTCACTAAAAGTTGTATTTTTTGTTTTTGTTTGCGACGAGCACTTCCCTGGCTTTGAGGTGATTAAGTTGCGCTGTGAATATTCCACCAAGATCTATTTTTGCATCGTATTTTTCAGTGCAATTTTAATTTATTCTGTTTGCCTTTTACATTACCCCCACACACAAAAGCTTGAAGTTAAAAATCTGCCTTTTTCGGTGTATTTGAAGTTTTTGCAGGAGAAAAACATTTGTTGCATTTTCTGTTGCCTTTATTTGGTATGATGGGTCCAGATGTGAAGTGATGTGTTAAATTACAAGTTCCATGTATGTATGGGTTTTATGTGATGCTGCAATGTTTGCCTTTACACAATATGTTCTTTATGTTGTCCAACTGTTTGTTGCATTTAGCAAGCATCTCTTTACGTGGTCACAGCATTGAGATTGTAAAACTTTTGTCAAGTCACGCTTGTGGCTTCTAAGAAGTGTATAGCATCCCACCATCTTCCCTCATAACTGTACAGGGATAAGAGTGACTACAAGAGCAGTAAAAGCAACTTTGTATTGGACCCTTTTGTTATTTTTGGTATGTTTTTAAATTTTTTCCGTCTTGGTGGATCATGTACAGAAAATGAATAAAAACGAGTATTCCGTCAATATGGGATGAAAATTGAACTTGTTTGCTTGCTCTGTGTTTTTAAAAGGGCATCCTTTTTGAAAGAGAGGTACTTCTTCACTGCCACTGACAGAGATTGGTGTTAATCCATTTGAATTTGGAGAGTTGGCAGTAAACAATTGTGTTTTAGTGTCATTGAAGGTGATAGACATCCTTTTTTAATTGAGAGTAGAGGAAATGGTTTAGATGCAACATTGAAACATACTTAACAATAAACGACCGTTTTTGGATCAAGAGTTCTTGGTCTTCTCATCCCAATATGGGATTAATTTGTAGGTTTATTGTATGTTTTTTTGTTTTCAAACTAAACGCCCTACTACAATATTGTGTGAGTTGACAATAATACACCTGTGAAAATGCATTGACATTCATTCTAAAAGGTGTAAAGTCACCAAATAATAAGAAAAAAGGATTTGATAATTGTGTAAATAAATGTAGGGAAAACTGGGGTAATGTATGACACCCCCTGTATCTATCATGCAACCATGTTTACAAGCCTCTACCAATTCACCTTGTCCATGAAGAGATCCTCCTAGTGTGGTAAACATGTATTTTCCACAAAAAGATTTTTTGTTATGTAAAAGTTTATTTTCTTTCAACTTAATCAGCTGTTGTGCCAAAGCAGATTGATTTAGCTTGAAAATATTTTAGCACACATGTTGATGAACTAACATGGCGATGGGGTAAAGTGAGGCAAATAATGTGGGGTTAAGTAAATGTCTCACTTCACGCCTCCATGTCAGCAGTGACATTTGTACTACACCACATCAAATCTGGATTTAGATTGCTGAATTTTCTCTGATTAAGCATTTGCACCATCCATGGTATCAGACAGGCCAAACCCTGAGTTGCAGCCTGCCAGTGGAGAAGATCTGGATAGTCGACCCTTGCAGATTATCCACCTGCAGATGAACTACTCGCTTCAGACAATTCGGTAACTGATAGTAATCCTTCCACTGCACATGGTCCACCTGGATCAGCCTGGTCAGCTGACTCAGATGTGCCATATGGCCCCAGTCAGAAATTGGATGGGAAAAGGCAAAATTGCAAAGAAAAAGAAAACAAGCAAAAAGAAAATTGTAGTTAGCAATTCTGATAAGATGGATATCCTTGGCCCATTTGCCCGATGAAGGGAGTTCTGAAGATGAAAGAAATGATCCAGGAAACAAAGATCTGGCAATGGGTAATTTTGTCATATTATGTTATGCTGTATGATGATATTCTATTATGATGTAGTAGTTGAGTTGCGTTCAGGTGTTTAATCGACCAAACCAAGGATGCTGTTACTGTTCTGGCATTCATACTGAAATGTCTTTTTGTCAAGCTACCTGTTAGGATTCCATTTTTCACAACATTTGCGATTATGATTTTTGATATTAAGATAAAAGTAAATGAATTAGTTTACCCCTTTAATTTTTCTCTCCCAAGGGATGAATAAAGTTTATTGAATTGAATTGAAGTTTTAGCTTGCTTGGAGAATAGCAAATGTAAAAAAAAAAAAAAAAAAAAAAAATCTCTCACATTGCCCTGGCCCAATCTCCTATATGTATTAAAAACATGTTATTAAACGGCCGGTAAATAACCAATTCAGAAAGACTTGGGCCTGTCATTAAATTTCAAATGTAGCCATTTATTTTCCCTTTGCTGCACACACACTTTGTTGTCAAAATTTAACCAGACTGTTTTTTGTTTGTTTGTTTGTTTTTATTGCCTTACACTTTTAGCACTCTGCAGCATTATTTGAATAATGGCTTGCATAATTGACACACTGAAGATCACACCAGTTTCACACTGCCAAAGAGTAATTATAGTAATCACTCTGCTTTTCTGTGAATGGTAGGATGGAAATATGAAAAGATTGGAGGTCAACCAGTGTCCCAGACTAGATGTAGGCCAACTTTATAAAGGTTCCACTGGACTTAAAATAGCAAATGCAATTCCTTTTTTTAACCACACTATGTCACCAGAAGCCGTTAGGGAGCGCTCTAGGCCCAGCCCAGGACCCTTTAATACGTTATGTAAAAGATCAAATCAGGGCAGTGATGATCTGAAAAACCAGCTCATTGGGGTCAAGTCGAAGGAAAGTTTTAACCACTAAACTTTGTCAGGAGGTCGGAGTCTTGTCTCCTGACCCGAGGGACCGCACTTTTGTCAGACACCCACATGTTTTCCATTGCTATTATCCTCTCCAGCCAGCCTCATCCTCATTGTGCTGTCTAATCCTTCTCCATTGTGACCACTGGAATGTGAAATCGTATTTCCCCAAACACTGCGCCTCTATTATTGTCAACGCACCTCATTACGGGATGTGGTCAGTGTGGCCTTAACATGGTCGACTGAGAAAATGCTGAACTAAGACGTAATGTTTCATGTGCACGACTACTAAATTATTGGACAAAAACGAGATATTTATGGAAAACCAAAATGTAATTAGAATGCATTGTCAAATGTCGATTAATAACCACTGAATTTACCTCAGCTCAACTCGTTTGTTTGAAAAAGGTCACATGAGTTGTGTGACTCAAATGTGAACAACAATAAAGTCATTCTTTTAGTGATTCTACACTTGCCGGTCACTTTATTAGGTACACCTTGCGAGTCGCGGTCGGAGCCCCTTTTGCCTTCAGGACTGCTTTAATTCTTTGTGGCAGAGATTCAACAAGGTGCTAGAATCATTCCTCAGAGAATTTTGTCTACATTGACATGATAGCATCACTCAATTGCTGCAGATTTTTCAGCTGAACATCCATGATCCACCACATTCCAAAGGTACTCTATTTGATTTAGATCTGGTGACTGTTGAGGCCATTTGAGTCAGGTGAACTCATTTGTACATTGGTATAAAAAAGTATCTGAACCATTTGGAATTTTTCACATTTCTGCATAAAATCTGATCTGTCAAAATCACACAGATGTAAAAACAGTGTCTGCTTTAACTAAAACCACCCAAACATTCATAGGTTTTTTTTATATTTTAACTCATTTACTCCCAGCCATTTTCACCGGAGCAAGGCCCTTAGCTCCCGGCCATTTTACTGGATTTTGAAAGGCCCACTGGAAATTCTGTTCTATTGCTATATAAACATGGAACCCACCAAAAGAAAGATTAGACTCTTCTTTCAGCAGAAAAAAAAGTTAGTTCATATCTTTTTCCATTCTTTAGAAATCAGCATTAGAAAATAGCTTAGTTTGAGCAATTTTCCAATTTCTGATGAAAACAAACGGAGAAATTGAGCTTTTTGTGAAAGCATACATTTCAAACATAACTGACTTTTATACAGCTATTTTTTGCTTTAGTTACGTCCCAAACATCTGAATAATGTTTTCATTTTACAAAATAAGATAAATAACAAGACAAATAGAGCTTTTGATAGCAAAGTAACAATTTATTTACACATAACTAACTGAAAGATGACGCTGTTCTGGCCGCGACAGCCGGTTAAACTTTTCCCTCTTCGCTGTCTCATAAAGATGAATTTTTTTGAGTCTCCGCGGGCTCTGCTCGCAAGCTGCACGGATTGAAAGGCATCGTCCGCTGTACTAGTGGTCCCGGTCGTTCTGCTCTGTCGTCCAGCGCCTGGCATCCCGAGCGTCCTACCGGTTGATGAGACATGGGTGGGTCTTTCAGCATGACAATGATCCCAGACACACAGCCAGGGCAACAAAGGAGTGGCTTCGTGAGAAGCATTTCAAGGTCCTGGAGTGGCCTAGCCAGTCTCCAGATCTCAAACCCATAGAAAATCTGTGGAGGGAGTTGAAAGTCCATGTTGCCCAACGACAGCCCAAAAACATCACTGCTCTAGAGGAGATCTGCATGGAGGAATGGGCCAAAATACCAGCAACAGTGTGTGAAAAGCTTGCGAAGAGTTACAGAAAACGTTTGGCCTCAGTTATTGCCAACAAAGGTTACATGACAAAGTATTGAGATGAACTTTTGGTATTAACCAAATATTTATTTTCCACCATGATTTGCAAACAAATTCTTTAAAAATCAAACAATGTGATTTTCTATTTTTTGTTTTCACATTCTGTCTGTCATGGTTGAGGTTTATCAATGTTGACAATTACAGGCCTCTCTAATATTTTCAAGTGGGAGACCTTGCACAATTAGTGGTTGACTAAATACTTACTTGCCCCAATGTAAATCATAGTTGCTACAGTACATCATTTCCGTGTTGAACTTGCTGTGATAGTCCCAAATTTCACTTTGAGTAAATTAGTAGAAAACTGATTAAAATTATTATGATGTTGGTTTGGTTTTCTGTACATTTGGTGATTTTTTTTCCCGTGGTGCCTTGACAATTTTCCAATTTAATATTTGTACTGTATGACTCAATAAAAGGTAGGAAACACTGTTTAATGGCCTACAGCGTTTGCGCTGTTATGTTTGTTGTTCAACAACTGCCAATGTGTTAATGAGGGAAGGGTAGTTCCCCAACTGAAATGTTTTAATTGGTTTTCTGTATTTGACAAAGCCAAAATATGGTGTTTAATGTTGCTACGTATCCCTGTGGGACGTGCAGGGAACACGTGTCCAGGGGGCACCCCCATCAGATCCTTTCTACTGCAGTAAATTTAAATTAGTTTGTGACTCGTCAACATCCAGTCCATTAAAACTTAAAATTCAAATGGATTGGACGTCTATCGCCGTCATTGGAGGCCAGTGAGGTAAACCCTATCCCAGTATAAATTTAGAAGTACCGGTAATCCCTTGCTGCTTCGTGCTTCAAATTTTGCACCCTCAGTCCATTGCGGTTTTTTTTCCATTAAAAAAAGAACTATTTCATTTCCAAATGTTAAGATATATACATGAATACGTGTACAAATAATTATTTTCTTATATCTCATTTATATCATAATCATTACATTTCCAGTGCTTAAAACTATTAAAATATACTGTACATATCGGGTTTTTTGTTACTTTGTTTTTTTTATTATACTTTGGGGAAAAAACACGTCTTATAGACAAGTTTCCAAGTACTTCCGCTTTACTTCCTTATGTCTGCGTACCACTTCCGTTTCCAATTTTTTTATCATTAACTTCAATGGCGCTGGAGTGGCATCACTCACTAAAAACGATTTGGAAATACTGCATTCTTCAACCATCTCGACATGGGAAGACAACATAAAGAAGTGGCCTAGGGTTAACACAAGTAAAATATTATCATATTATATTATATTTACTCCATGGGAGTGGATGGAAACTCCATCAGGAAGCTCCGAGGCATTACGGTACCTACACAGCCACATACCTCATACACGAACACAGGAGTTTTGTCTTCATGAAGGTGGATGTGGAATCAAGCCAGTGCCTCAATGCTCCATACAAACCGCGGGTGCTGGTAATACTGGAGGGAGGGAGACGTCCAAACTGCAGGCTGTCCCGCGGGTCCCGGCCGTTCCTGTAGTCATGCTGCCATTGTCTTATGAAAGGTATGTGCTCCAATAATACGAACCCCAAAATCTGGCACATGAAACGACTTGTTGCCTTTGCTATTGATATTACGATGATGATTGTAATTATGATCTTTAATATTATTTACAACAACTACTGCTGCTAGCCTATTGCCAATCAGTACATGTTTGATGGCACACATAAAAGCAAGTGTTACAAGTTTTTTTTCCGCTTGTTTACAGGTGGAAATTGCTATTAGGCAAGGGAATATAAGTTCATGTGCCTCTCAGCAACACTTACTGTACATTGATGGACATATATTGAGACGACGTGGTTCTACCCAGGGGGTGTCGACGAGATGCTGGGGCTGGAGGCGGTGGCTCGTCCCGAAGCGGACCGTCACAGCTCGATCCCGCAATCCAACTACGAGCTTTTTAACTGATGCAACTTTAAGATATGCTATTGGAGCTGGAATTACCAAGGACAGCGGGATAAAACCTGTCTGGATGCCTCCGAGGGTCTCTGTAATGATGTGTGAAAGTTTGGAGAAGCTCGCTTAAGCTCTGCTGTCTGACAACACATTCCTCGTTTGCTCAACCTTAATATTTTTCTAATAATTTTATAAATTGTGATTTATTGACCTGTTTTGCACATGCACCAATCATTTTAAATAAAACAAGAAATGGAATCATGTTGTCCAAATGTCTTATTGCGATCAATGTCTGCAATAAAAAAGAATGACATACTATTTTTGTTTATATGATACGTACATACCTTGTAGTATTTCTATCAGGCCGAGATGACGAGGCGGACTCAGCTGCGGAGTACTGGTAACAAGAACATTATTAAGGAAACAAAGGCTCTTCCGCAGGCATGCGGGGATGAGGAAAAGTACAAACATAAAACGCTCCAAACGGAGAAAAAAGCCAAGACAACTAAGATAAAAAATTTCAAACACAAAGCACTCCAAATGGAGGATAATATCTAGACAACTATGATTGCTCAAATAATAGGCTGACGTGATCACATGGGTAGTAAGACAATTTGGCACAACACAAGGGAGGTGCAGACTATTTATACACAAGAGGTAATGGGGAACAGGTGGAAACAATATGTGATTAGGTGACAAGAGGAAGGGCAAGTGTGCAGACTCAAGGTGGGTGAAGCCTTCAAAATAAAACAGAAAATGACACGACACAACTCCCCCATGACGTGAAAATTTCCATGTAACAACAAAATCCGTGTCAGACCTTCTGCATTCGGCAAATGTAATATAATTTGTAATTTCACCTCATTTTGGTCACTCAAGTAGTATCAATATATACCTCACGTCAACACATGTTGACAGTTTGTTTGATTTCGCAGTTTTAACGTTGTTAACAAACTGCTTACTTCAACCGCAACTCATGAGTTTTTGTCTAAACCGGATGTTCGAGGCAGGCATTGTCCAAGATGGCGCCGCCCAGGGGCGTTACCAAGGGGGGGTAGGGGGGGCAGGGGGGGGCAGTGCCGACCCACGGACACGATCTGCCCAGCCAAAGAAAACTGGATGTAGTACTAACGGCAGTCAGGGCACCGTATATGGTATCCCATTCATATAGTACTGATGTGTTCCAGGTTTTAACCTTTGCGTTGTTACCTCCTCTTTCACTTTAACAACAACAACAAAAAAATTAAATGTTGGTTTTCTTCCTAGGGGGCGCTACACACATTTATGCATATTTTTCTTTTCCTTTTTAAAAAAAATCATTTTATCAAAGTTGTCACCACCAGTGTTTACCTGGCTGTTGAGTTTGGTGAGTTTTGAGGGGGTCAAAGTAGGGCTCAAACCATCAGCGAGACAAACAATGAGTGCTAGGGGGCGCTACATAGTGTATTTGGCATTTGTCTTTACACGGTATCAAAGATTGCACCTGTCTTGACATGCCTGCCGATTTTAGTGCATTTTGAAGCATTCTAAAAGGGGGTCAAATTGAGCTCAAAGGGGTTGCGTGACAAAGAATAACTATTAGGCTCGAGCGTTTACGTCACAGCAGCACGGGATCATGCGAGATTTGCGACAACGCAGCCATTTTGGAAGCACGTCTGCATCACGGGACATTTAGACTTAACGGCAAATACAATTCAACTACGAGTGCCAAAGATGGAAAAAAGTAAGGAAAACTTGCTAGTTCGATACAGAGACAAACTTGTTACCACGGCGAAGGACAGATATGTGAGCAATTTTAAGGATGTGAACAATGTTGACCCTTACGAGCGAGCCAAACACAAATGGAATAAAGATGTCAACAAGCTTCCACCACTACACAAAATGGACATCATGCTGTATTTAGTGTTTGGTGTAAGTTACTACACTCATCAGCAATTCCGAAACTAGAAATTGCTACAAAGCTACGAACAGTTTTGCTGCGGATGGGTGCAGGACCTGCACATTATGACCATAGCAAACGGCAACACCATCTTTCTAGCAAAGGTAGACAATGTGTGTTTATATTAGTCTGTGACCACGGATGTACAAATTTTTTGTTGCAGAAAATGTAGCCTGTGTACAAATTCTTTGCCACTCTCTCACGTCAACATATTACAGCTTTTTCTTTGTCTTATGAAGACAATGCACAAGTATGCATGCTATTTGTTTAGCTGTAGCTATAGCTAACAACCGGCCGACTTAGGGCATAAAGTTACCGAAATTTGCGTAAACAAACGAAATTAACTTATCGAAGTGCATACAGCAAACTCTGTGTGTAACTGGAGAATCAAACATTATCCCCTTCCTTCTGATCGAGGCCACCCATGCCATTCTTCGACGTTTGGTAAGTTCAGATATGACCTTTCCCTCGCCTTTTCTCCATGTAGGGATCCGGAAGAAACTCAATGGGGTTCCGTCGAGCTGTACATTCTCCTTTCTATTCGATCGGTTGTTGCAATTCTTTACTGCACAATAATTTCCAACCATTTTTAAAGAGCGACCTGTGTTGAAATGCCTCACTGTTTATGTTTCCCGGGGTTCTGACACCGAACTTCCTGCTTCCAAAATGGCGATAGCGGCGGAAACCTCGCGAGTGCCACGTTATACGCTCGAGCCTAATAATAATAATAATAATAAAACCGAGAAAACATTTGTCACCCGCATGTCCATACTGTTCGGTTATTGATATGTTGTAAGTCAAATAAAATAAAATCAACTTTTATTTGTTAAGACCAAATCACAACAACAGTTATCTCAAAGAGAAAACAAAACATGTTTCAAGGTGCAGTAGCCCTACGCTGGATTTTGACCGACTTGAGCATTGTAGCTATTATTATTTTTTAATTTTTTTATTGCCCCCCCCAGCTAAGACTAATGCCCACTCACACCTGGCATCCTGGTAACAACACTGGTGCCGCCCATATTTCGCTTAGGAAACTTGTCTGTACAGTATATATCTCTTTCCAATGCTGTTAAATCTGAATAAATACATTGAGCACACATATAAAAAAAAATGTACGCTTGTACTTCGCAGATTTTTGATTTTCGCTGGTCCCCATTAACCGCGAAAAACGAGGGATCACTGTATAGCATACATTTATTTTGAACATACTGTCATGGCATGGCATGCATTTGCACTAGAAATAAGTTATTTCTCAGCTGTTTTCGTCATGTTTGGATGAAATTCATCAAATCAACCAGCCTCCTGCTTTTGCAGGGAAATCCAACATACTTGTGTGAAATGGACTGTAATAAAGTTGTCACCTGACCTTACACAGCATGCATGCATCTCTCTCTCTCTCTCTCTCTCTCTCTCTCTCTCTCTCTCTCTCTCTCTCTCTCTCTCTCTCTCTCTCTCTCTCTCTCTCTCTCTCTCTCTCTCTCTCTCTCTCTCTCTCTCTCTCTCTCGCTCGCTCATTCGCAGATGAAACTGGAAGGGAAGGGCGGGTGATAGGGTGCAGGAGGATCCGAGGCGGCGCCTGTTTACGCGGCCACAAGAGTCACTCTCAGCCCGGCTCCGGTTCACTGGCTCCGGTTCCCCTTCTCTTCCTGGGAAAGTCAGCGGCTCCGGCGACCGGCTCAGTACATTAGAAAGGTAAAGAACTCCAGTGCATGTGATACTCTGTGCTCGCGGCTCCTTGTAGATTCCTCTGCGTTAATTCAATTCCGACAAGTTCATTGTAAAGTATCTCTCATTCCTTTGAAGAGTGGGTAACAACACAGTAATCCACTTGACACTTTGGAAGCGTGCAGGTTTGAGTTGTCTTTGCCTGTCCTGCTCTTGCAACTCTTATTAAATTACATGTGCCGGTCCGTACTATTTAGGGAGGGCTCCCGTCATCCGTCTGCAGTGTTTGACACTATCACTGGAGACTTCCGGGCTTGTTATTATTATTATTAGTAATTGCTTTTAACGCTGTGCATAAGTAGCAAGCACATCTGCCAGTTGTAAAGTTTGGGCTTTGAACCTCAGCTCTGGTCTTCCCCTGGGGAGTTTTAATGTTCTCCCCATGGAAATAGAGATGCCTGGCAGGGTTCTCTGCCGCTCATTTTCAAAATAAGAAAAAAAAAAAAAAAAAACATGCATGCTCAGACTAACTGTGAATGGTTTTTGTTCATGTGATCTGAGATTGACTGTCGACCAGTCCTGGGGTATAGAATGGTTGATTTGACAGAAATCTCTTGTTGCTTTATTCCCCAGTTATTTATTTTTCTGAATATAGTTTGTTTTTAATTCTAAAATCTTTGTGTCCAAAACCTTGTCAATTATGAATACTTGTAATGATGTGTAAATGATGCTACCTGACAAAACAACAATCATTTGCTTCATAAAATAGCGTGAAAGTGAGGAAAATCAGACACAACAAATGGTCTTAACCCTTTATAGTCATATGTAGAACATTTGATGCACTTAGAATTTCATAATTTTGAGACTTTAATTCAGAATTTTGACATTTCTTTCTCCAAAAATATATGGATGCAAGTCGCACGCATCTGCAGGTTCCATTAAAAAAAAAAAAAAAAAAAAAAAAAAAGGATTTAGCAAGTGTTATAGATATTAGAGTGCTTATTACACATATTCTTTTTAGTATATTTTTATCCAAATTTGGAGAAAAAAAGGTTCCATTAATACCTTAATTATGAAATTTTGGGATCAGTGGTGTTGCCAGGATGCCAGGTGTGGGTGGGCATTAGTCTTACCTGGGGGGGGCAAAAAAAAAAAAAAAAAGCTTCAACGCTCAAGTAGGTTGAAATCCAGCGTAGGGCTACTGCATATAAGTATAACACCATTTACCATAACACCATTTACCTTAAAACATGTTTTGTTTTCTCCTTGAGATAACTGTTGTTGTGATTTGGTTAGCGCTGTCAAACGATTAAAATTTTTAATCGAGTTAATTACAGCTTTAAAATTAATTAATCGTAATTAATCGCAATTAATCGCAATTCAAACCATCTATAAAATATGCCATATTTTTCTGTAAATTATATATATATTCTGTAAAATAATTTGTTGGAATGGAAAGATAAGAATCAAGATGGATAAATACATTCAACATACGGTACATAAGGACTGTAGTGGGCATTTCACTCTACTGTCATTTAAATCTGTCTATGCTGTCCTCACTCCGAAGCGTATACTTTTTCCAAAGCTAGACAGCTAGTGAACGACGCCTTAATAATCAGACTTCTTCCTTTTTCATCTGATTTATTAATAAAATGGCCTCAAACCACTGTCCTCTTTAGACCGTAGTGAAACTACAAAAAAAAGTACACAAGCATTGCATTAGCAACAATGTTAGCTTAGCACGCTATACAGGTTCACTAAACATAAACAAAAAGCGTCTCATACAAAAAATATAACATTTCGCTTACTAACATAATATGTACATTCTTTACAACAACCATACTTACGGACAAATTTTGTCCAAGGATCATATAAGCACAACATTACAACGTAGGCGTCAGCCCGAGAAGTCGTGCAGCCATATTGAACTGGCAAGAAAGCAATAAACCATGTCGCAAAGCGACCACAGAGTTCGCTGTTAGACAGCACAAAAAACCTTGCTGTAGAACTTACCAAAAGGCAGAATACTGTCTGAGCGGGACATGTGCGTTAATTGCGTCAAATATTTTAATGTGATTAATTAAAAACATTAATTACCGCGCGTTAACGCGATAATTTTGACAGCCCTAGATTTGGTGTAAACAAACAAAAATTGATTTGATTTTATTTGACTTAAAACACATCCGTAACTGAACAGTATGGACTTGCAGGTGACAATGTTTTTTTTAGGTAACCTATAGTGGTTCCTCGGTTTTATTATTATTATTATAGTTATTCTTTGTTCTGCAGCCCCTTTGAGCTCAATTTGACCCCCTTAGAATGCGTCAAAATGCACCAAAATCGGCAGGCAGGTCAAGACAGGTGCAATCTTTGAAACCGTGTAAAGACAAATTCCAAATACACTATGTGGCGCCCCCTAGCAGTCATTCTTTGTCCAGCCGACGCTCTGAGCCCTACTTTGACCTCCTCAGAATGCTTCAAAACTCACCAAACTCAACAGCCAGGTGAACACTGGTGAAAACTTTGATAAAATGTTAAAAAAAGAAAAAAAAATCAAAATATGCGTAAATGTGTGTAGCGCCCCCTAGGAAAAAAAACAACATTTCATTTCATTTCATTTCTTCTTCCTTTTTTTTTTTTTTTTTTTTTTTTTTTTTTTTTTTTTAAGGTGAAAGAGGAGGTAATAACGCAAAGGTTAACACTTAGAACACATCAGTATTATATGAATGGGATACCATATGCGGTGCCCAGACTGCCATTAGTACTACATCCAGTTTTCCTTGGGTGGGCAGAGCGTGTCCTTGAGCGTGTCCTTGTCCTTGTCATTGATCACTGTCATCTTTTAGATACGCCGTTAGAATCAAAAGAGTTTCCATTCAATTGTCAAAAATGTTTCAGCAACAAAATAATCAACAGCATCAAAAACCCTTGCTATTTTTTTATTTTAATAAAAACAAAAAAAACAAAAAAAAATCTCTAGCTCAAAATTAACAGATTGTGTTAAATGTATACCTGAGACCGTATTCAATTCACTATGGCAGACTTATATCGGCTAATATTGCATCATTATTAGTATAGTGAAATGGCAAGCCAGATGTTTCTTTCCGGCATCAAAGGACCAAGAAAATATTACATTTGAAGTCATGTACATGGACATCTAACTTGTCTAAAAAAAACATGCAGGAAGTCGATGAACTTTTGTGGCGTTAGCCTGCTTGCCGTATGGCAAACGTATTTATTCAGGGGAAACAAACGAGGGGCGGGGCAGAATAGCAACATAGAACATAGAATAGAATACATAGACTACATGGGGGCCACATGGCCCAGGACAAGTAAAGGCTGACTAGACAGACACTTATCCTATCTGGTTACTAACTATCACAAGTAAAGGATAAATGTTAACTGTGTGCACAATAATTCTAATAGTATTGAACCGTTTCAGTTTTGCTTGTGGTTCACTTGCGTACCGTTTCAGTTATGTTTTATGCATTTTTCCCGTGAAATTTGTTATTATGCGTGATCTAAGCATGCGGAACCCAAGTTCTGGGGGACGTTTCCTCAAGGACACTTCTGTGTCGGACAATATTGACCAAGAGGGCTACATGCGAGTAGCTTTCAGGCGTGACAATTGCAAGTGAGAAGCCTGAGCTAGAAGGTCATCCTACACCATGGTTCATTCTGTTGCTGCTAACGGTTCAAAGTTTATGGTTTTGCTTTTTTATTTATAATTTTTTAAAGGTTTTATGTTGTTGTTGCAATTTCATAATTTTTTTTTTTTGTTCATTGTTTATGTTTTTATGTTGAAAACTGTTGTAATTTTAAATTTGATATTCATTTCAAGTAATGTTTTTTCTGCTATTTTGTGTATTGAAAAAAAAAAAAACAAACCGAGTACTTTAAGAAACTGAATCTAACTGAAATTACATTTTAGTGTACCGTTACGTCCACAAATCATTATCCAAAGAATTGATATCGTATCGTCATGAAATTGGTGATCGGTGCCGTTCACAAAAAATTGTTCCCTGAAACTAATTACGGTAATTAATGTGAACGCGTAAAGCCACTGTAACCATTGTTAAATCCTAATAGTGATGTCTGATGTGACATCATTTTGTATATTTTTCGACCATCCAGGAACACAAGTCACTTCTGAACATATACAGTAATTGTCTGTCAAGCTTCTCTAAACTATATCTGGTATTTTACTTTCACTTCCTTCAGTCAGGAAAGTGCTGTCATTCAAGTACTCCATGCAGTAATAAAATCACATTTAATAACACATATTTCTTTTGGTTATGAGGTTTTATCTGATATTCACACCAAAAAATTATACACTCAACAATGTGTTTTATTGACAATAAACAGAGTTGTCACTGACTAACATCTGCCCTTGGAAGATGCTACAATTTAGAAAAAGAAGATACCATCACACACACAGCGCTTGTGATGCTGATCCACAGTTACAACATTTTAGAATTTAGAACGCAGTCGTATTTGCGGGCATATTTCTGACTCCACAGTTGGAAAACATATCCAACAGAGAAATCATATTGACCTTAGCTGATGAATGTACTGTAAATTCTTCACCCATTAATAAAAATTAGGGCTGTCAAACGATTAAAAATTTTAATTGACTTAATCACAGCTTAAAAATTAATTAATCGTAATTAATTGCAATTCAAACCATCTCTAAAATACCGTATGCCATATTTTTTGTAAATTATTGTTTGAATGGAAAGATAAGACACAAGAAGGATATATACATTCAATATACTGTACATGAGTACTGTATTTGTTTCTTGTAACAATAAATCCACAAGATGGCATTAACGTTATTAACATTCTTTCTGCAAAAGGGATCCATGGATAGAAAGACTTGTAGTTCTTAAAAGATAAATGTTAGTACAAGTTATAGTAATTTTGTATCAAAACCTCTCTTAATGTTTTCGTTTTAATAAAATTTGTAAAATTGGCAATAATAAATTATATATATACAGGGGTGCACATAATTTTTTGCCCAGGTTCTCAGAGGAGGACCTGGAGATGTCACTTGGTCCTCATTGAGCTTGAGAGCCGACCCGCCTGATGCGATAAATTTATGACAAGCTTTACTTACAGCCAATTAACTTTAATTAATTATATTAACAATTAATGCTTGATTAACATCAACTGGGACAACAAAATTGCCATTACTTTGAAGTGAAATGTAAAGAAATAAAATGCACCTGTTCAAAATAAAGGGCATTATGCGGCTCCCACATTAACTCCAAGCCTTTTTAAAAGTGGGATGTCCTCCTCATAAGACCTCATTGAACGTGCATGTTTAGCTTTGTAAAATGCGAGCAAAAACATGTTTGTCAGTGCATGTCGCTGTTCATTACCTTTATTCCGCCCTATTCCGCCACTTGTCCATAGGGCGAGTGGGGTCCTGTTTTACATCGATAGTTTGCTTAATTGCCACATGCTCTCTGTTTTTTTTCATGCTTTTCAAAGTTTGGATGGCTGAAATTCTTTGACCCTACATAAAATGCGCTGCTCTTATCGGCGACATTGGGATTCTCACGGCACATTTTGTACCGCATTTCCGTGCGAGCATCATTTGCTTCTAGCCATGGTACCTCCTGTAGCCACTTTTCAGCAAAAGTCCTTTTTTTCCGTAGCTCTGGTGACGTCTCTGTCGTCTGTCTGTCTTTTGACGGGGGTGGGGGAACACGGAAGTAATTACTCAGTGTGGCCTGCCTCTTCGACATTTTGAGAAGTTATTTTCTCGTGTCCGCCGCAAATACAGTGGTCAGCCATCGGTACGCAAAAGCGTATGGAAGCCGTTGAGGGCCAGCGCGTTTGTCTACGTCCAGTACGCATACGCGCATGTGGACCACTTATGTGCACCCCTGTATATATACGTATATACACATACATATATATGGCGGAAAACACAGAGAAGGCTGAAAAAGCAGTTTCAGCTAAACTGCTGTATTTTAAGCCAAGAGAACTGTTGTGTTTGATAGAACAATATGTCTGTATGCTGCAATAGCAGATTCATGGTGCATTAAGTCCCCGAACAATTTTTTAATTTATCCGTTTTACTCTGGAAACCCCCGTGTACAGACGTCGCGCAACCGCTTTTCTTTCAACCCAGCCATAGAAGGAAGGTAAGTAATCATATTTATTATTCGAAATGTCTGTCATTTTTAGCTTAGAATCATTAATTGATGTCTAATATTTAGTTTTTAAAAATGATTAAAAAAAAAATACTCACTCGAATATTTTAAACTTTTAAACAAATTACGGCACAATGAAAAATAGCGTCTGTAAAAAAAAGTCACGGATATCCACCTCATAACTGTCACTTAATTGTATTTTTACGTTACTGTCGCATTTTCCCTAATATTTTAGATGATAAATAATCGATCCAAACAAAGAAAAGTTGAAAAAAAAAAACATTTAAAGGGTAAATATATGAAAATGAAAATCTCAACCACTCCTTGATGTCTGCGATTTCTGCATCGCGACCCTTGTTATATTACCATGTTTCACCCATAAAATCCCCCCAAAAATCCGGCTGTGGTCATTCACAGCCATGTGTTAACATTCGGTGATACATGCTACATGGAGTTTTTGGATCGAAAAGAGGTAAGTGTGCAATAATATCTCATTAAAATCATGGCGTCTTTAATTATGCTCTCGCGAGCTCTCACCTCCAGTTAGGGTTTTGCTGTTTAAAATCTTTTTTTTTTATTTTTTAAAATGCCTTCCTGTTCAAAAATTTTCTTCCCCCAGAAAATTGAGATTTTACGCTTTCCAATGATGTATCACACATGCATATAAGGCAATTTTGAAATTTGGCCAAATTGGGGGTCTCAGAGCGGAACTTTAAGTCACCTGAGTGTTTTCCACCATATATTTAAAAAAAAAAAAAAAAACGTTAAGCAATAATTAAACATGAATTGTACATTAAACAATATTGGATGTTGATTGTTAAATATTCATTTTGGTTTGGTTATGTTTGGTTTGGTTTATTTGTTTATTTTTATTATTGTTATTATTATTCATTTATTTATTTTATTTATTTATTGTATGACTCTCATTTTGAGGTGTAACCCAAAGTCCATAAAGATATACAGTACTCGAATGTGTTTTGTGCGGGAGAACAAGCAGCTAAAACACATTCTTCGGTCCAGCATTTGTTACTTCTGACATGACAAATGGATAAAAATTTACAGAGATGCACTCCAACAACTTCAAAATCCGACCAGTGTGATAGCTGTAAAAGTAGCAAACACTTTGTTGCTTTCCACTCCACTCCTCACTTCCAGAAGTGGTACAGTATGTCCTAATACAAAAGTGCATCTAGTGTACAAACTTCAGACGAGCTCAGATTCCATTTCACTTCCTGCTGCACATCGATCCGTGGGCGGGCAAAGCGAGACTCCCTGTTACGTGCACATGCGCTCCCACCATAAAAGCAAAGTGGCTGTTATGACAAGTCTGAACAGGTTGTTTTTGTTTCCTCCCCTTATTTTTAATGCAGTATGTTGCAGAAGGCAGCCCCCACAATAAGCTCTTACATAAGTCACACTGCAGTCTGAGTGATAGGCAGCCAAGCATTCCTCTCCTTCATTTCCCAAGAAATCTGTGATTCACAGCACTGTGACTCTTTTGCCGCTCTTGTGTTATTTAAATGCCGCGTTTCACTGCGCCCTTTTCCCCCGTCTCGCTCTTGTCTTGGCATTGAATGGTCGACTACCACGCAATGAGCTGATAGTGGACTTGAAGGATCTTTGAACCCTGGCGTGTTTGCATAATAGTGCAAACTATTGACGTTTGATGCCCACCACCACACTCATAGGTATAAATTAAAAGAACATAATAGGCTTGACATCAAAACAAAATATTTTAATCTCTGTATTTACACTGCGTGAAAGAAATCATTATGTTAGAGTTAGACTGAACTAAATGTATGTAAAATATGTAACATACTGTATATATATCGGTATATACGATGTAAAAAAAATGTAAACTAAACTAAACTGGGTATTGAATTGGACATGGTAAGGAAAATACATAGGTGGAGTAAGTGACAGCTCAGTTTCCTATTTTTTAATATGTTTTCAACCCGAAAAAGAATTTTTACAACTCGCCATCAAAGAATACACTGCTGGCTGCACGATTCAGAGGCTCCGATTCGATTATAAAATGATTATTGATGCACCCCGCTCCTTTTTTTTTTTTTTTTTTTTTTTTTTAATGTTTTGTACATTAGTTCCAAAATTGTTCAAAAATCCTCTTAGGCTAAACCAAACTACTATTTTAGTATCAAGTTAACATATAACAGTAAACAAAAAAATAACAGTAAATAAAATACTCCAGTCCCCATTCTGTATCAGCAGCTTTAATCTACATTCAATTAATTTAATGTTGTGAATCAACCGTTACAGTTGTTAAAATTGCTCCCGTTATTCCATAATTTCCCTTCTGTCAACTTTTGACATGTCAAAGTTTTAAAACTGTTTTTATCATTTAAAGATAGATTCGAGACAAGATTTTGCCGATTTAGGAGTATTTTCGATAAAAAGTTAATTAGGTTCGCTACAACAGAGCCTTCTAGAGAAGTCTACTGCTTTAAGATGGCGGCTGTTTACTAACGCCGGCAAGTCTGTCATTTCGCATCTCTGTTCAATAATACATCTTCTAACACTGCCGTCGTCTGTCATTTTGCATCTAGTTTTACATACTGTATATATAATATCTACTGTAGCCGTATGTTTGTAGCAACTGGGCGCTGTTTGTTGTGGCTGTCGGCTGCAGTCAGGTATGATTGTTTTTTTTTTTTTTTTATCTAGCGGCATGACTTGAACATGATATTTACTCTTGGTCCGTTCCTCATTGTGTCCCAAAGACCGCGCTGACTGTGTTTTACTTCGGCTTTACCTGGTATAATTCAATAATCGGAATATAGATGTTTGTGAATCGTTCTCGAATCTTCCACGGCCGAATCACGAATAATCTCAGAATCGGAAATTTCGCACACCTCTACTGCTGGCCAAAAGTATTGTCACCCGTATAATTCTGTCAGATAATGCCCAATTTCTCCCAGAAAATGATTGCAATTACAAATGCTTTGGTACTAATACCTTCATTTATTTTGCTTGTAATGAAAAAACACAAAATGGAATGGGAAAAAAAATGAAATCATTATCATTTCACACAAAACTCCAAAAATGGGCTGGACAAAAGTATTGGCACCCTTTTAAATATCATGTGATGCTTCTATAATTTGTGTAACTAACAGCACCTGTTACTTACCTGTGGCACATACCAGGTAGTGGCAATAACTAAATCACATTCACAGCCAGTTAAAATGGATTAAAGTTGACTCAACCTCTGTCCTGTGTACTTGTGTGTACCACATTGAGCATGGAGAAAATAAAGAAAACCAAAGAACTGTCTGAGGACTTGAGAAGCAAACTTGTGAGGAAGCATGGGCAATCCATCTCCAAAGACCTGAATGTTCCTGTGTCTACCGTGTGCAGTGTCATCAATAAGTGTAAAGCCCATGGCACTGTGGCTAACCTCCCTAGGTGTGGACGGAAAAGAAAAATTGACGAGAGATTTAAACGAAAGATTGTGCGGATGGTGGATAAAGAACCTCGACTAACATCCAAACAAGTTCAAGCTGTCCTGCAGTTCGAGGGAACAGCAGTATCAACCCGTACTATCCGTCAGCGTCTGAATAAAAAGGGACTTTATGGTAGGATACCCAAGAATACCCCACTTCAGACCCAGAGACATAAAAAAGCCATGCTGGAGTTTGCCAAAGCTTACCTGTGAAAGCCAAAAACGTTTTGGAAGAATGTTCTCTGGTCAGATGAGACAAAAGTAGAGCTTTTTGAGAAAAGGCATCAACATAGAGTTTACAGGAAGAAAACGAGGCCATCAAAGAAAAGAACACGGTCCCCACAGTCAAACATGGCGGAGGTTCTCTGATGTTTTGGGGTTGCTTTGCTTCCTCTGGCACTGGACTTCTTGATCATGTGCATGGCATTATGAAGTCTGAAGACTACCAACATATTTTGCAGCATAATGTAGGGCCTAGTGTGAGAAAGGTGGGTCTCCCTCAGAGGTCATGGGTCTTCCAGCAGGACAATGACCCAAAACACACTTCAAAAAGTACTAGAAAATGGTTTGAGAGAAAGCACTGGAGACTTCTAAAGTGACCAGCAATGAGTCCAGACCTGAATCCCATAGAACACCTGGGCGAGATCTGAAAATGGAAGTTTGGAGAAGGCACCCTTCAAATCTCAGAGACCTGGAGCAGTTGGCCAAAGAAGAATGGTCTAAAATTCCAGCAGAGCATTGTAAGAATCTCATTGATGGATACCGGAAGCGGTTGTTCACAGTTATTTTGTCTAAAGGTTGTGCTACCAATTACCAGTATTAGGCTGAGGGTGCCAGTACTTTTGTCGGACCCATTTTTGGAGTTTTGTGTAAAATGCTAATGATTTTTTTTTCATTCTCATTTGCGGTTTTTTCATTGCAAGCAAAATAAATGAAGATATTACTACCAAAGCATTTGTAATTGCAATAATTTTCTGGGAAAAATTGAGCATTATCTGACAGAATTGAAGGGGTGCCAATGATTTTGGCTAGCAGTGTACATTAGTAACTCCACTACTTTAATTTCAGCATTATTAAGGGGAAAGTGTCCCAAAAATTGCATCGCCAACTATCAACTAACTCAGCTTGAAAATTACAGCGTTTTTGCATTGTTTTTAATGTGGATTGTGGAAAATATGAAACATGCACAGTAAACGGCAGGAGAAAAAAGAAGTTCACTAAGTTGTCATGTAAACATACCCAAAGTGGATCTTCAGGTGGCTGCTAGTGAATTGGTGTTAAATATATAAAATGTCATACAAGCAGAGGAAGTAGTGGTTACAGGGCTGCACTTAGATGGAAATGTCAGCTGGGTTTTGTTCATGTTTTCAATTTTGTACTCTTGTCCATGCTGAAGTAAATAGGACAAAAATGTGTATATGATGTCATGTATAATTGATTGATTAGTGTTCACACTACAGTTATCTATTTTCTGTAGCCATTTTGTTGCCGACTATCCCTGTTGACATTGGGTGAGAAATGGGGTGCACCCTGAATTGATTGTCAAGTAAAATGCAGAGCGCATACAGGGTAAAAAAAAAAAAAAGTCAATATCATGAATAAGTTTATTGATTTCAGTAATTCCATTCAAAATGTGAAATTTGTGTATTCTATGATGCATCTCAAATGTTACTTTCTTTTATTTTGATGATTTCAAATGACACTAATGTAAATCCGAAATTCTGTATCAGAAAATTTGAATAACACATGCGACCGACCAAAAAAGATTTCTAGAAATATTGACCAACTGAAAGGTATCGACATGAAAATTGTGACAATGTTATACATCACTCATTATTTACTAGATGGGGCTCCTTTGGACTGAATTACAACAGCAATGCTGTGTGGCATGGAGTCGATCAGTTTTTGGCACTGCACTGGTGTTATGAGAGGCCAGGTTGCTCTGATCGTAGCCTTCAGCTCTTCTGCATTGTTGCATTTAAATGGGGTTGAAGTCTGGTGTGTTTGCTGGTCAATCAAGAACAGGGATACTAGAGTCCTTAAAAAATGAAATGAAATCTGCAATTTCATAAAGTTGTTCTAAGACCTCCTAGTAACGGTTACATTGACCGTGGACCTAATCTATTGATGAGTTTAGACACAGCTTTGTGGAAGGCCAGTATCTTTAGCAATGACCCTTTGTGTCTTGCCCTCCCTGTGTAAGGGGTTGTTTTTCCACAGTATTCTAATTTTGTAAAATACTCAGTTTGGGATTTTCGTTAGATGTCAGTTATAATCACCAAAATAAAAGAAATAAAGACTTGAAATATGTCAGTCTGTGTGTAATGAGTAAATATAGTACACAAGTTTTACTTTTTAAATGAAATTACTTTCAGGGCTGCAACTAACGATTATTTTCACAATCGATTAATCGGACAATTAATTAAACGATTAATAAGATAAAATGTGACTTGTCAAATACATTCACAAATTAACTTGAAGTTGTTTTAGGCATGTTGTATGTAACAATGAAGACAAAATGGATTACTGTTTACTTCAAAAATGAAATTTTATTACAGCTTCCTGACAAACAGTAACTAGTCTACAACTGTAGACTTTCAAGGATATAAAACTTGTTAAAGTTTTTAATAAAGGTTCTGAGTATAAAACATTAAATGATTTTTTCAGTACACAAATAAAACAAAAGTCCTATTCATTCAAATAAAAAAAAAGTACTGATTGACATTTTTTCCCGTAGGCAAAGTGGTGACATAAATTGTTTCAATGACTCATTTGTTTTTTTTTCTTACTAAAGTAATTGACCAAATCGAATAAGGAGGACGAGGAGGCAGACTGTAATGAATCAGTTTTCTTTATCCAACAGTTGTTCATAAATACAATACAATACAATCCAAATCCAATTTCAAAGCCAGCTCTCTTGTATGACAATTTACAGTTTGAATGGGAGTTTGTGTTGAAAGGAGACTCCAAATTAAGATATGAATGGGTTTATGACATTATATAAAGAAATGAGACAACTTTCCTATCTAACAATAACTCAAGTGCTATTATTATGCTTCACCAAAACACAATACAAATGGGCACTTAAAGCAACACTAGGAAACTTTTCAACTTTATTAAAATATTTTCATAATATTTGTGATGATATGTTGACTGACAACTAGTTCAACGACACATCTTTCATATATTGAGGGGTATGGTATTGCCACACAAAAAAAAAACTACAAATGTGCTGACTTCTTTAACGGCATACGTCACGTCCCCCTTTCTCCTTTCATTATGAAGACGGAAGTCGATGCAGACGCTTTCGTGCGAATTCTGCAAAGATAGCAGAGCAACAAAAGAGACAAGAAGTTTTGTCCGAGGAGGTTAAAAAAGGGAGACTACCAGGATACTCAAGCATCAACATTGGCAAGGCTTTTACTCGGTGGCGTGACGCCCCCTCGCTGACGAGTTCTGTGGGGTGAGGGGGTTAGCCACACTAAGCCACACGGTTCCTAACCGTCATACGCTATTGTTTAGCCACAACTGGATTCATTACCTTATTACTATTCATCCTTCACACAGGCGCTGGAAACAGAAATATCGTTTAATTCATCTGCAGGCGACAGGGAGATCATGATTTTACGAAACACAGTCTTTCCTAATGCAAAACACTACTGCTTTTGTCCACCAGCTTCACTAAAATCAACTAAAACTGAAAAGTTACCTAGTTTTATTGAAATAGCTAATTAACTTAGCGCTCCTTGCTAAGTAGTAACTTCTCGTCAACAAAGAATACAAAAAATACAATTGGCTTCGTTTACTCACACTGGATACAACAACACACCCAACATAAGAAAATCTTAACTCTCGACACGTCATAAATATTATCGATTCAGCAACTCAACCTGAGTGTAGCAGTGAACTCTCTCTCTCTATCTCTTATCACTGACACGCATGCCGCCTCACAAACAAGGACCCAAACAAGACTGCTCATAGCTGTCGTTGGCAACAAATTGAATAAACGATTTTTATCGATTTAATCGATTAGTTGTCGCAGCCTTACTTAAACGAATCCACTTTTCCATGATATTCTTTGTGATGGAATAGTTCCTTATTAGTTAAGGTGCACTGCAGCTTTTTTATCTAACTTTAGATCCAAAAGTTTCACAATCTGACTAGACCGGATTTGTTACTTTTTTTAAGGGTCAGAACAAAAATATTTTTTTTCTTGGATCATTATTACATACTTAGTTATTTTTACCAGATGAGATGTTGCTCTCATCTAAACGTATTAGACTTCATGTTATGTCCACTTTTAGTATTTTCAAACACATGCAGAGCAACATCACCAGAACTGGTTTCAATCTCAACGTGAGGTGAGATCTGCATTTTGGGTCTTGTTTTATTTCATAATGGGCAAGAATAGAACTGTAGGTTTTATGTAAAAAATAGCGAGGCAGTGTTCCCCCTGTTCCTGTAATGACTCACACATACAGTCACATCTGCATGTTGAATGCAGAGGAGAGCCTCCCGGTTGATAGGCCACGTAAGGTTGGCGTGGGCTGAGGAGGAGGTGGAGCTACACAGGGAAGACTTCTTGCAAGCGGGCTCCCCCCTTTTTCTCTGCTTTCCGTGATGTGTGTGTCCCCCTCCTACCTCCACCGCCTCCTACATGTAGTCAGAGGCGCTCTCAGCTGCTAATGGAGGGAAACACGCTCCTTAGCAACCAAATGTGTCCTCCGTCTCGCCGCCTCCGCCCGCTGCTATCTGCACATGTTCTAGTGAGGTGGAGGTGGAAAATATGAAGCCTTCTTCTATTCAGAGAAGTCTTTCTACTCTGAAAGAAAAAGTGACATTTCAGGGTTGCACAATAGCAGATTTCCTCATCACGAGGCGTGGGCTTTTACAACATACTGCACAAACATTAGCAGTGTGGGGGAAAAAAAAGGTCATCCCCGAGTGCACTTTGAAATCATTCTTGTTGTTGTAGAAATCTTTTATCACTGCTGCTGACAGGTTGACATGAAGTTGTTAAGGCTAGCAGCAAACGGGGATGTTTTTATGTGGAAAATAATTGTAAGGAACAGACCACCGGAATACTACAGTACAGAAATACTCGTTTATCGAATGTAAGTCATTTCTGAGTGCCGGCCCTTAGTATTTAGGTGCTCAGTATTTGACATCATCATTATAATTGTGGTACATATTTTAAATCACCTTTCTGGCAGGCACACAAACAATCGGGAATAGGCACAAGCCTTTAAGTGGCCACTTCACAGAATGTAGTGTCCTCCCAAGACAACTTTACATCATCCTTCCACGGAGCCTGTAGTCAAGTATAAACATACTTTGAATTCTTCGACATCCTGGGCATGCCCATCATTTTGTTTTATGGTATATTTTGGACTTACGTCAAGTTGTCCCCCATCAGACACAAATTTATAGGAAACTTATGTCATTCGTTTGTGCTAGGTTTGTGCTCGTTTGTGCTAAAAAAAATGTTGTTTGTGCTCCTATTGTTTTTGAGATATTAACAGTTCTTTTATAGGTCAGTCTGAGGTCAACCAGCCCCACCGTTCTGTTTAAAAATGGTTATAAATGGTGTCAATCGTTTGTGATATGTTTGTGCTGGTTTGTGCTGAAAAGTGCTGAAAAAAATTTGATTGTGCTGCTATCGTTTTTGAAATATTGACAGTTCATATTTCGGTTAATCTGAGGTCAACCAGCCCCCATTGTGATTAAAAATGGCTAAAAATGGTATTAATTGTTTGTGATATGAAAATTTTCGTCTGTGCTGCTATCGTTTTTGCGATTTTGAGGTATTAATTTTGAGTGATAACATCACACAACCCCGCATTTATTGCAAAATGGAGCCAAAATGGTGCCATTCGTTTATGCTACGTTTGTGCTTGTTTGTGCTGTAAAAACTTTCATATGTGATGCTATCGTTTTGAGATATTAAAAATTCTTATATTGGTCAATCTGAAGTCAACCAGTCCCCCATTCTGATTAAAAATGGTGTTGATCGTTTGTGCTACGTATGTTTGTGCTGTAAAAATTTTCGTTCGTGCTGCTATGATCTTGAAATATTAATTTCGAGTGATGACGTCAATCGCAGCAACCTCCGTGGCAGCTGACAGAGTGTACCAACTCTCACAATAACATAGGGGTGTCCCAACAACTACCACAAACGTAGCACAAACTAATGGCACCCCTTCGGGTCCATTTTGCAGTAAAAGGGGGGCTTGAGATATTAATTTAGTAGTGCGCCACATTTAAAGGGAAAGAGAGAAGCCACTTTGATTAGACATGATTAAAATGTTGAGTCCTACAGAGTAGAGATCGACCAATATAGGTTTTTCAGGACGATACCGATTATTAGTAGTTAGAGGGGCTGATAAGAGATTTTTGGAGCCGATATTCATTTGCGGTAAAAGTGTAAAAAATGGTATAAAAAATTGAATAATGCAAACACTGAACTTACTGAAATGCCTAAAGCATGTTTATTGAATCACTCAAATAGAAAATAAAAGATCCAGAAGTGCCTGAATTTCCTCAACTCAGAAACATCTCTTATAAAGTCAAATAATTATAAAAATTTAAATAAATAGCTCTCTGAAAATTTTCCACAGAAAATACAACAACAATACAGGGAGTTCTCAGGCTCAGCAGCACCTCTTGTAAAGTTAAATAAGAGCTCCCTGAATTTTTTTCACAATAAATGAAATAAAATTCTAATGTAACTGAAATAATTTTTAACTTTAGCCCAGTTTTAAAAGGATTTTTTCCTATTTGTCGGTCGAATTAAAAAAAAAAACAACAACAAAAAAACAGGCCGCTACAAATATACGTCAAATTTCAAAATATCGGCACCGGTAATCTGTCTATGTCTACGACAGAGGCACAAACCTTTCTCTTTTCCTTGTCAGTGAAATTACCAACACCCACTGCGCTAGATATAAAGCTGTTCACGAAAATGGAGCCCTTAAAATTCTCATTTCAACAGCATATTTTTTAGGGGTGCGCGATATTCACTTTTTGAAACCGATACCAGTATCGATAACTTCCTGCTCCTCTAAGCCGATACCGATATCGATAACCGATAACAAATGTATAATTTTTAAAATGTATATTCACCCAAATTTTTGAATACCTGGAGGTTTAAAAAACACTAGTGGTGGATTCAACATAGATTTGTCTTTGAACTAACCAGATTTTTCATAATGACATGAACATTATTGTAATGAACAAAACAAAGACAAGAACAGTGTTGACTTCAAATAAAGTGCCAATATTTATTTTTTCAAATATATATAATTTGAGTCAGTCGCAATCAATTAGTCAATGTAATTGAAGATGTGTTTCCTGAACAATGAGCACTGAACTAAAAGATAAACCCAACAGGTATTGTGCTTTGTCATCAGATAAAAATATTTGGTGCTACAGAAGAGGAGACTGTTGTGGTCTTGTTCCATGAAACAACTTTCTTAACCTGGTAGACAGGTAAGGACAGCAAGCCTATCAATAACCAAAAGGCCTCTCAACAACTTACTAACTTATAACTAACACTGTAATATGCAAACATTATATAGGAAGGTTCATCACTCATTCCTCATAACAAAAATATGGTAGAACAAAAAGGATTAATGGCCTGCCTTATTATAATCAATATAAACAGCAGTGAGTGAACCCATTTTCAATAAAGTATGAGGTTTCTTCTCTGCATAGTACGAAATCCTACCAAGCATGCTGAGAGGACTAACATTACATGTCTATACTGTATGTCCGGGGTGAAAACCTACGTGCCGTGCATGGTTGCCGATCAAAGTATGGAAGCGTGTGGCAATCTCATCTTACTTTTTCCCGTAAACATTCATCTGAAAAGTGGCGGCGGCTTGGAATGATGAACCTGGCTCCAAATGACGAAGTAGTCGCCTGAATCCTGTGTCTTTGACGAGGGAAAAGGGTTGGTTGTGTAGCGCCATCATTTCTGTGATCATCTTTGTGAAACTTTTCAAAGGCCTCATTAAATGGTACAACCCTGGCTTATTAGCTGGCTTTGGAATTGGCTTTGGTATCGGTTACGCAGCTTCATTCGCAGCTCGCGCGTCCCTGTACTCTTTTAAAACACCATCAAAGCGATTGTCATCTTTTAAGTGACTTATTAAGATGTGTTTCTCGCCAGCCGTGTGGCACACTTGAGTGTGACCTCACAGAAAGGGAGTGCTTGATTTACAAATGCACACATCCCAATCCACCGACACCGTGCCAAAAATATTACAGTACATATTATCGGTCCTATTAATAATGTTATTGGATTTATTGGGATGACGTCATAATTCCCATTATCAGACCAATAATTATCGGACCAATAATTATCGTGCACTAGTAATATTTTTCCCAACTTATTCAACGACAGTCCACTGTTAGAAGAACTATGAGAATATATTTTTGAATGTAATTGAATTTGCAGTACATGCACACATTTCAAAACTGAATCACTACTATGAATTGAGTAGACAATAGATATGGGATAAGTGAGAAAAACACCTGCCATCTTCTGGATGTGGAGATGCCGGAATTGCCCCTAAAGCTGGTTATTACCTACACAATGGCAGTGATGTACTTATTTATCAGCATTTTTATTACATGTTCACATTTGATATACATATACTCTATAGTAACTGTACTTAGATAGATCTCAGTATGTGTCAAATATTAAAACTAGGGCTGTCAAAATTATGCATTAATGAGCGGTAATTAATTCTTTAATTAATCACGTTAAAATATTTGACGCAATTAATGCACATGCCCCGCTCAAACAGATCAAAATGACAGCACAGTGCAATGTCCACTTGTTACTTGTGTTTTTTGGAGTTTTGTCGCCCTCTGCTGGCGCTTGGGTGCGACTGATTTTATGGGCTTAAGCACCCATGAACATTGTGTAATTATTGACATCAACAATGGCGGGCTACTAGTTTATTTTTTGATTGGAAATTTTACAAAATTTATTAAAACGAAAACATTAAGAGGGGAAATTTCTATAACTTGTACTAACATTTATCTTTTAAGAACTACAAGTCTTTCTATCCATGGATCGCTTTAACAGAATGTTAATAATGTTAATGCCATCTTGTTGATTTATTGTCATAATAAACAAATACAGTACTTATGTACCGTATGTTGAATGTATATATCCATCTTGTGTCTTATCTTTCCATTCCAACAATAATTTACGGAAAAATATGGCATATTTTATAGATGGTTTGAATTGCGATTAATTACAATTAATTATTTTTTAAGCTGTAATTACTCGATTAAAAATTTTAATCGTTTGACAGCCCTAATTAAAACCTCTGCATTCATTCTTGACATATTTCTGCAATGCCAGGTCATTATTTTTTGCATGGGTTTCATGGCTAGGTATGCATGACTACTTATACAAATAGTCTGAATCCACTGGGCTTCCAGCAACTAGGGCAGCATGTTCTATTTTAGTTGATGTCTGTTGCTCCTTTTTAAATGATTGTGCCAATCTGGTACGTTGTCTTATCTAGAATCAGCAAACTTCAGTATCATGGGAGTTTTGATTTTAGGCCAAATGTCTTCACATGAAAACAGACTGGGCTGCCTCGAGGGATGCTTGTGTTCTTTCTTTGCCACCCAATCACTTGCCCTACTACTGTGAGAGAGCAGTCAGTAATAATAATAAAAAATTTAATCTGGAAATAGGTGTAGTATTATAGTTTTCCTTTAGCTTGGATCCGCAAAAAGGGCTCCAGATGCGATGTAAGGATTGAGAATGGAAATTGCTCAGGATTAACCGTGAAAAATGATTAGTGATCCATTAATTTTGAAGTTTTGTTTTAATTTAATTATATAAAACTGATGGAAATTGTTTTTTTTTTTTAATATATATACAGTACACTGATCATGATATTGTTGCCTGGAGGTGTGTTATACCATAGATCTGTGTGGATGTATACCTCAATATATCATTAATTATTTGACGCAGTTACTCCTTCCATAGCTTCTGTTGCTCACACTGCAAACTTTTTTCTTTATTCTCCCTCTGGTATTAAAATTTCCAATTATTTCCATTGCAAATTTGCATATAGTCGACAGCGACAGACCATTAAGTGTTTTTTTTCTTTATCTGGGTGAATGCGGATCATGTTTAATAGGCATGCACTCTGCAAATTAAACCCCTTTTTCTCGCCTGGTTTTGCATATGGCCCATTTTAACTCATTAGGCTGGACGTTATCCCAGGGGGAAGGTGCGATTGTCGTTTCCTGACTGATTACAAGCTGGTTACGTGAATTTCTCTCCTGTCAGAGCTTTTTTCCGCACTGCAGTTGTGCTAAGTGGATTTCATGTGTACCATGTGTCCTCAGTTTATGTAGAAATGAAGATGAAGAGACACTCAGAAGATGAAACCAAATAACTTTGCATTTGCGGATCCCATGAAAGGATGAATGGAAGAATGAAAATTACCCCTACTGCAACAAGCCTAATGCCACAGCAACTTTGTTGCTTGTCTTGTTTTTGCATTTGCATTTCGTTGGTCAACTTTCAAAGTAGAACGTTAGACTTGTGGTCAGTGTGTTTGCATGGATTTTCTTCTCCCACTCTGAGTTCTTTGTTGGGTTATTGCAGATGCTAATTTACTTACTGTGTTGACTGAGCGATAAATCAAAATTGTGAATTTAAATTTTCTAATTTATTTCGTTTGCACTTATCTGACCCAGGATCTGTTTTACTACCTAATAAATAAATTACTATATTCAGCCCGTTTCAAAAAGAAAATATTTACATTTCACATGATTCACACTATCCGGCCATATTCAACACCGGTTATGCTTGTCGGGAACCTGTTCCAGCTGACCAAGCTGCTCGCAAGTCAGTTGTAGGGCACATACAGACACAGACAACTGTTCTCACCCACAATCACACCGCCACTGAGTGGGAATTGATTCCATGCTGCCCCCGTCAAAGTCAGACGAACCATCAGTGACATGTTTAATCACACATTAAAAAAAATACTTATTATCACAATAGTTACAATGATGGACGAAATGATTGGCACCCCCGGAATTTTTCCCGAAAATACAGCATCTCTCACAGAATTTAATGCAATTACAAATGGTTTCCATATGAATGTGTTTATTTCTTGAATGTGCATTGGAAACACACAAAAAGCTGAAGAAAAAAAGCCAAAATGTACACAATTTTACACAGAATGCATAAAATGGGCTGGATAAAATTGTTGGCACCCTCATCTAAATATTTGGTTGCGCATCCTTTAGAAGAAATAACAGAAAGCAATCACTTCCTATAACCATCAACAAGTTTCGTGCACCTCTCAGATGTTTTGTTCTCAGATGTTGTGTCTCAGATTTTGGACCACTCTTATTTGGCGAACTGTTCCAGGTCTCTCAGATTTTAAGGGTGCCTTCTTGCAACAGCAATTTTGTGATCTCTGCATAGTGTTCAATATGATTTAGATCCAGATTCATCGATGGCCCTCTCAGAATTCTCCAGCACGTTGTCTCCAACCATTTCTTGGTGCCATCTTGTTGGACCGCCCGTGACCTCAGACACAGGCAGAGTTTTCTGACACTGCATCCTACATTGCGGCTGTCCTTGCACACTGTCAAGGCACCCAGTACCAGAGGTAGCAAAGCTACCCCAAAACATCATTGGACCTCCACCACGTTTCACTACAGGCAATGTGTTCTTTTCTTTGTAGGCCTCGTTCTTTTTTCTGGCACTGGGTGCCTTGACAGTGCGCAAGAAGTCATGAAATATGGAGACGATCAAAATGTTTTGGGCCTGGCATGGGTGTTACAACAGGACATTGACCCAAAACATATCTAAAATAGCACCAAGAAATGGTTGGAGACCAGTGCCCAGTGCCAGAAAAAAAACACTGGTTGATGCAATTAGGCAATGACCAAAATTATACGTATAGATTGACGTACAATTTATATAGAATAAACACACACAAAAAACAATTTTAAAAAAACATTTAATTTACAATAAAATGCTGCCAGAATAATATTGTTTAAAAAAAGGAAAAACCGTGAAAGTTTACTGTCAAATTAACAACATACGATCATATAAAGAACTACATTTGAACTGTTGTTTTACATTAAGTAACTGTAAAAAGTGCGGCACATATGCGTAACAGGTCAAGTGGTGGTAAAGTCACAGCGCTTGCTTTTGTGTTCTCTCCTCCCCAACTGGGTTTTGAACCCACGCTGCCTGTTGCAGTCAGGTGTGCTCACAGTGGTGCGGCAAGGGGGGTGCTGAGTGTGCTGCAGCACCCCCTGATGTTGGGGAGAAAAAAAGTGTTTTGGTAGATTTTGTTGTTGTTGTTAAAAATAAATCAATAAATAAAATATATTGAAACAATAGTGGATTTAACTATGGGTTTTTAATATATATGTTGAAAACCATTTTTTTTTGTAATAACATAGTCACCACCTGGCACCTTGGTTGCTACCAGGTCACGTCGGATAAGGTGCTAATGGAACGGAAAAGTTAGCTGTTGACACAGGAGGTGTTAACATGGCGCAAAAACGAATCAGCGATTTTTTTCTTTACAAAAACAGTGAGATTTTCTAAAATTCAATTCGAGGTCGAAAATGAAGATGATTATGATAGTTTATATTAGTGCCCAGCGAGGAAAAGTTAGCTGCAGATTTCAAATAGTTTGCTTGTTTGTTTTGTTGTTGTTGTTGTTGAAGTGCTGCCGTGCAGAGCGCTGTTGGATATTCGTTTGCAATTTATGTAAGTGTTGTGAAAAGTGTGTGTTAAACTGAGGCTTATTGGACTTTTTAGTTTTCAAATGTGTTTGTGTGTCATTGCGGCGTCAAGCTGCAGGGATTTGCATTATAATGCACAGGCTTTTTTATTTCCAGTACAAAAAGACCAACACACACTGTAGGTGAAATAGAACGCTGTTTTTGTAGTAGCCTAGTAATAGTACGTAAACTATCCAGCATGCGTCCATACTACCATTGTGCACATCTTGTATGGAGAAAAAGCGCAAGCATGACAAATTTGGACCGAAACGGCTGTTTTTGGATGGGGAAAAAAAATAAGATCCTCCCCTGCTGCGAGTGACTTCCAGCGCTACTGTGTGCTGACTACTGAGCTAATAAAGTTTCGCTTCAGTTGCCAGTGCATCCTTTTAAGTTCTCAGGGATCAATGTTTTCCTAACTTTATACACGCCAAGCACTTGCTCCAACCAGTAGCTAAGTAATGACTGACAATATAACAGTGCGGGTTTGAATCCAGGCTGAAGGGGGGGGCAACGAGAAAAAGGTGCGATGTGATGTCACCAACATCATTGTTGCATATGTATAACAATGAATTTTTACGACCATCATTTTCAGTTAAAAAAAAAATCTCCAAAAATGTTAAAATGTGTTTGTTTAAAAATTGATCTTTACACACAGTATAACGAAATTAGCATATTTAGATTCTGTATTAGATACTGCAAGCCTCACTGCTTTTTGTAACCTATTTTTTAAATTTAAAAGGACTGCATTACACTCCAGTGTCATAGCATATTGGTCATAGCTTTTTTATGCGTTTCGATGCTGTGATGTAATTCCATGTCATGTTTGTAAATATGACTTTGAATTTTCCACCAAAGCTTGAGTTACAAAAAATCATGAATCACAATCGCTGTATCTGTCATTAAAAAACCCAATTAGATGTTTTTCCAAAATCATTCAGCCCTACACGGATGTACTAGTCCTTCTAAAAAAAATTGCATATTGTGATGAAGTTCATTATTTTCTGTAACGTACTGATAAACCTTTCATACCTTTCATACCATACCTTTCATATATTTTAGTTTCATTACACACAACTGAAGTAGTTCAAGTCTTTTATTGTTTTAATATTGATAATTTGGGCAAAAAAAAAATAGCATATTTCATCCGACCATTACAAAAAAGTGTTTTTTAATACAAAAAAAGTCAAGCTTCAATTAATTATATCAGCTATGCACTCAATACTTGGTCGGAAATCTTCTTGCAGAAATGACTGCTTCAATGCGGCGTGGCATGGAGGAAATGAGCCTGTGGCACTGCTGGGGTCTTGTGGAGGCCCAGGATGCTTCGATAGCGCCCTTAAGATCATCCACAGTGTTGGGTCTGATGTCTCTCAACTTCCTCTTCACGATATCCCACAGATTCGCTATGGGGTTCAGGTCAGGAGAGTTGGCAGGCCAATTGAGCACAGAAATGCCATGGTCAGTAAACCATTTACCAGTGGTTTTGGCACTGTGAGCAGGTGCCAGGTCGTGCTGAAAAATGAAATCTTCATCTCCATAAAGCTTTTCAGCAGATGGAAGCATGAAGTGCTCCATAATCTCCTGATAGCTAGCTGCATTGACCCTGCCCTTGATAAAACACAGTAGACCAACACCAGCAGCTGACATGGCACCCCAGACTATCACTGACTCTTGGTACTTGACACTGGACTTCAGGCATTTTGGTATTTCCTTCTCCCCACTCTTCCTCCAAACTCTGGCACCTCGATTTCCGAATGACATGCAAAATTTGCTTTCATCTGAAAAAGTACTTTGGACCACTCAGCAACAGTCCAGTGCTGCTTCTCTGTAGCCCAGGTCAGGCGCTTCTGCCACTGTTTCAGGTTCAAAAGTGGCTTGACCTGGGGAATGCGGCACTTGTAGCCCATTTCCAGCACACGCCTGTGCACGGTGGCTCTGGATGTTTCCAATCCATACACATACTTGTACTTGTGCAGCGTTTCCTGCCACACTTTTCCCTTCCCACAGACTTCCCACTGAGTTGCCTTGATACAGCACTCTGGGAACAGCCTTTTCGCTCAGAAATTTCTTTCTGTGTCTTGCTTGAGGCAATGATGGCCTTCTGGACAGCAATCAGGTTGTCAGTCTTGCCCATGATTGCGGTTTTGAGTAATGAACCAGGCTGAGAGTTTTTAAAGCCTCAGGAGTCTTTCGCAGGGGTTTTGAGTTAATTCGTTGATTCAGAGGATTAGGTCAGTAGCTTCTTTAGCGTACCTTCTAATGATATGCTAATTTTTTGAGATAGGAATTATTGTTTTTTTATTGACTTTTTTGCCATAATCATCAATATTAAAACAATAAAAGGCTTGAACTACTTCAGTTGTGTGTAATGAATCGAAAATATATGAAAGTCTAATGTTTATCAGTACATTACATTAAAATAATGAACTTTATCACAATATGCAAATTTTTTGAGAAGGACCAGTATATTATGTGAGTGTGACTGGTTTTTCTAATGTGATTGGCTAGCGACCGGTACTGGCTGGATTCTTCCTCCCCTCCTAAATCACCTGGGACAGGTTATAGCTCATGAGTTTTAGCACTGTATAAAAAAACGGATGAATCGGTATCAACAAAGACAAGTGCTTATGTTAATGCCACCTCATATTTTTCACTATTCTGCATCCTAATCCAATGAAAGTCAAAGTCTCGGCCCCGGGTGCCTTGTCTAAAGGCCCCCTCTTTTGTCAGCAGAAAATCAGAGTGGTCACATTGTCTGTATTAAGACTCAACATCATTCCTGAGAACCCCTAATCCCGATTAACCACAGCCATTGTTTTTTCCAGTCATTCTATCCAGGATATTTCTCCAGCTCTCTTTTCCCCTACAGGGTCATTTGAAAATGTGCAATCAGGAAGTGATTGCGGAGAGGCTGATGGATGATTAACACTACAAGAGACTAAAGGGATATACTAGTATATTAATGCTTATTATTCTGTGGAAAATGAATGTAAGAAGTTGGCAGCCTGTTTCAAATTTACTGTATTTCGACTGCCCTACTGAGTCCTATTTTTAGGTGAATCACTTCCAAGGCATCGATCCTGCCGCGATTCCTTCATGTGGCACTTGGCCATCCAAGCTTTCCAGGCAGCTCGGTCATCTGCAAACCTGCTAGGCAACGCTGCTGACCTTTGGAGGGAATTAAGCTTGGGACAGTTTGAACCTTTCCAGTGAGTGCAGGGAGAGTAAACAGTCCTTTCACGTTTGCGCTCTACTTTCTGTCGGACAGCAGCGCTTTAAAACTTTAGTCGTCATCAGGGCAAGATGGGAACTTCCTCCTCCCCTCATTTTTCACCTCCTGAATGATTAATGACATTTGCCTTGTTTGTGTTCCCACCATTATGGAATCTCCTTTTATTGTGTGCTCACCGCAGCTTTCAAGCCCACTTTTGTGAGTCACACGTGAATTTCTTGCCCACGTCGGACCTTGTTTGACATTTTAGTGTTTCACTTTGCTTGTTGAGGCGAGGTGGGGTATTTGAATAGCGGATTTTGTCCACAAAAGGTTCTTCAAACGTGAAGGGTGAGGCGGAGGGCCGGGAACAGATATTACGTGACAGTCCAGAATTCCAGCCTAAAATACGTCCCACGCTCTATATCTTATCTTAGTAGGCCAATGAGCAAATGCAAAAATTATTTTGGGCTCATCAGCTCCCTAGAGTCAAAGTTTCTATTTTTGTTTGACATACTTTTGTAAAGACAGCTTAGAGCGTATAACCATTTTGAATGATGACAATGCAAATACAGTCAAACGCAGAGATACAGAGAAACAGGATGGATGGAAAATGAATCACTAGAATGTCACAGACGTTCAGGTGTGGGGTGCAAATGCTGTTTTTACTTAGCTTTCAAGTTCAAACCACACGCCGCCTACCTTGTCTCCACAGTTTCACCGTGCGGCGTCTCGCAACATGTCCGCCCCCGCCAGCAAAGAGGTGAAGGAGCTCAGCTCTGTCGACTTCATCCAGCTCCAGCAGTATATTGAATGTGAGTGCATTTATGGACATTTTACCCACCTCCTCCCTTCACTCACACCTCACGATGCACTTCTACCCACTCATGTACTCGCCTACATGCTTAGTGTCTGCGATGTTGACAAGCTTTTAGTCTGAAATTGTTTTGTAAGGATTTTTTGCAAATTTAAGTTTGAGTTTGTTTCAAGCTCTCATTTTTTTGTGTAAAAATTCATCGATATAACCAATCCAGTCAATAGGAAACCCTATGAAACAAAGTATGGCCGCTTAAATAAGTTGCTCTAAGTTAATGATAAAGTATTAGGGCGCTTTCACATTAGATCAAGAGGACCAGGGTCGGGTTGGAGAGCTCCCTCGCACCAACACTTGCAAATTGCGAACCGAACTTTCCGAGTAGCATCACATGGATGAAAGGCGCACTCATTGATTGGACAAATAGAAGAGGAAATACCTCCCTCCAAAGAAAGAGAGGGAGCGTGCAGAGTCACAGCGTGGTGCTGTGACGCTGCACGTGATGTAGTATAAATTTTGTCGCTGCTTGGCCAGCGGCAGGGTCAGTCCCTTCCTACTCAATGCCGAGCAAACTGGAGTATATAAAAATGCATAGGGGAAAATTAAACCACGTAAGGGAACCGTGTAGTACCCCAAGTCACACAGGCACGAAATCGCTTTCACTTTTGTGACATTTTGGACTTTGAAATTGTCGCCTCTTCCAGAAGAGCGAGATTCACGCTACCCCAAGTGGCTCTGCCTGTCTTTTCCACTGTAACTCTCACATGGTCAGTTCAGCAACAGCATGCAAAACACAATTGCCACATTAGAACCCAATTCTGTGTATCAACTGCAACTGCATAGCGCAGTACAACAACATTTGGCCATGGCTAATCGTCTGTCATCTTGCCATTGTTTATTTTGAATAGTGTCCACGCTCTACTTCCGCTTTCAAGGATGCCCCGCATGTAGCATCACAGCCTGAAGCAGTGTCGCTCCAGGCTGTGACGCTGGACATAAAGTAGCAAAAGCGCACCCTGCTCTGGTTGCATGAACAAGCGAAGCAGGGTGCGCTTAAAGTGGACCGAGATCCATGATTTTTGAGCGGACCAGAGTTCGTTTGTTTGGTCCTAACTAGAGTTTGGATGGGCGTTCACATTTACAAAACGAAGCAGACTATCTGAGATAAAGAACTTTGGTCCGTTTAAAACGTACCACAGAGATTAAAATGGGTATAACTGATCCCTGCATTTCTTGCATGAGAGTACTGTAAAAGCTGTGAACGTGCAAAAAGTGCCGTGCATGTAGAACAAGTTGTACTGTTAAAATTATAAGCATTTATGGGTCTTGATGTGCAGGCCGGAATTGAAGGACCAGTGCTTCAGATGCTCACACACACACACACAAAAGATGTTTTCAAAAGGGTTTCCCAGCGTTTAAAATGTATGTCAAGTTCTTTAATTTTCTGTGGAATCATTTAATACGTTAATTACATTAATATGTGTGTGTGTAGATGTACAGTATGTATATATAAATAAGATCATAAATTGATAAAAGGCCTAAAACATTCATTAAAAAAATAAATAATAAGGCGGAAAAGACAAAAAAGGCTGAAAAAGCAGTTTCTGCTCTTGCATCTCTCTTTAAAATAAACTGCTGTATGCTGCTACACTATGTCTATATGCTGCAATAGCAGTTTCATGGTGCATTAAGCCCCCGAACTATTTTTAATTTGTCCGTTTTACCCTGGAGACCCCCGTTTACAGACACCACACAACCGCTTTTGTTTCAACCAATTAAAGGTAAGTAATGATATTTATTATTTGAAATGTAATTTCGATGTCATCATATTTAGCTTAGAATCATTAATTGATGTCTAATATTTAGTTTTTAAAAAATGACTTTATAAAATTATTCACTTGCATATTTTAAACTTTTTTAAAAAATTCGTCACAATGGGAAAAAATAGTGTATGTAAATAGGTCACGGATATCTACCTCATAACTATCTCTTATTTGTATATTTCTTGTTACTGTCACATTTTCCCCGATATTTTAGATGATAAATAATCCATCCAAACACAGAATAAAAATTAAAAAAAAACCTTAAAAAGGTAAATATTTGAAAAAGAAAATCACGACCACTCCTTGACGTCTGCGATTTCTAATAATATCTCGTTAAAATCATCATTTAATTATGCTCTCTCATTGTTTTTTTTTTTAAATGCCCTCCTGTTCAAAAATTTTTCTTCCCCCAGAAAATTGAGATTTTAAGCTTTCCAATGATGTGCACATGCATATAGGACAATTTTGAAATATGGCCAAATTTAAGATTATAAATTCATAAAATGTATAAAACAAGATGTCAATTGGACATCTACTGCCCTCAATGTCAGCCTTAGAGTTAAATGAGTACCCTATTAAAAGTCTTGTGATCATGATAGCTTTGTGTGTAAATGTCAAAAATCATTCAATCAATTAATTTACAATGTAATGAATTGACAGTTTTTATTTGAGTTGTGAAAAAAAATTGTAACATTGTACTTTACACCAAACCTATAGTACCTTATACCGTCTTCATGCAATAATCCTAAAATAATCCTCTACCCTTGCATTTGACCTCTTCCAGACTGCAGCCTGAAAGTCAAAGATGTGCTGCGGGAATTTGATGCAGATGGCCGCCTGTCCCGGCACAGACACGGAGAGGTGAGGGCACAGGACAGGACGGAGTGTCCTCTCATTCCAAACCTGCACAAGTTCTGACATGTGACAGCACTGAAAATGCAAAAAAAATGAGTCTCTGATTCATCCTAACGTGGGCACGTATAAACAGCCTGACACTGGCTAATTAGATTCAAAGCCTTGGATGGTGTCGACTAAGCGCTCTTGTGAAAGGTGGCGCCGTTATACTGAGAATGCAGATGTAAATGACGTCCTCGCTCAGGCCCACGCAGTGAAGCCTCCCCGGCCGGTTGCTTTCAGAAGCTTCTATTCATTTTTGCAGTCAGCTCATGATGGTTTTCAAAATCCTATTTCATGTGTAATTTCAGTTATTTTCTCCATAAAAGAAAGAATAGAAATACAGTAAAATTCATCTCAGGTTGCAGAGTGGCATAGTTGTGAATGGTTGGTTGACTGGCAACCAGTCCAGGTATGGGAAATTGATAAAAGGTATCGGAGCTATGTTCTGAATGTTATGCTGTGATAACCCACAAGGATTCCAGTTAAATGTCTTAGTGGGGTAGCAGTGAGTGAATTATTTATTCATACGGTAGCTCTGCAGGGCATCGACGCCAACAAGAAATGGGTTTGTGGTTCAGCATTATCCAGGGAGTTCTGTTTAAGCCCTCCAGCATCCAATCAAAAAAGTCATTCAAAGCGGGACGGAGAGAGTGACAAATTTCTGCTTTCTTATGAGAGTATGGAGTGGAAAAATGAGTACCCATAAAGACAGTTAAAGCATGTTTTCTTGTATGTGGAGATGTCTCGATACAGATTTTCTTTAACTTCGTATTCGATTTTTTTTAAAGATGTGAATTGAATACTGAGCCGATGTTGATCCGTTAAATATCTTTTTAGACAATCAAAACAAAAACAAAACATAATCCAATTAGTCAATGATAGGGATGTCCCGATCTTATCACCTGATCGGAAACCACGCCGATCGCACCATTTTTCAGAGAATTGGCGAAAAGGATTGGGTTTTTAATTTGAAAAATATATTTGTTTTTCTGCTTCATGCTCATACAGCGCCACAGCCTCTCAGCCTTCCTCCTGCAAAGCAAACTGTCCAGCTTGCGTTTGGTACTTAAAATTAGCGATGATTGACAGGTTTGTAGCTTTGATCTTGCCAGACAACCTTGGTAGCTCTACGATCAAAGGCAAAATTGTGTCAGTCATCGTTAAACTTGCATAAGTTTGCTGTGCCAACTCGTAGCGTAAGTGAGAGGCTGTTCTCAGCAGCGTGAGCATCAAAACGTGACTGGATTTGAGTAGACTCACTCAATGAAGCATTTAATAAAGACAAGCATTTTTCTACGTTATTCCGGTTTTCAAAAACTAATTCACATTATGAAGGCGGCACGGTGAAACAGGAACATGTTTGGAACTTTTGTTACCCAAAATAAATAAATAAATAAAAACACCTTTTTTTCGAACATCGGATCGGGACTCGGTATCGTCAGATTGTCAAAATCAGGTGACTCGGACTCGGATGCAAAAATATGCGACTGGGACATCCCTAGTAAATGACAAATCATATTATATGTATTAAAGTGAGCCCTACTCGCAGTTTCTCGAGAAATATTTCTTGATGCTTTTTTACTATATTTGGTTTCTAAAAAGGAGTAGTCGCACACAGCAAACTTATTTGCCCAGAGGCTTGATTTATTTGCCTGGCACGGCCAGACTGTTCTCCCTGTGTTTTTCCAAACACTGAGAGTATAGTCTGGAACACAGCCCATTAACGGCCTCTCGAGCAAGTACAAAATCAATCGACAAATCAGATTTGTTTATTTGCGTGACGTGTTCTTAACGAGCAACGTCACTCTTCCGCGTCGGAAGTCGTCTCTACAGCAACACAGATGGCGAACAGGAGAGCCGAGAATATGTTCCAATCCACGGTAAAATCAGTTTTAAATTACCAAAAACACATCGACACAAGTCATTGACAACAGTCTGTCTCGCGCTAGCCATGTTGAATAAACTCCGCTCTCCTCGTATGTTTACTTCCACGCGCAAGTCCCTCGTCCCGCCCGACGCTGATTGGTCCACTCCGCTGTCTGTTTGCTGTGGCTTGCTCCGCCCTGGAAATTTTATCCGCTTAATGGTGGCCAGACTCAATAGCTGGAACAGCGGTGAGTCTGGAGTACCAGGCTATTGATTTATATCATCCAAAAAGCACGTCGATGATGAAAACACACATGAATACTGGATTGGATTAGATATGGTGACCAAATCCGGTACTGATCGATAGTGCAAACAAAAAAAACCTGATGGGTTGCCGATACTGATACTGAATATCAGTTGGGGACAACACTACTTGTGTGGTCAGCACTTCGTACTCTACACCGGCTGTGCCAAACTCATCTTTGACTTTGGACACGTCATAGTTATAGTTTCCTTCTGTGGGTCATTATGTCTTCCTGCTAGGCCTGCCATCGCAACAACTCGATCTGAATCATTTTTTTAAGCCTCTTAGTAGCAAATATAGTCATTTAAAAATAGTCTGAATCCTATTTTTGAAATTCTTAATGGCAAACTCATGTATTTTCAATTTTATTATTTTTAATTTTAAAAAAAAAAAGAAGGAAAACAATAAACCTTTTATTTATATACAGTCATGTGAAAAAATTAGGACACCCCTTGAAATATTCAGTTCTTTATTAAGAAATGTTCACATATTAATGTCTGATCTTGTTTTTCTTTATCTCTGGGGAAAAAGTGATTTAATTGAAGGTAAACAACAAAAAACACTGTTAACACTGTTTTACTCATTAAACCAAATATATCCACAAAAATGCATATTCTAACTGAGAAAAAAGTTAGGACACACTACCACCCAATAGCTAGTGCTACCCCCTTTGGCTGAAATAATTTCATTTACTGTAGATGCTTTTTGTAGCCATCTACCAGTCTTTGACATCGGTCTGAAGAATGTTTGCCCCACTCCTCAACGCTGTGTGATGTTTGAGAGGTTTCTCGCATGTACAGCATGTTTCAAGTCACCCCACAGCATCTCAATGGGATTAAGATCTGGGCTTTGACTCGGCCATTCCAGGACTCTCCATTTCCTCCTTTTCAGCCAGTCCTTGGTGGATTTACTGGTATGTTCTGGGTCATTGTCATGTTGCAGTGTCCAGTTTCGCTTCAGCTTTAATTTTTTTTTTTTACAGATGATCTCACACGTTCCTCAAGCACCCTCTGATACACGATAGAAATCATGGTGGATTCTATGATGGTGAGTTGGCCAGGTTCTGCTGCAGCAAAGCATCCCCAAACCATGGCACTTCCACGTCCATGCTTCACAGTTGGTGTGAAGTTATTTTTCTGGAATGCTGTATTGGGTGTACGCCAAACATGTCCTCTTTTCTGGTGTCCAAATAATTCCATTTTAGATTCATCTGTCCAAAGAACATTATTTCAGAAGTTCTGGTCTTTGTCTACATTCACGCTGCCAAACCTCTGTCTGGCCTTCATGTTCTTCTTGTCGAGTGAAGGTTTCCTCATTGCACATTTCCCATGAAGGTTTTACTGTCACATCAACAGTAGCAAGAGCCTGCTGTAGGTCCCGTGATGACATTATAGGGTTTTTGGAGACTTCATTTAGCATCTTGCGGTCTGCTCTTGGGGTGAACTTGCTTGGATGGCCGGACCTGGGCATTTTGGCTGTTCTTTTAAATGTCCTCCACATGTAGACTATTTTCCGGACAGTGGAATGGCTGATTTTATATTCTTTTGCGATCTTTTGAAATCCCTTACCAGACTCATAAGCGTCTACAATCTTCTTTCTGAAGGCCTCAGACGGCTTCTTTGATCTCACCATGGTGTTTTCTCTCACTTCAAACCTCAGGGGCACACCAAACTAAATGTGAGGTTTAAATAAGGCAAGCCTCCTTCAAAACACTGGGATTGAATGTGGGGGTGTCCTAATTTATTCCTCAACAGAAATTGCATTTATTTAACATTATATTTTCGATAAAGTAAAAAAAAAATTTAAAAAAAACTTTTTTTTCAGTTTTAATTGTTTAGTTCTATTACTTGAATCTCTCAAAATTGCTAAAATTGATATTAAATATCCATATGGCCAAATATGTTAGAAAACACACAGGCTTTCATGGGGTGTCCTAATTTTTTCACGACTGTATATTTCATTGTTTTTTTTGAATGAAAAATGTAAATAGTTAACATTTTTCAAAACTTTTTATTTATAAAACTAGTTTTTTAAAGGGAAAATCCAGCCCGTCGGCCTTGCGTTTAATACCTATGCTATACCTATGCTATACGCCATTTGTGTGCGGAAGATAAAAATAAATCTACACACAAACGCCCCCGCATCCATCAGCAATCGAAAAGAGCAATTAAATTATGTGCGGCTTATTTGTTATCCAACGCTCATCTACGCAGCCAACAGCAAGCAATGTAGCATTGTTCACCTTTTGACTTTTACATGATCATGGTGTCATCGCACCTGCAGGGATGTCGGTAGTGTATGGTAGTGTTTCATGACAGTGTAGTCCAGCCGTTGCATGAAAGTGGATCTCCATCCATCTGGCAAAGGTCCAAGTTGGTGCGAGGTGGTTATTTTGCAAATTCGCCCCAATGTTAGGACAACTCCCTCTCATACATGACATGATTTTAGAGAACATAACCGTATTTGTCTAATTTCACGCTTGATGGACCTTCAGGTACTCCGGAGACCTATTTCTATATAAACAAACATTGTAAAAGTCCATTTTCTGTAATGTGCCCGCTTGAGCTCATTCGGTACCAAAAATGTATTCATACTAAGGCTGTCAAACGATTAAAATTTTTAATCAAGTTAATCACAACTTAAAAATTAACCGTAATTAATCGCAATTCAAACCATCTATAAAATATGCCATATTTTTCTGTAAATTATTGTTGAAATGGAAAGATAAGACAGAAGACGGTTATATACATTCAACATACTGTACATAAGTACTGTATTTGTATTTGTATGATAACAATAAATCAACAAGATGGCATTAACATTAACATTCTGTTAAAGCGATCCATGGATGGAAAGACTTGTAGTTCTTAAAAGATAAATGTTAGTACAAGTTATAAAAATTTTATGTTAAAACCGTTCTTTAATAAAGTTTGTAAAATTTAAAATAAAAAAATAAACTAGTAGCTCGCCATTGTTGATGTCAGTAATAATTATGGTGCTGAAACCCATAAAATTAGTTGCACCTAAGCGCCAGCAGAGAGCGGCAAAACACCAAAAAACACAAGTAACAAGTGGAAATGACACTTTGCTGTCATTTTAATCTGTGTGAGAGGGGCATGTGCGTTAAATCCGTCAAATATTTTAACGTGATTAATTCAAACAAATTTGACAGCCCTAATTCATACATTCACAACCCAAACAAAACATCCCAAATTATTACGGATTTTAGTTCTTTCATAGGGATTGATAGGAGTGTTTTGCACAAAATGAATTAACTTGAAATGATCAACTAATGGAAGTAAGATGTCAATTTTTATCGGTTTTTATACTGATTCTTGTGCATCTCTTTCTCCCTCACACATTGTTCACACAAATGAGTAAGTAATGGTTGGCAACTGAAAGAAAATTGGATGGGTAGGAATTTTACGATTAAACAGATTAGCTTACTGCGTAGATTTGGGATAGTATGTGTAGTGGTACTTCGCAGAAGTATGTGTGTCGTTACGTTAAGGTTGTCCATCGTTTCCGATGATGACATTCCATTTCTATTTTTTGTGAGTCCACTTCATGTGGCTGTGTAGCCCAATCCGAGATCCACACTGCTTGCCACAGGCAGAGCAGGTGAGAACATTGACTGGGGGTGTGGGTGTGGCACTGGCTTCCTGTCTCTTTTGACGTTTCCTGGTCCGTCGGTCACCTCGGTCCTCCTCTAGTTTGTGGACGCAGTGTTGGAGGAGCTGGATCGTTGGGCTGCAGTGGTTAAGACCACATTTTTTTATGGCAGCCTTCACCTGGTCTGTATAGTGCTTTTTATGCCAAGGGACAGCCAAATGGAGCTGGCCATAAAGCACCTTTCGGGGCAAGCACTCCTCTGGCATCCGAACTACATGGCCTTGCCAGCGAAGTTGGTGCTGGGTGACTGTAGCCTCTACACTGGCGGAGTTGGTTCTGCAGAGTTTTTCAGCGTGGGGGATTCTGTCCCTCCAGGATACCCCCAGGATGCATTGTAGGCACCTGATGTTAAATGGCCTCCAGCATCCTGAGTTGTCATAACAACAGCTGGATAAACTGCAGTCTTAATGTGGATCTTAAGATCTTTGTTTTGGATGACTCTTCTCCTGAGTCTGCCAAAGGAAGCTGATGCCTGTTTGATCCGGTTTTGTATCTCTCTGTCGATACTGCAATCATTAGAGAGAAAGCTGCCCAGGTAATTTAAATTAGTCCATACTGCAAGTGGCTTATTGGAGATGGTGAAGGCTGGTAGATGAGTTGGAGGACTGGATGCCCATTGACATATAACCTCAGTCTTTGCCACATTAACAGACAGGGTCAGCAGCTGAGAGACTAGCTTGCAGTCCTTCGGGTGTATGGGCCACAACTGCACAGTCGTCTGCATACTGGAGTTCGATGACTCGCTCTGATCTTACTTTTGTCACTGCTTACAGCCTTCTAATGTTGAAGAGATTTCCATCAAGTCGGTAATCTTTGGTAACCGCACTGTCCTTCTCAATCGTCTCATGGAGCAACTGCGTCACATATACAGTGGGGAGAACAAGTATTTGATACACTGCCAATGGGTTTTCCCATTGGCAGTGTATCAAATACTTGTTCTCCTCACTGTAGAACAAAGATGTTGAGCAGAACTGGTGCTAGCACACATCCCTGGCGTACACCAGTCTGCACTTTGCAAGGTTCCGACTCATGGCCACCAATAGTCACACGTGACCTCATTCATTCGTGGAATGGCGTACCGCAAGCAACACGTCACTTCCGCTCATTAATATTCATGAGGTTAGCTACTGTTGCTAAGGGGGACACGCTGCCGTTTGTCCCCGATAGGAAATGAATGGAAATCGTGTACGAGGGAGATGTTTACAGAGCTAAACCTACCAATTCTCTCCGAAAATGATGTCCCTGGTGCCAAATTCACTGGCAAAGATGTGGAAGAACATAAAAATGTTCAGTTAAAGAGATGGGTTGAGTGTCGAGGGCTGAAAAAGAGGGGAAAAACAACTGACCGGATCCAGACGTAGCTTTGTTATAGACTCCTTTTTCTTAGGCGACTGACAATGACATTCTCCTGTTTCAACAAGCTATCCTTTACCACCAGCCCTGTCTTTCTTAAATATTATATTCTCTGGTTGTCCTACATCTCTGACCGTTCTTGGGGGTAATTTATATTGTTTGTTTTGCGTAGCGATCGCAAATGCTACTCAGTGACAGCCAACGAACACTTTAAATTTTTTCATTGATAACAAATCTTAATTATATAATTTATTTACGCTTCCCCCTCACTAAAGTTTTTTTGGTTATTTTTTTAACAACAGAAAATGTAACAGTGGCAGTCAGATACCATTTTAATTGTTTTCAGGTCATTCACTGTCAGACAAAAGCAGCACGGCACAACGTCACACTAAAAAATAAGTTAAAAATATCAAAATGGCTTACCTCTTTGTCCTCTGAAAGACAATGCCAACTCAACAAAAGTGTACTGCATAAATGTTCACTGCCGAGCTGGTGTTAAAAGTCCGCGCAAGTTGATTCATTCTTCACATTTTTTTCATTTTGGGTTTTTTTGGAGTTTTTGGTTTCGTGAAGTATGAAGAAAACATCCTTCATATTTCGTAATGTCTAGAGTCGTTTCTACAAGTTCCAAAAAAAGCAATGTGTGATCGGCATGTTCGTTTTCGAAAGACTACCAGAGAAAAGAAGCATAATTAAAATGGTTTCTATGCGAGGGCAGGTCTATAATGTCCCACTTCTGTTTTACTTTTGCTTTACGATGCGATGTCACGGTCTAAAAATAGCATGCGTGCGGTACGCCGTTGACTGATGATGTTGACAAACTTCTTTGGGCATCCAAATTTCAGGAGAATATCCCAGGGGAGCTCCATGTTTACCGTGTCAAAGGCCTTTGATAGAGCATTAAAAGCAACAAAGAGACGGAGACGGATCCGACACATTCCTTTACTTTTTTCGTCTCCTGCAGGATTCCTCACTTCTGGGTTTTTTTCTTTTCTAATTTTGAATTTTACACTTAAACAGATTAAGCTAACTGCGTAGATTTGGGATAGTGTGTGCTGTGGTAGTTCGCAGAAGTATGTGTGTCGTAAATGTGACAAATACAACTGACTACTACGGCCATGTGAACAGTAATTAAGTACCTTTAGGTAATAGAATTTCAGGTGACACAACTTGTGAATTTGGCGTCTCATTTTATAAGAAAAAAAAATTCTACTGAATCCCTCTTAACACACACCTCACCTTACCTCACCTTAGCACATATCTCAAATGTTTCCATGTTGCAGTGCATTAATGAAGAAGGCTTCCGCCTCTTCCTGAAGACTTACTTAGAAGTGGATGACTTCCCAGCAGATCTGTGCCAGCGGCTCTTTCGCTCTTTTCAAAACTCCGAAACTGCCAAGGAAGACAGCAGGAGTAAGAATACATATGAATAAATATGATTCATACATATTTACTTTATTCAGTAAACTGAATAAAGAATCTTTACTTTCTATATTGAAGAAAATGGCTTTAGAGGACAAATGGATTGGCAATTCATGCTATTGATTTATCCTTACAGAAGAGGTCTTTCTGAAGGATGTTTCGTGTTATTTCTCACTCTTGGAGGATGGTCAACCTCGTGACAAGCTAGAGTGTAAGTCCCGTTTCATCTTTTCTTTCCCCTGAAAACTGTTGTTGTTTTTATAATTTTGTTTTGTTTTGTTCCTTTATCAGTTGCTTTCAAGCTGTACGACAGAGATGGCAACGGCGTACTGGACAGCTCGGTAAGGCTTCGTGCAGCAATGTCTCAAGACAAAATCTTGATTAGAATATTTGCAAATGGTGTCTAGAGTCTTCAGTGGGGACTTTGTCACTTCAAAATTGAAGAAACCGTCAATTCTGTACTGTTAAAAAATTCATGATCATGTCATAAAACTTTGCCACGCAGTGGCGGAACAAATATGAAAAGGGCCCAGGTGCGATGTGCATAAATGGGACCCCTTGAGTGGACTGTCAAACGGGGTGTGGTGGGGGGATGCTAGTGGACATTTATTTGCTGGCCCCTCCATACTTTCGCTGGCCCCTCAAGACGATTGTCCACTATATTACAGCTCGTCACATCATCTTACCTGTCTGTTGGACCCTCCCCTCACCCTACCATGCCCATTTTACACTTGCAAACCAGGCCCCTTTGAGGCCTGGGCCTAGCACCCCCGTATATTGCGCCCCTGGTGCAACGTACAAACAAGAGAGACCTTTTGAAATAAAGTTCTGATGTACCATTTTCTCCAAGAAATTTAAGAGTAAATTTAGGTTAGTGCTCTCGATAACTTTAGTGGGTGCTGATCAAGACCGCCTGCCAACACTTTGATTCCTTGTTTTTTTTGTTTTGTTTTTTAATAATAGGAAGTGGATAGAATTATCGCTCAAATGATGCATGCTGCAGAGTACTTGGGATGGGATGTGACAGAGCTCAGGCCGGTAAGTCCCAATGCCCCCGCCAAATGCTAATTGTGATGGCCAACTAATTTTCAACGGATAAGCTTCTCACACACCAAGAAAAATAAACTTGACACCTCTCCTAAAGTTGAGAAACCTGTTTGATGTTCAGATGTTAACGAGATATGTTCCCAGGTTCTCAAGGACATGATGACCGCAATAGATGCTGACAGCAGCGGTACGGTGTCATTGGAGGAGTGGGTGGAAGGAGGCATGAACAACGTCCCTCTACTGGTCCTGCTTGGCCTGAAGGTAAATTACACGAAAGCTTTTATTACTCCTGCCAACGCCTCTTTGGCCTTTGCCTCTCACACACTTAGCACTACTAAGTGCACTAATGTCATGAACGACATGAAAGGATTATAACAGAGGAAAATAAATTAGACTTGTCATTCTTAGCGATGGGTGGAAATCACTTATTTCCCCACAGCACTGTATTTCCTACTGTGGATAATCTAATATAATACTGTTTATCTTATATATAAATGGAACTTTATCTGTGTTTGGGTTCGTTCCCTATGGACTCTGAAATGGCTTGACCGATTTTTTTTTTTAAATTTTAAACATTTGTACTATGAGCATCTGAGAATGTTCTTAGATAGGGTTTGTATCGAAGTACCCCCGATAAGTGTCGAAAATCAGTAATCGAAAAAATGGGTTGCAGAACGATTGACCCCATTTTAAACCAATTTGACACACTCATAGAGAGTGACATGAATATCCATCCATCCATACATTATCTTCCGCTTAATTCGGAGTCGGGTCGAGGGGGCAGCAGCTTTAGAATGGAAGGCCAAACTTCCCTCTCCCTAGCCACTTCAATCCGCTCCTCCGGTGGGATCTAAAGGCATTCCCAGGCCAGCTGAGAGACATAGTATCCCCAGCGTATCCTGGGTGGACCCCGGGTAGCTTTCAATAGTGTAGAAAAGCGACAAAATGCCAAAACCGATATATTCCGATTGCTCCCAAACCGTATGTTGGATTTTAATGAAAATTGGCAGATTCGTTGTTGGGGTCACTGAGAGTTACAATGGATATTTTCACACCGGAGCACCCCAAAATAGAGCGGCAAATTGACAATCAATAAATCGTTAACGAGACTACTTTCAAAAGTGGTGTTTTAGGAATGTACTGAAACTGAAAATACTGAAACCAAGTCAAGGGGTTAACAAATTGAAAATCTAAGAAAACTACTTTGCCCCTGATGGTGTTAAACGGCATTCGGGACCTAGAATTATGTGGTCTTTTTTGGTCCGGCAATTTGACATTGAGACTCATTTTTAAAAACTTCAACCATTTTTTAGGAGAGCAAGACTAAACAAATTATGGCCCAAGGTGGTCAAAAATCATGGGGAAGCCCTGATTTTGTGGTTTCTTATGTGTCTATTTAACAAACCTTGGCCCAAACAATCTAGCACAAGTAGTATGCCCGGTAATGCAGGTTATACTGCTTATGGAATAACAAAAAGCAAACTGTAAAACATATTTTTAACATTCTTATTCTTTGCTGTATCATGATTTTATACCACCCTTACCCTCTGTTGATGTCACCCTCCATTTTGGAGCCCTAAATGTGTTGGACTGCTGACCTCAGACTCCCTTCGGAACTATTTATAGACATTTGAAACCAGGAAGGGTGAAAGATTCACCTGCTGCAATAATTAAAAAAAAACATTGCCATGTCATTTGGATAAGAGCACTTGTCACTCTATTAACAGATTGAAAGGAAGTGCATAATCTTGTGTGGACAATTTGAGAAGATTAGCGGGCTGATGTGAATGGGCTGTGTCGTGTCCCGCTGTGACACATTCTGAATAATCAGCAATGTCATTAGTGCAAGGCTCGCCATGATTGTGTAAAATGTGGGCCATTTACTGTATGTTGAAAAAGTTGTCTTATGTACTGTTTGGTCAACGGAACTGAATTTAATATATATATAATTATCAACATTCTTCTCAATTTTTGTCATATACCAGATGACACAGACAGACGGACAACACCTGTGGAGAATGAAACATTTCAGCAAGCCTGTATACTGCAACGTGTGTCATTGCATGCTTCTAGGTCTCAGGAAGCAAGGCTTGTGCTGCACCTGTGAGTAACCGCAGCCCCTAACAGTTGGCGATATGCCTGCACAAAACCGGAGCATGCTGGAATACAGTTCTTTGTTTTGTTCTTGAGTACATTACAGAATCTGCACTTAAACAGCACTTACGCTTCTACCAGAATCTTTCCACAAGTAAAGGATGTGAGTGCTTTTCCATCTCTGATCAATAGGTTGCAAGTACACAGTCCACGGCCGCTGCGCTAACAGGAACCCGGCCCCGTGTGCCAGAACCTATGTGAAGTCCAAGAAAGAAACAGGGGTAGGCAGTTGTCTTGGGTGCAACTTGTATGATTTGGGCAATTCGTTGCAACTCACCAATTCAATTGCGATGTGATACAATATTGTTTTTTGTGGACGTACGACATTTGCTGATACTAGTCCGCTGAAATTTTAATTTTGATTTGGTTCAAAGGCCTACGATGGATTTTAAAGTGATCCCTCGCTACTTCGCGCTTCAAACATCACGCCCTCAGTCCATTGCAGATTTTTTTTTAACTAAAAGAAAAAAACTCTTTTTTTATTTGAAAATGTTGAGATATATGTATATATAGATGTAGAAATCATTTTATTTTCTATATATCTATATATTTTCTATATATATATTATTTATACCATAATTATTACATTTGCAGTGCTTAAAAACATTCATGAAAATATACATATACATACAGTATAAGGTTGTTTTTTTTTTGTTTTTTGTTTGTTCTTGTTTTTTTTTTATTGTACCTTGGGGAAAAAAAGGGAAAAACATGTCTTGTATGTATCTCTTTCCAATGCTGTAAAATCTGAATAAATACATTGAACACACCAATAGCGGATTTTAGGTTTTTCGCTGGTTGGGGGTCCCCATTATCCGCGAAAAATGAGGGATCACTGTAATTTGATATTATGTACACATTCAACAGAATAAGTTACATTTTATCTAATGCAATAAAAATACAAAGCAAATTTGACGTTTTTGACAGTTTTATTGCTGAAACATTTCAGACATTTGAATGAAAATCATTGTTTTAAACAAAATGGCATTTTGTTTGATTTGAGTAGATCATTGCATAACAGATTTATGTATCGACCCAGTTTGATATATCAATACTGTAAATCAGCAATTTCATGACAATGCAATATTGATTCTTTGGAAAATGACATTTACCGATATTACAGGGTCTGCCACGATTCGATTGGATACAAAGAGCTTTGATTGATGTATTGATCCAGAGAGCTATGTCATCACACCCCTATTTGTGCCATTTTACAGGTTCCGGCACATGACTGGGTGAGTGGGAACTGTGAATCGAGAAAGTGTGACAAGTGTCAAAAGAAGATCAAGAGCTTACAAGGCCTAACGGGCAAACACTGCGTGTGGTGTCACTCCATGGTGAGCACAGCTTGTTCACAATTGACTCCAGTGGTGGGCTTTACATTAAACATCTAGCCCTTCAGTGATGTTTCACTTTGTTCGACTTAAACAAATAACTCTCATAATACCATCATTAATGACACCACAACTGAAGAAATAATATTCACGAACACGCTTGCGCACCACCGAGTGTTGGGTCAACTCAACTGTAAAAGTCCCTCGTCAGCAACTAAAACGTATCACTATGTCCTGTCCTACGCACTGTTAAACTTACAAATAAGAAGGAATTTTAAATTATTTGCTCAAAAATTGAACTCTAAAGAATATACAAGCTTTAAAAGTCACAAGTCTCTTTAGGTACTTGTACTACAATCAGATAGCAGTGTCAGTGGACCACATTATTTTAATAAATTCAGTATCACAAAAAGTGAGTACACCCCTCGCATTTCTGCAGATATTTAAATATATCTTTTCAAGGAACAACACTGACAAAATGACACTGACACAATGAAAAGTAGTCTTTGTGCATCTTATATAATAGAGTTATTTTATTTTCCCCTCAAAATTCTAGTATAGCCATTAATATCTAACCCCCTGGCAACAAAAGTGAGTACACCGCATGGGAACTACGTACATCCCTAACTGTCCAAATTGAGTACTGCTTGTCATTTTCACTCCAAAATGTCATGTGACTCGTTACAGGAGTGCGTTCAGCATTTCTGCAGAGATTGAAGAGGTGGTGGTGGTGGGGGTTCATTTCCACCACCAATTTTTGACTGCAGGGATGACACACTTATCTTTGTACTCCTCACCTGGTCGCCGCTACACATACTTGAGACCAGTGTTGTTAATAACAGCGTTAGAATATAACGGCGTTACTAACGGCGTTATTTTTTTCAGTAATGAGTAATCTAATTAATTACTTTTCTCATCTTGGCAACGCAGTTACCGTTACCTAGGCGGGAAAGGCGTGCGTTACTAATTACTGGAGCTGGGAATCTTTGGGCACCTAACGATTCGATTACGATTCAGAGGCTCCGATTCAATTATAAAATGATTATTGATGCACCCCCCTCCTTTTTTTTTTTTTTTTTTTTTTTTTTTTTATGTTTTGTACATTAGTTCCAAAATTGTTCAAAAATCCTCTCAGGCTAAACCAAACTACTATTTCAGTATCAAGTTAACATATAACAGTAAACAAATATACAAAAATAACAGTAAATAAAATACTCCAGTCCCCATTCTGTATCAGCAACTTTAAACTACATTCAATTCATTTAATGTTGTGAATCAACCGTTACAGTTGTTAAAATTGCTCCCGTTATTCCATAATTTCCCTTCTGTCTACTTTTGACATGTCAAAGTTTTAAAACTGTTTTCATCATTTAAAGATAGATTCGAGACAAGATTTTGCCGATTTAGGAGTATTTTAGATAAAAAGTTAATTAGGTTCGCTACAACAGAGCCTTCTAGTGAAGTCTACTGCTTTAAGATGGCGGCTGTTTACTAACGCCGGCAAGTCTGTCATTTCGCATCTCTGTTCAATAATACATGTTCTAACACCGCCGTCATCTGTCATTTTGCATCTAGTTCTACATATATATATGATATCTACTGTAGCCGTATGTTTGTAGCAACTGGGCGCTGTTTGTAGTGGCTGTCGGGTGCAGTCAGGTATGATTGTTTTTTTTTTTTTAATCTAGCGGCATGAGTTGAACATGATATTTACTCTCGGTCCGTTCCTCATTGTGTCCCAAAGACAAAAAAAAATACTCTGTTTTACTTCCGCTTTACCTGGTATAATTCAATAATCGGAATTTGGATGTTTGTGACTCGTTCTCGAATCTTCCACAGCCGAATCGCCTAAGAATCGGAAATTTCGCATGCCTCTACTAATTACTATGCGTTACTATGTTGGTTGAATGAAAAAAGTCTGAGAGAGACGGACTCACGGAGACGAGAGAGCAGAGCAGGAGTGGGGAAGACTTCGTTGCAAACGCGATGCTATTGCTAGGTGGCTCCAATAATACCCGGCTGTAGCCGATAGCCTACAAACTACGCCCACATGATACGGTAGATATCACATACTGTATTATAGAACTAGATGCAAATGACAGACACGGCTGCATTGGCAACATGTTTTAAGGACTACATGCGTTAGTAAATAGCCGCCATCTTAAAGCAGTAGACCTCTAAGGAAGGCTCTGTTGTAGAGAACGTTCCTAGCGAACCTAAGTAACTTTTTTTTTATCTAAAATGCTCCTAAATCGGCAAAATCTTGACTTAAATCTATCTTTAAACGATGAAACAGTTTTAGAACTTCCACATGTTGAAAGTAGACAGAAGGGAACTAATGCAATAACGAGAGCAATTTTAACAACTTTAACCGTTGATTCACAAATAGGGTTGTTCCGATCATGTTTTTTTGCTCCCGATCCGATCCTGATCGTTTTAGTTTGAGTATCTGCCGATCCCGATATTTACCGATCCTCTTGCTTTTTTTTTTTTGCTCCCGATTCAATTCCAATCATTCCCGATAATTTTTCCCGATCACGTACATTTTGGCAATGCATTAAGAAAAAAATGAATAAAACTCGGACGAATATATACATTCAACATACAGTACATAAGTACTGTATTTGTTTATTATGACAATAAATCCTCAGGATGGCATTTACATTATTAACATTCTTTCTGTGAGAGGGATCCACGGATAGACTTGTAATTCTTAAAGGATAAATATGACTTTGTATGTTGTGACTAAATATTGCCATCTAGTGTATTTGTTGAGCTTTCAGTAAATGATACTGTAGCCATTTAACTGTTCTGCCCAAATGCATGATGGGAAGTGTAACCATGACTGTGCGTAGTGGCACCAATTGATATATCTTCTCTGCATTGGGAAATAACATAGGGTGTGAAGAAAAAGATCAACTACTACCTTTCTTCCCCACATTGCTTCCCATGGTATTTCTAATTGTTGAGAGAGGGATTGTAAGGCTTTAGCCATTTAAAAAAAAAGGCTCCAAAGACTGCAAAAATTCACTCTACTCATTTTACGCTGCCTTTTAGCTCTATATATAGGTAAAACGGCACCATTATAGATTGAACGCGACAATGCGTGAGTGGGTCGTGCAGCGCATGCGTTAATTGCGTTAAACTTTTTAACGTGATTAATTTTTAAAAAATCAATTACCGCCGTTAACGCTATAAATTTGATAGCCCTACTTTAAGCCAAAACTAATGACTCTGGATGAGTGTAAGACATTTTGTCTGTAACGTTAAATACAATTAGAAAACCATTTAATTTAAAAAAAAAAAAAAACATATATATATATATACATATATATATATATATATATACAGCATATTAAAAAAAAGGCATGTCCAATATTTTTTTGCCGATTCCGATACTTTGAAAATGACGTGATCGGACCCGATCGAAACATCTTTATTCACAACATTAAATGACTTCCACACATAGCAAAGGTTACTATCTAGATATCGCAATACCACTATGTCTAGTTAAGTGGAGGGTAAAGAATTGGGCTAGGTCCAATTGTCCCAAAAACCCTTTAAACTTCACATTATGTGACCTGGTTTTTTTTGTGTTTTTTTTTTTTGAGAGAAAAAAAAACAAAAACATGAAAATTATCACCAGTTACTTTGCCAAGTAACTAATTACTCTTACATTCAGGTAACTGAGTTACTAACGCAATTACTTTTTGGAAGAAGTAATTTGTAACTGTAATTAATTACTTTTTTAAAGTACGATTAACAACACTGCTTCAAACCATCGGATTGTTGTTCACTCACACTGCACAGAATCACGCAATGTTGATTCTGAAAGCCTTTGACAGATTTCATACTATCTGCCAACACAACACAGCAGAATTAATGAATGAATGATAAAAACTGTATAATCTAAAAATACAACACTGGGATACAAAAAGTCATATATACGGAGAATAATTATGCAATGTTTTTAATTTAGAGAATACATTCATAACATGAATATGATCATGATTTCTGGGGATTTTAGGGTAGCAGTGAAAGCTTTGCTGGCCCTGACGGTCTACTGATTGACTCATACAGTGTACCTTTACCTATTTAAGTACTGTGTTCATATAATTTTTTTCACATTTTAAATCAGCGCCACGATGCGTGTGCAGACGAAGAGCCGAGTGAGTGCACGTGCGGCCCGCTGCGAGACCATATCCTGCCTCCTTGGGCTGTGTATCCCGTCATCAAGGTAGACGACTTGATGGGATAGAACAAATAGATGGATAGACAGATCATCTGACATGTTTTTTCACCTGTGTGTGTGTGTTCTCTTTGAAATGAAGGAGAGATCAAACAACGGATGCTCTGGTCAAACGGACGACACAGAGCTGAACACAACTCCTGATGGACAAATCCTTCAGGTACTTACTGTAGTTGAAAACATGCTAAATGACTGAGAAAAGGTAAATGTCTTTTTTCTTGTTTTTCTTGGTGACAGATTAGCCCCGTGCCCAATACTCACCCGCTTCTTGTGTTTGTCAATCCCAAAAGTGGAGGCAAGCAGGGGGAAAGGTGAGCCTTGACACCAAATATGATAATTTAATAATCACGTTTAAATATGCAGTTATTTAACCATATATAGGGCACACATGGTTGCCATTGACAGCTCTAGAGGGGTCTCAGTCTCACAGTCAAAATAGATGGGATGTCTAAGCGCTTTCAATGGGACTGAAACATCAGCAGTTTAAATGAATTAAATGTCTTGTCAATGGCAGGCAAGGAGTTGAATACTATGGAAAAAAACAAATTTAGAGTGTTATTAGGGGCCATAACTAGAGTGTACAGTGATCCTTCGCTACTTTGCGCTTTAAACGTCACGCCCTCAGTCCATCGTGGATATTTTTTCAAATAAAGAAACAACAGTATTTTATTTAAACATCTTAAGACATGCATGAATACATGTACAAATCATTGTTTTCTTTTAAGAACTGTTGTGTTTGATAGAACAGTATGTCTGTATGCTGCCAAAGTACTTTCATCATGGCGCATTAAGCCCCCGTACTATCTTTAATCTGTACATTTTACCCTGGAGACCCCCATTTACATACACCACGCAACCGCTTTTGTTTCAACTCAGCCATAAAAAGAAGGTAATTATATTTACTGTTCAAAATGTCTATCATTTTTTGCTTAGAATCATTAATCAATGTCTAATATTTAGTTTGAAAAAAATGACTTTATAAAATTATTCACTCGCATATTTTAAACTTCTAAACAAATTAAGTCACAATGAAAAAAAACAGTGTCTGTAAATAGGTCGCGGATATCTAACTCATAACTATCGCTTAATTGTATTTTTTTTTTATTACTGTTGTATTTTCCCCGATATTTTAGATGATAAATAATCAAATCCAAACAAAGAAGAAAAAAACGTTTACAAATATTATGTAAATATTTGAAAAACAAAATCTCGACCACTCCTTGACGTCTGCGATTTCTTCTTCTTGCGACCCTTGTTATAATACCGTATTTCACCCGTAAAATCCCCAAAAAGTTTGGCTGTAGCCATTCACAGCTGTGAGACATGCTACACGGAGTTTTGGGATCGAAACGAGGTAAGTACACAATAATATCTCGTTAAAATCATGGTGTCTTTAATTATGCTCTCTCAAGCTCTCAGGATTTAGGGGTTTATTTATTTATTTTTTAAATAAATGCCCTAATGTTAAAAATGTTTCTTCCCCCCAGAAAAGTGACATTTATATATATATATATATATATATATATATATATATATATATATAATTATTACATTTGCAGTGCTTGAAAACCATTTAGAAAAATATACATATGCATATAAGGTTTTTTTTTTTTTTTTAGTTATACTTTGGAGGGAAAGGGGAAAAAACATGTCTTACATGTATTTCTTTCCAATGCTGTTGAATCTGAATGAATACATTGACCACACATTCTTTTTTTTTTTTTTAATTAATGTAAATAAGCACTGCCTCTACTTCGCGGATTTTCGCGGGGGTGGGGGGAGTGTCCATTTTCCGCGAAAAACGAGGATCACTGTATTTCAGTTTTTATCCATCCTAATTGGCTGAAATGTTAAAATCCATGCAATTTTGGCAAAAATTGGTATCATTTGAAATGGAAATGGTTATTTCTTGGTAAATATATCTAAATCATCGCATCATTATACAAAAAAAAAGTCTACAATTTAAGAATATAATCATGTAGGCTAGAGATTTGACATACTAAGCTGCTTTCAACGTATTGCATAAATCCTGGCGTTCTGGAAGTGGAAAAAATGCATTAATGTAGACACATTTCATAAGCGCGGCATACACTGATATATCATGTCAAACATGTAAAACTGTTATATATCATATATATCTATATCTATATATCTATATCTATATACAGTGCCTTGCAAAAGTATTCGGCCCCCTTGAATCTTGCAACCTTTCGCCACATTTCAGGCTTCAAACATAAAGATATGAAATTTAATTTTTTTGTCAAGAATCAACAACAAGTGGGACACAATCGTGAAGTGGAACAACATTTATTGGATAATTTAAACTTTTTTAACAAATAAAAAACTGAAAAGTGGGTATGTGCAATATTATTCGGCCAGTTAGCTTCTTAGGCCAGTAGGCATGAATCTTGTCGGGCCCTGGAGCTGTACAGATCTTCATTTTGGACAGTCTTGATGTCTGCTGTTGTGATGACTACTGGGTCATGTTCTGGGATGTTGCGATGTTCTGACCGCAGGTCTGCCAGCCATTGGGCGTTAGTGTTGTGAGACGCCTATTTTTCCCAGATACTCTTCCAGTATTGTTTAGTCTCAGCTCTGGGTTGGTCTGCTGAGGCCTTGCTACCCTGCCACAGAGAGTAGACCTTAGCTGGATTATTGGAGAACAAGTGTTTATTCTCCTGGCCTCTACTACTCTTGTGTACCTTTTTAGGCGGCTAGCTAGGGCTGTGAGCCTTGGCTTAGCAGTCTCAAGTGCCTCAGCTGTGGGCAGCTTGCTGTATTTTTGGGCAGTTTTTTCTTAAGTCTCACACTTTTGCTCATCTGTTAGGAGGCTAGCTTCCCTCTGTGTTGCCATGATTTTTGCCTCTAGCCTTCGTTTCCATGGAGGCTCCTTCCTACTGATGCAGCTGCATATACAGTATATATATGTGTACATGTGTGTGTGTATATATATATGTATATATATAATATAATATATATATATATATATATACATATATATATATATATATATATATATATACATATATATATATATATATACAGTGCCTTGCAAAAGTATTCGGCCCCCTTGAATCTTGCAACCTTTCGCCACATTTCAGGCTTCAAACATAAAGATATGAAATTTAATTTTTTTGTCAAGAATCAACAACAAGTGGGACACAATCGTGAAGTGGAACAACATTTATTGGATAATTTAAACTTTTTTAACAAATAAAAAACTGAAAAGTGGGGCGTGCAATATTATTCGGCCCCTTTACTTTCAGTGCAGCAAACTCACTCCAGAAGTTCAGTGAGGATCTCTGAATGATCCAATGTTGTCCTAAATGACCGATGATGATAAATAGAATCCACCTGTGTGTAATCAAGTCTCCGTATAACTGCACCTGCTCTGTGATAGTCTCAGGGTTCTGTTTAAAGTGCAGAGAGCATTATGAAAACCAAGGAACACACCAGGCAGGTCCGAGTTACTGTTGTGGAGAAGTTTAAAGCCGGATTTGGATACAAAAAGATTTCCCAAGCTTTAAACATCTCAAGGAGCACTGTGCAAGCCATCATATTGAAATGGAAGGAGCATCAGACCACTGCAAATCTACCAAGACCCGGCCGTCCTTCCAAACTTTCTTCTCAAACAAGGAGAAAACTGATCAGAGATGCAGCCATGAGGCCCATGATCACTCTGGATGAACTGCAGAGAACTACAGCTGAGGTGGGAGAGTCTGTCCATAGGACAACAATCAGTCGAACACTGCACAAATCTGGCCTTTTGAGTGGCAAGAAGAAAGTCATTTCTCAAAGATATCCATAAAAAGTCTCGTTTAAAGTTTGCCACAAGCCACCTGGGAGACACACCAAACATGTGGAAGAAGGTGCTCTGGTCAGATGAAACCAAAATTGAACTTTTTGGCCACAATGCAAAACGATATGTTTGGCGTAAAAGCAACACAGCTCATCACCCTGAACACACCATCCCCACTGTCTAACATGGTGGTGGCAGCATCATGGTTTGGGCCTGCTTTTCTTCAGCAGGGACAGGGAAGATGGTTAAAATTGACGGGAAGATGGATGCAGCCAAATACAGGAACATTCTGGAAGAAAACCTGTTGGTATCTGCACAAGACCTGAGACTGGGACGGAGATTTATCTTCCAACAGGACAATGATCCAAAACAAAGCCAAATCTACAATGGAATGGTTCAAAAATAAACGTATCCAGGTGTTAGAATGGCCAAGTCAAAGTCCAGACCTGAATCCAATCGAGAATCTGCGGAAAGAGCTGAAGACTGCTGTTCAAAAACACTCTCCATCCAACCTCACTGAGCTCGAGCTGTTTTGCAAGGAAGAATGGGCAAGAATGTCAGTCTCTCGATGTGCAAAACTGATAGAAACATACCCCAAGCGACTTGCAGCTGTAATTGGAGCAAAAGGTGGCGCTACAAAGTATTAACGCAAGGGGGCCGAATAATATTGCACGCCCCACTTTTCAGTTTTTTATTTGTTAAAAAAGTTAAAATTATCCAATAAATGTTGTTCCACTTCACGATTATGTCCCACTTGTTGTTGATTCTTGACAAAAAATTAAAATTTTATATCTTTATGTTTGAAGCCTGAAATGTGGCGAAAGGTTGCAAGGTTCAAGGGGACCGAATACTTTTGCAAGGCACTGTATATATATATATATATATATATATATATATATATGTCCCTTGTTTTAAGTCCAACAGGACAAAGAACTCCTTTTTATCAAGTGCGATTAGGCTGCTAAATTTGCACAATTCTGGGACCGAGAGGCAAAGCTGTTCATAGCATTTTTTTAAATTGTGGTCTTTGTTATTTTATGTGTATGTGTTATCTGTTGTTGTGAAACTGTGTGCTCACTTGCTGTAAGATAAGTTTCCCCTCCTTAGGGGACAATAAACTTGAACTTGACTTGACTTGACTATAATTACAGTAATGTATCTTTGTAATCAAACTTTAACATTAAATATATTGAATACTTTAGACAACCAGCACTAAAATCTTATTTTCCAAACCATGTCACGACAGCAAGTACGATGTAGTTGTTGTTTTTTTTTTTTAACTCTGAAGCAGATATTTTCCCTAATTTTTTAGACCAGTATTGTGTATCCATGAAGAAATATATACTGTAACAAACATTATAAAAAAAAAAAAAAAAAATACAATATAGGTAATAATTTAGAATAAAAATGATACAATTATCATTGACACCTTGCATTTACATGTGGACATCACATTTTGCATCATGTTGGTCACACTTGTATACTAAATGTCAAAAGCAAAATCTCAAAACCTGACACAAAAAGAGCTAAGCATTTATCCTTTAAAGAAATAAAAATTGGTTGTAATCAAGATATAAATATATAATCAAGCACCTTTCGTGTATGTTTTCCTGTACTTCAGGGTCCTGCGTAAGTTTCAGTATTTGCTCAACCCTCGGCAGGTGTACAACCTTTCCAATGGAGGACCAGCTCCAGGGTAAGTGGCTATTTTGCGACTTTAATGTCTTCTTACATCACTCACAAAAAGTTTGGGACATTGGACTTTCATGTGCAATTTCGGGAAAAACCTGAATGGTTAAATAAACTTTACAGAAGAACTTAGTGCAACTTGATCCTTCTCCCTTTATATGCACCTTTTTGAATCCACCTGGTAATAAATTGTTTTTTCATCAGCTTGAGTTTCTTCAGAAACCTTCAAGATTACAGGATCCTGGTATGTGGTGGAGACGGCACAGTCGGCTGGATTCTGGATGCCATCGGTGAGCTTGATGCATAAAATCACTTCCAAGTGGAGATTCAGCAGAACATCAAACAATTCTATTTTGGAATGCAACCCCATTATCACTTTTTAAAAAAAAGAAAAGATCTATTGTGTTCCTTCTTGCCTGTCTTACCCAATCAGACAAAGCTGGTCTGCTGGTGCGGCCGCCAGTTGCTGTACTTCCCCTGGGCACAGGAAATGACCTCGCGCGATGCCTGCGGTGGGGAGGAGGTGAGAACATACCATCACAATTTCAGATGATCAGTTACAGAAACATACTGATTGAAACTGGCGTCAATATGTAAATATCTAGCAACCGAGAAACCACAAGCTTATAGCGCTGTCCAAAATTCAAAGATTTCAAAATGAAAACGCAAACAGCTAATGTTTTGTCATACTTCAATGTCAACTCTCAGGATACGATGGTGAGGACCTAAACAGGATCCTGAAGGATATTGAGGGGAGCTCTGAGGTTCTGATGGACCGCTGGAGCGTGCAGGTCATCACGGAGGAAGGTGAAGACAAAGGCGACCCTGTGCCGTATGAGATCATTAACAATTACTTCTCCATCGGAGTGGTGAGTCTCCACAAAGACGTCCATTCTTCTTGGTGTCTGGCTAACCAACTTTTGTTGGGCTAACAGGACGCCTCCATCGCCCACCGTTTCCACACCATGAGGGAGAAACATCCTCAAAAATTTAACAGCAGGTACAGAAAGGACATCATATTGCAGAATGTCTCAATCTACAAACAACTGAGTGTCCTCAATGTGTGCAGGATGAAGAACAAGCTGTGGTATTTTGAATTTGCCACCTCAGAGACCATCTCAGCCTCTTGCAAGAAACTCAACGAATGTCTAACAATAGAGGTGAGACAGGAATAAGGCAATAGAAACACATTTGTTCATTTTTTCTACTGTCCCCAGTGCTGCGGCACTCCTTTGGACCTCAGCGGCCTGTCTCTTGAGGGCATTGCTGTCCTAAACATTCCCAGCATGCACGGCGGGTCCAATCTCTGGGGTGAGAGCAAGAAGGGGGACATGAAGGGGCTGACCGGCCAAGAGGAGCCTGACGTAATTGTGGACCCAGAAGTCTTGAAAGTGACTGGCCAAGGTATTTTAGCAAGATTAGAAAAAGTAATGTGCACCAACATAAGTTTCAACTGCACAGTCTACTCATCCATCCATCAGTCTGTTCATGAGCTCCGATTCAAGAGTTGTATCAAAAATATTTCACCTACAAAATAGGGAACGGTCCGCTGTTAATTACACTGCTCGAAATACCGACACTAGATGGCGACAAATGGCCGTAAAATGGCTTGATAATATTGCTGTGCATGACGACAAATTTATGTGAAGTTGTGTTTTAATGACTTGCCATGCTTTGTTCAGCACTGAAGACGCAGTAGTTTGGTCATATTTCAAAACAAAATTAGTCAAGAGCAGACTTTTAATGCAGCGCTTGTTTTACAAACTGGATTCGGCTGAAGTTGGGAAATTGTGTAAAATGTAAATAAGAACAAAATAAAATGATTTTAAAATCCTTTTTAACCTATATTCAATTGAATACCCTACAAAGACAACATATTTACTGCTCAAACTCATAAACTTTATTTTATTTTTCAAATAATAATAAATTTCATGGCTGCAACACGTGCAGAAGAAGTTGGGAAAGGGCATGTTTACCACTTCGTTACATCATCTTTCCTTTTAATAACACTCAAAAAACGTTTTTGAAAGTGAGGAGACGAATTGTATTAGCTTCTCATGTGGAATTCTTTCCCATTCTTGCTTGATGAACCGCTTCCGTTGTTCAACAGTCTGGGGTCTTCTCTGTCGTATTTTACGCTTCATAATGCACCACACATTTTCAGTGGGAGACAGGTCTGGACTGCAACCCGGCCAGGGGAGAACCTGGACTCTTTTACTTCGAAGCCACGCTGTTGTAACGTGCAGAATGTGGCTTGATTTTCAAATTGTTGTATATTGTTTGAATTTACATTTTACACAATTTCCCAACTTCAACAAAATCCGGTTTGTAGATCTTATTAGATTGCTGTGGCCTATACAGGGGTGAAAGTGGCTAGACTTTCTTGCTGGGACTCCCTGACTCCAATTTCTTTTTTTTTTAATTGAGGGTGTCAAACCTCCTAAAACTAAAATAAAGGGCTCAATCCCGGGGTCCGGCATTCCTGTGTGGAGTTTGCATGTTCTCCCTGTGCCTGTGTGGGTTTTCTGCAGGAACTCCGGTTCCCCCCCACATCACAAAAACATGCATGGTAGGCTGATCGAACGCTCTAAATTGTCCCTAAGTGTGACTGTGTGCGCGAATGGTTGTTCGTCTCCTTAAGCCCTGCGATTGGCTGGCAACTGATTCAGGGTGTACCCCGCATATTGCCCATAGTTAGCTGGGATTGGCTCCAGCGCCCCCGTGACCCTTGTGAGGATTAGTGGCTCAGAAAATGAATGAATGAAAAGTTTAACACATGCATTAGGCTACTTCATTACACTGGAACAAGGCATAAATGAGAAACTGATTTCCATTCAAAATTGTATTTTTTCACTGATTTATAAATTTCCATCTAAAACTCCATCTAATTTTTATTTTACCCTCATTTCTTCAAATCTAAAAGCAAAACCTCAATTTTAACTATTCAGTAACATAGGATGCACTTTAAAATGGAAGATAATGAAAACATTGACTTTTTTAAATAATAAAGATATAAGTAACATACATTAACAAAAAATAAGTACAAATAACATACAATGGTAAATGGTAAATGGTGTTACACTTATATAGCGCTTTTCTACCTTTCAAGGCGCTCAAGTATGCACAGTGAAATGGAATATATTTTGAAGACAAAGCAAACACACTTTTTTTTTTATTATTTTAAGGAAATAAATAAGTAGCCTTACACAAATGAACAAAACTAAGTCAAAAGAGCACATTAACATGGGAGATTAAAATAAAATAAACCTCAATTCTTTCCTTTCTCTTAAAGATCTGATCAATTTTCTGTTGCATTGCGCCTTTAATTCAACAAGTTTCTTTTCTTTTTCCTCTATTCGTTGTTCCAAAAAACGGAGAGGGCTCTGGCTGCAGCCGCCCCTCTCAGGCTCCTCTTCCTCTCATCTCAGTCAGAAAGAACGTGCATTTGAACCAATCACAGATGCTCATCACGTTTCAGTATGTCAGCCAATTAAACGTACAGCAGAGTCATTGTGTTTGTTTTTTTGGGTTTTTTTTTTTTGCTGCCTGCGATGTGACTTGTCAGCGGCAGAGAGAGAGAGAGAGAGAGAGAGAGAGAGACGCTGGAACGAACTACGTCGAAGAAATAAATGAATTATAAATATCGGTGGAAATGGATGATGCTATGCAAGGTCTTTATTGGGCTTGTTGTTAACACTTGTGTATGTAAATCTGACGTTAGTAGATTCTTATTGGAGATGCGTGTGTGGAAGCGTGGCAGGTTTTTTTTTTTTTTTAACAGTGTTTGGACAGTTGCCGTCATATTTGCGGGATCAAATCGGCGTTCCGGGCGGTTCCGCCTAATAAACTCATAGCGGAACTCCGTTGCAGCTCGTTCCGGTCCACTTTCACCCCTGGGCCTATACGTATACAGTGATATTGATAAAGCAATAATCAAAAGCTCATCCCCTATGCAACTTCTGTCAATAATTATCAGTTTAGACTCTTTGTCCATGTATGCAAGTCTGCCTGTAACAAGCCTATAATGGAATTTAACTTCTAATAGTAGCTTTGAATGAAGGTCCATTCTGCTATGTGTGAAACCTTGCTTGTTAATGGCCTTTTGAAAATAATTCAAAAACATATTTTTCAGTCTTTTGTTGTGTGTGTGTTTATAGCATTTTGTGGCCTTTCAAAAAGAAAAATGACCCCACCTTTCTGCACTGTAGATACTTTGCACATTGGGAGAAATATGCAATCCCCACACAGGAGCTGAGATTCCAACCTCATTAGCGCAGAGGTGTAAACCACTTAATCACCATGCTGCCTGAAATCCTCACATAGGTGAATTAAAGACGTATACTTTGTGTGCCTTGACATTTTTTCCCCTTTGGGTTTCTTTCCAGATCTGAGTGACCGCAGAGTAGAGGTGGTTGGCCTGGAGGGTGCCATAGAGATGGGGCAAATTTACACGGGCCTGAAGAGTGCTGTGAGACTAGCGAAAACGGCACAGCTCACCATCAGGTGGGGAAACCGCAAGTTTACACTATTAGCAGGAGGTGACTTTTTTTTTAAACCACACTAACTTGTGGCCTATCATATCACACAATCAAACTGAACCCTGAACTGACATGAGAATTTGCCATTTACGCAACTTTCTTGCCTAACTATGCATGACTTGCGCAAAGGTACAGTTAGTATTCTATCCATCCATCTTCTACAACTTATCTGAGGTCATATCACGGGGCCAGCAGCTTCAGTAGGGAAGCCCAGACTTACCTCTCCTCAGCAACTTCATCCAGCTCCTCCAGAGGGATCCCGTGGTGTTCCCAGGCCAGCTGTGAGACTTAGGCTCAGCTCCTTCTTTACCACAACGGACCGATACAGAGTCCGAATGACTGCAGACATAGCATCGATCCGCCTGTCGGTCTCCCGTTCCTTTCTTCCTTCTCCTGTGAACAAGATCTCAAGATACTTAAACTCCCGAGATACTTAAACTCCACCACCTTGCAACTCATCTCTGACTCAGAGAGGGAAGTGCATCTTTTTCCGACAGAGGACCATGGTCTCAGTTTCATCATCATGACTGCTTCACATGCAGCTGCAAGATCGTAGCCTGATGAAGCCAAGAGAACGACATCATCTGTAAAAAGCAATACTGAGGCCACCAAACCAGAATTCCTCAACTGTGCCTAGATATTATGTTCATAAATATTATGAACAGAATCTGTGACAAAGGCCAGTCCAACAAAAGGCCGAGTCTGTGACTTATTTACATTTTACACTTCAAGTATATGAAGAATTATGCACAGGTTTGGTGTCAAAAGAGTTGTTTTGATGTTTAATTTTCAACAACAGACAGTTCAAACACTTGATGCATCATCACTGACTGTGAGTGACTCGGTTCTTTTATGATAACGTGTTTACCATCAAGTCTTCCAACGCAGTTTGGGAAGTTCCATAGCCGCCAGAAAACTCTGCTATGGCTTCCCACCGGCTGGTCGTAGGACACGGCAAAGAAATCGGACAAAACGCTGGACAACCCAGCTTGCTGGCTTCCACCCGATGCTAGAATTCGTAATGTGACTGCCAGTCTCTGTGTGGCATCAACAGTCAGACAGGCCAGCTCCACAACCATCTTCTGCATCGCCTGCGCCTCAACATCTGTATGATCAACATTTGTTGTTCAATGTTGATGGTTGTTGTTGTTGTTTTTTGTAACCGGAACTAGAGGAAGACGACAAGAGTCCCCCAAAACCATACAAACACAATGCCACACCCTTCTAGTGGCTTGGTGGTGAATTACAGAGCAACGCAGAACTATTGAATGCTCGTTGACGCCGTAGGGTCTGCATCGTCGCTACGCCGTCACCGCAACGCAGAAGCATAACTCAGGCTTTACTGTATATAGCAACTTTTCTGCCTGCATCAGTGGCTATTTTTCAAACATACTATCAAGCAATTTTAATCCTTGTTAAGAAACAGAACATAGTGACATAATCCTTTTTGGTTTCACTTATTTCACCTTTTAATTTCTGACAAAAATGAGCCTAATTGAAATCAATCATTAGGTTTGTAGTGAGAAATTGTTACATAATTTATTGCAAAATATTTTTTGACCCTCTTTTAGGACCTCTGTTTAAGAAGCACTTTTTTCTGATAATTATTTGTTTTTACTCAGGACCAAGAAAGCGTTGCCAATGCAGATCGACGGAGAACCGTGGATGCAGCCACCCTGCACAGTAAGTCCAAGGACACTTCGATTTTACAGCATGTTGTTCTTGCGTTGAAATGAAAGTTTTTGTTTTGTGCTTTAAAGATTCTCATCACGCACAAGAACCAAGCGAGTATGCTGATGGCTCCTCAGGCCAAAGGATCAGGGTTCTTCACCTCCAGATAAGAGTGGACACCTTTCTCTGGGCATTATTTAAAAACTGAAAAAATATAGAAATCCGGAAAATGAGGATTGCAGTGCTAGCTTTTTGTTTACCACTCAACACCCCAAAATATATGTACTGTATATCAAAATACAATTTACATGCCGGATCAGAACCATGTGATTTCTTCCATCCAATCACTACGTAAAGAAATATTCCCATTAAATTCATAATTTCCCTTTGAAGTACAGTATAAAAAAATCTGAAGCTGGAAAACTGGAAAATCAATTTTCCCAATTTCAGTTTTTTTTTAGAATACAAATTACACTATGGCACTGGTCTGGACTGCTACACTCCTCCACGTACTTGATTATTGTATATAACCAACTGACATTTTTAAAGTATATTATATTATCACACTGTTTAGAGTAAGTGCAAAAAGAAAAAAAAAAGCACTTAATACAATTAGCGCCTCCAATGCTTCAAGTCAACTCTGCTGTGTAGGAACTTAACGTCAATGTACTTGAGAAGGACGTCAAGTGCCTTTTCAATTGCTTCTGCCTAGACTGGGTGGACACACTGGAAACCCTGTACACAATATAGTTGTTGTATATGTGTGTCTAAAGCTTATAATGATAATAGCACAGTAATAATGACTTTTGAGAGGACCATGACCTAAAGTTTGAATGTGGCTGAAAGAATTTTAGAGGGTCTACTATTTTCAGTGTGCGTGTGTGAGTGTGTCTCATGTCGCATGTTGCGGAGACATACAATGGTATGAAAAAGAATCTGAACCTTTTGCAATTTCTCACATTTCTGCGTAAAATCACCATCAAATGTGATCTGATCTTTGTCAAAATCACACACATAAAAATACAGTGTCTGGTTTAACTAAAACCACCCCAAAAAATTATAGGTTTTCATATTTTAATGAGGATAGCATGCAAACAATGACAAATGGGAAAAATAAGTAAGTGAATCCTCTGCCTAAGGAGACTTAAAAAGAGCAATTGAAACCAATTTCTACTAAACATCTTAAGTCAGGTGTGTGCCCAATTACTGATGAGTGGTTTAAAGCTGCCCTGCCCACTATAAAACACACACCAGGTAAGAATTGTCTTGATGAGAAGCCTTGTCTGATGTGCATCATAGCTCAGTCAAAAGAGTTGTCTGAAGACCTGCGATCAATGATTATTGATTTGTATAAAGCTGGGAAAAGATACAAAACCATCTCCAACCAAGTCTGGATGTTCACCAATTGACAGTCAGACAAGTTGACGACAAATGGAGAGAATTTGGCACTGTTGCTTCTCTCCCAAGGAGTGGCCGTCTACCAAAGATGATACCAAGAGTTCAGCACAGAATACTCAGAGAGGTAAAAAAAAAAAAGAACCTTAGAGTGTCTTATAAAGACTTACAGAAATCACTGGCACAGTCCAATATCTCTACACACATCAACTATATGTAAAACTATGGCCGTGAGTGGTGTTCTTGGGAGGACTCCACGGAGGAAGCCACTGCTGTTTAAAAAAACGTTGTAAACATGTTGCTTGTTTAATGTTCGGAAAAAGGCACTTGGACACTCCACAGAAGTTTTGGCAAAATATTTTGTAGACTGATGAAACCAAAGTTGAACTGTTTGGGAGTAACACACAAAGTCATGTGTGGAGGAAAAATGGAACAGCTTACCAACATCAACACCCCTTCCCCACCGTGAAGCATGATAGAGGGAGCATAATGATTTGGGGCTGTTTTGCTGCCTCAGGGCCTGGAAAACATGCAATCATTAATGGAAGAATGAATTCAAAAGTTTATCAGGATGTTTTGCAGGAAAACCTGAGGCCGTCTGTCACCCAGTTGAAGCTAAAAAGAGGATGGATGCTGCAACAAGACAATGATCCAAAACACAGAAGTAAATCAACTTCACAATGGTTTCAGAAGAACAAAAGACACGTTCTGGAGTGGCTAAGTCTAAGTCCAGACTTCAACGCCATTGAGATGCTGTGGCATGACCTAAAGACAGCGATTCGTGCCAGACATCCCGGGAATCTGACTGAAGTAAAGCAGTTTTGTAGAGAACAATGAGCCAAGATTAGTCCTGATCAATGTGCTGGATTGATCTGCAGCTACAGGAAGTGTCTGGTTGAAGTTATTGCTGCCAAGGGGGGGCATAAAATATGAAATGTGATGGTTCACTTACTTATTTTCCCCCCTTCTGTCATTGTTTGCATACTATCCACATTAAAATTCGAAAACCAATAAATGTTTGGGCTGTTTTAATTAAAGCAGGCACTGTTTTTTCATCTGTGTGATTTTGACAAAGATCAGATAGCATTTGATGATGATTTTACGCAGAAATGTGAGAAATTCCAAAAGGTTCCGATTCTTTTTTCATACCACTGTAAGTTAGACTTAGCCCTCCATTAATGCCTATGAATGAAATTGTTCAGGTTCGAAGGAGGATTTTTGTTTACCATTGTACTCCTGTACAAAAAAGTTTACGTAACTATGTAACCGCTCTATGGAGTCAAATGATTTCAGTATTCCATGAGGATGATGTCACTGCTGAATGCCTGAAGTAACAGAAAGTGCAATGATATTTAATGAATTAAAAGGAAATCATGTTACTTTACTGCCACGAGAGGACGCCATATTCTCTTGTGTTGTTTTGTTTTTTTCTCCTTCGGCACAAAATTAAAACAGTGTGTTTAAAGTAGCAATGTTGTTCAAATGTTAGTCCTCACTTGCTTTTAGTGAATAAGGAATCATTCATAAAATTTAAATAAATACGGTGCTGTGCTGTTGTAACTAATACGTCTTCCGTTGCCTGCCTGCTATGAAAAATGATTCTCCCTTTTCCGGGGTGTCCAAACATTTTTCTCCAAGAGACACGTTCAGAAAAGAATGCAAGGGGCCAAATTGGAATCATTCAACTTTTATTTGTTAAATAGGATCAGCATCAGGTTAAAAAGATCAGAATTTAAAAATGTATTTATTTTTAAGTATTAATTCATTGGCTGCCATTGACGGCGATAGACGTCCAATTTAATATGACTGGTGATCTCGCAGCGATTGAATGATCAGTGACGCATGATCACTCAATGCCAGCTATCCCAGCTGAAATGGATTTGATGTCTATAACTGTCAATCACAGTGAATATGAACTGTAACAGAATGTCGGCTGAATTTAAAGACCAAATGTGAAGTAAGATTGGCCAACCTTGTTTTTGAATAATATCAATGGCTAAACAATTACTAGCATATTTTCGTCATTTTTTTAACGCAACCCTTCCAGATTCTTTGTTTAACCCATAGCAACGCCCTTGACAACGAAAATGCTTTTCTTCGACAATTTTCGGAAATCATCGGAAATTACGTCACACAGAGAACTGCGAGGGAAGTCCGCCATAGAACAGTAATGTTGCATTGCTTCTCGGTAAGATGCCACGGCGGTGTGTGGTGATGTATTGTATTGGCGATGTAATGTAAAAGTTGTATGAGTGGCCAAAGGATAGCAGGGCACCTAAATGGACATCTTTCGTTCGCACGAAGCGAATGAATTTCACGCCATCATCGAGTAGTGTTCTCTGCTACAAACACTTCGAAGATGCCCACTTCCTCAACCGGTCTGCTTATGATCAAGGATTTGCAAAAAAGTAAGTGTGATTTTTGGATAGATGACTGATGACTTTGTCAAAGCAGAGCTACCAACTGTTGTGGAATGAACAGTAGAAGGTAGAGGCGTCAGCCGAAAGGTAACTCGAGGCAAAACCCCGATCGTGTTGTTGAATGAACAATAGAAGCTAGCAGTGTTAGCCGAAAGCTAACTCGTGGCAATCCGTGATCATAGTTGTATTGAGTTCATTTTTCCTAGTCATATAAATTCGTCAAAACTTTTCTTTTATCCCAGGCAATGGTAGGTGGTTTACTTACCTGACATGTTTCGGCAAACACTTCCGCCTTCGGAGTCTGACGAAGGCGGAAGTGTTCACCGAAACATGTCAGGTAAATAAAAGCTAACGTCACTAGCTTCTACTATTCATTCCACAACATGATCGGGGATTCGTCAAAACTTTTCTTTTATCCCAGACAATAGTAGGTGGTTTATTTACCTGACATGTTTCAGCAAACACTTCCGCCTTCGTCAGAGGGTCCAAAGGCGGAGGTGCTCGCCGAAACATGTCAGGTAGATAAAAGCTAACGTCGCTAGCTTCTACTGTTCATTACACAACATGATCGGGGATTCGTCAAAACTTTTCTTTTATCCCAGGCAATAGTAGGTGGCTTATTTACCTGACATGCTTCAAATCATGAAAATAATAACAGCCTGTATCTTACCGATCTTTTAATCTCGATGGGTCTTGTCTCCATTCCATGTCAGGTAGTCTGGGCACATTGTTTGCATCCTGATTAGCGTCTGGCTAATACATGTACGCTCCAACATAAAATTCCAACCTCCTCCTCTTCCTCCAACTCTTCAAAAACTTGGATCTCCTCACTTGCGCTCGATCTATAGCTTACAGTATATCTCTGTTTGAATTGTTGTTTGAAGGGCTCTGTATGGCGGCCATATGGAGCGCTGCCATCGCTGTTCTCGGTGTGACATATCACTTCTGGGTTCGTCCCCTTTCAGGCTCGAACTTCGGAAACGCGATTATTTTGTCAAATATACAACATATAAATTATTTTTTTCATGCTTTATTTGTTGGACAATGTTTAATTACATTAATTGTGACCCTATTTGGCATTTTATGAAATTACTTCACATTTGGTCTTTAAGCTTCTTGTACGGGCCATATTCAGTGATATTTCCCTAATTTGCTGCAGGCCAATAAAAACTTGGCACTGGGCTGCAGCTGGGCTGTGGGCCGAAGATTTAGACACCCCTGCCTTTGTTTCTTACTTTGACTCTGAAAAAAAAATACTACAAATTAAACTATTTAATTTGTACCAGAGGAAAGTTTCAAGTTTACGAACAAAGAACTGGCATGTACCAGAGGAAAGTTTCAAGTTTTCGAACAAAGAGCTGGCATGTGAGAAGCCTTCTTTACAGCAGGGTATGATCCAACACTTAAGTAGACGTAATAGTCATAATATAAAATCAAGTACAAAAGTTAAAAAAAAAAAAAATTCTTGTTTTGGCTCAAAATGTTTCCGTACAAAAGATTTTAAGGTTTCAACGTTTTAGCATCTGAATCCAAATTAAAGCAATCGACAGTCTAAACCAGTGGTTCTTAACCTGGATTCGATCGAACCCCAGGGGTTCGGTGAGTGAGGGGTTCGGTGAAGGTAAAGAAACGTAGAGCCCTATTTTCGTACGCTGATTAAATCTAGGCAAAGTGGCTTTTTAGACCAGGTTTTGGACTGGTTTGCTCCCAATGTACAGGCCTAATCCACTTTTTAAACTGCTAGTCCTCAATCTGATGGGAGGAGGAACTGGTTTGCTCAGTGGAAGGTTGACTGTTGGTATGAGGAAATACAACAGAACAATGGGCAGCGTGGTCACAAATTTTGACCTGTTTATAAAACATGCTGTCAAAATGAGAATAATTTTGAATAGGAATTTGGTAAATTATTAGCTTGCTAGCTTAGATATATCGGTTTTGATCATTTATACCGAAGGGCATGGGCGGAGTTTGACTTTTGTGGCATGGGGGGGGGGGGGGGCAAAACATGTTGAAGACCCCATAACGCAGTGTTAGCAATAAAATTAACTCACGAGATATACAGTATGCTCGATTAGTAGCTTAGCCCACGCTCATAAATCGAAGCATCCGAGCTATGTGTGTGTGAGCGCGCACGTTTTTCTCAATTTTTCTTCGATTTTTGCGTTACGCGTAGATATCCAGTTTTGCCACTCACTCATACCAATGTGAAATGAATCCTTACCACGTTTCCCATCATTTTTGGGGGGAATTCTAAATCAGGCTATTCTAACAGCTATGCTTTCAGCCAAGATCGTCCTCCATTGAATATGGTACGCCCGGTTGTGGTTCTGTTGTACAATTAGCGTCTTTAGTGGGACAAACTGAAACTCCGTTCACCATTTTGGCGGTGCGCTCTGGCGTTTCATGGTCCATATCGTCATTTCTAGGTACTCGCTCAGTAGTTGTTGTCGCTTTTGAAAGCTTAGGTAAAAAAAAAATGCATATATCCATCTTGCCTCTTCTGTCTTCAGGTGGTTTTGACTAAGCAAAGCAAATGACCGTCTCTAAAGTGCTCGTCACATGATCCGTTCCAAAAATAATTTTGACCAATTATAAAACATTTTTTGTTGTTTTATTGCTTTACTACTTTTATAGACAACATATTTAACGGCAAAGTCTTAATTTTAAATTCAAATATAGGAAAGTCAATTATATGCAATGACATTTTTCGGCCACCGGGGGGTGAGGTGGTGGGGGGGCTATTTCAATGAATTCACATGTGAAACCTGTGGGGTTCGGTACCTTTAGCAAGTTTAAGAACCACTGGTCTAAACACATGTGCAATACATTTTAGTTGAAGCATTATTTACAGTTGTTTTTATTTCCCTAAAAAAAGTGGATTCATATCAGATTATTTTTTTTTTAGAAACACCTAAGGCTATTATGCTACTGCATTTCAATGTCGATCATTGTGTTGGTACTTGGACAGTATTCTTTCCGTACTCCGATCATTTATACAGTACATTTTTCTTCTGCCTTCTCCCCTTCGAAAACCAACACCTGTGAATCAAAAGTTGTGCATTGCTATCTCTGGACATTCACCATTATGCTGCTCTACCATGGAGCAACATCTTGTGTAGGATGATGAATTTCTGGAAAATGTTTTAAAATGCTCTGCAGTACTGGAGATTGCCACTGGAGGCTGGCTTCAAAATAGCAATTTACATTCAAGTCAACATAAAAACATGTTCATATGTGCCATCTGAACTCCAAATAGTCGACGTAACTGCAAAAAGTCACAAAACAATGGGGATGAGTCTGTGATCAGGTGATGGTAATTCATGGATCTTAATTCAAGTGAACTGGACATTGTTGAAGACACTTCACTTGTAATTTAATAGACTTCATCTGTTCTAATTTTTAGGCGTGGAATTCCTCTATGCTTCAGTGGGTGTGCTCTGATAAGGGGGGGTTAGGGTCAACAATAGGGTGGTTTGAAAGAGGTGTAAAAAATAGCCATCTTTGTGTCATACAACAAAAGCTGTCTATAAACAGAGGAGGATTGGCCTCGTCTATCGTTTGTCTCCATAACAATGTCCTGACTTCTCTCCTCTGATCATTGCCTCATTCAAAAAGAGAGTGGTCTAAAACAAGCCGCTATGCCACGAACTAGTGACTAATTGGTATGTAAGACAGACATTCCACTAATGACACCAGGCAACATCAACAACAACACACTATTTTTGACCCCCTCAGAACACACCCAACTGTGGCATAAATAGAACAGAAAGGCTTTTGAAATAACTTCAACAAACAAAAAAGTCCTGACGTGACGTAAGAAGTAAGGATCAGCTTTCCATTTGTCTACTTATGCCTTGATGAGTTCAAACTCAGCTTCAGATAGATAAGAATTTTTTGATGCAAGAATGGTTTCCCCTAAACATGAACTTGAAGTTCAATTTTCAATGCAGTACAATGACTTTTAAATTTCAAAGAGAATTTGAAAAATTAGAACTTGTTGCACTCATAAACTAACACTAAAATAAAAATTAAAAAAAAAAAAAACACTCACATCTTGCGCAGTCAGCCGGGATAAACCCAAGTCAACCCACAAACCTGATGGGGATAAGCACTGAAAAGAATGGATTAATGGATGACTGCATTACATAGACTTCATAATGTAATACAATCATCCATGAATCCGTAATGCTGATGTTTATGTGTATTATTACACACGCAATGAATAAAACAAAATATTTTTTCAACAGTTTCACTGGATAAAGAAGCTATCTTCTGCACAATTTGGCCAACAAGAGAAAATGACAATTCATGGGGAAATTGTGGCAGGTGAGACTAAATACTGTTGTGCACAAAGGCAAACTTGCATTGTTTTTACAGCATATACTCAAAACTAGTGGTGGAATAAATGTGAAGAGAGCCCTGGTGCGATGAGCATGAACGGGACCCCCTCAGTGGATCATCCCACAGGGGGTGGACTGGTAGTGGACAATTATTCGCAGCCGCTCAAGTCTAGTGTTTGTGTGGGGGGGCATGGGCGGGTGCAAGTGGAAATTTCTAGCGGGGTACGTAAAGAAGGAGTCAAGCAGCAAATATTTTAACACTTAAAACACTATATTATAGCCGTTTGAATCATCTTACCTTATTGTTTGACCCTCCCCTCGCCAAACCATGCCCACTTTACGCCTGCAAAATCGGCCTCTTAGAGGGGCAGTTTACATGGCGACTCTGCGACACAAAGACGCAATGACTGAGTAGCGGACTCGCCTCGCGTGCATATGGTGTCGGCAAAGACGGAAGGCGAAAACGAAAAATTCTGAATCCTGCCTCCAAAGTGGAAAAATCCGATTGCGGGGGATTGAGGGTGGCTTCCTCTGCATGCATATCAAAGGCTCCCGTGGCGCGACACCATGCCGTTAACGTCAGCACTCGTACACGTCACATTGGGCGTGCGCAGCGGTGCTACTAAAAAAAAATTTAAAAACAGCAAATATGGCGGAATGTCGGCTTTTATTTACTGTTTTAATAATATTTTTAAATTAAATATGTTGAATGTTTCAATTTTTGTGCCTTTTTGAACAAAAGAAAAATGCCATTGCTTCGAGTGGGCGGGCATATTTTTTTCCGGGCTGAGGGAGCTTGGTGGGGTCAAAGTGCATCATTCTCTGTCGCCCTGTAAATCTGCACTGCCCCCTAGGGCCTGGCATGAATACTACATCGTTTTCATGCGGAATTGCGACATTGTTCGAATGGAGACGCAAATGCAGATGCAAATTTGAAATTTTTCGTATTCTCGGAGAGTCACCATGTAAATGGCCAGAGGCTCGGGTGAGGTGGCACCTCCAGCAGCCCCCTAAGTTGAATGAATGAATGAAATTTTATTGTCATCATCATCGGTATCATTGACCATCATTAACAATTACAAAATGTGATATGATTTGCCCGAAGGAACCAAAGAACAAGACAAAGGCAGACGGGCGGGAAGTTCTGCCCCTGCTCAAAACATCCCATGACTTGGTGAATCCGCGGGTTGTGAACTGTGAATAAATCGCAGTTTAAATTAGTTGGGTTTTAAATTATTAAGTCATTTCAATTATGAAAAGTCAGCAACAGTGTGCGCTCATTGCACCATTTGTTACTGTTGTTTTTCATTCATCTTATTTTTTTTAGAGCTGTAGGAAAGGAACTCTGTTGTAAACTCCTTTATAGTGTTGTATAGTTACTACGTTACTTCTGCCGTGTTATCAGCCATTTAACTCATTTGCTGCCATTGACAGCGCTTGTCAATACGTGGTTTGCGATATCAATTATTTGAAATCAAAGGCCAACCTGAAATCGTTCCACTTTCAGAGGATTGGCATCAGTTAAAACTATGATCGGGTCTTTAAGATGTATTTATTTTTTAGTTTGTCTCATTGGCTGCAATTGAAGGCAATATACATCCAATCCATTTTGACAGGGTAGTTTGGCAGCAATCTTTCAATGGCAGTCAAACATGATCACTCAATGCCAGCCTTTCCAGTTGAAATGGATCTGATGTCTATCGGCATCAATGGCAGCCAAGGAGTTAAGTTATGGAACACAATGATCTAAAGGCATAAGAATATTGCAATATTAATATATACTAACTTTGCAGAACAAAGAGAAAATGGACAGTGACAGCAGAAAAAAATCACAACCAGATAGCTCAACTGATCACATTAGACTATTTTCATTTTCTTGGTGCTGGATTCTATCCAATAAATTTCCCCCCAAAAATCGACTTATACTCCGGTGCGACTTATGTTTTTTTTTTCCTTTTCAATGTGCATTTTTTGGCTGTGCGACTTATACTCAGGTGCGACGTATAGGCTAGTCCGAAAAATACTGTATATAACTGAAGTCATTATATAATGTAAATAAGGTTGCTTAAAAGCTGGTGGTACAGATTTTAGCATCCTGAAAACTTGGTAGTGTTATGTCCCTATATCGTCCCTATGCAAACCTACACCTTTGTATGTATGTTTTTTAATTAATTATACTTTTGGGGGGGGAAAGTGAAAAAATATGTATATCTTTCACATGCTAAATCTAAATAAATACATTGAACCCAAAAAAAAAAAATGTTTCTACTTCGCGGTTTTTCACTTATCGCGGCGGGTTCTGGTCCCCATTAACCGCGAAAAACGATTATTTCAGTAAAAAAAAAAAATTGGCTACTCTACCTACCTCTGCTGGTTAGTTAAGCGAATAAGAACTTCTTTTTACTAGTATATGTCCATAAATGTCCTTGAGGATTTAGAAATCAACATATTGGCTAACAATGATTTAAAAGGAAGACTTAGTTACCTTTTTAATCTTTACGAAAAATGCATGGAAACCCATTCACGCCACTAAAAAATATTTCTATTTTCAACAAAAAAAGAAACTCATTTCCGCCAGTGGATTGTTTTTTTTACTTGCCAGTCAGCAAACACGATTTACGTCCTTTCAAATTAAGCCCCGCCCCTCGCATAAGGCAGACAGACAACACGAACACGTTGCGACGCCCGCACAGCACACACACACGCGCGCCAGTCAACCGCGCTTTTAGGCGAGGCAGTTTTGGCGGACTTGAACCAAACTTTTTTGGTAGAGGCATGACGTTCCGGAGGCTAAAGATGGTCGATTCAAGCGGGCCGGACTATGCTGCGGCGTCTTCCCCGGACAACGGCGTCTATTTCCCGTCGTCCCAGTCGGACAGCTGCGGGCGGACCGCGCCGCTCAACAACGTCGCCTCCGAGGTTTATAACTACAAGACGCTAGCTTACTCCGGAGGGACTTTGCCCAGAAATTTGAGAAAGGTAAATAGGTGAAGTTTTAAATGACTTATTTGGGATATAATTCGAAATTCAAAAGGATGTGGGGTCAAATAACAGAGTTGTGATGCCTTCAAGAGCCAGAAACGCTTATTTCAAATGGAGAGCAAATACTTTATTCTTTATTTCATAAACATTCACTTCGCGTCATATAGTATTTAATTGAATGACGTCATGTTGATGATTACGGAGTAAACAGAACCGCCAGGTCAAGCTAAATATTTGTGTGCTTCCACGACTGAAATATTACAATTCACAATGAAGACGCTTTCCAGTTTTTTTTTCTTCAATATTTTCATGCGGTTTTCTTTTGCTAGATGATAAAAGTGCTTTGTGTCATGCCTCCGACATTTCAAGAGTCAAATTTCAGCTATGATAAAACCTACACTAATCTTCCAGGTCGTGTTTTGAATAGCGTTGAACATGGCTAACTCATGAAGAAACTGGAAGCAGTAAGTTAATTTGCAATTCAAATAAGAACTTACTGTATTGGATTCTTCTCTCACTACCCCATTCATCACTGTATTGGAGTCTTCTCTTACTACCCCATTCCTGCTAGTTTTAGAATTAAAATTTGGTTAAATTTCCGATCATGGTGATTTAATTTGAACTCTTTGCCTGCCATTGACAACGATACACGTCCAATTTATTTTACTAGCGCCGTCAATGGCAGCCAGTGAGATAATGTCAGGCCAAAGCAATTTCTGTGTGCACTTTCTTGACAGCATTCTCATCAACAACAATCTAGCTCAAACCATTTTTTTTTTCCAAAGCCATGTCTACCGATGGCCAGAATGACATAACCTTTATTTAGCATTGTGTAACACATTTTCCTGGCCATTCTCTCGCACTTGGAGCCAAAAGTCATTTGTGTGCCAGTTGGACAGCGGTCACTGAGAAAGTTGACTTCAGCATCTAGACCGGAGGGCAACAAGAGTGCATTGTGAGCGTGCGAGGCCCATCCGTCCCACATGTTTCTCTATGTGGGTTTTTGGGGGAATAATAAATGCTCTCATTGAGAAGTCCACGAGACAATTCTGTATGTGTGGAGACTTAAAGAAAGCAACAGTTTACGAGCTGGCACAAAGCGGCCTTTCATCAGTAAAGGATCGAGTTGGAACAGAGCTAAGAAGCGAAGCCTTGTGGACTGATGTAGTCCGTATTTATTTTGGTGGGCTGTGGTTTTGACCCCAGCTTGTCCTGAGCTCAACGTCAATATGGAAAGACCCCACCTTTCTTCTTAAAGTGTAGAAAGGTGTTGGGTGGCTCTGGGTTAGTGTAGAAAGGTGTTTGGTGGCTCTGGGTTCCTTGGAGTAAACAAGCTGCTGCTTGACGCACATTTCTAGTTTCAGTATACACTTTCGATGACTAAAAATACGCACGCACGGCGCACATGTGCACTGGCCCGACAGACTGGTTCACGCTGTGTGGGTGTGGCCAGGAAAGGCCCAGGGAAACCCTCATGAGTAAGGTGACGCACTGACGCACTTTTCTCTTTTGCAGGCTGGCGGCTCACAGAAATGGAAGCCACAAATTCAATCACCTCAAGAACCTCAAAGGTAGGAACTTGTCCACTTTGGTTAGGATTTGAAAAAAAAATGCAATGCTCAACACTATAGGTTTTTTAATAATTTAAATAATCAGAATTTATCAATGTGAAATGTACAATTTGGTAGAAATGAGGTATTAAACATCTCAACTTTTTTTCTCTCTCTGTTGACAAATTCTGATAAATGTCACTTTCCTTTTATGTTCTTCAGGAAGCTGGTGGTGCTAGAGAAGGCGGATGAGCAAACGTTTGGTTTTGAGATTCAGGTAAGGTCATTTGGTGTCTCTTTGTGTTTGCCCTCTTTAATATGGAATTCGCGCATACAGATATAGGATCAAGTTGCGCGTTAGGATGACACAAATGGACATCAATCATAATGTTGGTTTGGATGCTCTCCACCCATCCTACATCCGACCTCCTTCCGTAGTCTGGAGGAAGAGAACTCGTGAGGCTCAGTTGGACTGCCGAATTGCTTGCTTCACATGTTGACTTACCGCTCATCTCATGAGGTCTACTGATATACGCGTTGGCGTTCGAGCACATTTTTATCAGCCGGACCTGGTTGCTCGTGGTTTTTTGTAACAAGAGGAAGTCTGCCTTGACTCTGCTGACCGGCGCAAAATGCCACGCATGAGGAAGTCGCAGCGGCTGTTGTCATGGCAAAAAAATGTTATTTTAGCGATTGAGGTTTTACATAAAAGCAACAAAATTCCAGCTTGATTGAATTGATGGACAGATAGCATGATTTATTTAATTAGCCCTGTGAGGGAATTTGTTTAATAGCATTAGTATGCAACCGTACACGATAAACACTACACGCTTTGTCTCATTTAAGTGAGTGTATAACTTGCTGATGGTTAAGGTAGACAGACGCGACTCCTCCAATTATTTTCTTGTTGAATGTAAGCCATTTGGATGGACGTGTTGGCCAAACGTCTAAACCACATGGACCACAGACACATCTGTAGAAGATTCTGTCAGAGCTCTACGGGTCCCCACTCTCAACTGAGTAGGGATTTATTCTTTCTTCTTTGTCCTAGAAAGAACTTTTCAAAAACGCAAAGAAAAATGGAACCGTTGTCATGCAAGCATACACTTAGTTGGATCACAAGAGCACAAAAAGTACACATTCCCTTGTAGTCATTTTGGTATAGTTCTAAGCCTTTAACAGGTTTTTCTGGCATGCTTAAATCATTTTCAGTTTTTGCGATGAAAGTCTGCTTTCCCTGTGGCCATGTGCCATATCAAGCCGCGCGCACCCAATATCATTCAAACAGTTTAGCAATATTTGGCCTTGGCGGAGGTCTACACTCGTTTGAGCGACATCTGTTTTGTATAGTTTATCCGACCAATCAGACGAGTGCAGCAAATGTTATGGTTGCGTGTTAACGCTTCGTCGGTGTATCTTGAGCCATATGGTCTGCGGACCGCAGCGGCTTCCTCAGCTCGTCATCCTGCGGTCACTTTATCAGCGCTGTGTCACGCGGCGTCGACATTTCTAGTGCAGTGACATCAATCCTGTGGTGTAAGGTCTAGGAAAGAGGAAGTATTTTTTTTTCTCTGGTCTACAAAGTGATTGAAGATCTTCTGTCTCTTTCAGACTTACGGCTTGCATCATCAGGACCAAAACACGGTGGAGATGTGCACATTCGTGTGCAAGGTGCATGACGACAGCCCGGCCCAGCTTGCTGGTCTTAAAGTTGGTAAGTTTAAATGCCAACCGCCCATTTTGTAAAACTGTACCTGTTCAGGGTCTGTTGTGAGCTGGAGCGTATCGTCACGGGTTGCAACCAAGATTGGTTGCCAGTCAATTACACAATCCAAATCACATTTAGTCCTCAATTAATCCAAGTTCTGCAAATTGAGAGGAAACCACAGGAAGACCATGTAGGTTTTAAGTGTTTAAAATGACAAAAATATAACAATAATTTTCATGAACAATTTATTAAAAACCCATCAAACCTTATATGGGCATTTTGCTCGTGAGCCCAACAATACAAGGCTATGTATGCATTTTAAGATCTTCAGACATATGGTTCTCTACAATGGACAGCTGGGTTATTATTTCTGATCATACCTATACAGTTCTAAAAATACTTGAGGAAAGAATCCTGATTTAGTTTATCGTAATTTGTGCGTGAAAAGTTTTTATTATATTGTGTGTGGTTACCATAGTCACCAGATGCATACTGGTGTTTGGCTACCACAAAAATGCCTACCCCTGCTGTAAACTGTCGTACTTGTAAATATTTGGTAGGTAGATACAACTCAAAACAAACATTTGTATTGCTTATTGAAAAAATATACAGTATAGTGTTCCTGTTGCCATGGCAAACAATAATGTCCCATCAGGATTCAGCTAAATCTAATTAGATTAATAAGCATTTCCTTCTGTGTAAGTGTGCCAGGGGTTTGAATAAATTGTTCATGTATTTTTTGGTGTGATATTTTGATAATTTTCTATCTTGGTCTAATGCCCCTTGAACTCCAAAGAGGCCAGAGCTGTGATATGAAACCAGACTGCGATTCTGATTTGTTTGTACACCAAAACTGGAACAGTAGAGGCCAGAAACAGGTGCTCATTGACAACAGCCTAATTCACTCTTCTTAAGATTTTAGTTATTAAGATAAGACCACACAAAAATAAACCCAGAAAAGGCCTCAGCTACAGAAATTTTCAATATTTATATTGTAAATGGTTTTTAGAGAATTGTTATTGTCCCTCACTACTAGTACCTTCCACTCTTTTTGTCAGATGAGCTAAAAGTAGTAACTACAATTTTTCCAAGCACGTCACTCACCGCCTACTTCCTTCTTTCAGTCACTTGATTTCACTTCCTAAATTCTTCTGATGCTTTGTTGTATCCTCATCATGTGAACATACTAAATGAAACTAAGGTTGAAAATGTGCTGTGGGGATGGGGAAAAAACCTCGCACTTCCCCTCAGAGATCTGTCTGCCTTGTCTTCGCGTGTAAAAGCATTTTTGATTCACATCGAATGACTGCCGAACAAAACGTGTGTGCTGTCACAGGCGAGACCATCGCAAGTGTCAACGAGAGCCTTGTAGAAGGATTTCGCCACAAGGAGATTGTCCAGCTCATCAAAGCGTGTGGAAACACACTCAGGTACAAAAATGTTAAGCACTTATATTCTTATCATTCATAATTTATAATCATTTATAATACTTATTATCATTGGCAGTTATACGTGACTATTGCTTGTAAAAGATCACATGGACAATTAGCGGCACTAGTCCAAAAAGCTTCTCTAGCAGGAGGCGAGGTGAACCACAACACAACCCCAAGGCAGCAGAACATTTTATAGACTCTCATCAACGAGTTATACAACAGACCTTGGAGAGTTGAAAGAGCATGCAGGCACATAAACACACACAGCATGTATGTGTTAGTTCCACTTCCTAATGGCCCCTGTGCCTACTCTGTTTCAACCTTTTGAAAAGCGCCTTTCATATGCTTGAATGGTTCTTTCCCACCCTCGTAGATCTTATTTTTTTTGTAGGGCGGGTGGTGTAACCACTTCTTGTTTTCGCCTTTTAAATCTTGTTGCTTTTTTTCCTTTCAAGGATGGAGACGATTTATAGCGATTCTATCCGGAAAGCTGAGCTGGAGGCGCGACTGCAGTATCTGAAGGTGAGTTAAATCTTAAATTGCCAGACAGCGTTCACACACACAAATGTTCCGGGGTTCAAACCCCCATCCACACCTGTCGCTCACACCTGTTGCTCCAGTGTTTTCTCCAGCACACTCCTTTACATTCTTGCATGTGAGCTGTTGGGGTAGCTTCCCGTCAAGTGGCCGAGCAGCGCCACTTTACCTCCTAAAAGACCACGGCAGCTGTGCCGCTAATCCCACCAGCCGGCAGCATTCTCATGTACTAATCCAACTTTTTACAGATTAACCACCAACCTATTGCATTAGATGCACTTAATGGTCAATGGCGAATGTGCATGTTAGAAAAGAACAGTCCAGCCAGTGTGGAACTGTTGCGCCAATTAGTAACACATTATTTTAAGGAATATCATATACCAAAGCAAGTCAGAACCACACTGCTGTGACATTAACTCATTCACTGCCAGCCCAGGTAGATGTACGCCACACCTGACTATAAGCCGCTTATGTTCCTGTTTTAATACGGGATTTTTACAGAGAGAGAGATGTTACATAGAAATAATTATCAAAAATATCTTTATTAACCAATGAAACATGCCAAGTTGCGCTGTCCTCATTCATATGCAGTGTAACTCAGGGGAATCAGACACCACATGTCTGACTCGTGCTCTCTAAGGTAGTCTGACCCTTTAATAAAAACACACATACAAATAAACTAAAAAAAAAATGTCAGCCAGGGTTACCCTTAATCTGTTCTTCTGTAACGGGATCAAATATCTGAGTGCTGGTTGAAAACAGCTAATCGGTGCCGGAGCTAGCGTAGCGTCTTCTTGTCATAGCAAACAGTGGATATCCATCCTTTGAAAATTCTTCTTTTTTTGCAGCATAGAGCATTGGATGAACTCCTATTCATCAATAAAATCCTCACTGGGAAGCTTCGACTGTGCTAGTGGTGCAGCCGAGAGCCATGGCAATATTCTTTAAAAATGTTTAAATCATCCATGGTTAGACCTAAATGGTTATTATCTAGTTGCAGAAAGGGTCTTCTCTTGACAAGTCAGCATGTACCTGAAATTAACTTGTTTTCTCACAAAATGAGCGAGCTAAGGGTGTGTTTGGAGAACAATATACACACTGATACCCGAGGGAACTCATGTTTTGTCATAATGGAACACTTGCCGTAGTCAGTGACTTGGAACTTTTTGTTAAGTGGCAGCGTTATCACAAAGCGAAATAAAATGGACGCAATTTCATATTAACTAGAAAATATGAATCTCATTTGTAAAACAGGCATAATAAATAAGCTGTTTCAATTAAAAGCCACAGGGCACGGAGAGAAAAAGTAGCAGCATCTAGTACCAAAAATACGGTAATTTTAAAGTAAAAATATTGTTATATATTAATCATATAAAAATGGCACACACAAAAAAAAGACAGAGAAACATGTGAGACAGAATTTGTAATTGCTGACATCCCCTGTTTCCATTTTATACTGGTAGTTGTCTATTCTGGTTTCTATTTGTGATTGACTTGTTGCTCCTTTGCAGCAAACCCTCCATGAGAAGTGGGATGAATATCGCTCGTTAATGGTGCAGGAACAGAGGCTTGTCCACGGTACGTCACATCCTTTCACCATGTCTCTCTTGCCTGTCTTAACACTTTTATATTTGTAAACATCAAAGACCATTTTAGTCTTCCGATGCAACCTTTGTAAGCAATTTGGCTGCTTTTGATGGCGATAGATGTCCAATCCATTAGAATTAGGAGGGATGGCAGCCAACCCTCCCAGTTCAAAGGGATTGGTCGACCACTAGTGACAAACAAATTTATATTCACTGCTGAATGATGAAAAGAGCTGCATGATTAGACTTCTACCGCAGATTTGCTTATCAATGAACCTGAACCCTATTCATCTAACCTAAATGCATTTTTGTATACATGACACATAAAATAATATCCATGCCGAACCTAATGTACAGTTTCATAACCTCTCAAAGACAACTTAGATCAGACATGTCCAAAGTCCGGCCCGGGGGCCAAATGCGGCCCGTGGTCAGATTTCATCCGGCCCCCATCCTCTGTCATAAAATCAATAACGTCTGGCCCGCACACAGACTTATTAATAAATTGGTCAGCAGTACTACTACAAGCATATGAAGTAGCTTACACACTAAATGCTGCTCCTCATTTACCCACTAAAAGGGAGCAGCACTCAAAACAACATTACCACAAGTGACCCTTTACTCCCAATTTTCTAAAATGGCGACAATCAACAACAACAAAAAAGTTGACTGCAACGGCTGGCGCTTCAAGGGTAGGTGGAAACTGGACTATTTCGTCACTAAAATACGCAACGACTGTGTCTGCCTCATTTGCAAAGAGACAGTCGCTGTTTTTAAAGAGTTCAGTATGAGGCGATATTACCAAACAAGACACGCTGACATGTACGACAAGATTACAGGGTAGATACGTAGCGAGAAATTGAAGCAACTTGAAGCTAGTTTAATTCCACAGCAGCAGTATTTCACAAGAGCCCCAGAGTTGAAAGAGAACGCCAAAAAGGCTAGTTGCAAAATTGTTGAAATTATTAAAAAAGGGGAAAAAAAGTAGTGCTGCAACGATTAACTCGAGTATTCGATTAGAAAAAACTATTTTAACTAAATTTTGTGGCTTCGAGTATTCGTTTAATTTAAATGGCATTGTAATGGTTGATTTTAAAAGTGTTTGCATTTAATTTTACTGATGAGGGTCGATACAATGCCCTCTGGTCTGCCACTTTTCACGTGGCTGAATCCAACTGCTCCCTGTTAAGACCAACATAAGCTAAGTTTTTGTTTGAGTGAATGTTTTTTTAATGCATTCTTAATTTAGTTTGTAGGTATATTTAGCCGTTTTTTTTTTTTTTTTTTTTTTTGTGGGAATATGTGTCTGAACCACTTGTTAAGAGCATTGAAAAAAAAGAAAAAAAAAACTTTAGCATTTTATAGCATTTAAGCTAGCAGACCTTTTCTATCCAAGTTAGCCAATTGTTCTTTTGTTGTACACAGATCCTCATTTTTTTTTTTAATTATACCGTATCGTTTGAGGCTCAGCTCAGGTGTTTTAATTTTTCATGTTCCTTATCCGATTCCTCGATTATTCGAACAAACTAGTCTTAATCGACTACTAAAATATTCGATAGCTGCAGCCCTATAGTAAAGCAAATGTGACACACAGAACGGCTTGCTAAAATTTGCTTAAATATATTGTTCTATGTAAAGGACGTCAGCGAAGGTCGGCCTTCCACATTTATACCACACCAAATCTGGCCCCCTTTGCAAAAACTTTGGACACCCCTGATTTAGATCCTAGTATTCAAGAAGTTGCAGCTAACAGCATGTCATGTGTACTACAGGTATAGTGATGAGCGACGCATCCGTGTACGAGTCCCTAGAGTCGGCAGGCGTGTACGGCAGCCTGGGAGCACCTAGCCCCGCCGCTCCCCGCGCCCTCCACTGCACCGGAAGTGCCAGCAGTAGCGCCAGCATCCTCAGCACGGCCACCGAGGACGACCCGCTCTACCAGACGTGCCTGTACCACGCGGGCGACTCGGACACAGGCGAGGGTAAACGGTGTAAACAACCGTCGCCAGTGAGAAAACAGCGCCTGCGGCCCGCCAGCGAGCTGTTTGCCTCGGCCAAGACGCAGCTAACACGTAGCGCCAGCACTCGCAGCTACACGAGGGGGCCCTCACAGGGGCCCGCGGCTGTCGACAAGCTGCCAGTCTTCAGCTCGCTACAGAGGAAACACAGAAGCTTCCGGAGGCACTTCCTCAAGTTCATCCCAGGCTTGAACAGGCCACTAGAGGAGGAGGAGAGCAAACTGTGACATCACCTAATCTCAAGACTGATTGTCTCAAAAGCATAAAGCGACCAAAGGCTGCTTGCCAGCTGCCAATGTTCCACAGCTGTATAGAACTTTTAAGTTATTTATTTATTTTAAATGCGTCAGGCATCAAGTTCAAAGTGAAGTAGTTGGGTTTTTTCGCCTGTTTTTACTGCATGCAGACTTTTCTTGACAGCTGACAAATCATTCATTTTGCAACCGGTTTTGTAAGTTTGATGTATGCTTTAAAAGACTCACAGATTTTTCTGCCAAAAACATTTGTTCCAAAAAATAAAATGCAAGACATTTTAGATTTAAGACTGCTTTGATTTATTACAACAGTAGGCATCGGGGTGATAGATGTGTGTCCATGAGGGGGAACAGGAATGACAAGGCAGCATGAATGTCACATTTTGACTCTGGCTACCAGTGACAACGATGGAGAAATCCATTTTGACTGGAAGGTTCTGGCAGCTAATGATCACTGCCAACCCCTCCAGTCAAAATGGATTGGACGTCTGTCGGCGTCATTGGCTGCCAAAGATTTATGGATGAACAGGACGGAGCAACTGCAAACCTGAAGAGTTTTGTTTCCTTCAGTGGTGCGTTTTAAGCTGATAGTTCTGTCATGCAAGTGTGCAGACCACAAAGTAAACTACCGCCTCAGTTATACATTCCATTCCCATTGTAGCACACAAGTAACAATTTGATCAATCAAATGGCTGCCTCTTTCTCCGCTGTTGAGTACAGGTCACTATTTTGAAGATGAGCGCATACCAATTGGAGAATGAAGGTTTTGTTGTGGTTGATTACAGCTGCATTTTCACATTTGCACCACAAATCGATGGCGTCGCATGTGACGGTTAAATATATTCCCTCACGTGGTTGTCAAGAGTTCAATGAGTGGAGGCTCAAGGGAAATTTAATGCGTGTGAGGTGTTCAGAATGGAAGCTGTTGTATCAGTGCTGACACACTTTATTGTCAGGAGGATGAGAAGGAATGTGGAGAAGAAGGCATGACCCCGAATTCCAACCACAACCACTTTCTTTCTTCCAGCTCGCCATTCCACCTCTTCCCATATTCCCATGACTGCTTCTGTATGTGTCGGAGGTGGGAGCTCAGAGCCTTTTTATTCTCAGCTGACCCCCGAGGTCATGCCGGTCACTCTCCTGCTCCGTTGAGCCCTTTTGTTACCGGGTTGATCATGGCAAAGAGATGGTATGCGACCATGTGTTTCAAAGAGACCCCCACACACATCACCCCACTGCCCACCTCCCGTTACCAGCGGCCTTCTCAGCTTCGCACATTAATAGAGACAATGCAGTGAGGTGTTATGCACTAACGAGGGACGGATTGGTCGAGTAATGGTTCTCATTACATCTGAATGGGTTGTTTAGGAGCCACTGGAGTGCAGGGGGGTCTCGTCCGGAATACTTTTCTGAATGTTTGAAAGGCACCCTGCGGTGAAAGCTCAGCTGTTGACCAAAGACAAATGAAGCCAGAATAAACGTGTGTGGCAGCCAAGCCAACCAGCAAAATGACATCTTCTAGTTTCCAACATTGGCTCAATATCCTGCTTGAAGTATGTTTTGACCCTGACAAATGGTAAATGGAGAGTACTTATATAGCTCATTTATCTACATTGTTACAATGCTCAAAGCGCTTTACATTAGCGCTCATACATTCACACAGCAATGGTACTGCTGCCATGCAAGACGCTGCCAACCTACTGGGGGCAAGTTAGAGTTCAGTGCCTTGCCCAAGGGTACTTTGACAGTCATAGGGTCAGAATTGAACTTCTGACCTTTCGGTCCCAGTACAACTCAAGCCACCAACTGTTCCACAGCCGCCCAAGCAGCTGTAAGTACACCTGATTTAGGACCATTATAAAAATGTTCATTAAAAATTCAAAATGGATTCAGGTGATTAGAAACAATATTTTATATTTTTTAACATTCTTTTCAACAGTCTTTACTCTCTTTGAAACACTGCTTAACACACTATAATTGAGGAGTGGGAACCTCTTGGAACCTCACGATACGATACGATTTGCGATACAAAGCCCACGATAACGATGCTCTGACGATATGGCGATACAACGATTATTGATACATTGGTCAGCAATTCATTCAAGGATATTCTACAAACAACTAATAAACAGAAAAAACAAGCTTCTGCTGTGAATTGGAATGAGTTTATCACTAGTAGACGTCAAATCCATTTGAAGTGGGAGGGATGGCAGCGAATGAACGAATGTTCATTCGAACGTCTAGTGGCAGCCAATGTCAGGCAATAATTTTGGCCCATTTAAGGTCATTTACCTGTTTATTTTCAGTTACTTTCTGTTGATTTTGGGGTATTTTATGGGTCTCTTCCTGTTTATTTTGAGTTACAGAACAGGAAATGACCTGGGAATCACCCAAATGAATAGGCAATGACTCAAACTCCACAGAAAATGACCTATAAATGCCCTAAAATGAACAACAAGTGACCTATAAATGCCCTGAAAATCGGACAGATTGACTGTGACTGCTTTGGTTTCGAATAAACGAACATTCCGAGTCTAAATGGATTGGCCGTCGAGCACCGTCAATGTAGCCTTAGAGTTAACTGAGACACTATTATGGTGGAAGATTTAGGTAGCAACTTGTTAGTTCATTTTTTTTTTTTTTTTTTTTTTTTACGTTGACACCTTTTTAAAATGATATCTGTGTTAGTTCATTTTTATTTTTATTTTTTTTTTGACATTGACACCTTTTTAAAATGATATCTCGATTCTTGGCTGGAGCATATCGATAAACTTTTGGAATACAAAGTATCACGATATGTCACCATTTTGATATTTTGTCACACCCCTACTATAATCATTTTATTTTTCAATTGTCTCATTGGCTGCAATTAACAGACAAACCAGATCTGCTCTAAAAAATGAACTGCTTTTACATTAACCATACAATGTAACTTTGACATATTATTTACAACAGTGAAACTAAGCACACAGATCAACAGAATCTCTGTTGTTGTCACTGCTTTAATGTTTTTCCATAAATTAATTGATTGGCCGTCATTGACGGTGAAAGACCTCCAATCCATTTTGAGTGGGAGGGTTGGCAGCGATCGATTGCTGCCAATCCCCTCCAGGCTAAATGGATTGGAGGTCAATCACCGTCAATGGCTCTGTATCATCCAATGTCAGTGAATGAGTTACAAGCAAAGTTGTGTTTAAATTTATGTATTAGTTCATGCAGCTTGTTGCAATTTGGCACACAGGATGTGTGTGACCAATGTGGCCGGATAGCTACTATAAAGATAAAATATCACATACGGACAGGCATACATGTTATCATGGCAACAGGCAGTGCAATAAAATAAGCAAACAAGACAAACTTTATAACAGTTGACTGTTCGACAATAAAAGGCAGTGGCATGCATGCGCCACATTACCAGTGAGGACCTGTGAACTATATTAACGAGAACAGCCATTTTAGATTGAAATGCAACATTTTCAAGCAGAATGTCAATTGTCATCAAGTCATCAACCCTTGAAGGTTGGGTTAGGGTCCACTTTGTTAAGGTCCACCATTTAGGGTCCACTGTGAAATCAAGTTTTCTATGCACAATACTTTAAAGTGCGTACGACAGGAGAGAAAATTTCTTAAATAGGATTATTATGTGAATTAGAATCATATTTTGAGACGAATAGACTATATACAACAATTTAGCAAAGCGCAGATGACGAGAAATTAGTGTTTTAATCTGCCGGTTAGCCACGCCAACCATTATAGGGCTCTATAACCATCCAACAGGTGGATGACGTCAGCGGAGTCACGATTTTCTCCTGAGAAGTCTACTGCTTTAAGATGGCGGCTGTTTACTACTAACGCTCGCATTTACTTCTCTATACATTTGCTGACGCCGCTGAGTCTGTCATTTCGCATCTAGTTCTATATACATGTGATATCTAGCATAGCATCATGTGGGCTCTCCTACAGTTAGGTATTATTAGAGCCACCTAGCCCAGCATCACATTTGCAACGGCGTCACAACTTCCTTCCTTCCTTCCTTCCCACTCCCGCTCTTCTCTCTCCGTCTTCCTCAGACTTTTCTCGCGTCATTCTACCAACGTAGTAACGCATAATAATGCACGTCTTTACATCCTCAGTAATGGTAACGGCGTTGCAAAGATGAGAAAAGTAATTAGATTACTCACTACTGAAATAAAAAATGCCATCAGTAACGCCGTTATACTCTAACGTCATTATTAACAACATTGCCCGTGTATAACGCGGGTTGGACACTTTCACAGACTCATCCAGTGCTGCCGACTCGGCAGGATTTTATAACCCGGACATTACGTCATTTTTGGTGGGCATCGGCAACAAAATAAACCACACATTTCCAAAGATGGACAATGGACTCTCTTCCTTTACAATCCAGTAGCAATTTAATTTTGTTATGTTTTTAGTTTAATTTAGCTATTTTCAGCTTGCCATTTTGATAATTGCGATGTTTGTTTACCGCGTCTTACTGCGAAGAAAGAGGAAATGACAATGGGCCCGCCATGATTTTTACGTCATCAGCCTTCGTGCGGTGACCCGGGAATTTAACGCCTGCTTTCATACAAAGACGCGAGTCGGTAAATGTCTGCGTCATCTCTGTGTCAGTCGACCCGGGAAATTGCTTTCAGACATAAGGCCTACAAGTTTAAATACCGATATTTAAACGGTGTTCAGGTGTGTGTTAAAGGGGCTGTAGACACTTTTCATGTTTTTGACTGCTATATAAAAATAGATTGATTCATTTTCCTGGTTATTAACTGGCCATTTTTAGTTGGACCTGTCAGCACAAATGAAATCAAATACAGGAGAGATGCGTTGAAAAAAAATAGTCAATTGGGTTAATGAAGATAATAATGATTGTTTTAATGTACCGTATTTTCCGCACTAAAAGGCGCACCTAAAAGCCTTAAATTTTCTCAAAACCCGACAGTGCGCCTTATAATCCGGCGTGCCTTATATATGAATCAATATTGAGCCGCTACAGTTTTTTTTTTTTTGGGACAGATTTATACAAATTTGGAAACAAAAACAGGCTTACAAAATTGCACCATTATAATAACAAAACCACAAATAACACTCTCCATCATAATATACAAAATCTTGCTTGCCATGTTTGCCATGTTCAATGAAAGAATTGTTCACAATGGCCTTGTTTGGTTCCTTTTTTCAGGATGCCTTGAACTTCATGTCCAAACTGTTGTTTTCTCCACTGACCAATTATAAATCAACATTTTGGAACCAAAAAGACAAAAAAAATCCCCCCAAAAATTGAATAAATAGTTTTATACTTGATAATTCGACATAAGCAGCAGGTATAGTCATAGGCGTTTTTGGCCTTTATACATGCTCTGGTCAAATACAGTGCATACATTGCAAAACAGTGGAAAAATTATAACCCATCTAACACAAAAAGGGTGACTGTGGAAAAGAAAAAAGTTCCCCTCCACTAAATGATATTAATCTTGCACTACATGTTTTACCTTGCTGTTGTGTTGCTGTTTTGTTGACATTCCCTTTAGCGCAGCACCGTCTAATTGATGCATAAAATAACCCCAGCCTCTACTCTAGCGTTTATTCTATGCGCCTTATAATGCGGCGTGCCTTATATATGGAAAAAGTTTTAAAATATGTCATTCATTTAAGGTGCGCCTTATAGTACGGAAAATATGGTACTTCCACTTTACTTCCTTATGTCTGCAAGCAACTTCCGTTTTAGAATTTCTCCATCCAAAACAACAGTGGAGTTGGAGTAACATAACTCATCAAAAATACCGCAAGTGCCGGAAATAAAAGGCCGGAAATACTGCATCTATCTGTCACCATCACGACAGAGGAGGACAACATGTTCATGAAGGCAGATGTGAAACCAAGCTCGTGCCACCACAAAGACCGGGTGTTTTTGTAGCTGTGTTGCTGCTGTGTTATGGAAGGTATGTTCTTCCAATCCCTGCATTTTCATGTTTCCGGTGCTCAAAAATAGTAAAGCTATTCTAGCTAAATCTTGTGCATAAAACAACTTGTTGCTTTGATATTGTTATTACAATGATGATTGTAATAATGATGATCTTTAATATTATTTGCTGCACAATTATGTAAACCCATAAATGCAAGTGTTTTTTTGTCCGTTTGTTTACAACGCTGTGGAACGTTGTGGAAAATGCTGTTAGGCAAGGGAATACAACTTAACTTGTTCGTTGATGGACATATATCGAGACGACGTGCATTATACTTTGATGAAGGCTCGACTCTTGGGGGCGGCCGAGAGGCAGGGGCTGGGACAGACGGTGGCTCGCCTCGCGGCGGACCGTCAGCTTGATCCAGAGATCCAACTACGAGCTTTTTAACTGCAACAACTTTTAGATACGCTGGTGCTGGAATTACCGAGGACAGTGGAAGAAAGCCCGTTTGAATGCCGCCGAGGGTCTCGTAATGTCGGGTTAAAGTTTGGCGAGGCTCCCTTAAGTTCTGTTGTCTAATAGCACATTACTCCTATGCTCAACCTTCGTTAATATTTTTCTAATAATTTTATAAATTGTGATTTATTGACCTGTTTTGCACATGCACCAATCGTTTAAAAAAAAAAAAAAAATTTGAATCATGTTGTCCAAATGCTTTATTGTGATCAATATCTGCAATAAAAAAGAATGACATACTATTTTTGTTTATATGTATATACCTTGTAGTATTTTCCTGTGTGTCAGCTTTCTGCATTTAGGAAATGTAATGTAATTTGTAATTTCACCTCATTTTGGTCACTCAAATGGCCGACGTATCAATCTACACCTCACGTCAGCACAACTCGCGAACAGGTTATAATTTTGTCCACAAATAATCAACGAAGTGATAAGAACAATCGTACAATCTCATCTACGTCTTATCTATTTGTGCTGAATTAATTTTTGGAGATTCCGTGAGTTCTCTGTTTTAATTTTGCAGTTTCAACTTTGTAAACACACTGCTTACTTCAATCGCAATGCATGTTGTTCTTTCTAAGCCGGAAGTTCGGAGCTGACATTTTTCAAATGGCGCCGCCCATCTTTCGCTCAGGAAACCTGTCTATAACAATTATTGTTTGTTATTGTAGTGGTTAAATAATAATAACCGTGCATTTTTAAAGCACTTTTCTGGACAATCAAAGACAAGTTGACATTGCATTATTCATTCATTTATTCACCTAGTGTAGGCTACTATTGTAGCCACAGCTTACCTGGGGCAGACTGACAGAAGCAAGGCAGGCAATTTACACTATTGCCCCTTCTGACCAGCACCAACTACTCACTCTCACACTACTTTCACAGTTAAGTTGGTGAAGTGTTTTGCCAACACAATAAAAATGCGACAAGCGGTAGCTGGATTTGAATACTAGAACCTTCCACAAAGTATTGACCCACTGAGCCAGCTGCGCCACATTTGCTAAACATAGTATAGCGCTCATCCTAATAGTTTGGGTACAAACTGTCCTCAACACAAGAGTCCAAATATCAGAAGATCTCAATTCAATTTTACAACAACAATCGTAAACATACCCGTTAAATCTGTTATTATTAAAATTTTGAACACAGCACCTGTTTAATGTCATTTCACTGTGTACCTATTCAAACGACTATTGAGTGTAGGAGATGTTATCAGCAGAGTCAACAGGCCGGTTTTCCGAGGAACATCTGGAAGGCAGTATAATGTGTAACGTGTGTGTGGGTGTGTGTGCATGCAAAAAAATGCTTCTTCAAAGACAATAGCAGGAAGTGTCATGGGGTCAATTTCAAAATACAGCAGGCTCACTTTGAAATGTTTTCCCGCAGAGGGACAAAAAAGTTTGCTGAAATGCCACTTCATAAAAGTTTTTCAGATGTTTAGGAATCATGATGTTCGTGACAGTGTGATACTTTTCGTTCTTCGTGTTAGCATCTTCTTCCTGTCTGTTAAGGCAGGAAGCGGTGAGGATCAGCCCGTTCTTGTCAACGATAGAGCAAATAAAACAACCACATTGTGTGAAAGTGGAGTACATTGTCCTATTGTTTTAGTGTACAGTCCCCACAATTCATGTCAGTGTGAAATTCAAATCAACACGCCGTGGAGTGGCGAGGCCTTCAGGAATGCTGCGAGCTGCGGTGTTTGTCCAGGAATGAAGAGGATATTGAGTCACGGGCTCGGAAAAGCGTAGTGGATGTAGCCAGACGGGATATATCCGTCCTTTTCCATGAAACATTCTAAGAGTGCAGAGGAAACATTATCGTTACGCTGCCTCAAAGCTTCATGAAATACAGTCGTGTGCAAAAGGATTAATCCGCCTTGAGCTTTGTTGTTTTTACAGTTCACATATGGTTTGCTGAATTGGACAATATTACTTAGATGGGACAATATTTTCTGGGAAAAAAAAAACAGCATTGAGTGTATTATATGGGTGCATTTAATGCAGTTTTTTCCAAATCAAAATTAAACATTTGTATTAAATATTTTAATTTTATTCATTGAATTATTAGAATGTAATCATTATAATTTACAAGTGACAGCACTGTGAGTAAACACACTGTTTTGAGGTTCTATGTTAGAATCTTAGGGCAGTGGTACTGCCAATGGGAAAAGCCATTGGCAGTGTATCAAATACTTGTTCTCCCCATATATATATATATATATATATATATATATATATATATATATATATATATATATATATATATATATATATATATATATATATATACATATATATATACAATGCCTTGCAAAAGTATTCGGCCCCCTTGAACCTTGCAACCTTTCGCCACATTTCAGGCTTCAAACATAAAGATATAAAATTTTAATTTTTTGTCAAGAATCAACAACAAGTGGGACACAATCGTGAAGTGGAACAAAATTTATTGGATAATTTAAACTTTTTTAACAAATAAAAAACTGAAAAGTGGGGCGTGCAATATTATTCGGCCCCCTTGCGTTAATACTTTGTAGCGCCACCTTTTGCTCCAGTTACAGCTGCAAGTCGCTTGGGGTATGTTTCTATCAGTTTTGCACATCGAGAGACTGACATTCTTGCCCATTCTTCCTTGCAAAACAGCTCGAGCTCAGTGAGGTTGGATGGAGAGTGTTTGTGAACAGCAGTCTTCAGCTCTTTCCACAGATTCTCGATTGGATTCAGGTCTGGACTTTGACTTGGCCATTCTAAGACCTGGATACGTTTATTTTTGAACCATTCCATTGTAGATTTGGCTTTATGTTTTGGATCATTGTCCTGTTGGAAGATAAATCTCCGTCCCAGTCTCAGGTCTTGTGCAGATACCAACAGGTTTTCTTCCAGAATGTTCCTGTATTTGGTTGCATCCATCTTCCCGTCAATTTTAACCATCTTCCCTGTCCCTGCTGAAGAAAAGCAGGCCCAAACCATGATGCTGCCACCATCGTGTTTGACAGTGGGGATGGTGTGTTCAGGGTGATGAGCTGTGTTGCTTTTACGCCAAACATATCGTTTTTCATCGTGGCCAAAAAGTTCCATTTTGGTTTCATCTGACCAGAGCACCTTCTTCCACATGTTTGGTGTGTCTCCCAGGTGGCTTGTGGCAAACTTTAAACGAGACTTTTTATGGATATCTTTGAGAAATGACTTTCTTCTTGCCACTCTTCCATAAAGGCCAGATTTGTGCAGTGTACGACTGATTGTTGTCCTATGGACAGACTCTCCCACCTCAGCTGTAGATCTCTGCAGTTCATCCAGAGTGATCATGGGCCTCTTGGCTGCATCTCTGATCAGTTTTCTCCTTGTTTGAGAAAAAAGTTTGGAAGGACGGCCGGGTCTTGGTAGATTTGCAGTGGTCTGATGCTCCTTCCATTTCAATATGATGGCTTGCACAGTGCTCCTTGAGATGTTTAAAGCTTGGGAAATCTTTTTGTATCCAAATCTGGCTTTAAACTTCTCCACAACAGTATCTCGGACCTGCCTGGTGTGTTCCTTGGTTTTCATAATGCTCTCTGCACTTTAAACAGAACCCTGAGACTATCACAGAGCAGGTGCATTTATACGGAGACTTGATTACACACAGGTGGATTCTATTTATCATCATCGGTCATTTAGGACAACACTGGATCATTCAGAGATCCTCACTGAACTTCTGGAGTGAGTTTGCTGCACTGAAAGTAAAGGGGCCGAATAATATTGCACGCCCCACTTTTCAGTTTTTTATTTGTTAAAAAAGTTTAAATTATCCAATAAATGTTGTTCCACTTCACGATTGTGTCCCACTTGTTGTTGATTCTTTCAATTTCATATCTTTATGTTTGAAGCCTGAAATGTGGCGAAAGGTTGCAAGATTCAAGGGGGCCGAATACTTTTGCAAGGCACTGTATATATATATATATATATACATATATATATATATATATGTATATATATATGTGTGTATATATATATATATATATATATATATATCATATATATTAGATATATATGCATATACACACACACATGTACACATATATATACTGTATATGCAGCTGCATCAGTAGCCGGAAGGAGCCTCCATGGAAACGAATGCTAGAGGCAAAAATCATGGCAACACAGAGGGAAGCTAGCCTCCTAACAGATGAGCAAAAGTGTGAGACTTAAGAAAAAACTGCCCAAAAATACAGCAAGCTGCCCACAGCTGAGGCACTTGAGACTGCTAAGCCAAGGCTCACAGCCCTAGCTAGCCGCCTAAAAAGGTACACAAGAGTAGTAGAGGCCAGGAGAATAAACACTTGTTCTCCAATAATCCAGCTAAGGTCTACTCTCTGTGGCAGGGTAGCAAGGCCTCAGCAGACCAACCCAGAGCTGAGACTAAACAATACTGGAAGAGTATCTGGGAAAAATAGGCGTCTCACAACACTAACGCCCAATGGCTGGCAGACCTGCGGTCAGAACATCGCAACATCCCAGAACATGACCCAGTAGTCATCACAACAGCAGACATCAAGACTGTCCAAAATGAAGATCTGTACAGCTCCAGGGCCCGACAAGATTCATGCCTACTGGCCTAAGAAGCTAACTGCACTCCATGAACGCCTAGCAGCACAAATGAACCAGCTGCTGAAGTCGGGGACCTACCCAGAGTGGCTAACCCAAGGTCGGACTGTCCTCATCATGAAGGACCCCCAGAAGGGAACAGTACCATCCAACTACCGGCCTTTCACCTGCCTCAGCACCACATGGAAGCTCCTATCAGGCATCATAGTGGCTAAAATGAGCAGGCACATGGAGCAATACATGCACAGGGCACAGAAAGGGATTGGCAATAACACCAGGGGAGCCAAGCAACAACTACAGGTGGACAGGGCAGTTGCCAGGGACTGGAAAGCTAGGAGCACCAACCTGTGCACCGCCTGGATTGACTACAAGAAAGCCTGTGAATCAATGCCACACACATGGATACTGGAATGCTTGAAGCTGTATAACATCAACAGGACATTAAGGGCCTTCCTTCAGAACTCAATGGGGGTGTGGAAGACAACTCTAGAAAACAACTCAAAGCCAGTTGCACACTGGAGCATCAAATGGAGATGCCAAGGAGATGCTCTGTTGCCCCTGCTATTTTGCATAGGCCTAAACCCCCTCAGCCAGATCATCAAGAGTGGTTTCAGGTATCAGTTCCGAAGTGGAACAACCATCAGTCACCTCCTCTACATGGATGATATCAAGCTGTATGCCAAGAACGAGTGTGACATCGACTCCCTGATTCACCTCACGAGAATATACAGCAATGACATCGGGATGTCATTCGGACTAGATATGTGTGGGCGAATGGTATCCAGAAGAGGGAAGGTGATCTCAGCTGATGGGGCTGAACTACCTGAAAGCAACATGACAGATGTGCTTGACAGCTACAAATACCTGGGGATCCCACAGGCAAATGGGAACCATGTGGAAGCAACTAGGAGGTCTGCCACAACCAAATACTTACAGAGGGTGACGCAGGTCCTCAAGAGTCAGCTGAATGGCAAGAATAAGATCCAGGCCTTTAACAGCTATGCCCTACCAGTAATCAGATACCCTGCTCACATCGTATCCTGGCCACTGGAAGAGATGCAGGATACTGACATCAAGACAAGGAAGCTCCTTACAATGCATGGAGAGTTTCACCCTAAGTCCAGCATCCTGAGGCTCTACACAAAGCGGACAGAGTCAGGCCGAGGGAGAGTGAGCATCAGAGCCACTATCCAAAGAGGAAACTACATCCCTCCAAGAGTACATCATAAAAATGGCCCCCAGTGATGACCTGCCTGGTGAATGCCTGAGGCAACAGAAGCCCAGTAAGGAGGAGGACCCTGAGGAGCTATAATGGAACGACAAGCCCCTGCATGATATGTACCACCGACAAATTGAGGGGGTAGCTGACATGGGAAAAACATACCAGTGGCTGGAAAAGGCCGGACAGAAAGACAACACGAAATCACTGATCATAGCAGCACAAGAACAGGCCCTAAACACAAGATCAATAGAGGCCGGGGTCTATCACACCAGACAGGACCCCAGGTGCAGGCTATGCAAAGAGCCCCCTGAGACAGTTCAGCACATCACAGCAGGGTGTAAGATGCTGGCAGGCAAGGCATACATGGAACGACATAACCAGGTAGCTGTAAAGGTGTAACGGTACATGTATTTTTATTGAACCGTTTCGGTACGGGGTGCTCGATTCAGAACGGAGGCGTACCGAACGAGTTTCTGTAATGTAACCCGAGGCTGTGAGTCGATCGGGTAACAGTTTCTTCGTGTAGATTATATTTACTTCGTCTTCTCTACTATAATGAGGACCAACACGGTAGGACAGTATATAACCCAGAAACGTCAATGGCGCGACAACGTGGCCGCTGCGAGAACGCAGTGAAACGCGGGCGTTAATGTCAATCAGTCAATGCACACCAGTCACAGTGCAGCAGCGTGTTAGACGCGTCCCAGAAGCGGCTCAACGCAACGCACGTGAAAAAAACAGCAGTTTATTATTTGACGCGAGACGCGGCCCTCCTGCGTCAATACTACTAGCTAGCATCGGGCAGACCGGAAGTCACTCGTGTAAAAATACAGTGGATCCGGTCGATTTTCAAACTAATATGCAATCGTAACCCACTTTTTGAGTCCATCAGATCTCTTGAATGGTAGATCGGGGAACAGTTGACTTGTCTTTGTTGATTTACTGCTGTCTTCTCTGCTATGATAATAACCAACACGGCCCCGTGTTCAAAACAAAACCTTCCTACCACAACAAAACAAGTAGGAACTAATATTCACATAGGAACTAAAGTTATACAACATAAAATATACAATATACTGTAAATGAATACTACATCACATTTGTAAAATATAAACACATAATAAAATAAATAATAGCCCATTTAAATAAAATACATTGAAATGAGCTAAAACACCTATAATTAGATAATAAGAATAATACACAGATCCTGCTTATACAATTAAATTTATTAATTTCTGTGTGGCGCTTTAACTTGAGAAAATCCACCAATAAAGCTTTTGAAAACCGTTCATAAAAAAAAAAAAAAAAAAAAAAAGATTCATTGAGGCATTTCATTTGTAAAATACATGTTAAAATCTTTGTCAATGGGATTGCTTTTCTCTTTAGCACAGGACTTCTTTTTTCTTCTTTCTTTCAGAAAGAAAGCTGACCAGCATGCGGGGTCTGAAAGGCAAATTGTTGTTGGATTATTATCTTTAAATACCCGCTACTTTTTGATCAGAATTCTAGCTTTGTATAGGCTACTGTTCCTATTGTTGAAAGCACAAAAGTGTGTAATAAACAACTAGCACATTTGTATTTTGCATTTTGTTTTCTTACTGTACCGAAAATGAACCGAACCGTGACCTCAAAACCGAGGTAGGTACCGAACCGAGATTTTTGTGTACCGTTACACCCCTAGGTAGCAGGCATAGTGTACAAGAACACCTGTGTCGAGTACAGACTGGAGACCCCAGAGTCAAAGTGGGCAACAACGCCAAAGGTGGTCAAGAACAACCAAGCCAATATCATGTGGGACTTCCAGATGCAAACAGACAAACGTGTGATGGCCAACCTTTTTTTCAAAATGCCCTCGTATTCAAAATTTTTCTTCCCCCAGAAAATTGAGATTTTAAAGGGTATGAAAACACTAAGGGGCTGTGAGATATCAATAGAACCGTTATGTGGCAAGATAACAAATACTAATAAACTTCACACAAAAAATTAATCGCATTAATGAGCAATTATCGAAAATAGATCGAAAATTACGAACATTTCCGAAAGTATTCCGGAAACAGCCGAATGGGGCGGAGAAGTCATAACAAGGAAACAAAAGGTCGAGGCAGGTGCCATCGTTGTTTATCGACGAGAGAGTTGCGTTCGTGTTTTATCAAAAAATCGCTAAAATGGTTCAAACCTGTCATGCAATGTGGTTTACAAATAGCCATTTGTTGCGATGTAGTACCCATGAGTTCCCGAACGCGAGAAAAAGAGCTGGACTACGCAGACAATGAGTAAAGTTCATCAGTGCTAAGAGGGCTAATTATGCAGACCCAGCCTCCGGCACGGTTTTGTGTGGTGCACATTATACACCTGAAAGCTATACGAACTATGGACAAATGAAATCAGGTTTTGCTAAGGAATTGCTGCTGAAAGCAGATGCGGAGCCCACCTACTCACGCAGCCACCTAAATGTCCCGAGATAACAAGAAAGAGGACGATGACTGGTTCTGATGTGACCACCCCAGGCAAAGCAAAGGAGGGAAATGGCCAGAGTTATTACTCTTTTATAATAAAAAACATATCATGCATTGGATATAGGACTGGACACATGTATAAATTATAGCTCGTAAAATATACAAAACAAATCCTCTAATCCCATTCATATTTGTGTCGGTTGGCAGAGCAAAAACCGATGATAGCACATTAAATGATAATTATTCTATACATTACCTTATTTTGCGGTCACGGTGTATCAGCTCAGCTTCATAAAAAGAAATTCAAAACAAACCATTCGGTGTTTCTGTTGCCGCCGGTGTTTCATCAGCATGATTGCTCCCCTCAATGATCCTTTCATTAGGCTGCATTGGCTTTCGTTTGGGCTCAAATTGATAACCCAAAACACCAAAGAAAGGTTCATAACTCTCCTCGTCACCATTAGAAGAATGTTCGTTACGTCGGCTTCGTCGCTGCAACTAGAAACAAAACTGTCCGCCATCATCGCCGCCATTCAGTACTAAGCACTGAGCCGGTTGTTTCCTTATAGTGACGTCACGCACACAATATGCTAGATTTCCGGCATCTCGGGGGCGGGTCGTTTTAGTTTGACAATCGACCTAATTTCTGTCATTTTCTTGGTGTTGCGATGTGTGAAATTACACGAAGTGGCATGATATGAATTCAAAAGGCATGCGTTGATGGATAAATGATGGAATATTAGCATTTCCCCAGGTGTTGTCATACCCTTTAAGGTTTCCAATGATGACATACTGTATGCATATCGGACAATCTTTTAATTTGGCCAAATTGGGGGTCTCAAAGTGGAACTTCAAGTCACCTGAGTGTTTTTTGCCATATATATTTACTGTATATATCATGTTTTTGACTGTGGGGCTGCGATTGCTGTCATCCCTCCCATTCAAAATGGATGTGACGTCTGTCGCAGCCAATTAATTAATAGTTTTTAAAAAAGAAGACATTTTTAAAAGCTCGATTCCGATTTTCTGTTTAACAAATGAAAGTGGAAGGATTTCAAGTTTGCCCTTGCAGCCTTTGATTTTTCTGAAAACAGCCCTCGGAGAAAAAGGTTTGGACACCGCTGCTCTAAGCCTTTCTATATTTACAACTGCAGCACTGAATTGCGACGAATGTGATTTAATATTGAAGTTGAGCAGGAGGTTGGACTTGTGAAAAATGCTGTCCTGTATTCAATGACTCCATCTCATATAAAAGTTTCACTTTTTTTATTTCATGACTGAAGCACATATTTTCCAAATTAGATGTTTGCAATGGAAGCACTGAAAAATTGTGATGTCTCGTAACACTTTTTCCAAAAGACGACGTAAAAAAGAAAAACAATAATTACGTAAAAAGGTTTAACCTCTTTTTAAACTCCAAAAAGTCCATGTATGTGAAACGCTTTTGCTTTTGGTCTCATCATAGAAGACATGCATTATTTTTCACATTTAAGACAGTTTCCACGGGTGTCTTAATAACATACTTGAGCTGGGACAACATACAATCCATAAGATCAACAGACATGCCTGAGATCAAGTGGTTCTGGACTTATACCCCATTGCTACAAAAGAAAATAATAACCAATTGGCTCACTTACATGAAAAATGGTCAGCCTGTAAAAGCAGCCGGAAAGGAGCTCAAGAAAAAAGTTGTCAGAGAATTAACTGTTCATTTTTTTCACACTTGATGGCTTGGCAGATTTTGGAGGCCATTTGGCGAATTCTTCTCGGCTAGAATTTTTACGAGCAGTATCTTGCGCTGTATTCACGTGTACTCTGCTCTTTTCATGTTTGTCAAATAAAGGATGGCTGAAATTCTTTGTCTCTTTATAAAACACACCTGTTTTATCAGCAAATTGTGGGTGTGAATCTTGCACCACATTTCAGTGCACTCATCGTTAGCTTTCAGCAACAGAAAATCTTGGAGCCACTTTTCAGAACTCTTATTCGGTTCTTTTTCCCGATCTGTTTTTTTGTTTTTGGCATCCTAACTGACAGGTACTCAAAGGTGCACTGTGATGCACGTAATGCCTATGTGATTTCTGTTCCGCATGTGTAGCTGCGTACCAATTTTATGGTAAATAAAATCTGGATCAGCCTGTAGTGTGTTTTTCTGCTTTAATTTTGCGTATAACTCAGAATCCAGATCTCCATGGGTTAATACGTTGTACTTTTATTGATACTTTTAGTGTGCTTTTGTTGTCAGCACATTCAACTATAAAACAAACAAAATATTTAATAAAAATATTTAATTCATTCCGATATACAGCATGTTACTTTAGTGTTCACTTTATTCATCTAATCAGGATATATGTATATAATATAGGGGGCGAAGTACTGATTCCTGTGGAACTCCACAAGTGAGATAACAATACATAGAGGTGAATTACATGCCATGCTCTCTCTAAGAGATAAGATTTAAACCATGAAAGTGCTGCTAATCTAGGGTGACCAAACGTCCTCTTTTGCCCGGACAAGTCCTACTTTCACGTAGTGTCCTCGTGGTCCGGGCGGGTTTTATAAATTCATAAAAATGTCCGGTTTTTATGATTTTTCACGGGACCAATTTGAAAAGAATCCCTCCGACTGCTGGGTGGCGGCAGTTGACATGGCTCCTACGAGAATGGAGGGAAGTAGTAGTTCTTCTTGTTTTTGTTGGCAGTTTACCCCTATCATGAGGCATTACTGCCATCTACTGGGTTGACGATTTGGCCACAATGCCTGAAGTTTTTTTTTTTTAATGTTATTTTTTTATGATAAATACGTATATAATGGCAACTGTTGACTTCTGTCGGAGCTTTGACTGTAAAATCCCGTTTGGTGTCACATCGGCGCGCTGCCGATGATTGTAAACTTTTATAGCAAAGTTTGATTTTTGCCTCAGCTAGCTATCAGTAAGCTAAACCGCGCTAGGCATTATGGGAAACGTAGTTTTGAACTGCTACGTTTGGAAACATGCTGATTGAATAGTTTGTCAGTTTATTTCGGTTTTTGCTTGTGTGCAATCTAGAACATTGAATGAGAACATAGATTGAATGGGAATAACAATTTGTCAAGGACAATTGTCGTGATAGTAATTTATAAAAATGTTTAGTTGGCACATAGCCTACTGTGTGCATGTGTATTGACTGGACTACATTTCTATGGGTCTGCATTTTTTATATATATATATATATATATATATATATATATATATATATATATATATATATATATATATATATATATATATTAGGGCTGTCAAAATGATCGCGTTAACGCGCGGTAATTAATTTTTTAAATTAATCACGTTAAAATATTTGACGCAATTAACGCACATGTCCCGCTCAGACAGTATTCTGCCTTTTGGTAAGTTTTACAGCAAGGCTTTTTGTGCTGTCTAACAGCGAACTCTTGTGGTCGCTTTGCGACATGGTTTATTATTTTCTTGCCAGTTCAATATGGCTGCAAGACGTCTCGGGCTGACGCCTACGTTGTAATGTTGTGCTTATATGATCCTTGGACAAGATTTGTCCGTAAGTATGGTTGTTGTAAAGAATTTACATATTATGTTAGCAAGCGAAATGTTATATTTTTTGTATGAAACGCTTTTTGTTTATGTTTAGTGAACCTGTATAGCGTGCTAAGCTAACGTTGTTGCTAATGCAATGCTTGTGTACTTTTTTTTTTCGTACTGTAGTTTTACGACGGTCTAAAAAGGACAATGGTTTGAGGCTATTTTATTAATAAATCAGATGAAAAAGGAAGAAGTCTGATTATTAAGGCGCCGTTCCCTAGCTGTCTAGCTTTGGAAAAAGTAGACACTTCAGAGTGAGGACAGCATAGACAGATTTAAATGACAGTAGAGTGAAATGCCCACTACAGTCCTTATGTACCGTATGTTGAATGTATATATCCATCTTGTGTTTTATCTTTCCATTCCAACAATTTATTTTACAGAATATATATATAATTTACAGAAAAAATATGGCATATTTTATAGATGGTTTGAATTGCGATTAATTGCGATTAATAACCATTAATTAATTTTTAAGCTGTAATTAACTCGATTAAAAATTTTAATCGTTTGACAGCCCTAATATATATATATATATATATATATATATATATATATATATATATATATTTTATTTTTTTAATCATTATTTTTTTTTTTTAAAACTCTATTTTTCCATCCAGAGTGAGGGGGCACACTTTAAATATATTAAAGTGATGTAGGCATCTTTGAGTGAACTTCGAGTAAAATTCAAGTATCTTGAGGCCGGGCTGAGGCTGGGCTGAGTGTCCTCTTTTTTAGAAATCAAAATATGGTCACCCTATATGCTAATCAGAGTGAAAGTATTTTCAGTGTTTGGCCAGCATTAGTTATGATCAAAGGCAGTTTAGAGTTTGAAATAAATCAGAGGTTGACCTCAAAGGTTTCACTGTAAATGTTCAAAGTAATGCTTTCCTGACTAGCACAGTAGTCACATCCTCAGGAAAAGTGAATGGCTTGTTCCTTGGCTCTTGCACCACCACTTTTTTTCCTAATCCTGCTTACCGAATGTGTTGTATCATTTACTGATACACTTTGTCAACCCTCCTGCTAAAAAGTATTAATAAATAAATAAATAGAAGTGGTCCATGTTTGCACAGTGGTTTGAATTTGGCTAAAAGTTCATAAAGGAAAGGTTTTGCCCGAGATGAGGCAGAAGAATAATTTCACTTAGCACGCAAGAGCGAAGGATTATCTCTTTCCATCTGAGTGGCAGCTGCGGTTATAATGTTGGGCATGTTCTTTTCCAGACCGCCATGAGTTTCTTCTAGCATGGAAGAGTCATAGCTTCAGATTATTTGGCATGATTGTCTTCACCCTTTTGGATATATTCAAGTCTCACTGCTTATAGTGGTCCAGGAAACTTTGAGGCAATAACCAGTGTATGTGGAAAACAAGACACACAAAAAAAGCAATGAGGAAAAATGTCAAGAGAAGAGTGTACAGAGTAGAGCCAATTTATGTGAGTCAGCGATGGCGACTCTCCCAGCCAGTCTGCTGGGGTAGGCGCAAAACAAAAACAGTCCATCGGAGGCCTGCGAGGACACACTGGAGTTTCCAGGACGTGTTCAATTCTGCCTTCAAGTGTTCACAATGCTTCCTGGTGCTTTTTCCTGTGGACTTTGGAGAACATTCCCCACCCTTGTCAGAGTGCTTGCTCGTAAGAGACGCAAACCTGATGCGGGAAGAAACCTGTTGCAGCTCACAAGTGATTGTGAACTGGCAGGGCTGAGAGGAACAAAGTAATTAATGCATATATGCTTTTATGTTGTTTCTTTGATCACATCTAGCTTTTTTTCCCTGAATTTGTTGGAAATATGTTAAAATCCAATTCTATTTCTTACTCTGTGACAATTTAAATGGAAATATGCATATGTATATATTCAAGGCATGCTAATATTCACGGAAATGTAGCAGACAAACGGGAACTGAGGTCTTATCATACTTAGCATGCACACTAATTAGTACAAAGATAAGTCTTTGACAATGTGTTTCCTTTAATTATTTTGTTTTTTTCATTATTCTATGTGAGTGGCATGTAATGTTTTACATGGTTTTATAGTCTACAACAAAGTATATCATTCATTCATTCATTCATTCATTCATTCATTCATTCATTCATTCATTCATTCAGCTAAAGCATCTAAATTTTAAGCATTCTATGGATGTTTTCAAGCTAAATATGGCCACTCCCTCATCGTAAATTAGCAATTACTATTAAAAAAGGATAAATTAAATACTTTAATCAGTGCATGGATAGTCAGTAATTAGCTCGGTGGCAAGTGCTAATGCTAATATTCTTTTAGAAAATGTGATTTCCATTCTGCTAGCAAGCTCACATAAGAGTATTTCGTTGTTCGCTTGCAGTTATGAACAGTGTTTTGACCAATATTTCATACAGTTTGACTTCTTGAAAATACAATCTCAACTTTTTGACACACCAATGTCCAACTTCATTTCATTTTCAGTCATGGCTTTTTGAGACTTTCAGTCATGGCATTTTATTAAATGCAGCTTCAGTGTGGGGGGAAAAAGTATATTTAGATATTTATATTTAGTATAATAGACCTGCTAACAGGTCTTTGAATTGTTTTGGTGAGGAATTTCCTTCTGTTTTGTCCTTTTTTAAAATTAATGAATGTTGTTGAGGCAGTGCATCAGGCCTGCGACCCTTTGACATCATGTTAATGACTGTCACTGGTGCCCCCTAGAGGTTGTTGCTGTTAGATTAAGAGTGGTTTTAGGGTCTTTTCTACATGGCTCTCAAAATGTTCCAGTTGTGCATCAGTATTTTGTCTCCTAACAGCCCAGTGTTTGTACAATGGTTTGGATATACTTCTCCTACCTTTAAGTTTGCTTATATTAACACATAGTACAATAGTCTTCACACAAGTCTCATTCCTTCCTAGTAGGTTATAAATGTTGTCTTCATAGGCAAAACCCAAATCAGAAATTAATCATTTGTTTACATGTTTAAATAATCACTGTCAGATACATGCTCAATATGGTACTTTTGTTTGTTTCCCACTATGCAGTATGCACTCTCTGCATTTTTCTTAATATATTAGTGTATCCATACTAGACTATTGCTGCTTACACATGTGCACAAGCACTTTTCTTATTAGTTATATGACACTTGAAGAGGTGACAAACGTTAACATGTACTAATGTTAATGACTTCAATGACTTAGTTGTTGACTTTCAGATTTAATTATCCACAAAAGTAATTGTGTGAATGGCAGAGTAGCTAAGAATATGACATATCAATGATAAGAACAGTAACTACCACAATATAGCACTTAAGTGGAAGAAATACAGATCATTAGAAGGGAACTGTCTTATTGCACAGTGATCACGTAAAACAGAAATAAATAACAACAAATATATTCTGATAAAAACGAAAAGGGTTATATGGGTAACACAATGGACTGGCTCACTCAATACCCAAATAAGGCACAACCTTTGTAGAAAACGTACAAATGGATGACTTTTTTTTTTTTTTCAGACAGATATTGAACTTGACATGCTTGAATGATGTACCGTACTTGGTTTTGATTACACAGCAAAAATAATATTTGATATTTTGTCCCACCCTTACTCCACAGCCTCCAATTTTCTGCACGAGGCCACTTTCTTGCTGCCAAAAGGCTCTTTACTAGGGCCGACAAGTAAATAGATGAGATTGTTGTTCTCTACTATTGCTTTTAGCGTGTATTTTTCTGCATTTGATGAAGAACGGTTTTGCCATTTCACGAGCTGATCAGAACTTCTGTCGTCTAAAAGTGCCCTTGAGGCATCGGAGGCCTCTGTGCTGCTCAGTGTGGGCAGCCCATGAGAGAGGAATGTGTGAGTGGCAGGGTTTCAATAGAGGGGGACATTCTTGTCACTCATACAGAAACGACATTGTTCTGCTGGCTGACACCAAGCAGCATGGAGACAAAAACTTATTCTGCAGTATGTGCACTGGTGGTGGTGTCTGACGTCAGCATGAAGCCCACTATTATGGTGATTTCAAACTGACAGGGAAATTTACGTCACATTGGACAATTGAATGCTGAATGGTATTACACAAAAACCAGTAGTTCGCAAATGAACATTTGGAAAAGTTCTCGATCACTCAGTGACTCAGTGACAGTCAGTCACTCTTGTTGGCAAAATGAATGAATTGAATTACTGTGCAGAGTGGCCTATTTAACACATCTGCCTTACTCTTAAAGATTTAAGATTCACATCTGGGCTCCCACATTCCAAAACCATGCATGCAGTTTCACTGAACACTAAGCCTTAAATGGTTGTCTACATACAGTATTTATAGCGCTGCAATTGCTTGGTTACCTGCCCACACAGTTCCACTAAGGTATGCTTCTGCGCTTGATGGATGGATGGACGGATGGAGTCTGGCATCACTGCAGGGGCGTTACCGGGGGGGAGCAGGGGTGGGCAATGCTCACCCACGGACACGCTTTGCCCACCCAAAGAAAACTGGATGTAGTACTAACGGCAGTCTGGGCACCACGTACGGTATCCCATTCATATAGTACTGATGTGTTTGTTCTAAGTTTTAGCCTTTGCGTTGTTACCTCATCTTTCACCATAAAAAAAAAAATAAAAAAATAAAAAAAATTAAAATTAAATGTTGGTTTTGTTCCCAGGGGGCGCTACACACATTCACGCATATTTTGGATTTTTTTTAATTTTATTTTTGTTTTTACATTTTATCAAAGTTTTCACCAGTGTACACCTGGCTGTTGAGTTTGGTGAGTTTTGAAGCATTCTGAAGCAGTGGCGCCTCCAGAAATTTTTCATAGGGGTGGCCAGATGGGGCCACTTAAAATCTTGGGGTGGCCAAAACTAAAAGCCATAATTTCGGGTTTTCATTATATTATTGCAGTAAAAAGGTCAGGGGAAAACTATCAGAAAGACTTAAGGACACGGCTACTGATATACTTTGGTGTAATGTGTAATATTTGATGTTACTAATGATTTAATGTGCATAGTCCATAACTGTCCAGTCAACATTTTGAGTTCTACAACAATTCTGTTTTATTGTGTTATGTATACAGTATATTAAGCATAAGGTGTACATTTAACTTGGGCTGTCAAACGATTAAAATTTTTAATCGAGTTAATCACAGCTTAAAAATTAATCGTAATTAATCGCAATTCAAGCCATCTCTAAAATATGCCAAATTTTCCTGTAAATTATTGTTGGAAAGGAAAGATAAGACAAGACGGATATATACATTCAACATACTGCACATATGTACTGTACTATATTTGTTTATTATAACAATAAATCCACAAGATGGCATTAACATTATTAACATTCTTTCTGTGAAAGGGATCCACGGATAGAAAGACTTATAAAAATGTGAGTTTGTATATTGTGACTAAATATTGCCATCTAGTGTATTTGTTGAGCTTTCAGTAAATGATACTGTAGCGACTTAACTGTTCTGCCCAAATGCATGATGGGAAGTGGTGCGACCATGACTGTGTGTGGTGGCTGCAAATTAGTGATGCACGATAATACATTTTTCAACCGATACCGATAACCGATAATTTCCTCCTCATTCCTACCGATAACCGATAATATCAAGCCGATAATTCTATTAAAAGATTTATGTCAAATTTTAAACAAAAGAAAATATTACTGTGCAAAAACATAATTTATTGCTCTTTTTTTTTTCAACATAAAATACGAACAAGTCGTCAATTCCAACATCTAAATAATGACATTGTCTGACATTGTGTAATGGTAAACTTTTGGCAACAATTACTTACAGAGTAAATACCTAAGTTGCACAAAAATGTCTTTAAAAGTAAGCCATTCCTAACATAACATTAATACACTGCAAAACACACTTCACTTCTGTGATCCTCTTTGTTCCTTAGGACATCCACCACACGGTGGCGCCTCTTTATGTTGTATGTTCACTTTCTTCTTCAGTTGCTACCTACTTTTTGGGGAGTCAAGTGTGACGATGTGTGCGCGGTCCGTTGTTCTCCCAAGTGACGAGTGGTTGAGCTGGATTTATTTATTTTTGTCTATTAAAAGTGCATAAGTGGACGTCTACTCCCTTTTTTACCTTTTATGCACTCATCCTGCCCTGACAAGCGTTACTAGTCAGTTTTAAGTGTAAATCTATTGGAAATAAGTGAAATTATCTGCCAGCGCTTCAGGTGTATTTCTCTCAGATTTCTTGGAAGAAAAATAGCTAGCTGAAAATAATCTTAACAGCCTTACTTTAAGCAATACATTATTATACTTAATCCTAAAAAAAACTTGGAAGAAGAAAAGATTTTGAATATTTGTGGCTACAGAATATTATTGTTATTTCATTACAACAGGAATGTGCATATTTAAATTAATAAGTGTTAATAAGTGCCAATAAGTTTAGGTTATCTGTAATTGAGCAGACAAATATGTTAAATTAATTTGAAAAGTGATTGCTAATGTTATATGCTTTGTTGCACACTGCGAAAATGATTAACTCAAAAGAGCGAGATGTCATGTACCTATTCTGCAGCGCTTTGTTTACATTTGCGGCACTCACGAGTCGCGACATTCGCTTTACAGCAGCTAAACTGATAAACGGCAGTACTATTTGGATGCAGTTGGAGCTCGCATCTCCGTGCGTGTTGTTTTGTGCCTGAGTTTTGTTAAGCCGAAAATAAAGGCAGCATTACAAAGTCATCTGACCGCTCGTCATTTTACATACTGAATGCATTATTGACGCGCTGACTTCGTTTTCTCCATGTTTAAATTATCATCTAACCACTGTGCCGTCATGATAAGCTTGCTTACTGGACATCACTTTTCCAAATGTCCGTGGTGAAAATGTGATTGGCATGTTTTTCATGAAGAATGGTGGTCGTATAAACTGCATTATTTTTTTATCCAGGGCTTTGGCTCTCGGGTCATTTCGGTAAAAAAAAAAAAAATCGTGTCTCGTCTCGGCTACGTTCGTACCGGATAATCCGCCCGCACCGGCCGGTTCGCCGCGGCGTATTCGGGGCCTGGCTCTGCTCGCACGCCGTGAGGGAACGCTCGAGAAACCGGGGTGTTCGCCGGAGGTCCTGAAGCCGGGGAACCGGGCTCTGCCCGCCCCGCCAACGGCGAGGCGGCGGCGGCGGCCTGCCGGACCGGCCAGAGCGGCGGGCTCCGTCGGAAGACGGCTACTTGCCGACTATCGGTCTCCAGTCGTGCCGGTGTTTAGCCCTAGATGCGAGTTTGCCACCCGCCTTGGGCTGCTTTCCCAAACAACCCGACTCGGTATCATCACAAGCCCCTAGTTTAACTTTGTGTTTACAAGAGCTTTAGCATTCCCGCTAGCAGCAGCAGCCTGGTATTTGTTCCAAAAATCTTTGTGATGCAGTTTTAAATGGATGCTGGGTTAGTGGTTTTGAATGAGGACGCTTTCTTTCGGCCTCGTGGAACTTCTACGGTACATGTTTCGCAAATGGCGAGAGCGTCGTTTTTTTAGTAACAGCCGCCATAATATTCAAGTATTTCTTGTCGTGTAACTCCGCCTCCTCAACCCCTCCTCCCTCAGGGGCTTCAGAGAGGGGAGGGGTTGAGGAGGCGGCGTGCTGAATTCTTCGGTTGTGCACATTTGGAGGCTAAATCAAGTATATAATTATCGGCTTGCATTATCGGTTGAATTTTCTATTATCTGGATTATCTGTGTGACGTCATAATTGCCATTATCGGCCGATAATTATCGGCGACCGTTATTATCGTGTATCTTTACTGCAAATGCTATATCTTCTCTGCGTTGGGTACACAACAGGGTATTAAGAAAAAGATCAACTCCTGTCATTCTTCCCCACGTCGCTTCCCACAATATTTATAGTTGCTGTGGGAGAGATGACGATGCTTTTGCCGATTAAAAGCACGGTCTCAATGAATGCTTATATCTACTCCACTCACTTGACACTGCCTCTTATCTCTGTATACAAGTAAAACGCCGCCATTGTAGGAGGCTGTTTGCGGCAATGCCTGTATGAGTCGTACCGCGAATGCGTTAATTGCGATAAATATTTTCACGTGATTAATTTTTAAAAATTAATTACCGCCCGTTAAAGCGAAAAATTTGACAGCCCGACATTTAACTAAACAAAATAAATGCATTCATTTGGGATGAAATGCAAAACTGATGCTACAACAATCTAACGATATACTGGCAAGCAGGGTGGCCAGTGGGGTGGCCAACCAATTTATAGGGGTGGCCGTTTGATGTCCATTTGTCTTTACATTGTTTCAAAGATTGCACCTTGACCTGCCTTCCGATTTTGGTGCATTTTGAAGCATTCTAAGGGGGTCAAATTGAGCTCAAAGGAGCTGCGAAACAAAGAATAATTATAATAATAATAATAAAACCGAGGAACCACAATAGGTTACCTAAAAAAAAGATTGTCACCTGCATGTCCATACTGTTCAGTTATGGATGTGTTCTAAGTCAAATCAAATCAAATCAACTTTTATTTGTTTAGACCAAATCACAACAACAGTTATCTCAAGGAAAAAACAAAACATGATTTAAGGTGCAGTAGCCCTACGCTGGATTTCGACCTACTTGAGCATTGTAGACCCCCCCCAGGTAAGACTAATGCCCACTCACACCTGGCATCCTGGTAACACCACTGCATCACTGTGAACTATGAAACATTTCTACTATACTTTAAGGTCATGTAATTAGAGAAAAACAGGTCTCCGCACGAATACGAGTTAGTTTAATGATTTTACAGTACTTAAATGCCCACTTTCAAGGCAACACGGCTGTGCAGTCATGTAGGCATAGTCTACTGCCCTCAAGTGTTCATTTATTAGTAGCTGACTTTTGGAGAGTTGCAACGTACACCACAGGCATAGACTAGTCACCAGTACATGAGGGTGACCACTGACCAGATCCCAACTCACCAACTGACCTAATATGGGACTAAGTCATGGGGTGCTGGACTTTTGGCAAAAGGCATACTACAGTAAACTGGTTGCCAGTCAGTCGTATATACAGTATATATGGCGGAAAACACAGACAAGGCTGAAAAAGCAGTTTCTGCTCTTGCACCGCTCTTTAAAATAAAGTGCTGTATTTTAAGCCAAAAGAACTGTTGTGTTTGATAGAACAATATGTCTATATGCTGCCATAGCAGTTTCATGGCGCATTAAGCCACTGAACTATTTTTAATGTGTCCGTTTTACCCTGGAGACCCCCGTTTACAGACACCGCACAACCGCTATTGTTTCAACCCATCCATAAAAAAGAAGGTAAGTAATTATATTTATTATTCGAAATGTCTGTCCTTTTTAGCTTAGAATCATTAATTGATGTCTCATATTTAGTTTTACCCAAAAAAAAACAAAGGACTTTAAAAATGTATTCACCTGCATATTATAAACTTTTAAGCAAATTATGTCACAAAGAAAAAAATAGTGTCTGTAAATAAGTTACGGATATCTACCTCATAATTATCGCTTAATATTATTTTATTTTTTTGTTACTGTCGCATTTTCCCCGATATTTTGGATGATAATCGATCCAAACAAAGAAAAATTGACAAACAAATGTTTAAAAGTATAAATATATGAAAAGAAAATCATCACTCCTTGATGTCTGCGATTTCTGCATCGCTACCCTTGTTATATTACCATGTTTCACCCATAAAATCCCACAGAAATCTGGCTGTGGCCATTCACAGCTGTGTCTTGACACTTGGTGATACATGCTAAATGGAGTTTTTGGATCGAAAAGAGGTAAGTACGCGGTTATATCTGTCTTTAATTGTGCTCTCTCATGCCCTCACCAGTTAGGATTTCGCTGTTTATTTATTCGTTTTTTAAAAATGCCCTCCTGTTGAAAATTTTTCTTCCCCCTGAAAATTGAGATTTTAAGCTTTCCAATGATGTATCAGACATGCATACAGTCCCATTTTGATATTTGGCCAAATTGGGGGTCTCAGAGCGGAACTTCAAGTCACCTGAGTGTTTTCCGCCATATATAGGTTCACATGAACTGCTATCACCGACAATGGCACGGAAACATGATCAGTCATTGTCAGCAATCCAAGTTCAAATGGAATGGACGTTCATTGCAGTCATCGAGTACTAAGTAAGAGCAATACTTAGTCCACATGTCTCTTTGTTTCTAGTTCTAGAGAAACACAAACCAACTGATGATCAACAGTCTGAAGATGTTGCGTTTGATTATTAACGCTGGTAACTTTTGGTATGTATGAGTAAAATTATTTCATCTATCCAACTCGATTGGACAGTCAAATATAAACATGAAAATTGCATCACTTTATATTTGCCACAAGGTGGCACTAACGTACCATTTGTTTTGCTTGGACAGTACTTATGCGCCACGTTATGATGGTTCAGATAAAGAGCCACTAACCAAGTGAATTTTTGGTAATGAAAAAAAAAAAAAGTACTGTACAAATTAAGGTAAATCTGAACAACAAAATCATACACAGGCATACTCTTCGCAAATGTATGCACTCGGAATTACATTTGCCAGCTCAGTTATTGGCCAATGACAATATCTACTGAAGCCATGATTTTGAGGTGTTGTAACGTACAAAAAGGTTGCAATACTAAATTACTATACTTGAATGTAAAATTATTGCCAACATGGCTTGGTCAGACAGTGCTTAAACAGTGAATCCAGTACTTTTTATTGCCTCCCTGACATGAATAAACTCCAAAATTATATTAATCACTCTCAATGGCCAAAACACTTAGTTCGGTTGGCATCTAAAATCCTGAAGTCCCGGAAAATATATGGCCTTGCAAACACAAGGTTGAATGGCCCTTGAAGACCTATGGGGCAGTCAACAGATAGCAAAGCAATGAATAATTTGTCAATTTCACTCATCACTATTGATTATTTGTATATCAGCATAAGAGCTTGGCTCATGTACCCATCCCTAATACCAGGAGAGCAAATTTTGGCCTACTTCTACACATTTTACCTCTGAGCACATAGGAAAATTATCCACGAGTTAGTTCTTCTGAATCAATCACCAGGGGAAGCAGTGGACTTGAACATGAGTAGCAACTTGGTGATTTTGTTATGTTGCATGTCACCCGAGCTGCAATAAAATAATGCAAAACAATGCATCACCATTCATTAAAACAAAGCAGCTTCACATCATGTTTATTGAAACAAGTCATACTTTACTAACAGAATATAGGAATGCTTTTTCAAGAACACATTTTCCAAATGTAGCGAGTGCCATTTAATATTCTTCTCCTTCCTCCTCTCCTTCACCCTCAACGGAATCGACTCCAACCTCCTCGTAATCCTTCTCCAGCGCAGCCATGTCTTCTCTGGCCTCGGAGAACTCCCCCTCCTCCATGCCCTCACCAACATACCAGTGCACGAATGCGCGTTTGGCATACATCAGGTCAAACTTGTGGTCGAGGCGGGCCCAGGCCTCTGCGATGGCGGTGGTGTTGCTAAGCATGCACACAGCCCTCTGAACCTTGGCCAAGTCTCCACCTGGAACCACGGTTGGAGGCTGGTAGTTAATGCCTACTTTAAAACCAGTGGGGCACCAGTCCACAAATTGGATGGTGCGCTTGGTTTTGATCGCGGCAATTGCTGCGTTGACATCTTTGGGCACCACATCGCCACGGTACAGAAGGCAACAGGCCATGTACTTTCCGTGACGAGGGTCGCATTTGACCATTTGATTGGCAGGCTCGAAGCAGGCATTGGTGATTTCTGCCACAGACAGCTGCTCGTGGTATGCCTTCTCAGCTGAGATGACTGGGGCATAGGTGGCCAGCGGGAAGTGGATACGGGGGTAGGGCACCAAGTTGGTCTGGAACTCCGTCAGATCCACATTAAGGGCACCATCGAAGCGAAGGGAGGCAGTAATTGAGGACACTATCTGGCCGATCAGCCGGTTCAGGTTGGTGTAAGAAGGGCGCTCGATGTCAAGGTTTCTGCGGCAGATGTCGTAGATAGCTTCGTTGTCCACCATAAAGGCACAGTCTGAGTGCTCCAGAGTGGTATGAGTGGTCAGAATGGAGTTGTAGGGCTCCACCACAGCGGTGGACACCTGAGGAGCAGGGTAGATGGAGAACTCCAGTTTGGACTTCTTGCCATAGTCCACGGACAGACGCTCCATCAGCAGGGAGGTGAAACCTGAACCGGTGCCACCTCCGAAGCTGTGGAACACCAAGAAGCCCTGGAGGCCCGTGCACTGGTCGGCCTGACGACACAAAGCAAGGGACAAATTAGGACAAAAGGCTTCTGTGATTTCTTCCCTCGGGCTAAAAACATGATAACCCATGACCAGGCTAATTGGTAAAGTAAGAAGACCTGTACACACCAATTTGCGGATCCTGTCTAGGACCAGGTCAATGATTTCTTTGCCAATGGTGTAGTGTCCACGTGCGTAGTTGTTGGCAGCGTCCTCTTTGCCGGTGATCAGCTGCTCCGGGTGGAAGAGCTGGCGGTAGGTTCCACTTCGTACCTCATCTGATGAGATTCCGTAGAAATCAGCCATACAACGTCTCTGAGTAATTGATTTCTACAAGAGCGATAGTTTTACCAATGACAGTGGGCTCCAGGTCGACAAAGACTGCTCTGGGGACGTGTTTTCCTGCTCCAGTCTCACTGAAGAAGGTGTTAAAGGAATCATCCCCGCCTCCGATTGTCTTGTCGCTGGGCATCTGTCCGTCCGGCTGAATGCCGTGTTCCAGGCAGTACAACTCCCAGCATGCATTGCCAATCTGGACGCCAGCTTGACCAACATGGATGGAGATACACTCACGCTGTGCAGAGGATGGAAATTAAATTCATCAAGTTATTCACATTTTTATTAGAATTGCTTACATTGCAGATTATCCCAGAATGTTACTATAGTTACCACTGAAAAGCAGCAGACTGTTGATAAGTTTTATGATATTCGTATGCGTTATATGAAGACCCCGCTTGGCTTCATGCTATCAATGGATGGCCTCAGCACCCGCCCCGTCACAAACCGTTGCCCCCGCCCGCCTGCACCCATCCATCCTCCTCCTCCTCCTCCTCCTCTCCCTGGATTGAAGGTCCCTGGGCGTTGGTAGCGTAACGCCAAACGCTGTGCTCATCGTTACCCATCCCAATGTGCAACTCTTGAGAACAGAATTAAGTTTGTACTCAACAGCACCATTCAAGAAAATGGTCGGTCTTTAGGGCAAAAAGTGCCGCGTGAGCAAATCATTGGAGTCAGGCGGTCTGCTAACTTGTCCGCCCAGTGAGCATTTTAGGACCAAATTTCGCCGATGATGAAGACGAACTTTCTCAACAAATGAAAATGTTTCAACAAATTCGAAATCTACTTTCACCCCGTTTCTACCCAGTTCCTCTTTTCCGAGATTGATGTGACATAAACACGCCAACTCTAGTCTGCAGCTTGTAAAAGTTTAAAAAGCTTCTCTTACCATCTTGCTTCTCTTGAATGACCAAAGGAGGAAGTTCAAAGAATGTCCGTTAAAGTCTTACAATTCGACTGTAACGCGGTCGATGTAAGACGTTATGGCGTCCACCGGCACTGGCGACGCGATTTATACTAACGCTCCCTGGCGCCGTGGTTTACTGTGCCGCCATTGGCTGATTACTGGCGCGGACAGTTTTACTGCTCTTTTTTTATTGGACAGTTGCCTGTCAGTTAGCTTGGTGCAAGTAATCTGTGACTTTCTATTGGCTGCTGACGCAGTGATCACACAAACCTCCTTCCTGACCCCACCCGGTATTGTGCAGCAACATGGCTAACTGAGAGGAAAATGCTGCGTAATTTCAGTGTGATGCTCCCAGCCACGCAGGCCCAGACAGACAGCTAGTTGGGAAGAGAACCTTGAATACTCTTGGATAAACTCGTCAAACGCAAAGCAAATGAGTAATTATTAATTATCTTTCATGTACTTTTTTTCTTGTATTGTAATTTTTAGCACACTCTTTGTGTTTACTAGTTATTCCGTTCAGAGCAATCATTTAGGGCGCACAAGTAGAACAACTAGAACGTCATCTCAACTTTATTTGTATGGTCCTAATTATGGTCCAAAAAATCCCAAAGGGGGTTCACTGACAAACAAATGACAGTAAAATGCTAGGGTAATAATTAACAGCTAGATAAATAAGTAAATATCAGTAATAAAAAGCCACAATAAAAGCAATCAATGGGATCACTGATGATATCCCTTGATCTAAAACAACAAATCCAGCAACATTATGCTGGATTAGCATGTGCCGGATTTTTATGGAAGGGGTGTTACTGATAGCCTCCTTATCAAGCATATCAAGTTCATAGTCTGTATGGGCAAGGGAAGTAACATTTAATCACTGGTAAAAACATTTAAAAATCAAAATAAAATTACTGTGTCTTACTGGTAACATTTGCATTACCAGCATCCCTTTAAGTCTATTAGTACAGTACACAATTAAACTTTGATAGTAATCTGTGAGGCATTAGTAAAATACAGTGAGGAGCAGAAATGTTTGCACCTCTTGTGATTTTGGAAGTTCACCCACTTAGAAAATAGGTAGAGGTCTGAAATTTCAATCATAGGTACATTTCCACTTATAGAGACGTAATCTTAAAATTCAAATCCGGAACTGACATTGTAGGATTTTTCAATGATTTATTTGTAATTTACTGGGGTCCATAAGTATTTGTACCCCTGAGAATCAGCAATAATTATGACACTCAAAGAGTTGTCAGTCTACCTTAAAATTAGTCCACCTTTACCCCATGAGTAACCACCCACCCACCATTGGTTTGAGCTCATTATTGTCACCTGTGCACCCTACAGTCAGTCATAATCGAACTGCTACCATGGGCAAGACTAGAGAGCTTTTGAAAGACACCAGAAAAGAAATTGTTGACCTCTACAAAGCTGGAAAAGGCTATGGGACAATTGGAAAGTATCTTGGTGAGAACAAATCAACAGTTGCAGCAATTGTTAGAACATTGAAAAGGCTAAACATGATTTTTAATCGACCTCGGACTGGGGCTCAATGTAAAATCTCTCTTCGTGGGACATCACTCATTATGAGAAAATGGAGGGTTCAGCCTAGAACTACACGGCAGGAGCTGCTCAATGACCTGAAGAGAGCTGGATGCACAGTTTCAAAGGCTACTGTCAGTAGAACACTACAGTGCAATGGTTTAAAATAATGCATTGCTCTAAAGGTTGAAGCCAATACATGTGAAGGCCAGGGGTGAAAGTGGCTAGAATTTCTTGCCAGAACTCCCCGACGTGAAGGTTGCCACGGAGCCAGAATTTGTTATTTTATTTTTATTTTTAATTTATTTTATTTTGGGGGGGGGGGGGGGTGTCAAACCTCTTAAACTACTGAAATGCAAAGAAAACAGTTTTAGCACAGTTACAGTATTTCTATAACACATACAAAACCTGATTTTCAATGATTTGCAAAATAAAAGTTAACAAAAACAGCAATAACCCCAACCTCCATCTCCTAATTTTTATTTTCCCTCATTTCCTCACATACTAAATGCCAAATTTCAATTTTAACTACTTAAGAACATATGATATATATTAAAATTGAAGTTAATGTAAATATTTACTTTTTTTTTTCAGTAATAAAGATATAAGTAACATACATTCAGAAAAATAAGTACAAATGACTTATATTACGCAGAATGAAATGGAATATATTTTGAAGATCGCGCAAACATTGGCTTTTTTAAATCATAAGGAAATGGATAAGTAGCCTAACATAAATGACCAAATATAAGTCCAAAGTGCACATTGACAGCTAAGATGTTCTTAACCTCCCCATCAGAGTGAATACAACTAAATATGATAAATAAACCTCCTTAACTCTTTCGTTGCTTAAAGATTTGATCCATTTTTTGTTGCATTGCCCCTTTTTTTGTTGCATCAATTCAACGAGCTTTTTTTTTTTTTTTTTTTTTTTTTTTTGCTGTTTAAGAAAACATGCACATTTGAACCAATCAGAGCTAACCATCTCTGCTGATCACATGTCAATATGACAGCCAATTGAACGGATAAATGAGTCCAGGCGTTTTGCTTTGCTGTGTGCATTCGCACATTGACGTGACTCATTGTCAGACTCAAATAACTGCAGCAGCTGGGGAAACCTCCATGTTGTCCGTGAAATAAAATCAATAATAAATATTGGTGGAAACGGATTACGCAACACAAGCACTTTATTATGCTTGTTGTTAACACTTGTGTATGTAAATCTGATGTTGGTAGATTGTTTCCTTCTTGGAGCTGAAATGCATTTGTGGCAGCTTAGCATTTTTTTACGTAGCGTTTTGACAGTTGCTGTCATATTTTCGGAATCAAAGCACCGTGTACCGGAACAGCATTCCGGCCCTGAATCTTATACCGGAACAGGATTCCGGCCCTAATTCTTATACCGGCACTGCATTCTGGCCCTGAATCTTTTACCGGAACTGCGTTCCTGACCATTCTGGCCCACTTTCACCCCTGGTGAAGGCCCACCTGAAGTTTGCAAGGGACCATCTGAATGATGCAGAGGGGTCATGGGAGAAAGTCATGTGGTCAGATGAGACCAAAGTACAACTTTTTGGTGCAAACTTTACTTGTGGTGAGTATAATCCCATGAACACCATCTTTACTTTAAGGTATGGAGGTGGAAACCTTATGCTTTGGGCCTGCTTTTTGGCAAAGGGGACAGGACGACTGTACTGTATGAAACAGGATGAACGGTGAAATGTATCATCAGATTTCGAGCCACAACCTCCTTCCCCCTGTCAGAGACTTGAAGATCAGTCGTGGCTGAATCTTCCAACATGACAATGATCCGGAGCACACGGCCAAGTTGACCAAGGAGTGGTTGCGTAAAAAGCATTTCAAGGTGCTGGAGTGGCCTTGCCAGTCTCCAGACCTCAATCCAATAGAAAATCTTTGGATGGAGCTGTAACTTCATGTTGCTCAACGACAGCCCCGAGACCTGATAGATCTAGTGAAGATTTGTGTGGAAGAATGGGCCAAAATCCCTGTTTACAAATGGGAAAACCTGGTGAAGATATCAGACCATTTCAGTAAAACAACGTATTTTATATTTTTCTTTGAATTCATCACATTTTATGTATTGGCAGTAATACATGCACAGGAAGACGGTATTATTGATTTGTTGAGTCGCATCCATAATGCATGTGATTGGTTTATAGGTTGTATTATCAATTAGGCTTGACCGTTTGTCCTCTAAAAGTATAAACACTAGCAGCCATTTGAACTGGCAACACTTGATATAAAGCCAATGAGCTTAAGTGTTGTTCGAGCCAACTGACGAGAGATAGAAAAGGTTGCCGCATAAGCCGTGAAGCAGTGTTTGTTGTATGTAGGTAATCCGTCTATCGGTTTGTCAAGTAAACAATGCATATATTTGTCGACCCAGACTGATTTTGTGCCAAATCTTTGTTTCCAAGAGGTTTAGCTGACAAATGAGGTCATTCTGTCCAGTCATGCACAGGCACAGATGGCCCAACCCCCATTCCTCCTCCCAAGATTTAACGGTTGCTAAGGGATGAATAGCGCCGTTGCCTGGATACAGCCCCAGTATCCGCATAAGACCGCCTTTATCTGGATGTCACGTGACCTGGCTTAAATAGCAGCAACCCCGCAGCAGCTGCCGTGCAAGGCTGAGGCCGCTTCTCGGCTTCTTCACGCTGATGTTCTCTACTTGAAAATGCCTGTTCATCTAAAAATATTGTGGTGAGTAGTTGTAACAGGGTGTGGTCAAGTCTTGTTTTTCCCCACAGCAAGACAACACACACTATTAAATAGTACATACACATCAGGACTACTGAACATCTTAGTACCAAGGCTGCTAAAAAACAAAAGAGATTTTTTGACAAGTTGCCTCAAGGCCCAAAAAGAGGTTGTGCCTTTGAATGTGATGCGTCTTAAAATAGACATTCAGTGCCAAAACAGCTCATTTTAGTCTCTGTTTTCTTGTCATCAGATGACTCACTCTGGTAATAAATTATCATATTAGCATCAGGAGTCTTACAAAGCTTGTGTTTTTTAAGAAATACTATAACTGTCTTGAATAACGCAGACCTCTGCCCAGGCTGAATTGCTTCCTAGTTCATTGAGAATGATGAAGAGATGAAGTGTGCCATTAAGATTCTGTGGGATGTACAGTCCCATAAATGCCAAAGTGATTCAACAACTACAGTCCTTCAGTTGGACAAATTTTTCAGATCCGCCATTTATTGAGTTTGTTCTCTTTGGAAGAACTATGACCTTAGATCCAAATACCAGTTAGTGATAGCGCAAAAATGTCAAACTTCTCATACCCAATCTTGATTTTGTTCTTAATTCAAGAAAGCATTACAAGACCAAAATGAAAATCTGCTGCACGGCAAAAATGGGACGTATTTCTATTGGATTATGGTTGTGCTGTGCTGGATGGAAAATGCTCTGTCATTGGGAAATGGTGTCGTGTTCTCTTTGCGCGATGCAGCACAGCCACTTTAGTGCCAGGAGAGGACCACTCCCATCTTTTAAGCATTCTACTCTCGCAGTGCAGCTGCTCCAACCCTCCCTTTACCACAGCTGCTGACGAGGAGGAGGAGGAAGAATGTTCTCGAGAGGCTTTGTTTCCTGTTTGTCTGTCTGTCTGTCTGTGTCCATCCATCCATCTATCCATTCATCGATTACTATTTGTCGCAGAAACACTGCAGCATGCTCTGTCAAGCAAACTTTGATAACCAGGCCTTCTCCTGCAGTAAAATAGCTATGTCTCATTTCTTTACACATAACAACAATCCTCAACAGTGTTGGGGTTTTTTTTTTGGTTCGCATAGAGGTTAGAAAGTGAGGAAACGCCCCAAAACCACAGCGAGAGAAATTAAGTGACGCGGAGGTCATGTGATCGGCCCACTGTATGACATCACTGCAGAGAATGAGGACACAAAAGAGAGAGGAGAGGATGGCCATCGTGGTGAACCAGTGCAACCATGGCTGTCGTAAATACATACAGTGCATTAGATATATTTAGTAAGATGTTGAAATTTAGTACTGTAAAAATGTTTTGGTTTAACATTAGCTGTTTCACAACACTGTGATGGCTGTTCCCCATACAGCCTTCTCATTGTAATACATTGAAAGTAATGATAAAATATATATATGAAGATAATGTATTATAAACAACATTATTAAATAACAATGAAATAAACATAAATTATGGGAAAAATACCAAACATACCTGTACTGTACATGATTAATAAGTATGTTTGGATGGATGGATCTTCTGGATGTATCTACGGATGTATGGTTTTTAGACATTTCAATATTTGTATTTTATTTGATTTAAATTTAGTGGTGAATTTCTAGGACAAAATCCTAATGTGTAATGCTTGGTCAGACAAAAGAAATCAAAAAGTAGAATATATTTCCCCCTGCTGCTTTTTTGATTGCTGAAAACCACGCCTAAAGTATACCACGCACTGCTTTGTCCATTTCTTGCACGACGATAACCGGTCACCACATCTGTTGTTAGAGAACAAAAAAATGAATGTAGAATGATAATGTATATGGCACAATGATTGAAAATTACTGCAATGTAATAAAATAAATTTTTGATTTTCTGCCTGGAGCAGTGTCATCAATGCACTGAACAACCCCGAGAAATGCATTTAAGACGTATTTAAATGACCAAGAGGGGGCAGTAAATCGCTCCTTTCGTTCTACCCAATGCTGCCGTGCTTGTATAAATGTGGAAGCACCGCCCTGCCATTCAGCAGTTGTTGCATCGACCCCGTTGGGTACAACACGCAACCCAAACGCCTTTGTCAAAAGAAAAAAAATCTTTTTCTTCCTCCTCTCTCCTGCTTTGAGCTCTAGAAGAAAACATGGTGAGTTTATGGATTATTTATATGCTTGATTTAGGCTGGTGTTTTTTTTTTTCTTTTTTCATTGACGTCCTTTGCAAGGATAAAAAGAGATTGTCGAATCGGCTCCTTCAAGCACGGCGTCCTTATCTTGGCTGAGCTTCTGTAATGATGTCTTAACTAACCATTTGGATTTGTTGTATTGAATGAAGTGATGAGTGCTTCTTAAATTAATTGGAAGTCGTGCGATTGAAGCAGGTTGTGATGCTGTGCGTGCGCGTGTGTGAGAACAATGACTGGCGGTGCTGAGAGGAGAGATGCTCAAAGTAGGCGTCCTAATTCAAATGAAATAAACATTTTTGTTTAAATTTTGGGGGGATTTTAATCTGTAAAATGTTCTAAAATGAATTGGGCACCTTGCGTACGACGTTGGGTGGCAGGGAGGGGCTTGCCTGGGTGGGGATGGATGGATGAATGCTTTTTTTGTTTGTAGCTCATAATTAATTTAAGAACTCTTTTTATTAATTCATACCTGAATACATTTTAAGCTTGGGTAAATGCAACGTGCGTCGAAAAAAAGTATCATTTTAATTTTTTTCAAATTGATTTGGAGAAACATTAATTTTGACGTTGTGCAATTTTCCACTACGTTAATTAACCCAGGCATTGAATTTCAAGTTCGCCCTTCCACTTTTTTTTTTTTTTTTTAAACACATACAACGCCGTGATTGTGCATCCTCGGTGGAGGAGAGCAAGTGGAATATTCCAGAACGAGAGCCTGCACGCGCATGCGCGTCGTATTTGCATTTCCTTGCCGAAAGAGGAAAGTGTCGCTTGAAAGACAAGAGAAGGGGGTGCAAAAAAAAAAAAAAAATCACTGAACAAAAGAGCATTTTACTCCTGCAAGGGTGGGGAGGGGTAGTTTGTCTTCAGCGATTGTGTCCCCTGTGGTTTATCATGCTGCAGGGTGGTGTCTCATACTGCAATGCGTGTAGCAAACGATAGGGGCGCAGTAGGATATTTCAATATCATCTCCCTGACTGCCATTGACGGCAATAGACATCTAACCCATTTTAAATGGGAGGATTGGCAGCTACTATATGGTGACAGCATCCATTAGACAAAATGAATTGGACATATATTGCTGTCAATGGTTATTTTTAGTATAAACTTTCTTCTTTTATTAACTACCACAGCACATGCTCTGAATACAATACATGAACCAGGGATGGCAGTGAATGAGTTAAAATTGTGTTTCATTTTAGGTACAATAGTAAAGCCGTAACTCAAATGACATTTGGATTAACTCAAACATTATTTCTCGTACAGCGCGAGTGTATCTCCATCCACGTTGGTCAGGCTGGTGTCCAGATCGGAAATGCATGCTGGGAGCTGTACTGCCTGGAACACGGTATCCAGCCGGACGGACAGATGCCCAGCGACAAGACACTGGGAGGTGGAGATGATTCCTTCAACACCTTCTTCAGCGAGACTGGAGCTGGAAAACACGTCCCCAGAGCCGTCTTTGTGGACTTGGAGCCCACTGTCATTGGTAAAACTCTTTTAGACATCAATTACTTCTAGACCCGATATGACTAATATTTATAAACTCCCTAGATGAGGTGCGCACTGGAACCTACCGCCAGCTCTTCCACCCCGAGCAGCTGATCACTGGCAAGGAGGATGCCGCCAACAACTACGCACGTGGACATTACACCATTGGCAAGGAAATCATTGACCTGGTGCTAGATAGGATTCGTAAATTGGTGTGTATTGATGTCCTTTCTTTGCCAATTGTACTAATCCTGGTCATGGTTTTGGCCTGAGGGACAAAGCATCTTGTCCTAATGTTATTTGTATCTTTAGGCTGACCAGTGTACAGGCCTCCAGGGTTTCTTGGTGTTCCACAGTTTTGGAGGCGGCACTGGTTCCGGTTTCACCTCCCTGCTGATGGAACGTCTGTCCGTGGACTATGGCAAGAAGTCCAAACTGGAGTTCTCCATCTACCCTGCTCCTCAGGTGTCTACCGCCGTGGTGGAGCCCTACAACTCCATCCTGACCACTCACACCACCCTGGAGCACTCCGATTGCGCCTTCATGGTGGACAACGAGGCCATCTACGACATCTGCCGCAGGAACCTCGACATCGAGCGCCCCACTTACACCAACCTGAACAGGCTGATCAGTCAGATCGTTTCCTCCATCACCGCCTCCCTTCGCTTCGATGGTGCCCTCAATGTGGATCTGACAGAGTTCCAGACCAACTTGGTGCCCTACCCCCGTATCCACTTCCCCCTGGCTACCTACGCCCCTGTCATCTCCGCTGAGAAGGCTTACCACGAGCAGCTCTCTGTGGCAGAAATTACCAACGCCTGTTTCGAGCCAGCCAATCAAATGGTCAAATGCGACCCTCGTCACGGCAAGTACATGGCCTGCTGCTTGCTCTTCCGTGGCGATGTGGTGCCCAAAGATGTCAACGCAGCCATTGCCACCATCAAAACCAAGCGCACCATCCAATTTGTGGACTGGTGTCCCACTGGTTTCAAGGTAGGCATCAACTACCAGCCTCCAACCGTGGTTCCAGGTGGAGACCTGGCCAAGGTCCAGAGGGCTGTGTGCATGCTGAGCAACACCACCGCCATCGCGGAGGCCTGGGCTCGCCTTGACCACAAGTTCGACCTGATGTACGCCAAACGCGCCTTCGTGCACTGGTATGTTGGTGAGGGCATGGAGGAGGGAGAGTTCTCCGAGGCCAGAGAAGACATGGCTGCTCTGGAGAAAGATTACGAGGAGGTCGGAGTTGATTCCATTGAGGGTGAAGGAGAGGAGGAAGGAGAAGAATATTAAAAGGCACAAGCAAACAGGAAATTTGAGTTTCTTATGTGTTTTTGAAGGCATTCCAGAAAAGAGTCTGTTGCCAGATTGGCTGTTTGAAATTCTTACCAATGTTCATCTTGACTCCAAATAAAATCCTGTGACAAGTAAAATTGTCCCGTTTCAATTTATGTATTACCAGTAATTGTTGTTACTCGAATATGTAAATACCTGTAATAAGCAATTACTAGCATGGATGTAGTATCTGCTAAATGAAGGCGTATGGTCGGGGATATGTGCTCCACTTGAGTTTGCATAAAGTCAGCTACATATTAAGTATAAATGATGACCCCTAGAAAATGTGATCTCTTTAATTCAGTAGTTTTATGAAGTCGTTCTTTTGCTAGATCATCAAATACAGTATTAAATAATTCACAAGCAAAATACTATGAAACACAGTTGTGAATACTTGTCCTGAGATCAAATAAAACCGTTGGAAACCTTTGATTCCTTTGCAACGATTCAGGTTAATGTGGCGGTGACGACATCTGGTGGTGAAGATGGTAACAACAAGATGTATCCAGCAAAGATGTCAATCATTTCCACTGGTACGAGACCATCTTGTTAATTATACTCCGATAATTTAAAGAAAGATATCCATAAATGCTTCAAGCAAAGTTTAATGGAAAACCCGTGTTGATTCAATGCTTTAATTTGATTATGGCACCAAAATTTCTTGATCAATTACAAAAAAATGTTATAATTCGGCCACATATATTGATTTACATTTAGTTGATACATGCTTTTAACGTTTTTAAAAAAGGATCTTTAAAAAAGTATAAAAAGGGAATGGGTGAGGAGATGTGATGTGGAGATTCCATCTGGGTCCTCCTTCACACTAGTCTGTCCTGCAGCAGGGGGTGTTGGTCAACTACTCCTCGCCTGTTGAGCAACTTCCACAGCATTGATGTCTTGCAACCACCGGAATGCCAGCCAGTTTGAAGGTCCTCGCCCACCCTGATGTCCTCCTTTAGATGGTGGTAGGACTTCAGGCGCCTGTTGAGTAACACATCTTAAGTAGCATACCATAGGACTTTAAATAGAATCCTATCCACTATAAGGCAACTGGTTTATAGGTCCAACATAATGTATAACACTAAGCTACTGTGCAATCCCCTTATGGTGTGTTTGCTTTTGCTTAACATTTATGCAAATATCTTTCTAATTCCTTTTGTGTGAAAAGAGATTGTAGAATAGTCACCTGTTCAAAGAAGAGAGCTTTTCTGTTCTTTGGTTCATTTGGTGATGCAATATTAACTAACCTTCAGGTGGACCCTCTCAAAACAAACCAGTAGCAATACTTATTTAGTGAAACAACAGTGTAGGCATGCTCTGATGGACTGCAGAAATAACGCAAGTATAAGGCATATTACTAACCTTGTCGATCTATTGTGCAGAAATAACACAATTACAACAGTAAGGTTGAAATATTACCAAAAAAATCGTCCTTTTATGAGGAAAAAATATATATCAGCAAGCGATTTGAAATGGATTGGACATCTATCGCTGTCAATGGCAGTCAAGGAATTAACTGGTCCCAACTATCCCATTGATGGAAAGTTGTGAGCCACTTGCAAAGAATTAAAGCAAAGCATCTAAAAACACACATTATACTGTTTTATTAATACATACCACCTAAAGCATATTGCTTGTCATAACATTCACAAACCAGAGGCTGAGCTGTGCTGTATTTGTTTATGGAGACTGTACAACAGGCAGTCAAACTTTCTGTTGCTTCCCTAATTTACTATTTCATGTCTGAAAACCAGAATACAAATTGAGTTTTTAACTCGCTGTTCACAGTGGTATGAAAAAGTATCTGAACCATTTGGAATTTCTCACATTTCTGCATAAAATCACCATCAAATGTAATCTGATTTTAGGGAAAATCACACAGATGAAAAAACTGTCGGCTTTGACTAAAACCACCCAAACATTCATACAGTAAGTTTTCATATTTTAATGAGGATAGTATGCAAACAATGACAGAAGGGGGGGGAATAAATAAGTGAACCATCACATTTATAATATTTTGTGCTAAAACAAGGAACATTGACAAACTCTCTCCATTTGTAGACAACTTCTCTGACTGTCGATTGATGAACATCCAGACTTTTTGAGATGGTTTTGTATCCTTTCAGCTTTATACAAATCAACAATCCTTGATCGCAGGTCTTCAGACAGCTCTTTTGATCGAGCCATGATGCACATTAGACAATGCTTCTCCTCAAAACAGTTCTTACCAGGTGTGTGTTTTATAGTGGTCAGAGCAGCTGTAAACCACTCATCAGTGATTGGGCACACACCTGACTTAAAATGATTGGTAAAAATGGGTTTCAAATGCTCTTTAAGTCTCCTTAGGCAGATGGTTCACTTACTAAAATCCCCCCTTCTGTCATTGTTTGCATGCTATCCTCGTTAAAATATGAAAACTTATAAATGTTTGGGTGGTTTAAATTAAAGCATACACTGTTGTTACATCTGTATGATTTTGACAGAGATCAGATCACATTTGATGGTGATTTTATGCAGAAATGTGAGAAATTCCAAAAGGTTCAGATTCTTTTTCATACCACTGTATTCCACGATCCACTTTTGGATCCAAATGCTTCAGTTATTTTAGATCGAAAGAATAAAACCTCATTTACTTGTAAGAAAACGCCACAACTCCAACACACAATACGAGCAGAATGACACCCAGCACGGCAGCGATGATGCTGGAGGTCGACAGCCCTGAGCCTAAAACAGAATTAGGGGATACAGTACCTGTGTCACTAAGCAGGTTATGCGGAGTGTCATGAAAAAGTGACATTGAGCAACCGCATTCATATAACTACTTACTCATGTCAATGTTGACTTTTGCGCTAGAGACGGCCAAGCTAACGTCATTGGCCACGGACACGTTGATGCAGTAGACGCCGGAGTCGTTGAAGAAGTGGTGCAAAACCATCTGACACTCTTTGGAGGGTTCCACCATGTTGCATATGGAGTGAAGGGGCTTCAAGCACTCTGCATCCAGAATCACACTGCACACCTGTTTGGGGAAGCTGAGTGAGCGGGAGAGACACCTCAGTAATTCAGTCAATTTCACATTCTAAAATAAAATGCAAAAAGTTTTTTAAGTTCTCCCTGTGCTTGCATGGTTTTACTCTGAATAGTCGCCCACATTCTGAAGGCTTGCATGCTAGGTTCATTGAAATCTCAAAATTGTGCATACAGTATATGTGATTATGAGTATCCATGATTGTAACTTGTTTGTACAATGGTATACACGGTATGTCCTCTGATTGGCTGGGTCCCATGCAGTGAAAAATGGATGCATGGATGTTTTCTGAAGTACAACAGTTATAGACAGTAAGTGTTAGAGGGTGTATTCACCTTCCTTGGCAGGTTACAGTGAGATCAATGGCATTGTTGTTTATTCCTGATGTTGCCACGATGCTGTTGTCCATTTGTACAATTTCAACTCTCTCAATAGCCTCTGAAAAGTAAAGAGAATGAAGTAAAGACAATGAAAATAATAGGTTTAATCGGGCGTGCATTAAGACATAAGTAATAAAGAATAACCCACCAACTACTTTAATGTCAGCGCAGTAGGAGCCATATCGATATGTCACACAGTCATCATCAGTCAGATTGCCCTTTATTTCCCTTTTGGTGACGAGGACCACAGCAGCTTGGCCTCTCAGTAACAAGGGTCGCTTTAAAACTGTAGAGAGAAAACAGCGCTCAGGACGCCAATACTGTAAATGACTCCATCAAAATGGTCAACACAGTGAGCAACACCAGTTCCCATCCTTCATTTTACACCACCAAACAAAAATGTCTGCCGGCATCTTTACCTTCCATTTCTGTATCACTCCTTGTCTCCTCGCTCAATGTGTTGGAGGCAGGGTCACCGTGCGCCTCATAGTTGGTGGGCGAGGGAGTCTTGGCCGCCGCAGCCCCTTCCTGGGCAGGTTGAGAAGTTGAGGTCTCATCTTCACCATTGTCCTCCTCTGTGTCGGAAAGCGCATTGCTTTTCAAACCAGTTTCTTTGTTGGAACCCAGAGGAGGGACCACAGGAGCTACCACAGTACAGGATATATGATTCATCACAGTTAGCTGCATCCACATTCATGTCACGTCATCACGAACACAAGCTGGCATACCCAAGGTTTCCTGACCGCTGGGTGGCACGGGGGTTTTGGTTGTGCTATCCACTGGAGGGTCGCAGGCCTTGTCTGGGATCACCGCCTGGACTACCACGCGGGGCCTGAACGAGCCGGAGCTGATGTACGTGTGAGTGACTGTCAGTTCTCTGGATATCAGGGCCCCGCTGTCATCCCCAAAGTCCCAGTTAAAGGTGATGTCAGCTTCGCTCAGGAACTGGCTGGGGTCATGCAGGCTCACACTAAAGGCAATGGCCCTGTTCAGGACGAAGCTCATGTCACCAGCCAGGATGTCATCCACTTGGTCCAACGAAACAGCAAATGGGATTTGATCTGTGGAGTGGAAAAATTAATAATGCTGTATTAACCGTTGTAGAGGGATGGTCCTTTAGAGAACTCAAATGCAATCACATGTGCAGGCAATGTACAACTATTTTAGCAACGTTTAAGATTGGAAGACAGAGGTCAAAGTTCATTCAAAGTAAGATTGATTATTGAATGATTGAATTGATACCTATTGAAAATGCAATGGAAGAATTGGAAGAAATGAAAAAAAAAGTTTTTTTTTTTTTTTTTTTTTTTTTTAAATAAAACACAAAAAATGTTTAGGGGTAAAACTGCAAACAGCTGAATCTACAAGTCCTGTACCATGGATGTACATAGTAATCATATTAATTGAGTAGCAGGTAGCTGCACACTTATGGCTTGAATTAGAGATGTCCCGATCCGATCACGTGATCGGGAATCGGGCCGATCGCACCATTTATCAGAGGATCAGAATAGGCTGAAAAGGATTGGCTCTTTAATTAAAAAAAAATTTTTTTTGTTTCTCTGCTTCATGCATGTACAGCCTCCCACTCCCCCTCCTGCTGCTTTCCTTGGTCAGCAATGCACTGGAGTTTGCTTGTTAAACTTAATTATGAGTGACAGGGGTGCTGCTTTGATCTTGCCAGAGAAGCTTGGTAGCACTACCTTCAAAGCTGCAGATCAGTCAATCATCGTTTAGCTTGTTAAACAGTAGCGGTAGTGTGCTGTGGCAACTCATTGTGTAAGTGACGAAGGGCTGTTCTCAGCAGCGTGTGTGGATTTGAGTGGTCTCACTCAATGAAACATTGAATAAAGACAAGCATTTTTTTATGTTGTTCTTTTTAAAAATTAATTAGATGGGACAGTAACATGTTTAAAACTTTTTGGGAACAAAACTTTTTTTTTCTGTATCGGATCGGGACTCGGTATGTGCAGATTCTAATAATCAGGTGACTTGGACTCGGGTGCAAAAATATGCGATTGGGACAGTATTAATTGGTATCACGTCAATTAAACTAAATAGATGCACGTGGTATTTTTGTTTACGAGTTGATCCTGTGTATAGTACATTTCTGTCAGTTTATGATGATACATATGTTGTATACTGATAAAGAAATGAACCATATTTCAAATACATGTGTTAAAATAGATTAGAATCCTTGTTTTATACATTAAGGTAGCACACTTGATAACTTCAGAGAACTTTGCACGAACCGCAATGTTAGAGCTACTATAATTTCTCCCAGAAAATCAGCGATAAAGAGTAATGTCATAGATGAAAATTAATTATACAAGTGCTGAATTTAACCACACTGAGAAATTAATTTGAAAAATCATTAGCATAAGCGAGTGGTATACCAGCAGCACACAAATTTACATTGACAGTTCACTCATTTCCTTTGAAAACGGTATGCAGGGTTGTAATCCAAAATTCATCTGGTTTTCATACCAGTGATGGAGAACTGAGAGGAGGCGTAACCCAGAGGAATAAACTTCTCTTTGCTCCGGTAGTGGTAGATGACAATGTCCATGGTGTAGGAGCCCAGTGGGATGTCTGCTGTATCGATGGTCAGGGTGGATGAGGGGCCGTCTGCCACTTGCCAGTATTGACCTACCCAGGGCATATAATTTTTGATTTTTAAAATAAAAATAAGCAAGGCTTGATTAAATGACCTTTACAATACATTATTTACACCCTATGCTAAACATAAACTATAATACTAAAAAGAAGACTTCAGTTACCCCAAGTCTTCCAGACAAACACATAGTTGGGCTTTTTGTCCTTCTTGATTGGTGTCCCATCAGGGAAAACTGCTTCCCAGTCTGTCTTCTGAGTAGGGAAAACTTGCTGTGATGCCAAATATTTGGTTCCTAAATGAGGAAACGATTGCGTGAGAAGTTCAGTTGTGGGTCAAGCCATGTTTCTTCGTATTAATGACTGAAATGGCATAGCAAACACAGTTATGTGTCTAAGAAATAATGGTTGTGCACATTTATGTGTTACCATTGACAACGCAGTCCTCTGCCCAAACCACATCCCCATCATCCTGTACTTTTTGGTTGTGGGGGAATTCCAAGTCGATGGTGAATGTCACTTTGGCTCCGGTCAGAGTTGGCGAGTCGTTGGCGACATTGAATGTTACTTTTCCACCTGTTCAAAGCACACACAGAAGGTTGTGCTGTCCATGGGCAAAACAACCTGGACTGGTCTCCAGTCAATCAAAAACTACATGCCACAACAAGTATCAACCTATTAAAAATAATATATATATTTTTTTTTACATAGCTACATATGATATTTGAATAAATAGAAACATTTTGAGATACAAACCTCTCCAGGAGTCTGTAAAACGGGGGTCTCCATTTTTCCAAATTGGGTAAAGCTTGGAGTTCCACGATGGATGGCGGGTAAAACGATTTTTGGGCTCTAAAACGAATAGCATTAAAAGAAAAGAAGGCCGTTATTTTGTTTAGGAATTACTTGGTGTTTTGGTGTGTGATCTTGTAATCTACAGTGGAATGTTAATAAACCCCAGTAAGGTTATATAGTGCAAAGTCTAAACAATATTCAAAACACTTGGATGACATGGTGCTAGACATCACTATACGATGAGATAGGTCATGTCAAAAGATCTGCTTAGCTTTTTCCTTCATTTGGTTGGGCCACTCTAGTGTGTAAAGAGAAAGAGTGTGAGAAAATAAGCAGAAGAATATGCACCACACAAATTTCTAAAGTTGAGCTTGACTCTTTCATGTTATCATTTTACCAGGATTAACATGAACTTCATCATCCGGGTGTAAATTTGGTTTGCATGCTACAAATTGCAGGCTTACCACACAATTTTGCAGTGGTTAATTATTATCAATAATGAACAATCTATTATCAACCAATATCACTGCTGTACTTTTAAAAAAATATAATAGACACAAATGTGTCTTACAGTGCCTGAATGTGCCCTCACAGCCCTAAATCCTACTCATGTGACACTCAGCTGTGTATGACTTAAATGCAGATTAAGAAGTCACAGGGTTAAATTTTCATTAAAACAAACGAAAAGAAAGTGTTCATCTTATTCTTAGGTAGGAATCTGAAATACAGTATTATCCATTTATAACTTTGCAATGGTCAACATTATTATTATTATTATTATTTTTAAGTGACAGTAATTTTATAAAACAATGTCAGACAACATTTCCACCTGCAGTTTTGCAAAACTAAGGTTAGCTTTTGATGTCATTTCAGTTCATACACGAAAGTGTTAGGAGCTCCAAGAAATAACATCAAGAAAGAAGAAAACATCTTTTCGGATTGATTTCTCATAAGATCTTGTAAAAATCTAAATTGTATCACAGCTCATATTCTTGGTCATTATGCAAATGTAGACTACACATATAATATGTTATATACTTAGGAATCATATTTCTTAGAGTTAGTTAGCTATCATAGAAAATAATTAAGTTTTGAATTATTTAAAATTATATTTAAAGTCATAATAAGTGAATAATTAACATTCATTTTAATAAATAAAAAAATGATAGAAAAATAACTTTATTAATTCACTATATTTATAATTAAAAAATATATAAAAGGTCAAATTAATAAAAATAGATAAAAGAGTTTTAAAAATGTCAATTGTCTATATTTTTCTTTTGCCTTATGTTTTTTTTTTCAATATAACAATAAGAATGACTAATTTCCCAAAAATCATTTTCAAAAAGCATCCTCTCTACTTACTAGCCACAGTGTGTGAAATGTCAACCAGCAGCAATAGCAGCACAACGGATCTCTTCATCATCTTCCTTCTTGTCAAATATCCCTTTAGTGAGCAGCTGGCGGCAGGAAAGAGGCTTTATAAACTCACTCATGTTTAACCCCCGCGTGTGTCAGGAGCCCCTGCATGAGCACATGCACACACAGAGACACACACAGAGTAAGAGGGGCACCAACATAGATTGACTGTACGGTATTGAGAACATGAAGAAATATGCACATGTACGTCGATCATGTGCGCAAAGATTGAGGCCGTCTCTACACATGAACTTGGCGACCGCTCTAGTATGTTAAATCACTGATACTGTTGTAACAAGTCAGTAGGAAAATACACCGCTGGCCAATAGTATTGGCACCCCTGAAATTCTGTCAGATAATGTTTAATTCCTCCCAGAAAGCGATTGCAATTACAAATGCTTTGGTAGTAATATCTTCATTTATTTTGCTTGCAATGAAAAAACACAAAAGTGAATGAAAACAAACAAAAAAATCATTATGATTTTACACAAAACTCCAAGAATGGCCGGACAAAAGTATTGGCAACCTCAGCCTAATACTTGGTAGCATAACCTTTAGACAAAATAACTGCAGACAACCGCTTCCGGTATCCATCAATGAGATTCTTACAATGCTCTGCCGGAATTTTAGACCATTGTTCTTTGGCCAACTGCTCGAGGTCTCTGAGATTTGAAGGATTCTTCTCCAAACAGCGATTTTCAGATCTCTCCACAGGTGCTCTATGGGATTCAGGTCTGGACTTTTTGCTGACCACTTTAGAAGTCTCCAGTGCTTTCTCTCAAACTATTTTCTAGTGCTTTTGGAAGAGTGTTTTGGGTCATTGTCCTGCTGGAAGACCCATGACCTCTGAGGGAGACCCAGCTTTCTCACATTGGGCCCTACAATATGCTGCAAAATTTGTTGGTAGTCTTCAGACTTCGTAATGCCATGCACACGGTCAAGCAGTCCAGTGCCAGAGGCAGCAAAGCAACCCCAAAACATCAGGGAACCTCTGCTATGTTTGACTGTGGGGACCGTGTTCTTTTCTTTGAAGACCTGTTTTTTTTTTCTTGTAAACACTACGTTAATGCCTTTTCACAAAAAGCTCTACTTTCGTCTCATCTGACCAGAGAACATTCTTCCAAAGTGTTTTTGGCTTTCTCAGGTAAGTTTTGGCAAACTCCAGTCCGGCTTTTTTATGTCTATGGGTCACAAGTGGAGTCTTGCTGGGTATCCTACCATAGAGTACCTTTTCATTCAGATGCCGACAAATAATACAGGTTGACACTGTTGTACCCTCGGACTGCAGGATACCTTGAACTTGTTTGGATGTTAATTTATGTTCTATATCCACCGTCCGCACAATCTTTTATTGAAATCTCTTGTCAATTTTTCTTTTCCGTCCACATCTAGGGAGGTTAGTCCGCTGGGTTTTACACTTATTGATGACACTGCGCACCGTAGACACGGGAATATTCAGGTCTTTAGAGATGTTCTTGTAGCCTTGAGATTGCCCATGCTTCTTCACAATTTTGCTTCTCAAATCCACAAACAGTTCTTTGGTCTTCTTTCTTTATTCCATGCTCAATGTGGTACACACAAGGACACAGGACAGAGGTTGAGTCAACTTTAATCCGTTTTAACGGGCTGCAAGTGTGATTTAGTTATTGCCACCACCTGTTATGTGCCAGAGGTAAGTAACAGGTGCTGTTAATTACACAAATTAGAGAAGCATCACATGAGTTTTCAAAGGGTGCCAATACTTTTGTCCAGCCCATTTTTGGAGTTTTGTGTAAAATGATATTGATTTCATTTCCCCCCCCCCATTCTCTTTTGTGGTTTTCATTGCGAGCAAAATAAATGAAGATATTACTACCAAAGCATTTGCAATTGCAATCATTTTCCGGGAGAAATTGAGCATTATCAGACACAATTGAAGGGGTGCCAATACTTTTGGCCAGCAGTGTATAATGAATAGGAAACGGTCCAATATATTTTTAACGGGTTACTCAAAAAAGTAAGTGCTCACTGTGATGTCTTGTTACTGTCACAAAACAAGTTCCTAACCAAGTGATAAATCATAAAATTGCAAAATGTTCCTGTTGTTTCTAATATATTGTTTGATACAGTATCAAGGTACACAGCAGATTTACGGTAAGACGATGAATAAGGTATTCTCAGTATAATGCAATGCAGTTTCACAGTACACCCTACAAACTATACACATATCAATACTTTTTGAAAAACAGGACAGGTGAGAAATATAGGATGACAACGACATACAGGGAAGAAAGACGATGAGAACCTTAAGAGGCGTACAAATTGACATCCATCTTTTATCTGGACTGAAGCATGTCCACTGCACAGGGTGCAGGGAATGAAAAAAAAAAAAAAACTCACTTTACAGTGCGTACACGCAGCAACGTCATGACTGCAAAATTTGATTTTTTTTTTTTCACTGCAATTTTTAACAGTTTTGACCCTGTCATGCACAAAGTATGATTTTTTTTTTCTGAAAAGTTTTTATTGAATTCATATCGGACAGGGGTCTCAAATGTGCGGCCCAGGGACCATAGTTTGTGCTACCCCCATTTGACATCCATTGTATTAGTATTGACTGCATGTATTTTGTGGCGGGCAATAAAGGAATTACATGATTTGAAATGAATTAATTGAATGATCCATTTTGGAAAAAAAATATTTGAATAGAAATAAAGAAAAATAATCTTAAAAATGCAAGTAAAAAAAAGCCATGAGCAATAAAAAAAAAAAAATCACAATAAAATATAATTTATTTAAAAAAAAATTGAACCTTCAAAAAATCTAAGACAAATTGTAACAAATTGAAAGAAAGAAAGTGGAAGAAAGACCAAATGAGAAGTCTGGCCTGTGTGCATTTTAGTCTGGTAATATTGTTTCGGTAACACTTTATTTGAACTATGTGTCATAAGACCGTCATAAATAATTATGACATGACACACTCATTAACATTAATTAATGCTTATGAAAGATGTCATTAAGTGTCCTGACCCTAACACAGTTCCTAAACATGAATCCCAACCAAAGACATTTGAAAATTTTTTCAATATTGCATCACAGTGACATCATTTACTAAATGACACCCAATGACAGCTGTCATAAGCCCTCATTCATATTCATGACAGGAGTAAGTCTAATTACGACAGTCTTATGACAACAAGTTCAAATAAAGTGCAACCATAATTTATTTTATTCTTTTGTGAATAATTGTGACTTCACCTAGCTTAACTCTTTGGCTGCCAATAACGGCAATAGGCGTCCAATCCATTTTTACTGAGAGAGGCTGGTATAATATTGCTACTGCTGTCAAAAGGTGTTTTCAATATCAATTTCCCTTTTTAAAATAACATTTTTAATTACTAACTACCTCAACACAAACTCTGCGTCGGGGCTGGCAGTGAATGAGTTAAGCTAATGATAACGTTTGAATAAATTTCCACTGTAGTGACCACGGTACCCGAAAGGGTTAAATCCATATCTGAATTGGTCTTTGTTTGGGATTTACATTGCTTGTTCCTTTCATTATCTAAAAGCAGCAGAAATGTTTTTTCAATGAACCTCTTTTCATCCTTCCATGCGAGAAAATAATTCTCATCTTGTGTTATCATAATGCCTTTGTGATGATATTATTGTATTTATGCATTAATGCAAGCCTACAAAGTGGGGCTTTAAAGGAAACTTGCTACCAGATCATCAGATGTCTTGAATTAGGGGTATTACAAATTCAAGAACTCATGTGCTTTTGAAATGCCACACAAGTGCTGCCATAAATCTCAAGCCACCTGACTCATTTTGGAAACTAATGATCCCATCTTGTGTGCAGATTGTAGATAATATGATAATATGACATGAGAATGAATTCCTCATGTTAGAGCTGCACTTCGCACACAATCCTATTATCCTAATATCAAGACAGCTGGAAATGTGTCTTAAAATTAAGTATATAAAAAGTATATACTGTATATTGAGTTTTTTTGTTTGTATGCTACTAGAACAATGGGTCACACATGCAACAAGGCAGCGATTTGCTGGAAACAAAAATGGAAGGAATGCAACGTTAAGGAGGATTATGGAAGCACTTGTGACTCCCTAAATTCATCCGGCTTTGCCCTTCCAGACCGGTAACTATAAAGTCACTGTGCTGTAAGACTTTTTGTCTTACTATCATGCGCATAACACCAACATGCCCTTTCATAAAAGACGAAAAAGACAATGTCGACATTCATAGAAAATCTGAATTATCAACCACTAAATTAAAGCATCCTTTCCAAGGCGCAATGGCCAACCTCTGAATCGCTCAGAATGAAAAACAATAAGCCACAGCATCAAAATTCCTAATGGTCACACAAAAGTAAAAGTAAGATAGTCGCAGTTTATATTAACAAGCAATAAAAAAAGTAAATAAACATGATTCTTCAGGGGATTAATTGTGGGAATTGGACTTGTTAATGTGTTGTGTACAAATAGTTGGGTCTCTCCCCTCCCATTTAGTGTGGAAATTCAACAACCAAATAAACTTTTGACATCTTTAGCTGATCTTTAGTTGTAATAACGAACTTGACTGACTGGCATTTTGTTTGTTTTTACCTGTATATCCGTCACATTGAACTAACATAATTCAGTTTACAAACATAACATTGTGACTGTAATAATGACAATAATGTGCAGTTTTTAATGACTAAGTTGTAAACATATTGCATGTTCTCCCTGTGAATTCAAAATATTACATCAGCATGTTTTTTGGACCCACATTATATTTGGGCATACATAACATTTTAGAGTTTGTCGCCAATTGCTATTTCTAACATATTGTATTTTTTATAAAAAGCTACTCATTAAATTACTTTAATTCATATGCGGGCACTGACAGTGATCAACATCCAATCCATTTGAAATGGAAGGCTTGCAAGCAATCATTCTCAGTCAATTAGTGAATTTGTGGGGTGCAAAAACTGAAGACTTTCTTCTTTCAAATTTAGGGCTGCATATATTAATGAAATTATGCCTTATATCTGAAATTCCTTGATTATAAAAGTCAAATATTCCAGTAGGGTCAATCAGTTCAGACTGGTAGATGGCTAACACGAGTAACACTAGCTCTGAGGTGGTAGGGTGTCCTAACTTTTTCCTCAGTTAAAATATACATTTTTGTTGATATGTTTGGTTTAATGAATAAAACAACGTTCATTTTTGTTGTTTACCTGCAACAAGATCACTTTCTTTTCCAGAGATAAAGAAAAACAAGATCAGACATTTGATATGTGAACATTTCTTAATAAAGAACTGAATATTTCATGGGGTGCCCTAATTTTTTTTAAACATGACTGTATATGGCTCTTCATCTCAAGCTTGTGTCCTCTAGGACTGCGCTCTTCTGGACGGAGTTTTCTGATGTTTCCCCAGGTATCTGCTGGAGCCACTTCTCCAGTTTGGGGGACACGGCCCCCAGTGCTCCTATGACCACGGGCACCACTGTTGCTTTCACCTTCCAGGTTCTCTCAAGGCTCTTCCTTGAGCCCTTGGTATTTCTCTTGTTTTTCTTGTTCCTTTTTCCTGATATTGCCATTGTTGCTGATGGCTACATCGATCACAATGACAGTCCTCTGCTGCCTATCCATGACATGATGTCTGGTCGGTTGGCCACGACCATCTTATCAGTTTGTATACGGAAGTCCCACAGGATCTTAGCCCTCTCATTTTCCATGACATTGGGTGTGTTTCCCATTGGGATCTAGGGGTCTCCAGTCCATACTCTGCACAGATATTTCTGTACACTATACTGACTACTTGGTTATGGCATTTTATGTATTCTTTTCCTGCCATTATCTTAACCCTGCTATGATGTGTTGGACTGTTTTAGGGGCCCCTTTGCACAGCCTGCACCTAGGATACTGCCTGGTATGGTATATCTTGGCTTCTAATACTCTGGTGCTCAAGGCCTGCTCCTGTGCTGCCATGATTAGTGCACATGGACAGTATTTATGCCTGTCACAACAAGGCCTGGCAATACAATGGGGCAAATAGGTATTTAGTCAACCATCAATTGTGCAAGTTCTCCTGCTAGAAAAGATTAGAGAGGCCTGTAATTGTCAACATGGGTAAACCTCAACCATGAGGGACAGAATGTGAAAAAAAAAAAACACAGAAAATCCCATTGTTTGATTTTTACAGAATTTATTTCCAAATTAGAGTGGAAAATAAGTTTTTGGTCACCTACAAACAAGCAAGATTTCTGGCCGTCAAAGAGGTCTAACTTCTTCTAACCAGGTCTAACGAGGGTCCACTCGTTACCTGTATTAATGGCACCTGTTTTAACTCATTATCGGTATAAAAGACACCTGTCCACAATTTCAGTCAGTCACACTCCAAACTCCAAAATGGCCAAGACCAAACAGCTGTCGAAGGACACCAGAAACAAAATTGTAGACCTGTACCAGGCAGGGAAGACTGAATCTGCAATAGGTAAAACGCTTGGTGTAACGAAATCAACTGTGGGAGCAATTATTAGAAAAGGGAAGACATACAAGACCACTGATAATCTCCCTCGATCTGGGGCTCCATGCAAGATCTCACCCAGTGGCGTCAAAATGATAACAAGAACAGGCCCGTCTGGGGTTCGCTAGAGAGTATTTGGATGATCCAGAAGAGGACTGGGAGAATGTGTTATGGTCAGATGAAACCAAAATATAACTTTTTGGTAGAAACACACGTTCTCGTGTTTGGTGGAGAAAGAAAACTGAATTGCATCTGAAGAAGACCATACCCACTGTGAAGCATGGGGGTGGAAATATCATGCTTTGGGGCTGTTTTTCTGCAAAGGGACCAGGACGACTGATCTGTGTAAAGGAAAGAATGAATGGGGCCATGTATCGATAGATTTTGAGTGAAAATCTCCTTCCATCAGCAGGGGCATTGAAGATGAGACGTGGCTGGGTCTTTCAGCATGACAATGATCCCAAACACACAGCCAGGGCAACAAAGGAATGGCTTCGTAAGGGGCATTTCAAGGTCCTGGAGTGACCTAGCCAGTCTCCAGATCTCAACCCCATAGAAAATCTTTTGAGGGAGTTGAAAGTCCATGTTGCCCAACGACAGCCCCAGAACATCACTGCTCTAGAGGAGTTCTGCATGGAAGAATGGGCCAAAATACCAGCAACAGTGTGTGAAAAGCTTGTGAAGAGTTACAGAAAACGTTTGGCCTCCGTTATTGCCAACAAAGGCCACATAACAAAGTATTGAGATGAACTTTTGGTATTGACCAAATACTTACTTTACACCATGATTTGCAAATAAATTCTTTAAAAATCAAACAATGTGATTTTTTTTTCCCCCACATTCTGTCTCTCATGGTTGAGGTTTACCCATGTTGACAATTATAGGCCGCTCTAATATTTTTTAAGTGGGAGAATTTGCAAAATTAGTGGTTGACTAAATACTTATTTGCCCCACTATATATATATATATATATATATATATATATATATATACATATATATATATATATATATATATATATATATATATATATATAAAACACCATGCTCTCTATTGAGCGTGAGCTTGCTCAAAAATTGGATTTCACTGATGTTATAAATGACTTTGCTGTCAAAAAATCTAGGCGCATCACTGTTTGAGGGCTTGATAACCCCAGGGATGTTGAGGGGGCAGGCACAGGATGTTCAGTTATACTGTTTTGTTGCTTAGCAGGTGGGCATAGCACTCTCAGTTGTTTTTTACTGTAGCCTACATGGGACAATAGATGGAAATTGTTTGTTTATATTGTGTCACATCACATTACGGTCTGTTAAATTTAACTGTCCATCTCAAATGAAATAATTTGAAAATTTACTCTGTCATTGATTGCAAAGCGTTAAAGTACTGCGTATGTTGTCGTGACAAGCCAGTAGCAGGGGTGGGGTGGGGTTGGGCTTTTAATGGTCTCTTGTCACCGGGCCCCTGCAGGTCTGTTGACAGCTCTGAGTGCACCCACTCCAATATGTGCCAGTCATGATAATGATTATATATTATAATTGAGACATGGTGTCCACATATGTTGACATCCAATTTTCGTTTCATGTAGGCCACAATATTAACATTTTATATAAGTTTTTAATCACCAGAAACATTCACGTGCCCGACAAAGGGTTAAATCAATGCACTCTTCTGTACTGTATTTAGCGATCATGTTTTATCCTCCTGCACACTAGGTGGCAGGGTGGCAGCGCCAGTTTCAATTACGAAACAGAACAAGCTGTTTGTCCCACCGGCGTTTTATTTAGCCACAGAAGGTCGTCTGCAACCGGTCGTTATTTGGCAAGAAACGTATAAACTGTCCCCGACAACTTCGCCGCAGTTTATGAGCAGCGACGATGTGAGGACGCGAGTGATGTTTTCGCTTTATGTCGCGCTAATTGGGATTATTACGATAAGTCGCTAGCTGGCTAATGTTACAGCTAGGGTCTTAGCTACATTTCTGACACGTATTAGCTCCGCGCGGGCTCTTTTCCCCTCTTCTTTGGTTGTTCCGGTTGCTTTATTGTCCGCCACGCAAGGTTTTGGTCTTATTGACACCGAGCAGCTGTTTTGATGGCAACCGCGACCACCGCCCGGAGGTTGCCTATGGGTGTGCGGACTTTTAGTGACTACCTCCAGGTTGCCATAGTGGGCTCTCCGCGGTCCTGCCGTCCGGCGGTGTCCCAAATATGCACGCGACAAAGTATCAGGTGAGATCCATCAACAACCTTAATCTACCTATGTGTGTCCCTTGTTTTATTTTTGTTTATGTGATTGTTTCAGTGCCGTTGAGGGCGATAGATGTCCAATCCAATTGGACTGGGAGGATTGGCAGGGATCGTTCAATTGTTGTCGTCCCCTCCAGTCCAAACAGATTGGACGTCAATTGCCGTCAATGGCAGTCAATGAGTGATTTATGAAAAAAAGTTAAGTTATTAGAACAGTAGGAAGGTTGATTATGTGTTTCCTTGGTTTCACTGGTTTAAGTATTATTATGGCAAAGTTACAGTGTTTAATAGGGATTCAACAAATTCTGAAAACAAGGCTGGTGTGAATTTTCCATGACGTCATTGCCATAAAGGTTGTACAGCCTTTTTCAAAACACCTGTGACGGTGAGGCGACAGAGATATTTCTAGCCCCATCTTGGCTTGTGGGGGTCAGTCACCAGAAGCCGCGTTCCAACGTCACATGATGCAGGAGCTCTCGTCACCCGTCAAGTGAGAAAACACCAGTAGCAGACTGACGACTTTTGTTTTGTGTCCTATTGTCACCGTGGGAGGCCGGAATGTACACACCTGTTGGGTTTTCCGCACTCACGAGGTCTCTTGTCCCTTGCAGGCATTTGTCCTCATGCGGCATTTTGATGACCAGATCTCCCAGGGTGCTTTGCCTTCACGACTGGGACGCCATGGCGAGTGTTTCCACTAGCAGGAACTTCATCAGCCTCACCAACAAAAGGAAGGAGTACTCTGAACGCAGGATACTCGGGTAAAGGTCGCCGCTGAGAATCTCGTATTTTCGCTTATTTACATTTGGATAGTAGTGTTGAAGCTATTCCTAGTCCACAAGTATCTGACCACAGACCAGGCCATCATATAAACCCATTATATTCCATAGCACATTCCTGACGGGGATGTACAAGAGATGGAGATGAGTAGATTTTCTTAGGCCCATCTCAGTGATCAGCCGTTACATTTTAAATCAAACACAACATAGAAACTGACTATTTTGAAAGAATTTGAACAATCTAGTTGAGGTACACTAGAACACTAAGCAAACATGCCAAAAATGGCACACATTGTGCATCAAGATAAAAAAAAAAAAAAAAAATCAATTTCCGAGCGCCTGATATTTTAATGCTAATTAAGGGGGGGGGGGGTGTTCGGTGTCTTAAAAAGTCTTAAATCCAATAACTTTATTTTAAGGCCTTACAATGTCTGTCAAATTCAATTTGGAATGGTCTTAAAAATCTATTGACGTTACTTTTATTTAGAACATGCATGAATTTCAGTGTGTGTTTTAAAATTTTCGACTTTTGAGGAAAAAATAAGGTAACTACAAAGTGGAACTACCTGTGCTACCCGGTCAGAATTTATGGAACTCAAGCATAAGCGGATTTTAGGGGGTGGTCGAAAAGTGTCATTGCATGAAATTGACTTTCATATATATATATATATATATATATATATATATATATATATATATATATATATATATATATATATATATGTATATATATATATGTGTGTATATATATAGATAATGTGTTGTAAAGCAATAAAACTGCAACAAAAATGAATGAAATGAACAAAAAAAATTTTTTATAATGGGTCAAAATTAATTTTCGAACAGATTTGAATAGCACCTGAGACGGTCATTTCCTTTGCATATAATTTTAAAAAAAAAATAGGGGAGAGCAATTTTATTTTTCAAATGATTTTTTTCTTTGATTGAAAAAACTTTTTTTTTTTTTTTTGATTGAAGCAACTTTTTTGGGGATTGAATGATTTAGACACAAATGTCCTACCCATAAATGGCCCAAACACAAAAAGGATTGCTTCAATCAAAGAAAACTTTTTCAACGAAAAATTAAGTGTTCAAATGCAAATTTTTCAATCTCAACTATTTTTTCGCATTCAAAAACGATCATAGAAATTTCTTCTTTTGATTGATTTTTCTTTTTGAAAAATATATTTTTTGAAGCAACTTATTTTTTGATTGAATCATAAAGACAAAAACGTCCTAGCCAAAATGTGGTCCAAACACATATCAACATTACTTCAATCAAAAAATTTGCTTCAATCAAAAAAAACTTGACTCCAATCAAAAAAACATTCAATCAAGGAAAAATAGCTTTCACATGCACTTTTTTGAGTTTCAAATTTCCGGTGGGTGTGCCATATTCAATGGATGACGATCTTGGCGAAAAGTATTGCCTCAGCATCCGTATTTAGAATTCCCCTCAAGAATGATGGGAAACAAAAAACGCTCATTGTCAACTTATTATTATAAATATTCTTGTAAGATAATCTTATTGCTGAACACTGCATTTCGGGGTCATCAACATGTTGTGCCCCCCCTGCCCCAAAAGTCAAACTCCCGCCTATGAACGCAAGTGAGTTGACAGCTTAGTTAGCATAGTCATAGCAGACAAAAACTTAAAAGAAATAAATAATTGACTTTTTGATCTGGGGGTGTAATGTTAAGCATTCAGTTTCTTTGATATGGGGTGGGAACTAAAGTTCACTGTCGCGAGTTGGCAGGGGCACTATTAAGCGTTACATCGGCTTATTATCTGATGAACACAATTAGAGTACAGACTTTTCAGTACCTCTGATTAAGATCAACAAGGAAACATCTCAAGTGCATAGTGCATCGAAGAATTGAAGTTGAACTAATTTCCTCTGGAGTAAAGTGGCCAATGAGGTCATTTAGTTTGTGTTGTTAGTTTGCGTTAATTGACTTAGTTTCTGTTCGTGTAGTTATGTATGTTTCTGTGTGAATATAATTTGACTTCATGTAGGCCTATATATTTATCTGTGCTGTATGAAAATGATCTGACTTGATGTATATATTTGTCAGAACTGACTTTATGTATATTTTTATCTGTATTGTTCAGTTCTCACGGCATTGTCAAGGCAAATCAAGTTCTGTGATTAAAGCCCGTAAAAGAGAAACAACTTGGTTCGTGATTTCGACTCGAGAGGGAATTACAGTGAGAATGTGGCTTAGACTAGCCGGAATAAATTCTCGTGAATACATCACGGGAAGAAGAATTTTCTTTGAGTTTACAGTAGTTACATACATGGGTTTGTGCAAATTTTATGATTTCTGGCTTGAGAACGTACAGTTCTGCGCATGGTTGAAGCCGTTAGAGGGAAACTCGTATGACGCAGACTGGACTTTGTGCAAGAAAATTTAAAACTTGGAACATTGTGTAGCCTTCAAGGCATTGGAATCCCATTGAAAATCTGAATAGCATGAGGTGGTCATAAAATGCCAGCAACAAATGCTGTTTGTGGTTCACAAAAGTGAAAGTTGTAGTGTTTTCGGTTGGGCATTAAGCATTTTGTATCACAGTGTGAAAGAGCTGGGAATAAATTCGTATACTTTGCAAGTAATTCCAGGCCTCCAACTTTCCTTCAAATCTTTAGTACGTTTTTTGCCGCTATTGATGTGAAATGGGTCTTCAAATTCATTCGTTATGGTCTTAAAAAAAGTCTTAAATTTGGCTTGTTGAACCCTGCAGAGAGTCCCAGTAATATTCAATGGAAAACGCTTTTCATGAGCTAACAAAAAAATACTACTGAAACAATGAAGACACAAATGCCTCAGAAACTTTATTAGACAAGAACTATAACAACACTCGTGCATATGGTTTTGTAGTTTAAGTTTAGTTTTATAGACAGGATATGTCTGCTATTCATATTATTTATTTCATTTTTTCCTTTTGTTATAATTGACTCTATATGTTAGCAAATGTGGAAGGGAGGCACTGTCCTATGACCGTGTTTTAAGGCGAGGCCGTCAAAGCTGACCGAGTGGAATCACAAAGAGCTTTTTTCGTTGAAAATTCTTGTGAATAAATGCTTAAATCCCCGAATTCTTTATAGATATGGTCATAAAACAATCTCGATTCTTGGTTGATAGCAAAAAAAAAACAACAACAACAAAAAAAACATGCACTTAGCATTTATTTTATGTACATATGTCGAAGTACAATGCTAGTCTATTAGTAAATGTAGCTAGCGGCCGCCTTATGTAAACAGCTTTTCCGGTGAAAGTTTTTGTGAATAAATGCTTAAATCCCCGAATTCTTTATAGATATGGACGTACAACAGTCTCGATTCTTCATTAAAAGCAAAAAAAAAAAAACTTGCAGTTAGCATTTATTTTATGTAAATATGTCAAACTACAATGCTAGTCTGTTAGTGAATGTAGCTAGCTGTCGCCTGAAGTAAACTGAGCTTTTCTGCTTAAAATTCTTGTGAATAAATGCTTAAATCCCCAAATTCTTTATAGATATGGACGTACAACAGTCTCGATTCTTCGTTAAAAGCAAAGAAAAACAAAACAAAACGTGCAGTTAGCATTTATTTTACGTAAATATGTCAGAGTACAATGCTAGTCTATTAGTAAATGTAGCTAGCGGCCGCCTTATGTAAACAGAGCTTTTCCGGTGAAATATTTTGTGAATAAATGCTTAAATGCCTGAATTCTTTATAGATATGGACGTAAAACAGTCTCGATTCTTGGTTAAAAGCAAAAAAAAAAAAAAAAAACGTGCTGTTAGCATTTATTTTACATGAATATGTCGAAGTACAATGCTAGTCTATTAGTGAATGTAGCTAGCGGCCGCCTGATGTAAACTGAGCTTTTCCGCTGAAAATTCTTGTGAATAAATGCTTAAATCCCCAAATTCTTTATAGATATGGACTTAAAACAGTCTCGATTCTTGGTTAAAAACAAAACAAAACAAAAAAAAAAACCTGCAGTCACCACTTATTTTACGTACCCGAATTTTTCGGACTATAAGTCGCGTTTTTTTCATATTTTGGCTAGGGGTGCGACTTATACTCAGGAGCGACTTATGTGTGAAATTATTAACACATGATATTATTTCACATGTTATTTTGGTGTTTTGGAGTGACACTGATGGTTTGGTAAACTTGTTAGCATGTTCTTTATGCTATAGTTATCTGAGTAACTCTTAATAGCCACGTTCGCATTCTGCCTTTGGCAATGTGTGTTCAATTGTAATTTTGACTTTTTTATATTGAAATGCATGCTTTTAGTTTGTGGCGCTTTCACGCCCACGTGGGGGCACACTCGCACTTGTTTACGTGAAGAAGCGTGCTCACATGCCAGAAGACCGACAGCTACGCAGCTGTGAGTGAGTGGGACAGTTAGCGAGAGAGAAACACGACTGTGAACCTACGTTCATTGTTTATGCTTTTAAAATATCTCTACAGTGGCAACACCTGTGTGTATCATCTTTTCTGTTGTTGTTGTTGTGTGTTTTCCACCCGTGATCGGACACTTAGACCCAGTTGTGTGGTTGTTTGAACGATGTGCTAATGCTAGCGAACGCATGCTAACCGTTTATGTCATTGCTGTAAGAGCACCTAATTTTCATTTATTTACGTTGATGGGAACCTGTTTGGTATTGAGGACTAAATTGATTCAGCAAATTATACAGACGTCCAGCATCATCATTTGGGAGTTTAGCTCGCTGCATAGCCAGGACCGAGCCGTAGCGTCCTGGTGAGGACAGTATATTCGCATTTCGTTGTTCATGCACTGTACCCTGTACATTTATTCAGCATATTGTTCTCTATTGTATTTTTATATTAAATTGCCTTTCAAGATGACATATCTGTTCTATGTGTTGGATATTATCAAGTAAATTTCCCCCCAAAATGCGACTTATACTCCGGTGCAGCTTGTATATGTTTTTTTTTCTCTTCGTTGGTCATTTTATGGCTGGTGCGACTTATACTCAGGTGCGACTTGTAGTCCGAAAAATAGGGTAAATATTGCGAACTATGATGTCATTGCAGTAGCGGCTAATTTCTCTGATTGATTTTTTTTTCACACCCTATCAAAATGCATGCATGGGAGTCCTCGAACAAATCACTCCTGAGACAATCTTTCCTATTTGTATGCGGTCCAGCTTTTGTACTTTTTCAACAGAAATCTGGCGTTAGATCGCTGCGTGCGTGTTTGTGAATAGCTCCTCTTAATGTGGGCGGCCCCCTACTTGAATGTGAGGCGCAGTGCATGACTGATCTGACCCGTCAATACCATTATGAAGTCTATGCCTGTAAATTGTTTGACATGGTCCCCAAGATTTCTGTTGTTCACGCCTATAATGAACGAGTTCAAAATTCTAAATTGGGCTTTTATTTGTGGCAGAAATCAAAGCTTTTTTAAAAGGGCCGTTTAATTACTGCTACACAGGACTTGAAGCAACACATTATTGCACAGGAATGCTTTTGGTCTTGGATAAGTCTACTCCATAGCATGAAGAAGATGGTAAATTGTTGTCTAGGGCTGCCACAATGGATTGACTCCCGTATTTTCCACACAATAAGGTGTACCTTCAATGAATGGCCTATTTTAAACTTGTTTTCATATACAGTATAGTATGGGTGTGACAAAAAATCAAAATGGTGATATATCGTGATACTTTGTATACATGAAGGATATCGATATGCTTCTCTCAGGAATCGAGATATCGTTTTAAAAAGGTGTCAATTTAAAAAAAAAAAAAGGAACCATTAAGTTGCTACCAAAATCTTCCTCCATAATAGTGTCTCAAATAACTCTAGTCTGCCATTGACGGTGCTCGACGCCCAATCCATTTAGACCGGGAAGTCTCATTCATTCAAAACCAGAGCTCTCACAGTCATTTGGTCTGATTTTCAGGGCATTTTCAGGTCACTTGCTGTTCATTTTAGGACATTTACAGGTCATTTCCTGTTGAATTTGAGTCACTGCCTATTCATTTGGGTGATTCCCAGGTCATTTTCTGTTCTGTAACTCAAAATAAACAGGAAGTGACTAATAAAATACCCCAAAATCAACAGGACGTAACTGAAAACCAACAGGTAAATGACCTTAAATGGTCCAAAATTACATCATTGCTTGGCATTGGCTGCCACTGACAGCCATAAAAGTTCAATCGGTTTGAAGTGGGAGGGATGGCAATTCGCTGCCACCCTCCCAGTTCAAATGGATTGGACGTCTACTAGTGATACTCATTCCAATTCACAGCAGAAAATTGTTTTACTGTTCATTAGTTGTTTGTAGAATATCCTAGAATGATTTCCTGACCAATGTATCCATAATTGTATCGTCAGTTCGTTATCATGAGCTTTGCATCGCAAATCATATCGTATCGTGAGGTAACAAGAGGTGCCTACACTATAGACCCTACACACGTGACGTCACAGCCACGCCCCCGCGCCATGTTGTCCGGATGCTAATCATGTTAATGCATTAGCGCTTCGTAAATTCCTCCTATTATGGCGTGTTTTTCTGCTCGTTAACATTAATAATCAAAATGGTGAAGTCGTGTGTGGCGGTCGGTTGCAAAAACAGAGAAGATAGACGGAGAGACTTGAATTTTTACCGTATTCCGAGAGACCCGAAGAGGAGACAGAGATTGACTGCTGCAATTCGACGAGAAAACTGGGCTCCAAACGACTACCACAGATTATGTAGTAGTCATTTTATATCTGGTAAGATGCATTTAATATATATTTAGAGGGTTTTGGGCTGACAACCACAATTAAGATCATTGCTAGGCTAATCGCCGACAACATACACTCAGACGTTGTGAATGAACTACCTGAAAATATATAATTATAAGGGGATAATCAGACAGTTGTCATACAATTAAATTACAATTTCACTATTGAGGTCAAAAGCCAAAAAATAAATTCAACTAGGGACAATCTGGAGTAGTGCTATCGCACTTCATATTTATTACGTATTATATATGTATATAGTGAGAGTGCTATCGCTAAACCATATAAACATTAAAAGCCCTAGCTCCATTGACAAATGATATGAAATACATTAGACTTGACAGTGGATGTTAGCAAGAACAAAAGATTTTGAATTGAAAATTTCGTAACTCACCTTCCGAGCACAAGATTCCTGCCGAATTTTCGTGTACGAGGACATGTTTCACCCAACCAGCAACGTAGCATTTATAAGCCTCCAAGCTCTTAAAGTTTTTCAAACTTTCGTGAGAATAGGCTGGTTTTGTGTGGACAAGATAGTTGTAAATATCAGGATATCAGATGTCAGGCGAAGCCAGCGGGTCGAAAAACATCGATTTAGGCATCAAATACGGATCTGGCGAATGGATAAACTGAAGCTTTTCCACGTAACGCCTTTTATGCAACGGATCCAATGAGTTTACAGCGTCAGATAACACCGGGGGTTCCATGAATTGCTCTATAACTTGCTCGACTAATTGAAAACAATGAGAATAGGTCTGAAAAAGAGGTACAATATGGCGGCCGGAAACAGCGACGCGCCCATTTTGTGACGTAGGTGAGTAGGGTCTATAGCAGGGGTTCCCAACCTATTCCACTAAGGCACACTGTGGGTGCAGGATTTCATTCTTACCAAACAAGATGACAACACTTTTTCCCCAATCTGGTGTTTTACAAGTGCAATCAGTTGATTGCAGTCAGGTGTGGCTTGTTTTAGCAGAAGCCTCATTGGTTCAACTGTCTCTGCTGGATCGGCTGGAACAAAAACCAGGACCCACAGTGTGCCTTGAGGACTGGGTTGAAAACCCCTGGTCTATAGGGTGTAGCTGCATAATAAGGCACAGTAGTAGTAGTAGTTGTGGTTGCATTATAAATCCACTAGATGGTGCGCTAAAGGGAATGTCATGCCATGATTAACCAACATTGATCCATATATAAGTCGCATCAGATTATAAGGCACAGTTTGCTTTTGAGAAAATTGAAGGCTTTTAGGTGCGCCTTATAGTGCGGAAGATACGATAATTGTCTTACGATTAATTGACGAATCGTTTATCAAATGAATCAGTTATCTTTTTTCTAACCTCTTAACCCTTTTTAGGGCACGCCTTTTAACTCATTGGCTGCCATTGAGGGCACTAGACATCCAATCCACTGTTCATTCTCCTCTCAATTGAAAAGGGCTTGAATGTCTACTGGTGAAAAATTAACTTAAAGAGGTTTAAATTAGTTGTGAAGAGCCACATGTTTGGACATCTAATTGTCAATGGCACTGGAAGAGTTGAACGGTACCAAGACATGAGTGCAAAAATAATTCTCTCCGCAGGTATTCCATGCAGGAGATGTACGACGTGGTGGCAAATGTGGATGACTACAAGCTGTTCGTCCCGTGGTGCAAGAAGTCCCAGACGGTGGCCAAGCGGGCAGGGCACTGCAAGGCCCAGCTGGAGGTGGGCTTCCCGCCTGTCGTGGAGCGCTACACGTCCATGATCAGCAGCGTGCGGCCTCATCTGGTCAAGGTAGTTTTATTTTATTTTTTGGTTACGTGAGCCATTGGTTACATTAATCTTGCTTCCTTGGTTAAGGCTGTGTGCACAGACGGAAAGCTTTTCAACCACCTGGAGACCATTTGGCGCTTCAGCCCTGGCATTCCCGGCTACCCTCGCACCTGCACTGTTGACTTTTCCGTAAGTCGTCGGTCGCCGTCCCTCCTCTGCTCCTGCCTTTTACGTGAAAGCCCTCTCCCCCACTCCAGATATCCTTCGAGTTCCGCTCCCTGCTACACTCGCAGCTGGCCGCTATGTTCTTTGATGAGGTGGTCAAGCAGAACGTGGCCGCCTTTGAGCGGCGCGCCTGTAAGCTCTACGGCCCGGAGACCCGCATCCCACGAGAGCTCATGTTCCACGAAGTCCACCAAACGTGATGTCCGGTCCTGGGTGCCCACTCTGCATGAAGCCGCTGCCTAAATTAAGACCCCACGCCCCGTCTACCTCCCTTGAGGGACATTGTCCAGCCAGTTTGTGTACAAAAGCAGAAACGAGTCAACAAATTAACCACCCAGCACATGCTTTTTATTTTATTATTATTCATTTTTTAAGCAAGTCCCTTGTTGCACTCTGACCTCAAAGTTCAACATATTCAATGTCCTTCACTTTAAATTCTTTTGATGCACAACTCGCAATAAGATGACGAACCTTGCATTTGTAACGGGCTGGCATAATTGTCAGGATACTTAAATGCATGTGTCCAACAGTTGCTCAATATATATTTTTTTGCACAACTTTTGCAGTGTTCAAATAAGCTGAATGGCAAAATTCACTTTAAAAAATTTTTTTAAACAGTGGACATCTATACAAAATTGATCATTTCCTTAACTCATTCACTACTAGACCAGGTCACAGTTGTTGTGTTAGTTGAAAAAGGGAAATTGATATCCAAAACACCTATTGATAGCAATAGATGTCCAATCCCTTTTAATTCAGTTACAATCGATTGGACGTCAATTGACATCAGTTGAACACCTTGGCTGCCACTCTGAGGTCACCAAAAAAAAAAAAAATCTGACAGTAAAATACACACGGGCCACACTCTTTGAATGTTTTTTTTCAATTGATTTCAAATGTATTTTGAATTCTTTTTTATACTATTTTTAATTTGCATGTTTTTAAATTACAATTGACCCCACCCCTCCCCCGAAATCTTCATTTTATTTCCTATTATATTTTTTATTGCCTATTGCAAAATATGTGGAGGCAAAACTAATACTTCAATTGGTTGTCAAATGGCGGCTGCAACTTGGAGACCCATTATGCTATATGAGCTGTTTTAGAAGATAGTTGTAGGTTCATCCCAAACTTTTTGCTGAGTTGTTTCCGCTTTGCTGCAATATAGTGAGCTTGGTGCTAAACACTATTTATTTATGAATGATAGTGCATTGGAAGGAAGTACAGGGGAAAGTGGGTATAATGTGCCATGTTTGAGGCAATTCGAGTGTTACCAGGTTTGTTTTCTTTCTGCACTTTGAAATTGCCTGCTGTTGTGCTGTGACATTTGCATGCGTGTGCACGTATTTTGTAGCCCAGCAGTGAACTAAATGATACACGCTTTGAGTCAGATACAAGATAATATGGGCTGCTTTAACAGGTATTTTAAATTGGAAAGTTTTTTTTTTTTTTTTGTGTATTTTTTTTAAAATAATAAAAGCAGTTGAGACTTCAGGATGCTTCCCAAAAATCTTTGAACGCTAAAAAATTTGAAAGGCTTATTTTTTTTTTTAATATTTTGATTTCAATTTTTACCAATGTTCTTTAAAAGGTTTTCATTGGGGGGTTAAACTTATTAGATTCCCAATGTTACATGGCATATAAAACATATCCAAAAGGTTTAAAACGGCTATGTTGACCCAGACATCCCTGTTGGGCTGTAAAATCTGTTCAGCTTTTTGTCTTTAATTTCTGCACATTTATGCCTAGGTTTAACTTGTATTTGTGTGTTGCTCACATATTGATTGTAAGACAAAAAAAAAATTGACTGATGTTACCAAAGGTCTATGAATTCTTTTTGGATTACCTCACTTTTTTTTTTTTTTTTTTAACATGTGCTAGAAAAAGTGGGCCTATTTGATGTGGCAAAGTCAACCAATCAGCAATGTAGGAGATAAAAAATTAACTGTTGCTTTGCTACATTCCATTTCTTCAAGTTTTTGTCATCTGCAGGGAGAATACTCATAAAAAGTTAACTTTCAAGCATCTGTGCTATGTCCTATTATTGTACACAAGTGTACCTTTGGAGCCAATATTGTAAATAAATATAGTTCCTTATTTTCAATGTCTAGCTTCAGCGTCATTCATCCAGACCTTTTCCTTTTGGGTCAATTTTGCCTTCAATGATTAAGCCTTTGATGCATGAGTTATGATTTTCATTATATTATTTGAACTTTTACATGGCACTCATTTAACTCACTAGCAGCCATTGACGGCGCTAGACGTCCAATCCAGTTTGACTGGGAGGGCCAACTTAAAAACATTTGAAACATGAGCATTCAAAGCCAGTCGTACTGGATTAAATGAATTGGATGACTATCATCAATGGCATATAATGATTATATATATATATATTATATATATATATATATATATATATATATATAGAGTTACTTGGGGCTGCAATTTGTATTTCTCCTAATTTTGTTTCCAAAGTAATTTACACATTTTACAATCATGAAAATAATGACCAAAAAATGTGACAACTTTCTCTGATCGGGTGTAAAAAAACTCAGACCAGTGTTAATAAAAACCTTTATTCTTTTTTTTCTGGGTTAGGTTTTCCTGTATTTCTTGCCCTGCCCGACCCATCAGACCCCCCTGAAGCGCGTTAGATGAACCCACCTTACATTTCATTCTCACTTATCATTTATGACCCTTCAGTTCCTCTACGATCAAAATGATTGCAACAAGATGATAGACGAGGAGAAAAAAATGCTTTGAGGCAAAAATGGAGTGTTGACACACTAAGTCACAGGCGGCTGGGCTGTCTGACAACTGACCATAAGAGCAAGCTTTATTAAACAAAAAATCCAGGGGCTGGAAGGAGGGGAATTATGTACAAGATAGCTGCAGTTTTTACCCAAGGGACTGAACTACAACACAGTTGGTACTGTGTGTGGTGGTTACGAGCAGAACTTATACATATACAGAACCTATGTACACAAAGTATAAATAAAACCACAACACGACCCAACCATGATAGTTCAATATATTTTCAACTCCACTAAGTTCAGGAAATTAGGACGGTGGGGGTGGGGTGGACTCAAGCTGGAGAGCTGTGGATTCAATTAAGTAGAAGCAGTTTTTTTTTGCAGGGTCGATATTGAAAAAGCGCTCTCGTGTGAACACTACGCAACAAACGCAAGCGGACGTAAAGAATTAGAAGGACAGTTAACTTTGGATTCACAAACTTGCTCGTAGGCGTCACGACAGCCCACTCGCTTGCTTAATGTGTCAGTCAGCAGGATGAAGTAGCGCCGGGATCAAAAGACCTGACCGTTATTTTGATCATAGAGGAAAGTCAGGCCGGCACTACAAAAAAATATATAACAGACCTTTTCAAAAGCTGTGGCATCACCTTTTGTCTTTTTTTTTTTTTCTTTTTAATGTTTTGAGCTTGATCACTGTGGTAATGTTGAAAAGTGGAGTGCTCATAAATGGGAGTGAAACGCTGCCAACGACTGAACAGGGGGGAAATGCATAGAAGAGACTAAAGCGATGTGCCAATTGATTGCCAAGGGACGTAGCGTTAGCTTTTTTTTTCCTCAAACAAACACAAAGGAAGTGCAATTCACTCCCACGATTCCCTTTAAATGTCACGCTCAATTCGTCACAAGGACTTGCAAGACTAGCTTTAAAAAAAAAAAAAAAAAGTGGGCATCTATGTAGAAGTTTCACCTTGCGAGTTACAGGTGAGGAGCTAACGGGACAACTAGCGGTTGCGGGAGGAGCGACTTGTGTGTGATGAAATTAAAAGCATAGGGTCTCTTTAAATCCTGTGAAATTCCAGGGGTGGACAGGGTAGGTCAGGGGGTGGTCAATCATCCCGTTCTTCCGTATCTGCACCTCCTCCCACCGCTAACCTTCCTCGTTTGGTTGGCGATCAACCAGACTTGGAGCCCACCAGAGTCATGAGTCCATCAGTGCTCATGGATTTGGGGCGCTCCAGCGGGAAGCCCAGAGCTCGACTCCACACCAGCTGGGCCAGAACGCCTAGAGCCCGTGATACGCCGAACAGCACCGTGTAGTAGTTCATCTCGGTCATTCCGTAGTACTGCAAGTGGGGGAGCACAGGGACACCTTCAGAATTATGGTCATTAACTCATTGCCTGGTACATGACGGCAATAGGTGTCCAATCCATTCTAATTGGGAGGGCTGAATGTGTGCTCATTCGCTGCTCGCCCTCCCAATTTAAATAGATTGGGTGTCTAATAGTAGCAAAACAATTTAAATTCACAGCAGAAGGATGAAAAGAGCTACATGATTGGACGTATATCATCATTAATGGCAATGAAAAGCTTAAAGCAGTAATGTGAAGTAATTTCTTCACATGCCAAATAGGGTCACAAGTAATTAAACATTGTCCAACAAATAAAGCATGAAAAAATAATTTATATGCAGTATATTTGACAAAATAATCGCGTTTCCAAAGTTCGAGCCTGAAAGGGGACGAACCCGGAAGTGATACGTCACACCGGGAACGCGATGGCACCTCCATACATACGGCCGCCATACAAAGCCCTTCAAACAATGATTCAAACAGCGATATAAGCGATAGATCGAGCACAAGGGAGGAGATCCAAGTTTTTGAAGAGTTGGAGGAAGAAGAGGAGCTTGGAATTTTATGTTGGACCTAACATGTATTAGCCAGACGCTAATCAGGATGAAAACAATGTGCCTAGACATGGAATGGATACAAGACCCATCGAGATTACAACATTGGTAAGATATAGGCTGTTATTATTTTCATGATTTGAAGATGCAGGCATTTGCACATAATTTTATGTTTTTGTCTATCTGATGACATTGTTAAAAAAACATAATAATCAGACTTCATGTTCATTTTGGCAGATCCGGCAGCTCTCGTGCATATAAAATAATAATATAAAAACGTTGGGGGGGGAGAAGGAGCTGAGTCGTTGTTATATCTTAACCGAGTGACCCACACGACACCTTTATTGGCTTTTACAACTTTACTCAACGTCTTGCCAAGTGACTCTGAACAACAACTTTTCTCTCTTTTAGTCAAGGAGTAAGGCACAAACAATAACACATCTAACTAAATGACATGTGTACCCTGGTGAACTCCCGTATTACAACTAAATAATATCCACTATATCACAGTCGTTGATGGCTTTCTCCACTTTATTGTGGCAACAATAAGAAAACAATGTGGCGTCTAATGGCGTGAGGAAATGTAGTTTTTTCACACAAGCGAACAGATTACAAAGCACCACTTCAGTGTTGTCCCGAGACTACATTTCCCATGATTTACTGCGTGACCTGCGCGCTCGCGGATTCGCTGCGAGATTGACTCAATGCCAACACGCTAAATTGTCACCTGTCAGCGGCTCTCGCGAAACAAACTAGAAGGCTATCAAGCAATCACCGTGAAAGAAACGCCGAACCGTACAAATGCAATGCAATGCTAGAACCGTGAAGGTGGAAATACATAATACAAATACAAATACAAATAAATGTGCACAAACTCACCGGCGGTGTGTGTCTCTTACTGCAATGTGACCGTGAATTACCGCGACGCCACCCCGCTTATGTGCACATCCACACCCCTTTCCCGATTGACAGTGGATTAACCCTTTCGGACAAGATCGTAGATGATGCACAATTTGAACACGCTTAACCTAGCGAACGCAACAACAACTATGATCGGGGATTGCCACGAGTTAACATTCGGCTAACGTCGCTAGCTTATACTGTTCATTCCACAACAGTTGGCAGCTCTGCTTTGACAAAGTCATCAGTCATCTATCCAAAAATCACACTTACTTTTTGGCAAATCCTTGATCATAAGCAGACCGGTTAAGGAAGCAGGCATCTTCGAAGTGTTTGCAGCAGAGAACACTACTCGATGATGGCATGAAATTCATTCACTTCGTGTGAACGAAAGATGTCCATTTACGTGCCCTGCTATCCTTTGGCCACTCATACAACTTTTCGTTTGAGTGAGAACAAAACATTGCCACACACCGCCGTGGCATCTTACCGAGAAGCAATACAACAAACAATACTGTTCTATGGCGGACTTCCCTTGCACTTCCCGGTGCGACGTAATTTCCGAAGATTGCCGAAGAAAAGCATTTTCGTTGTCAAGGGCATTGCTATGGGTTAAAAAAGAATCTGGAAGGGTTGCGTTTAAAAAAAATAATGAAAATATGCTTATAACTGTTTAGCCATTGATATTATTCAAAAACATGGTTGGCCAACCTTACTTCACATTACAGCTTTAAAACAATTTAGCAGGCCAACACAATATGCAACTTTGGCGTCACCTAGTGGAATGTTAGTGGTGTTAACACTAGTTCAGTGACGTAAGATACCATAAGTGGTAACTCAAAAGGGCAAGTACCTTTTTTGATAATTAAAAATAACTTGTGCGCACATACAGTGGAGCAAATAAGTATTTAGTCAACCACGAATTGTGCAAGTTCTCCCACTTGAAAATATTAAAGAGGCCTGTACCGTAATTGTCAACATGGGTAAACCTCAACCATGAGCGACAGAATGTGGAAAACCCCCCCCAGAAAATCACATTGTTTGATTTTTAAAGAATTTATTAGCAAATCATGGTGGAAAATAAGTATTTGGTCAATACCAAAAGTTCATCTGAATACGTTTTAAAGTACCCTTTGTTGGCAATAACGGAGGCCAAACGTTTTCTGCAACTCTTCACGAGCGTTTCATACACTGTTGCTGGTATTTTGGCCCATTCCTCACTGCAGATCTCCTCTAGAGCAGTGATGTTTTGGGGCTGTCGATGGGCAACACGGACTTTCAACTCCCTCCACAGATTTTCTATGGGGTTGAGATCTGGAGACTGGCTAGACCACTCCAGGACCTTGAAATGTTTCTTACGAAGCCACTCCTTTGTTGCCCTGGCTGTGTGTTTGGGATCATTGTCATGCTGAAAGACCCAGCCACGTCTCATCTTCAATGCCCTTGCTGATGGAAGGAGATTTTCACTCAAAATATCTCGATACATGCCCCCTTTAATTCTTTCCTTTAAACAGATCAGTCGTCCTGGTCCCTTTGCAGAAAAACAGCCCCAAAGCATGATGTTTCCACCCCCATGCGTCACAGTGGGTATGGTGTTCTTCGGATGCAATTCAGTATTCTTTCTCCTTTCTTCAGCAGGGGGATACATCTGGCAGTGCAGGATTTGAGTCCCTGGCGGCGCAATGTGTTACTGATAGTAGCTTTTGTTACCGTGGTCCCAGCTCTCTGTAGGTCATTCACTAGGTCCCCTCCGTGTGGTTCTGGGATTTTTGCTCACGGTTTTTGTTATCATTTTGACGCCATGGGGTGAGATCTTGCATGGAGCCCCAGATCGAGGGAGATTATCAGTGGTCTTGTATGTCTTCCATTTTCTAATGATTGCTCCCACAGTTGATTTCTTCACACCAAGCGTTTTTCCACATTCTGTCTCTCATGGTTGAAGTTTACCCATGTTGACAATTACAGGCCTCTCTAATCTTTTCAAGTAGGAGAACTTGCACAGTTGGTGGTTGACTAAATTCTTATTTGCCCCACTGTATGTGTACATCACATTTTCGGTCATTTAGGCCACAATACTAAAGGGAACCATGGACAGAAAGACTTGTTTAGTTATAATAATTCGATATTCAAACCTCAAAGTCTTTTCGCTTTTATAAAATTTGAAAAATTAGTTTAACTAGTAGTAGGTCGCAATTATTGTTGACAATGCAATGCAGTGACACCACTGGGCAGTGCTGCCGTACTTCCAGTGTCACTCGTTAGCTACACAAACGTGTCGTCAGTTCTGCCCTTCCAATTTGAACCTGGGAAAAGTGATGAGCAGGACAGTTGATATTTCACATAAAGAGCAACAAAAGCAATTAAATCTCCAGCGGAATTCGAACCTGCATTTCCTGTGTGACAGACATGCACTTAGACCACAGGATTTTACTTCTGCGTGACGTTAGAGTCATGATATTCCTTATAAAGTAATCACAACCCACATGCGCTGTCTGTGCGCTAAAACCTAGAAGGGAAACGCATTAAAAAACGCTGCTCACTTCAGACAGCAAGCAGACAGTAAGAACATGGGGATTGTGTAAAAGGGTTTATTGAACACACAAAAAAAACATGCAATCACGAAAAGGGAGACACAAAAAGTGTCCGTGATAGTAGGTCGGGATCAATTTATTAAAAAAAACGAGGGAAAACCGCGGTGAGAGGCAGAAAAACGGGGGGGGAAAAACAAGGCAAATATGCCAGTAACAACGAAGAGATATACAAACTGTCAAATGGCAGCAAGTCAATACAAGCCACTTAGGATCGGTTTAAAGACACTGCTGATGAACTGGCATTGGATGCAGGTATGAGGGAGCGTATCCCACATCTCAGTAACAAAACAATCTGACCAGCAGCAGAATGTGACAAAATCATGCCAGTTGTCATACTAGCTTTGCTTGCTGGCTAGCGCAGCTTTTCTCCCAGTTCATGCCAACTGCGTCATCACCCCCAGCGTGCATCGAGTACATAAAACATGGTGCCCTCCGTAGGTCAAAGCATGTACTAAATATTATAGATCTTTAAAGCAATGGCAATAACATATGAGTTTATAATAAGATTTTTTAGTAAAAGAACAATTGTGGCTTAACAGAGCATACACGTCTAAGTCCGAGGATACCTTTAACATTTTGTAAATACATATATTAATATCTGTATACTGTATATTAAGTTAATCAATTTATTAATAATGTGTTTTTTTAATATAACCTTTGACGAAAAAAATATTAATAAAATAAAATTTATACAGTGAAAATGAATAAAAATACACTGGTTATGACCATCAGTAACACTTTAAAGTTGACTATTTATGTAGTATTTAACTAATTTCTTGCCAATAACAACAATGGACAACCAATTCATTAAAACTAGGAGGGCTGGCTGTGAATGCTTATCTACCAGTACCGTTGACGGGGCTAGACATCCGATCCATTGTGACTGTGAGGGTTGGTTGCAATCAATTGCTGCCAGTCAAAATGGATTTGACGCATATCGCTGTCAATGGCAGCCAGTGAGTGAATGTCATTTCTGTTTTCTTCCTGATACTGTCTAAGTTAAGGCTTACCTGCAGCAGAACGCCGCTGTGGGCGTCCACATTGGGCCAGGGGTTCTTGGCCTTGCCCTGCTCCAGCAGCACATCAGGGACAATCTTGTAGAGCTGGGCCACCATTTTAAACATGGGGTCATTGGGCAGGTGCTTGAGGGCAAACTCGCGCTGGCAGGTGTAACGAGGGTCAGTCTTCCTCAGAACGGCGTGCCCGTAGCCTGGTACCACCTGACACGGAGAGGCCAAGTTTACAAAGGTCACATGTCTTTAAACAGACAGTCAACACCTTGCATAAATGACAGTCATGTGAAAGAAGGTTGCTCAAAGTATTTAACGTGTTCGTAAAAACCCTGTATTTTTTAAACCTAATTCCTGTACAGTGATACCTCGTTTTTCGCTGTTAATCAGTTTCCCCAACATCAAAAGTTCAAAAAATTCACGATTACTCAAAAACTTTGACCTACTGTCTTTCCCAAAGACATCATTTATACTAGGGGTTATCTACCCCTTTAAATAATACAAAAACAAGTGGTGGTAGTTACCCTTCCAGATTTAAGCGTGTTCCAGATGTAATCCCTCATCCTTTCATCTGAAACCTCACCTCCGAGCTCCTTCTGCAGTGCTGTCAACCACACCAGCACCTCCTGGAAGCAAAAAAAAAGAAGCAGATGACAACACCGTGAGTATAAACAACTTGAATAAATTGGCCTGGCTAAGTGCATGTCGGTCAGCGACCAACCTGGTTTGCGAGGCCGTGAAGAGGACCGGCCAGGCCGTTCATAGCGGCGCTAAAGGACAAGTAAGGGTCTGAGAGGGCACTGCCCACCAAGTGGCTGGTGTGGGCACTGACATTGCCCCCTTCGTGGTCACTGTCAAGTGACACCAAAGTTAGCTCGCGTTGATTATGTAATAGTTATGTATCATTTCAAAATAAAAATGGAAATGTGTAGACATGACAGTATTTTGATTGCTGAGTAAATGGACAGAATACCTTGGATATACATTACATAGACTTCACTGCATTTAAATGTTTGCATAAAAACCCTGAAGAGTTTGTTGACAGCATTTAATTTGTTTTGCTTATTTACTCCTGTCAAATATAAGACATCTTTGTCCCAATGCCAGTGTGTGTTACCTGTGGATAGTGAGGTAGAGTCTCATGAGCTCAGTGAATTGGACGTCGGTGTAGCCCAGCATGTTGGTGAAATTGTGAGACCAGTCCAAGTTGGAGTCGATGGCTCCGATGCTGCTCCCTTCTCGGTACAGGTTGCGGTAGATCTTGGCCGCAATGCAGGGCAGCTTGGCGATCAAGTCCATGGAGTCTTCGTAGACATACTGAGAGAGCAAGTGACCAGTTTAAAGTCAAAAGTTATTCACCATTGGGTTTAGTGATTTTTCAGAATGGGCTTTTTTCAGGCATTTGAGTGGAGAAACGAGCGTTACAGATCATTTATTGTGACAGAGGCCTTTTCAAATTGGTTTCAAACAAAATATATACACTGCTGGCCAAAACTATTAGCACCCCTGCAATTCTGCCAGATAATGCGCAATTTCTCCCAGAAAATGATTGCACTTACAAATGCTCTGGTAGTAATATCTTCACACTTACAAATGCTCTGGTAGCAGTGACATGCGGTCAGGGGAGGCAGGTGAGGCAGAGCCTCACCTGTCATCATGACAAAAAAATAATTATAGCATCAAATTTATATTAATATTTGTCCATTGCTCTTAATGTATGACTCATTTCAAACATTTTTTATAGTCAAAATCGCTGAATTTGCCCATTTCCTGTTCAAATAAGGAAATGAAACGAGAGGTGCGGCAGCAACGAGTAAAGCCTCACCTCTGATTGCGCAATCCATAACAAACTGGGTTGATACATGGAATTGGAGCGTGCTGGTTGCCGTACATCTGCATGTCACCATTATAATGTTTCCAGATACGTTTATCTGACCTGATTTTCCACCGTCTGGCTAATGTCTTTAACCCTTAAAGTTTAATGTTTGTTAGCGACACATTTAGTTTTGCTGATGGGAAATAAAACTGCAGTGAAAAGGCACAGGTTGTGGCAGATAGTACTCTGCCGCACTGAAAGGGGGCGTACGTGAAATTGGACTTTCCGTCAAAAGTGGATGCGATTAACAACACCGGAGCTAAAAGGTTTGCTTCAAACTACGGGACAGAAGATAACTCGCGCTTTGCAAACGGACTGGTACACCCGAAAAGACTGGCTATGTGGCTGTCCTTCGAAAAATCGCCTTTGCTGCTTTCCCTGCCTTTTCTTCTCAACTTGTGCCAATGTCTGGACTAACACGAGATATTGTGACATTAAAAAACTACCACTAAGCCTTAGCAAACATGGGAGCTCGACCACTCACATTTAAAGCCTGATTGCTTTAAAAACTTTTGGAAGCTCAAGGATCAATTTGGCTTTGACGAACAGCGGAAGCTCAACGGTAGCATCCACAACGCCCAAGGTAAAGGAAAACCGAAAGAGTTTGAAAGACCTCATTAATGCAACCTGCATCCTAGCTAAACAGGAGTTAACATTTCGTGGTAACGATGAGCGTGTAAGCTCTTCTAAACGTGGCATATATGTAGAACGATTACATGGTTTTGCTGAGAAAGATGAAAGGTTAGCTAGACATTTGGACACATCCACTGTGTTTTCTGGCTTGTCAAATAGAACACAGAACGATCTAATTGAAGCAATCCTCTCCATTGAGGCAGAGAGATTTTTTTAAAGTAAAGGAAAATAAGGAGGACTTTTACAAAAAGGGCGTAGGTTTGCATAGGGACGGTAGGGACATAACACTACCAACTTTTCAGGATGCTAAAATTGTCCCCAGCAACTTTTAAGCAACCTTACCTTTTTTGCATGATATAATGTTCAGTTACAGTGCCTTGCAAAAGTATTCGGCCCCCTTGAACCTTGCAACCTTTCGCCACATTTCAGGCTTCAAACATAAAGATATAAAATTTTAATTTTTTGTCAAGAATCAACAACAAGTGGGACACAATCGTGAAGTGGAACAAAATTTATTGGATAATTTAAACTTTTTTAACAAATAAAAAACTGAAAAGCGGGGCGTGCAATATTATTCGGCCCCCTTGCGTTAATACTTTGTAGCGCCACCTTTCGCTCCAATTACAGCTGCAAGTCGCTTGGGGTATGTTTCTATCAGTTCTGCACATCAAGAGACTGACAATCTTGCCCATTCTTCCTTGCAAAACAGCTCGAACTCAGTGAGGTTGGATGGAGAGTGTTTGTGAACGGCAGTCTTCAGCTCTTTCCACAGATTCTCGATTGGATTCAGGTCTGGACTTTGACTTGGCCATTCTAACACCTGGATACGTTTATTTTTTAACCATTCCAATGTAGATTTGGCTTTATGTTTTGGATCATTGTCCTGTTGGAAGATAAATCTCCGTCCCAGTCTCAGGTCTTGTGCAGATACCAACAGGTTTTCTTCCAGAATGTTCCTGTATTTGGCTGCATCCATCTTCCCGTCAATTTTAACCATCTTCCCTGTCCCTGCTGAAGAAAAGCAGGCCCAAACCATGATGCTGCCACCACCATGTTTGACAGTGGGGATGGTGTGTTCAGGGTGATGAGCAGTGTTGCTTTTACGCCAAACATATCGTTTTGCATTGTGGCCAAAAAGTTCAATTTTGGTTTCATCTGACCAGAGCACCTTCTTCCACATGTTTGGTGTGTCTCCCAGGTGGCTTGTGGCAAACTTTAAACGAGACTTTTTATGGATATCTTTGAGAATTGGCTTTCTTCTTGCCACTCTTCCATAAAGTCCAGATTTGTGCAGTGTACGACTGATTGTTGTCCTATGGACAGACTCTCCCACCTCAGCTGTAGATCTCTGCAGTTCATCCAGAGTGATCATGGGCCTCATGGCTGCATCTCTGAGCAGTTTTCTCCTTGTTTGAGAAGAAAGTTTGGAAGGACGGCCGGGTCTTGGTAGATTTGCAGTGGTCTGATGCTCCTTCCATTTCAATATGATGGCTTGCACAGTGCTCCTTGAGATGTTTAAAGCTTGGGAAATCTTTTTGTATCCAAATCCAGCTTTAAACTTCTCCACAACAATATCTCGGACCTGCCTGGTGTGTTCCTTGGTTTTCATAATGCTCTCTGCACTTTAAACAGAACCCTGAGACTATCACAGAGCAGGTGCATTTATACGGAGACTTGATTACACACAGGTGGATTCTATTTATCATCATCGGTCATTTAGGACAACATTGGATCATTCATAGATCCTCACTGAACTTCTGGAATGAGTTTGCTGCACTGAAAGTAAAGGGGCTGAATAATATTGCACGCCCCAATTTTCAGTTTTTTATGTGTTAAAAAAGTTTAAATTATCCAATATATGTTCCACTTCACGATTGTGTCCCACTTGTTGTTGATTCTTGACAAAAAAATTAAATTTCATATCTTTATGTTTGAAGCCTGAAATGTGGCGAAAGGTTGCAAGATTCAAGGGGGCCGAATACTTTTGCAAGGCACTGTATATAGAGAATTTAGATCTTTCAATAGTTCCATATTTTGTAAGGATAGAATTGACCCTACCACTATTAAGTGAATTATTTTCATTATGTTTATGTTTGCTAATAAAAACCAGACATTTATTCAGGAAGTTTTCAAAGTGTTTCTTAAGTATTTTTTGAAAATAAAGGTTTGAATAGAACAGTGTATCATCTGAACCAATGCACGTAAAAGTTATTATCAGTAGATAAGGATTTATTTTGCATTGATCATTTTTGCCTATTAATTAATTAGGTTCATATACATGAGAAATGTGGCCCTGTGCCCCCTTCATCCAATCTGTTTGGTCTTATTAATGTCCCGTCCCCAGCAAAAAGTGTACCTACATGCAGGTTATGCTGTTATATCGTCCCTACGAATGTTGAGACCAAACCTATGCCCTTCCAAAGTAACGGCGGTTTTTGTGGTGAAGGACAGGCGCAAGACCACAAACAGTTTTCATTTCAATCTTATGGGAAAAAAAAAAAAAAGAGCTTAGACTAAGAAAAATACAATACAATATTTAAAAACTACATTTTGGACTTAAATAAAATATCCTTTGTTTTTCTTTTCACACTTTTTGTTTAGCAATCTGTAATAAATTGATTAAAGTATCAGAATTAAAAGTTTTAAAAACAACTGAATATTTCACTAAAGGTCAGAATTGAATTCTGTGGTTTTGTACACCACTCTTTACTCTCATTTATGTTGCATGAATTATAAAATTGCGACGGCCAACACATTGAGGGTGTAGAGCAAATGCATGTTATTTTCTCACTTTCACATATCGATAATATGTACCGTGTGCGCGTGTTTTGTGAAGAATGCTGATGAGATATGAAATAACCAGTAGCCAATTGAATAAGCTACCCTTTTTGGTTTATATATTTGGAAATCTGACACTAAAGGAGTCAGTGCCTCACCAACCATGAACCTTACCGCACGTCACTGTCTGGTAGTAATTTCTTCATTTATTTTGCTTGCAATGAAAAAACACAAAAGAGAATGGGGGGAAAAAATGAACATTATCATTTTACATAAAACTCTAAAAATGGGCCAGACAAAAGTATTGGCACCCTCAGCCTAATACTTGGTAGCATAACCTTTAGACGAAATAACTGCCAACAACCGTTTCCGGTATCCATCAATGAGTTTCTTACAATGCTATGCTGGAATTTTAGACCATTCTTCTTTGGCCAACTGCTCCAGGTCTCAGATTTGAAGGGTGCCTTCTCCAAACTGCCATTTTCAGATCCCTCCACAGGTGTTCTATGGGATTCAGGTCTACACTCATTGCTGGCCACTTTAGAAGTCTCCAGTGCTTTCAAACCATTTTCTAGGGCTTTTGGAAGTGTGTGTTGGGTCATTGTCCTGCTGGAAGACCCATGACCACTGAGAGAGACCCAGCTTTCTCACACTGGGCCCTACATTATGCTGCAAAATGTGTTGGTAGTCTTCAGACTTCATAATGCCCTGCACATGGTCAAGCAGTTCAGTGCCAGAGGTAGCAAAGCAACCCCAAAAGATCAAGGAACCTCCGCCATGTTTGACTGTGGGGACAGTGTTCTTTTCTTTGAAGACCTGTTTTTTTTCTCTTGTAAACACTGTTAATGCCTTTTTCCAAAAAGCTCTACTTTTGTCTCATCTAACCAGGGAACATTCTTCCAAAGCGTTTTTCTCAGGTAAGTTTCGGCAAACTCCAGCCTGGCTTTTTTATGTCCCTGGGTCATAAGTGGGGTCTTCCTGGGTATCCTACCATAGAGTCCGCTTTCATTCAGACACCGACGAATAGTACGGGTTGACAGTGTTGTGCCCTCGGACTGCAGGACAGCTTGAACTTGTTTGGATGTTAGTTGAGGTTCTTTGTCCACCATCCGCACCATCTTTCGTTGAAATCACTTGTGAAATTTTCTTTTCCGTCCCCTTCTAGGGAGGTTAGCCACAGTACCATGGGCTTTACACTTATTAATGACACTGTGCACGGTAGACATAGGAACATTCAGGTCTTTGGAGATGGACTTGTAGCCTTGACATTGCCCATGCTTCCTCACAATTTTGCTTCTCGGGTTCTCAGACAGTTGATCTTCTTTCCTTTCTCCATGCTCAATGTGGTACACACAAGGACACAAGTCAACTTTAATACATTTTAACTGGCTGCAAGTGTGATTTAGTTATTGCCAATACCTGTTATGTGCCAAAGGTAAGTAACAGGTACTGTTAATCCCCAAATTAGAGAAGCATCATATGATTTTTCAAAGGGTCCGGTCCATTTTTGGAGTTTTGTGTAAAATGGGAGAAATACTTTTGGCCAGCAGTGTACAGGGTTCGTACTAGGGCTGAACGATATTGGAAAAAACTTACACTGACTTTTTGGAAAGACTAGTTGACTTACCATGTTTTTGTATTAGTGTATTGCATTGAGTATTTTATCAGTTTTTCTTGGATTGCCCCTCTTGTTGTTCTCATATCTCCTTAATTTTTTTCTTTATTTTATATTCTTTAAACAATTAATCATACTCGTCATTTTAAAAATGTTTGATCGCCTAGTTTCTTCGATTTACTTTAATTGTATTGTATTTATTTATTTATTATTCATTTATTTGAGTGACTGAAAGTGCAAAAAATTGCAAGACCGTGATATACGATTGTGTTCATAAAATATAATTTAATCCAGGCTAAAATGAAGATTTCTGTATAGAAAAGGAATACAGAAAGCCACGTCTCGGCACACCTGCTACTTTAATGTAGCAAACCAAAAGTTTTTTTTATTTATTTATTTTTTAATGATCACGCGGAAATAAAACATGGTGCCTCAGAGTTTTGTGGCAAACTGAATGCGTCCTATAGCAGAGGTGCTGCCCAGTCATATCACTCTGTTCAGTGGACGCAGCACACACATCAAGGCCGATGAAACCTTGATGAATGCGCTTTCTTGGAAATGTGGGATACTCGAAAAATGGGTCTCACGCCTCCACATGCTAAACTAAATGAGATTTCGATGTACGTTTAACTGTAGTTCTGAACAACAAAAAACTTTCAGCAAAGTAGTAAAGCTTTTTACAAGGCAATTTCAATCGCTCCTAAAATAAGACTTGCTTTTTTCTTGTGCAACAGGGCCAGTCGATCAAGAGCCAGGCAAGAAGGCCGAATCCTAGCAGCAATGAAGCAACGCTAACTGGCTCCCAGCCGGAATAAACTGTGACAGGCAGAGGGGCTGTGGAAGTCGTGGGAAAAATGTGCCAAAAAGCCTAAGTGGTCGTGCCATAAATGTATTGTACTAAACAACAGCAAATTTGCATGCCATAAATGTATTGTACTAAACAACAGCAAATTCACATGTATACATTTCAAAACTATTTGAAAACTGTTCGCTTCATTAAACTCCAAACTACTCATCATGGGCTCAAATGCACTGTACTCGATGCGACGCGAAGCAGAAAGGGAAAGCAACTTCAGAACGAGCGTGTAGCAGCGAGGAAGCAAGCATTTTATTTTCCTCCATTTGATAAGTTATAAATTTAGACAGGGTGCTGAGAAATATTGTGTGCATAACACTTCCAAGCATTTTCAAAGACTTCTCGCAAAATTCAAGCATTTTGCAAACCTTGAAAACACGACAGTAAAATCCAAGCATTTTTAAGGATTTCAAGGACCCATACGAATCCTACATACAGTGCCTTGCAAAAGTATTCGGCCCCCTTGAACCTTGCAACCTTTCGCCACATTTCAGGCTTCAAACATAAAGATATAAAATTTTAATGTTATGTCAAGAATCAACAACAAGTGGGACACAATCGTGAAGTGGAACAAAATTTATTGGATAATTTAAACTTTTTCAACAAATAAAAAACTGAGAAAGTGGGGCGTGCAATATTATTCGGCCCCCTTGCGTTAATACTTTGTAGCGCCACCTTTTGCTCCAATTACAGCTGCAAGTCGCTTGGGGTATGTTTCTATCAGTTTTGCACATCGAGAGACTGACATTCTTGCCCATTCTTCCTTGCAAAACAGCTCGAGCTCAGTGAGGTTGGATGGAGAGTGTTTGTGAACAGCAGTCTTCAGCTCTTTTCACAGATTCTCGATTGGATTCAGGTCTGGACTTTGACTTGGCCATTCTAACACCTGGATACGTTTATTTTTGAACCATTCCATTGTAGATTTGGCTTTATGTTTTGGATCATTGTCCTGTTGGAAGATAAATCTCCGTCCCAGTCTCAGGTCTTGTGCAGATACCAACAGGTTTTCTTCCAGAATGTTCCTGTATTTGGCTGCATCCATCTTCCCGTCAATTTTAACCATCTTCCCTGTCCCTGCTGAAGAAAAGCAGGCCCAAACCATGATGCTGCCACCACCATGTTTGACAGTGGGGATGGTGTGTTCAGGGTGATGAGCTGTGTTGCTTTTACGCCAAACATATTGTTTTGCATTGTGGCCAAAAAGTTCAATTTTGGTTTCATCTGACCAGAGCACCTTCTTCCACATGTTTGGTGTGTCTCCCAGGTGGCTTGTGGCAAACTTTAAACGAGACTTTTTATGGATATCTTTGAGAAATTGATTTCTTCTTGCCACTCTTCCATAAAGGCCAGATTTGTGCAGTGTACGACTGATTGGTGTCCTATGGACAGACTCTTCCACCTCAGCTGTAGATCTCTGCAGTTCATCCAGAGTGATCATGGGCCTCTTGGCTGCATCTCTGATCAGTTTTCTCCTTGTTTGAGAAGAAAGTTTGGAAGGACGTCCGGGTCTTGGTAGATTTGCAGTGGTCTGATGCTCCTTCCATTTCAATATGATGGCTTGCACAGTGCTCCTTGAGATGTTTAAAGCTTGGGAAATCTTTTTGTATCCAAATCCAGCTTTAAACTTCTCCACAACAGTATCTCGGACCTGCCTGGTGTGTTCCTTGGTTTTCATAATGCTCTCTGCCCTTTAAACAGAACCCTGAGACGATCACAGAGCAGGTGCATTTATATGGAGACTTGATTACACACAGGTGGATTCTATTTATCATCATCGGTCATTTAGGACAACATTGGATCATTCAGAGATCCTCACTGAACTTCTGGAGTGAGTTTGCTGCACTGAAAGTAAAGGGGCCGAATAATATTGCACGCCCCACTTTTCAGTTTTTTATTTGTTAAAAAAGTTTAAATTATCCAATAAATGTTGTTCCACTTCACGATTGTGTCCCACTTGTTGTTGATTCTTGACAAAAAAATTAAATTTCACATCTTTATGTTTGAAGCCTGAAATGTGGCGAAAGGTTGCAAGATTCAAGGGGGCCGAATACTTTTGCAAGGCACTGTATAAGCGTACATGAAGGCCAATTTAAGCATGACAATTCACCTCCCAGTACTTTGACTTGTGCACACCCTCGGAGTAGGCGCGGGCGAAACTGCTTTCGCTGTTAAGGGCTGTGATGGCGGCGCTGAATTGAGACATGGGGTGCAGATTGGTCGGGAAGTTGTCCAACATGGTGACCACGTGCGAGGGAAGCGCTGCTCTCTTAGCCCACTCTTTGGACACCCAGTTCACCTGCCAAAAAAGGAGCGTGCAGCATTATGTACTCGTTCTGGGCACATCAGTCTTTCTTGACTGAACTGACTGACAGCTTTTTTTTTTTATCTTTTAGGCTTATCAGTCTGCTTTGCTCATTTATTCAGAGATAAGGACAATAAAACATACTTTCTCCTCAGCAATAAGCATGTAGTCATACCCTATAGATCCTAACGTGTTATTTGTGCTCTAGTTTTGACTGTCTGCTGTCTGGTCACCTGAAAGGCCCATGATTAATGCATTTCCACTGCCTCAAAACTGTTTAGATTCTGATCATTACCCATTTTGTCTTGGGAAGACGAAATGTAACACGAAAGAATTTCCATGCCATGCTGTGACTCTCACCTGCTCCTCTGTGGGCACCTGTCCCGTGACCAGCAGCCAGAAGAGGCCCTCGGGCAGCGGCTCTTCACCCCCTTCCGCTTTGGGCAACAACGTCTGACACTCTGGGATGCTATAGCCTCGGAAGCGAATGCCCTGTGAACAACTAGAGAAAGTCAAGCAACACTGACTTTTTTTTTTTTTTACATTTCAAAATCTTTGGAAATTTACGGCCATTGCCTATGTTTATATGAACAACATTTCAATCATGATCAATGTTTGGATTAAAATTATGGTTGCACTGTTTTCATTGACACTCAGGCATAATTTCCGGTAGGACCAAATTCTGACATGCGTAGATTGACCAAATATACAAGAAATAGTAGAAAACTTTATTTTGAGTGTGAAAGGTTGTCTATATGTGCTGGCTACCAGTTCAGGTTGTACCCGCCCATTGTTAGCTGGAATAGGCTCCAGGACCCCCAGGACCCATGTGAGGATAAGCAGTACAGAAAATGATTTTTTTACTGACTAAATAAAATACAATTGAAAAAATGTTGATGAAATTAAAATGAATAAATACAAATACACTACGGTTATGGACCCCAATGATACTCTAAAGAGGGTAAGTAACAGAATAATAAAAACATTTTGAAAATTCTATTAAAAAAAAAAAAATAAAAATACACACACACATATATATTTAAATAAAGAGAATGTTAGCAGTTTTATATTTTTTAGTCAAGCTATTAAATAAAAACAACATGAAATTATTATTTGTCCTTTTTTGTTTGTTTTTTTTAATTTAAAAAAATGTATATATATATTTAAAATTAAATGATTGCCTGCCAATGACACCGATAGATGTGCAATTCATTGAGACTGGGGAGAGGGGCTGTGAATGCTCATGTTTTAGTGGCACTGACGGCGCTAGATGTCGAATCCATTTTGCCCACGAGGGCTGCCAGCCTGTCCCAATCAAAATGGATTTTACGTCTAGATCTGTCAATGGCAGACAATGAATTGAATGAATGCACTATAAAGTGGGAAACATAGGTGAAATAGGCTGTAAGAGGGCAAAGTATGCTCAACACTATTTAGCACTGACCTCATCAGGATCCAACACAGAGGTCTCATAAACCAGACCCTTCATTCCCCTCATACCGCCATACACCTGGGCAAGAAAACACAAATACACATAAATTTTTTTTTTTTTTTTTTTTTTTAAATCACAAAAAGTTCTTTCCTCACACTCCATCCCTAAAAAATCTATTTACCATTAAATAATATTGCCTAGCTAACTAGTAATTCTAAGATATCTGCAAATGAAAAAAGAATGTGAGCAGTACCAAAAGTGAACTAACCTGCTGCTCTTGAATATTTGTGCAAGTCTAAAGCCACATCCTGTCACAGTCACAAAAGAAGTTTCCCAATTCAGCGTTTCTTGCCAGTGCATGAATGGAAATGTGAGTCATCACGCACTGGACAAGTACTTTTCCAATACCAAAGTTCATGTTTTGGCTATGCCTTGCTGGTGCGCTGTTTCATGTTGTCAAGTCCACTAGTGATTTATCACCCCCACCAAAAAAAAAAAAAAAAAATGTACCCGAGTTATTGGCTGGCACAGAGGGAGCAAATCACTTTATTTGTGACCTTAGCAACATGACCCGATTGATAAGTGACACAGTAAAAGGATGGCAAAGACAAATTAAGTGGGCTAACTAATCTGCACTACACTTCATTTACAGTTGCGCTTTCTGGACAATTTGCTTTATGTCAAGCCCATGATGCTGTGGCAGAACAAGTTACTTTAGATGAACAGCATGTCTTTTGGTATAAATAACCCATGAAGCAACGTGGTTACCTAGGGTTTAAATATGAACAAATAATTTTCTTGTAAAATTTGGTTAGTGCAGCTTGTGGTCAGGTGCGCCTTATAGTCCATAAAAAGTAACAATTAAGATATTTTACATTGTGAGTGGGTGCTTGGGGAGATTACAGACATTCTTTTTCTTGGGGAGTAATAGGATACACGACTGAAGGTTGAATCTCTTAGGAACAATGACAGGTGTGTGAACAGTGCACAGGTTTATTGCATTATCAGTGGAAAATAAATAAGGCTACGTCTACACTAAAACAGATCATTTTCTCCAGAGTATTTTGCCGACTATTCTTATACCTGTCCACACTTACGTTCAAGGTGCGTTTAAGGCCATCCCACTTCTGCAAGGTACGCCAGCATTTGCGCAAACTACGTATGCGGTGAAAGGAGCATCCTCATATGTTACATCATCGCCCACACGGTTTGCCTCTGAACCGGAAACTCATTACTCGCCGGCGGCAAATTTTAAAATTACTATACCTTGTGGACTGTCATTATTTTGTGATCAGTTTTTTTTTTCGTGAACGCAATTGAACACATCACGCAGGAACGAGGGTAAAGGGAAAGCACGCTCTGCTCTTACGAGCAGTCGCCGAGTTGTGATTGAAATAATCTTCAGAAAACAACGAAAGCCTGACATCGTTACTTGGGATGTTACAATCGATGCTCAGTTGCGCTCTCACCACTTCACCACACAAATAGAGGCATATGGTGTGGCGCTGTGTATATTTCCTGGAAGCCGCAACAAGGTGTGCTTGTGCATAACACTGGCGATCCTGGAAGTGGCGGCAGTTTTGACAGGCAGAAATGTCATGGAAAAAAACTGATCGCGCACCTCTTTGACTATGGATACCACGCTGGTCACTTTTCAGGGTTTAATTTTCCTCTACGCATTTTTATATACTCATGTTCGGTCGGCATTGAGATGGGAGGGGCCAGCCCCGCAGCTGGCTGATCGGAGACTACGCGGGAGACGAACTCTGTAAAAAAATTTTTAAAAAACGCTCATTTCCGTGTCATCCGTGATGTGAGGACCACAAATGGGCACTGAATTGAAGCATATTATTGACACGTAGTTTGAAGGTTCAAGAAAAATGTTTGGAAAAGGGGAGCAGGAATGCCACGTCATGACCGTCCGCTTCCTTTGTTTACAATACCGTCATGGCACACTAAAAATGGCGACTGCATGAAGTCACTTACTTAGTATCCGATTGCTGTACAGAGACAGCAGTCCATATTAAGCAGCAGATAATATTACCCGCCTACATTATCCGTCTAACAACTAATCCGGATAATAGGAATACTAGTGTAGCCGATAGAGGTGTGCAAAATTTCCGATTCTTAGATTATTCGCGATTCGGCCGTGGAAGATTCGAGAACGATTCACAAACATCCAAATTCC